>NC_140592.1:1115980382-1116676632 GCF_964204655.1 Triturus cristatus | reverse complement strand
ATATCCTTTCAAGATTCCCCCAGCTTTAGAGGCGCACTCCACAAGGAACAGTTCATCCGAACTTTATTTCACAGCAACAGAATTACCAGCCTGATAACTTAATGTCCTCGACGCGTTTCGATGCTTCCAGCATCTTAATCATGAGGTGGGTGATATGGAATTTCAGAGACGGATTGCCGCTTATTTTCCCAGCATGCCTTCTCCAGTGAAATGCATGTTGGTAGTGGCAGTCCCAATTGCTCCCCTTCGGTTCGGATGAACTGTTCCTTGTGGAGTGCGCCTCTAAAGCTGGGGGAATCTTGAAAGGATGTATATATATATATATATATATATATATATATATATATATATATATATATATATAGATTCACTGAAAAAACCATAGGTTTCAGGGGAGTCCCGATCGGGAGCGGTAATTACTGCATTCTCTTTTGTAGGTGGGCAGGTGGCACAGAACCCTACATAAAGTGCACAGGGACACCAGATACTATATAATAGGGGCACAGGTGCTGCTCTTGGTGTTGTATATGGTACCATATGGTAATATGGATGTGCTAGGAGAAATTCTGCTGTGTTGTGCATTCCCTAACCACTTGGTGCCCATGCCCTGATGCTGTGATGTAGGCTGTTTTCCTTGCATTCACAGGATTGGCATAGTATGCCCAGCAGCCATGATTTATGTATAACCTACCTTCTGTATTTTAGGCCCTGATGTGTTCAAATGCAGATTGTTTTTACCTTGCATTTGTCAGAATAATGAAAATTATTCCAGGATTCGCCTTTTATGTGTAGTGATAGTGGTTTCATAATGTGTGCAATTTATGAGTATTTACCCTATTGCACTACCTATGCTGTTAGGAAGGAGACTGCGGGCAACAGTACTCTGCATGCACACAGCCACCATCCCACTTCCCTTCTGAACAGTATCCCATATGGAGAACTGTTACGTGCTTGCAGAAATTGCAGCACCGATGATGGCAATAGAAAATAATGTAACAACATGATACAACGATTCTGAAGGCAATGTCACTCTGATAAGTTCTTGTCACGGGCCAGCAGTAAACTACAGGAAGTCAAACAATCAGATGTCCTCTTTGAAAACAGAAAGGCGTCCCGGGAAAATCAATGCAATAATATCCCTAGGATTATTACCACTTACAATGCAAGAACCAACAGTTTTAAAACCATTATGAAGAGACACTGGGGTCTCATCCAGGCAGATCCTGTAATTGGCAAAAGAGTGGGTAATTCCCCTGTGGTAACCTATAAGAGACCTAGATTCCTCAAGGACAAATTAGTCCAAAGTTTCCAGCTATCAGAACCATCTACCAATTGGTTACAAGTAAAGGAAGGGTTTCACAGATGTAATTCCTGTAAAGCGTGCAAATTTAGCCAAAGCTGTAAAAACTTCAAAACGCATGATGGCAGAGATAGATCTATTTAAAAATTCATAACTTGTACCACCGAATATGTTATTTACCTGTTGGAATGTCACTGTGGTCTTAGATACGTTGGAAGCACCAAGCTACATTTAAAAAAACGCATCATAGAACACCAAAGAGCAATAACGAAACATATACGAGGAGGAGACAAGGAGAAACAGCTACGCATTCTTGAATATAATGTCTAATTTTTCTCTGTAACTTTTCTGCATGCAGGGCTGTATACTAGGACAATTGTTCCTTTTTAAAAATTGTTTCTGTTAATATAATACCCACTTTTGTTTTCTTTTTGGGTTTTCTTTTTCCGATAAGGGTTTCCTTAACTTTAATTTTAGTTTTGGGTGCACGTAGGATAAGTCATGGGTAGTTAAGATCCATGTTTAGGACCTGTAATGTACTATTTCCAATCAGGTCCCATGCACACACTTATAGGGCACTGGTCCAGGATTGCTTTTCTGATGATTTTGTGAACCTAATGGAATTTTAGAATGGGATCAGAAATGTGAGTGCACTGTTGTCGGACTTTTCACATTTATTGAAACATATTAATTGGTTGATGCTGTTGTTACAATAGTATGAATGGCACCCTACACTATGGTTTTTCTACCATAGATATACACATTTTTCACCTATACAAACACTTTGGAAATCTACATTTATTCCTACCAATTCTCGAGCCATGATATAGCATCCACGATACATTATGGAACCTAAGCAGACATTTGGATGTGGGGTTTATTCTGATTAGTATTGTTTCTCATTTTCTTTTTTGGCTGATGATTATGCAACCCCTATAATGATGATTACACCAGAATCTTGTGCAACCATGGAGTAGTATTGCTTCCCTAAATTTCTCTATGCTTATGACTCCGTGTTACCATGATCGTTCAGAATGTGCAATTGCGGTTGAGTTTGAACGATGTATAGGCATTCAAAAATATTACTATCGGATTTCTTACAGTAATACACTATTTAAATCTTATGCCTGGTGACAATAATCAACATGATGAATTTTTTCTATGTCTGGTATTAAGTACCGCTATGAGTCTTATGAAATGTTCACTGCTACAATATCCGATATCAAAGTGACTGCCTTGTTTGCAATATGTTTTATGTGATATAAATGTACACACAGATTTTGATTTGAGCGTTGTTTAATTTATAACTGTCCACATCATGCTACATTATGGGATAAGATCATACCTTGAATGGTTTCTTCTATGTCTAATATGACGTCATTTGTATATAACGTCTCTCATAGAGTTGGTCTGTAAACTTGACAAAGGCCGCCTCGGCTGAAACACTTTTTTTTTACACGGTCAAATCACTTGCTGACAAACTTGGTGTGCTGCTTCCTCTCTTTCTGGATTGGATTCTTTTGGACATTTGTGGTTTTCTGCCACCACAGAGGTTATATATATATATATATATATATATATATATATATATATATATATATATATATATAACCTCCTGGCAGCAGCAAGTGGGTAGTCATAGATAGGACCCGGTTTTCATAGAACAGCCTTTTCCGAATTGCCTATAACTTTGTCATCATGACCATTCTTGATGACATTGTCTAAAACAAGTGTCAAAGTATGTTCTGTGTGCCACAGAAAGTTTGGGGGTGATCCATGCAGTGGGGACCAAGAAATAGGGGTGCAAAATAAGGGTGCATTTGTTACGTTAATTAACATAGGAACACGTTGTCTTACCTACAGCCCGAACCGCTGGACGGAATTACACCACATTTGTTAGGATGGTAGATGTTGTTACGTAGATTGTGCTTTGTATTATGTCGTGCAAATCTGTTCAGTTGTTTTCGGGAAATTAAATCCGAACAATGTAGTGATATCTCTGGACTATATTTGTGGCATTTTTGAGGCGATTGCGATGATTTTGTGGTAAATCGTGAATGCGTGTACCAACGGGAATGCTGTGATTAGCTGGACACAACCTGAACAGAAAGTTTCAGCTGCCATTTTATTGATCTGTAACGGATCCCGGGGCTGAAAATTTCTGTCAAAGCTAACATAAGGGGTCAGGGTGGAGGTATTCTAAGCCTATGTTTGAGAAACGGGGGTGTTAGTGATGCAACTGGCATGATATTCGCGATGACACCAAAATTGCCAGCATGGCCCCCTATGTACCATTGTGGGGACATTGCAAATATTGTGGCGACACCGCGAATATTGGTGAAAATATAAAAATATATATATATTTGTAAACACTCACCAGTCACTGTCATAGACTCATGTATGCACCCACACATTTATACATCCAGTTACATACCCACTCAGATACTCATGCACCCACTCACATACCCATTCAGGTACTCATGCACCCACTTACAAACTCACTTAAAGAGTGACACACTCATGTACAGACCCACTCAGAGACTTGCATGCCTACTTAGAGACACACTCATAGACTTATGCACACAGTATCATTCCCACTTAGAGACTCTTACACCTACTCACAGACCCAACTAGGCACTTATGCACGCACTCACGGACACCATCAGATACTCATGCATTCACTAACAGACTCACTTGGAGAGTCGTGCACCCATGTACATACCCACATAGAGACTCACGTACTCTCTCACACACTCATGTATGTACTCACAGACCCACATAGACACAAACATACCCACTTACAGACCCACTGAGACACTCATACCCCCGCACATAGGTCCACTCAGACATTCATACACTCGCTCACACACCTATAGAGTGACTTACACACTCATTCACAGACCTTCTCAGATACTTATGCACTCAGTCACTCACTTATATATTCAAAGACTCACACACCCACTCAGACTCACTCAGATATACCCGCACCCACTCAAAGACTCACGCATCCACATACAGACCCACCCAGACATTTTCTGTCACAGACCCACTCAGACACTCATGCATACACCCATTCACTCACACACTCAAACACTTATGCTCTCACTCACAGACCCATTGAGATACTCCTACACCCTCTCACAGATCCAGTGACACTCATACACTCACTCACAGACCCATTCATACACTCACAGACCCACTCTCAGACCAACTCAGAGAATTATGCACCCAGTCAATTACTATACACTCAGAGACTCACAAACCCACTCACAGTCCCGTTCAGAGATCCATGCTCCAACTCACAGAACCACTGGGACACTCGCACCCCAAGTCACTGAGAGACTAATGTACTCACTCAGAGACCCACTCAGACACTCATGCACCCACTCACTCACCTACTCACCCACTCAGACACCCACTTAGATGCTCCTGTATCCATTCAAAGATCCAGTCATATACTTACCTACAAATGCACTCATGCACCTACTCACAGATTAACTAAGACTCATGCAACTAATCACAAACCCATTGAGACACTGATGCACCCACTCATCGAAGCAGTGAGACAGTCACACAGTTTGTACAGAACCATTGATAAACTGGTGCACTGTCTCACAGATCCATTCATATACTTATACAGTGAATGAGTGACTTACTGATATGGTGATGTATGCAGCCACAGATTCCATTGAAAGTGTTATGCACTGTGTTATAGATATATTAATGGAGTTAGACGTGCTGTTATAAAGTCATTTAGCTAGTAATGTGTTCAGTATGTTGGTTATAATCCCCTTTGCAATTATAAGTTTTGAATGTGGTGGTGTCTGAAATTACTTAAAAAACCAAAGGTTACAGGGGCATTATAGTTAGGAATTAGAATTTAAAAAACCTTAGAAAATCACTGAAAAATCAAAGGTTACAGGGATATTATAGTTAGGAAATAGAATGAAAAAAACTTAGCAATTCACTGAATACACCAAAGGTTACAGTGACAGCATAGTTAGGCTGACATTTCACTTGTACAAAACAAGAGATACTCAGCAGTTATAGTTACCTGAGCTAACTATAACTCACACAGCTGCAATGCACTGCTTAGAACCTCACATATTACATCACTCATGACACGGTCAATGACATCACTGATAACATCGCTGATGACATCACTGTTGACATCACTGATGACATCTGAAATGACATCACTGATGACATCATCCAATTATTGTGAGTGTTTTCTAAAAGCTACTGAGTGTTAAACATATAAACTAAGGTAAATTGCTGTGGAAGGGCCTGTATGGCTAAGTGGTGTATAAAAGAGTGACTCGGTATATAAGATACTGTGTACATGAGATAGTGGGTGTGTGAGTTTTTGTTTAGGCAAACGAGTGGGTGTGTCTGTGCATATATGAGTAAGTGAGTGGCTGTGTGAGTATCTGTATAATTGACTGAGTTGGTGTATCAGTGGTTGTCAATAGTGAATCAGAGGGTGCATGAGTGGCTGATAGGTGTTGAAGCAGATACATAAGTGTCTGTATGGGCGAGTGACAGGGTGCATGATTGGCTAACTGGTATATGCGCGGCTATATTTGTGAGCGAATGGGTGTTTGATTGGTTTTATGGGTGAGTAAGTGAGTGTGAGAGCGGTTGTATGGGAAAGTATGTCGTTGTCTCAGTAACTGTATAGGTGAGTGGATATATGTATTAGTATGTGATAAGTAACTGAGAGGCTGTGAGTTATTGTATGGGTGTGCTAGTGGTTGTGTGAGTGACTGTATGGGTGTGAGTAGGTGTGTGAGTAGGTGTATGGTTAATTCATTCACAGTTACTGCAAGGCATTTTCTGCAGAAACTGATCTCCAGGAGGAGAAAAATTACACGGGGAAATGCCACCACTAACAAAAGTGATATATTAGGAAATGTTTACAATACTGTACACAATCTAAACAACATATTTTTGATAGCCTTTCATTAAGTATTATTTCTAGGGGTGTGTGAAATTCACATAATATACTTTGATTTATCACGCAAGTTTTAAGGAAAATTATTTGAAACTATGTGTAATTATGTGAAATGAAAATATGCCATTTTGCAATATATTTTAGTGTGAAATATGCCTGTGTTTCGTGTTTTGACGCAATGTGAGAAAATTGGATTATCAGTTGAAGGTATAAGTGTCCACCTCTAATAAAAACACAATCCTTGCCAGGGTGAGCCACTAAAGTCACTAAATAAACCTAATCTCAACACTCTGCTAATTATGGAACAGAGCAGGCATGCTTAACTCACAGGCAATGTGTAAAGTAGTTACGGTGCACTAAAACATGTTGTAACCAAAATTTAGTCTCAAGGTCCACACTTACCAGTGGCCCGCAATGTAAGTCAAATAACGAGCAGTTGGCAACGTAGAAGGTTCAAGCGTTTATTGGCCAAACAGAAAACTCTACATAGAGGAGCCTCATCGATCCTCACCCAAGAGGTGTGCCGAGGAAGACTGCTGGCTCCTTGACAAACTCATACTTTTATACATTACAGCGCAACATACAAAGCCTTACAAGTGGAAAAGTACCAGCCATTCCAGGCGCTCCTAAAGAGCTCATCCTATATCTAGTTTCAACGATACAAAAAGGCTACTATCTTCAAGAATAGAAGGTCGGCCGGGTGACTCCCTTCTCGTCCCAGGTTTAGAAGGAATTTTGCTTGGTACTCCCTTTTGGCAGATGTGACCTTGCTTCTCGGTCGTAAATACAATTCAGCCTGTCTTCTAAAACTAGTACATGCTGAACAAGGAAAATATGGGTTCAGGGAACCACGTGATGGTAGCTCCTTCATGACGAGAGAGTTGAGGGCCAAGATGGCCGCGGTTCTGTTTTCGGCCCTTTCTGTCGTACTTACTTAATTTATACTAAAAGGGCCTTATTACGGGGCTGAATCAAATAAGCTAGTTTTAGTTACACTATGCTAATCATATATTTTAATTTGGATCCTACAGAACGGCCCTTTTAGCATAGTGTAGCTAAAAAAAAATAAAAAACAAGTATGACTAATCCTCAAATATACCCTCGTCTATCTGCATTAGGTCATGAATTTCTTTCTGGGTCATCTGAGCGTGAGCTTGGGTAGGTGGGGACTTAGGTAGTGCAGAGCGAAATTGGGTGGCATAATAAGAACAACAGGCAGGGCCGCACTGGATACAAATACAGCAGGTAAAAAGGAAACCCACGATACCCAACAGGACCATGAATAGTTTCCACCCCCAAGTGGTCAGAAGGTCCCAGAACCAAGTTGACAGGGACCAGGTACCAGTCTCGGTATGGATTTCTGATGCCAGTCGGTGGAGTTTCTGAATGGCTAAATGAACCGAAGGGGCGGAGTCAGGTATATATACACAACAGGAGCTCCCGATCACTCGGCATGCTCCTCCGCGATCGGCCAATATGACATCTAAAACAAGACGATTTTGAAGGGTCACAAGCCGAGTCGCCTGGAGCTCAACAGTGATATTAGTCAATATCCCGGCCGTGGTATTGACCACTCCTTCCACCACCCTGGACAGCCTCCTAATTTCCTTACTAGTGAGGATAGGGCCCCATATAGGTAGGACCCCTTTCATAATGTCTACAAAATGTTGGGCCGGGGTATCTGTTTGATCAGTGACATCATTATCAATGGATGTGGATAACAGACTTCTTTTATTCAGTGTATGAGATTTATGATAATCTGACGGGGCAATATAAACAGGAGGATAGAGGAAGGACAGATAACACCTGCCCGACCACCCCCTGGGAAGCCAGGTGTAAGCATTTTCCCCACATACGAAATATATATTCGGGGGGGTCAATATTGGTGGACTACTAAAAGTCCGTAATCGATAAGTGTAATTACATCTGCTAAATCCTACGAACAAGTGGCCGGAACCCTGGACACAAAAGGAGGAGGACGTATTCAATACAGGGACAGGTATAATCTTATCTTCTGAGACATTGCGCTCCTGGAAATATCTGAAGTATTTGGTGAAATTGAAGGATACAAAATCTAATATCTCATCCCTTAGCCAAGTATCATTCTCATGGTCCATGTACACATTCATGCAGGCTGTTGGATCTAAAGTGCCGGCAGTACCTTCTGTGGGGGTTGTTAACACCAGGGTATGGACTGGGTGGCGGAATTCTAGATAAATGAACAATCCTAAACATAATAGAAATGACACAGCTATGATAGAAATAAACACAATTTTAGCACGCAAACTCCATGTGAAAATCATTGGTAAATATGCATTTCTAGGGCGAGGGATTATGGGACGTTCTTCTTCAAGGGCGAAACGAGCAAAGGGATACATTCTCACTAAAAGTCCAGTTCTAAGCTTGGGAAACAACAAAAACAAAAGAAAAAAAATTACAAGCAGTCCAATCTGCCGGAGGGTGCTTCTTTCCTGTGTCCGTATTAGAGCCTCACAGGCAGACTCTTAGCATTCCAAACAGTAGAAATAACAAAGAAAAAAAAAGAATAAAAATCAAGGGTGCAAAAACTTCTCGCGTAGGAGCTGCACTTGACGCAACTCTGGTCGAAGAGGAAGGTTACCTGGGCCCCTTTTGCTATCAGTGTCTCTATCTTCTTTCTGAACAGGGCTATCACTTAAAGTTCCACGCCCTCCACGAGTTCAGTTCAGTGTTTATATGATCCCCTAGGTCCCTTAGCTCAGACTTCACCTTTTATTGTAAGCCGGACCGGGGGATCTCATTCCGTTTGCGGGGCCGCAGGTGGTATCGAGTGTGACCAGGGGTTTCAGGATTCATGAACAAGATGGGCACAGTGGGATCAGAGAAGGAACAAGGTGTGTGGCCCTCCTGGTCACGCGTTTGGTCCCCAGGCAGGGCCTTATCTGCCCCAGCTGACCCCGAACTCGTGGCCCTCTCTCCCTGCCCTTCCGTTTCTTCGTGGGCTTCGGGGGAGGGCGGCTCTTCGGTGTCGTGCTCACCTCTGTGCAGTTCGTTCTCCTCCTGGTCCTGGCAATCCTCGGGCAAGGGAAGCGGGACACGCTTCAGATGGGAAACATGAATCCAATGCTGTCTCCCTTCGACCTTTACCGCCGTCCTTGTGGCCAGAAGCACCTGATGTGGCCGGGTCCAGCGGGGTTCCAGGCTCGACTTCCGCTGGTAGTTCCGAATTAGGACCCACTGACCTGGTTCGATGCTGTGTCCGGGGCCCTCCGGCAGAGGCTGCAGTACTGCTGATATCTGTTGGTGGATAGAACGGAGATCTTTAGTTAACGCATAGAGGTAGTCGGCTAACATGGGATACTCAATATCCCTAAATGACTTGGGCCGGGGCACCCCCCATACATTGGCCGGTCTTCCAAAAACCACCTCGTAAGGGGAAATCCCACTCCGAGAATGAGGGGTTGTTCTTACAGACAATAGGGCCAATGGTAGAAGATCGGGCCATTTCAGGCCAGTCGTGTCCTGTAGTTTAGCTAATTTTAGCTTCAGGATCCCATTATATTTCTCAACTAGGCCTGCTGATTGTGGGTGCCGTGCGGCGTGGAACTTCTGTCGTATTGCCAAACCTTTACATACATGCTGAACTAAGTTGGCATTAAAATGTGTCCCATTATCACTCCAGATTATTCGTGGTAACCCATATCGGGGAAAGAACTCCTTTATTAGGGCTCTAGCAGTTGCTATAGCTGTGTTTTCTCTAGTGGGGTATGCTTCCACCCATTTACTGAAGGTACAGATTACCACCAGAACATATTTGAGGTTGTTAACCCGTTCCAGCTATATATAATCCATTTGGAGTACCTCGAAAGGCAAGGTGGGTGGGGCAAAACTTCCTGACAAAACAGGGGTACTACCCCCCGGGTTATGCTGAAGGCAAATCATACAATGCTGGATCAGATTTCTAGCCGTTTTCTGGATATTAATGTTGTACCATACAGGGTCCAACATTGCACACATGCCTCGGACCCCGACGTGAGCGGGACCATGTGCCATGGCCACCACCGCATTCACAAATGCATTCGGTAGCAGCCATCTGCATTTTTCTGACAGGTCCGTCCAACACCCATTCTCGTCTAACCGCCCCACCTGCTCCTGCCAATACTGTAGTTCCTCTGGGGTGGCTTCTTTTTGCAACTCTTTCACACTATCTACAGTGTTTCGAAAAATGTCTGCTTCTACCATCCTTCTGCACTGACTAACCACAAACATGGAGGGGGTATCTGACTGGGCAGTTTCCTTAGCAATCTTGTCTGCAAAAGCATTACCCCTCCCAACATCATTAGTTACAGCCTTATGGGCACTACATTTTACAATGGCGAGGGCTTCTGGCAAAGGTCATGCGGCCAGCAGTCGTTCGACCAATTGTCCATTCTTTATCTTTTCACCATGAGATGTAAGAAACCCTCGTTCTGCTCACAACCTCCCAAAACTATGGGCTACACCGAAAGCGTACTGGCTATCGGTGTAGACGTTCAACCTCAGTCCCTTTCCCAACTCACACGCTCTTAGTAGTGCGATTAATTCAGCCACTTGGGCGGAAAGATATGGTACTTTGGCCGCCTCTACCATGGTCCGCAAGGTGGTGATTGCATAGGCCGCAACCGTATTACCGTTGGGCAATTTAAAACATGAGCCATCAACATACAATTCTCCTTGGGGTTCCGATAAGGGGGTGTCTGTTAGATCTATCCGGCCCTTTGTCTCTTCTTCAGTCCGAAATATGCAATCATGTACATCCTGGCCACTTTCTCCCGGGGGGAGGGGTAGCAACGTGGCAGGATTCAGAGTAACGCATCTTTTAATGGTTATGTGAGGTGCAAACAGGGTCAATTCGTACACCGTAAGACGCGCACTGGTTAAGTGCTGCGTCTGAGTCCTGTTTAACAATACGTCCACAGCGTGTGGTACCATTACTGTGAGATCCGTATTTAGGACTAGCCCTTCCGATTGCCTGATCGCCATCGCTACGGCGGCCGTGGCACTCAGGCAGCTGGGAAGTGCTCTAGCGACGTTGTCCAAAACCGGTGAAAAATATGCACAGGGTCTTTGCTTACCTCCAAAGTCCTGTGTTAACATTGAAAGCGAACAACCGTCCACCTCATGCACGTAAAGCACAAAAGGCTTCCGGTAGTCTGGGGTGCCAAGCACAGGAGCAGAACATAAAGCAGCCTTTGGAAAAAGAAAAGCCATTTGACACTCATCAGTCCAAGGTAGGGGTTCATGCACGTCTTAGGTGATTAAATACAAGAAAGGTTTAGTGATGAGAGAGTAGTTAGGAATCCACTGGCGACAGTAAGAGGTTATGCCAAGCAAAGCACGGACATCACGTTGCGTGCGAGGAACAGACATGTTAGTAATGGATGCAATACGCTCCGAGGTCAATCGCCTTCCCTCCTTCTACAGGAGATGACCGAGATAGGTCACCTCCAGTCGACAATATTGGAACTTCGACAGTGATACCTTATTACCATGTTTTGCCAAATGCTGTAGTAAATCCACTGTTGCCGTCCGGCAGCCTTCCTCAGTGTCGGAGGCCACCAGGAGATCATCAAAGTACTGAAGTAATACATTACCTGGCGGCAAGCTCAAGGAGTCCAGTATCCTTTTCAGTGCCTGACTATAGATACTGGGGCTTTCTGTAAACCCCTGGGGGGCGCGACAGAATCTGAAGCTACGGCCCCCCAATGAAAAGCCGAAAAGATAGCGGCTATCTGGATGTATGGGGATACTAAAGAAGGCGTTTTTTAAATCTATGACTGAGAAAAATTGTGCCGTTTGGAGGAATCATTGTCAGGATGGAGTTAATATCAGGTACCACAGGGTACTGGGGTACCACGATCCTATTGATTTCTCGGAGGTCAATCACAAATTGATAGGTATCAGCATAATCAGGAGTCGGTTGTGTCGGGGCTCGTTTAAGAATCGGAAGAATAGGGCTATTACATGTGTTAGAGGCCGTTTCTTCCACTACTCCGGTTTTTATCAAATCGTGAATGATAGCCATTAGAGCCCGTTCCCCAGCAGGGGCAATTTTATACTGGGGAATCTTCGGCAACTGGGCGTTCTGTTTTAAGGTAATCGATACTGGGGTTATTTGTAAATGGCCCACATCAGTGTCTCCGGTCGCCCAGAGGGTTTCCGGAATGCACGCCAATTCTGGTGGTAGAGGTTCTGTTTTAGATAAGCATTGCGCGGAGAGGGGAGAAGGGTCTTTTATGGTCAGGTAAACCCCCTCTGGGGAACAATAGATGTGAGCATGCAATCTTTTCAATAGGTCCATGCCTAGAATGTTCTCTCCACACTGGGAGGTCAAAAGGAAAGGTGAGTCTATTGATACCGGCCCCAGGGTAAGGGGAAGCGGTTCTGAGATGGGGCTTACCACCGGAGTTCCAGAAAACCCCACAGACACATTATTCTGGCCAGACAGAGCAGCCCCCGGGACTAGGGCACGTGAAACAGAACTGTTCATGGCCCCAGTGTCAACTAGGAACGTACCTGATGCCAGTAATTGTGCATGGACGTAAGGTCCAGCTTGATCAATTGGAATCAACACCTGCCCCTGACTCTGTCTTTGGCTGTCCTATGCTTGAGAATAACCTGATCCTTCGCCTGCCACATAATCATCATTGTAATACTGCTTTCCCTGACCGTGATCAAAACAGTTCTGACCTATCTCACCTGTCGCTGAATGCTCTGTTCTCGTAGATCCCCCTCGCTGTCCAGAGAAACGTCCCCTTCCCCGACCTCTCGGAGCACTGTTCTGTTCATATAATAACGGACACTGGGCTCGCCAATGCCCCTCCTGCTTACAGAAGGCACATTGATTTATGCCCAAATCTGTTAGTCCCGTTGTCTGCGCCGGACCCGCCCCTCTCGAAGCAAAATTCTGTGACCCTCTCCCTCTTCCCCTTCCTCTCTCTACTTGCTGCAACAATACTCTAGTTTTTAAGTCCTTCTGTTGTAAATTGCAACTTCGATCTGATTAAGCATTTACTAAAGACATGAATTCTCCTCCCTTACACATGTTCCTTTTGTTATGTTGACTGAAGTCTGGACTCCATTTTGTACTGTCATGTCTCCACGTGCTCAACACGAGGAGAGTCTTATCTTTGTGTTAGTTGCTCTTGTAATCTGCCTAGTAACAGTCTATAAATAGTTCCTTTGTCCGTCTGGCGCATGCCCAGACTTGACCACATCTGTTATCAGTTAGTCCTTGCTTGACCATGTTTTCGCGGGCTTAAGGAGTATGTCAGCTCCGCCCACATATCGATCTTGCATTGCAAATGTCCATAAAAGGTAACATTCCTCGTCTCATGTCGTGCCCTCCCACTTATGAGCCCCTTTGTTGTGTATAAAAGGGGACCGTGTATGCAAGTTCTGTGTGCTACTCTATGCAATACTGAAGGGTATTGTATGGATTGTAGGACCACCCTTAAGGGTTAATAAACCTTGTCTTTGTACTTTGCAGTTCCCGTGCCAACTTCCTTATAGATTCCATTGCAGGAGAGCGAACCCTTGTGTCCTGCGGGCCTAGCTGGGGCCTGTACTCATCAATTGGCGCCCGTCACGTGGGGCTCATCGGCGACTCGGATGCTCGAAGGATTGGTCGCGACGAAGGTGAGGAATTTGGCCGGGGATGTGATCACTGCCAGAGGCACTTTAGTCCTGGCATCCCGAGGTTTTTCTTCCTTCCCTTCCGAGCTGACCATCTGGGTGGCGCCGGTCCTCGACTGAGACCTCTTCTGTCGGTTCTGCCGTGACAGCCGTTTGGGCGAATTTCGGAGCTTGGCAGTTGGAATCTGGACTCTTGATTGGTAAGAACCGTTGTACGGTACTTGCTCCGAGTTTTTGAAGCCTGGGTTGGCTATTTGAGTTTGATTTGCGATGACCGGTCATATCTTGTATTGATTATTGTGAGAATATATGCGTTGCAACACATATAGGCAGGTAATGTGGAGATATTTCTCCGGAACTGTGTAACTTTGACCAGCACAACGTTTAAGTGCCATTTTTTTGATAATACTGCATATTCTGCATTATTTTTGAGCATGCCTGCTTTTAGCGCACTCCGTAAGTGGTGCTGCTGTTTTGGAAACCGGTTAAACCTCGAGGAATCTGCTCCAGCTCCCCCAGAGGGGACTCCTAATAGGGATATGTATGTGAAGCATGGTCTTTCCTCCATAATGTACAGCACAGTATGGAGGAAATATACCAAGAAGGATCCTGAGTTACGGTGGCCGTTGTATGGGTCGTTTGATATACGTAAGATTGAGTATGTGGAACAGTGTATGTGTAAACGGCGTGCGCGGCAAGACATGTTTGAATGTGTGCGACTATGGGTGAAGGAAGTGCGTGAGCGAGAGAAACGCGAGAAAGCGCTGTTTGATAAAGAGCAACGAAAGAATGATCATGTGAGAGCGCAGGAAGCAAAGCGTCGGGAGGAAAGAGAACAGACGGAGAAACAAGAGAAAGAACATAGGTTACAAGTCTCGGGTCAATATGCTGTTCGTCAGCCACTCTATCCTGTCCTTAATAATCATGACGATGATTTTTATTTATTAGATCGTTCTCCGCCTCCTTATGTCGGCGCGTCTGCCCCGAGGCCACAAGATTCTGGATCGGGTTCGAGTAAGGTAGACACGCGGTCCATGTTATCGGCTGAGCGAATGGGTGAGCTTCGGCAGGTTTCTTATCGTGCATGTAAGGGCAAGTTATCCCTTGATGAACTGTTGGCTTCTTGGGAGTCGTGGCAGGATAGAGAAAGGTTGTATTTTTTGGGACACTTTTCTGATGAAGTGATTGGTGCCTTTCGGAAATATTCCAGCGTCTTTGAACCTGACGATGTGGTATTGGATGCTAAAGCATTGCGTAATGGTGTTTTCTCTCCCTCTAAGGCGCCTGAAGCAGTTCGGCGACTGTTTGCGTTGCGGGATACGGCAGCAGACCTTAAAGAGAAAGCGCGCCAACATCTTGAGGAGGAAAGGCGGTCGGATTCGCGTACTGGAGGCGGCCATTCATCCATCTCTCAATCAGATAAGAGCGATCCAGTGCATGCTAAACCAATGCGCGAGGCGGCGCCTTTGTATGTTCCTCCTAAAGGAGCGGGGACTAGCTCGGATATTACCTCCGCCGATGCTAAGGGATATTTTGTGTATAATTGGGTTTATACTCCCTGGCACAGGGCTGACGTCATGGCATTAAAGAATGCGTTGCCTGATCCCCGCAAGAATCCAGCGGCCTTTTACGAAGAAGTCGAGGGGGCCTTGAATTCTTGTATTATGACCTTAGCGGATATAGATTTGTTCTTTGGGCTTATTCTACCACCAGATATGTGGCGATCCGTGCGGAAGGTAGATGATGTTGCCACTTTTAAGGCTCGATGGTCTGAACTTGAGGATGAGGATAGGGAGAGAAAGCCCGCGCAGAAACCACCTCAGATTATTTTAGATCTCCCCGCTGCTATTTTGACTAAGTTGAAGACCATCATTCCCCCTAAAAAGATTGACTGGAATATGCTAGCCTCGTGTAAGCAGAAAGCCGATGAATCAGTTGCAGATTTCTTTACGCGCTTTGAGGAGACGTTCCATGATTTTAGTGGTCAGTCTCTTACGGATGATACGGGTCGGCACCTTTTTGCTGACAAATATGTGGCGAATTTATTACCGGCAATTGCAGCTCGCCTCAAAGCGAGTGAAAGTTCTTGGTCCACTACGACCCCGACAGCCCTTCTGACTATAGCTCAGTACTATGAGCGCCAGGAGCTAGAAGCGAAGGGGCAGGAGGAAAAGAAATCGAAGGATTTAAAAACGAAGGTGATGTTAGCACAAGTATATGGTCCGCCCCGACGGGGTGTAAATAGAGGTAGGGGAGGATTTTATGGTCCTCCCTCGGGCCGATCTGATCTGAATAGGAATCAATGTGCGTATTGTAAGCAATCGGGGCACTGGGCCAGAGAATGCCCAGCGTCGCATGCTTCACAGCAGGGGCACGGTCAGGGACACACTCAGAGTGGCCCCAGAGGTAGAGGGGGTTTCTCGAATTTTAGAGGGAATTCTACTGATCACGCTCGTTTTGACCTTGCTGGGCAGCAACGAGATAGGTCTAATGTTTTTGATCGACAAAATCAGTATCAAGTGTCGGTAATTGACCGGTCTGGGTATCATGATTCTCAGCATGCATAGGAATGCGTTGGATGGGGGTTAGAATCAGTTGAGGTTCCAGTTGATCAGAGGGGTCCTTAAGTATCAGCTGAGGTTTTGGGCTCCACTGATCAGTTTCTAGTAGACACAGGAGCGACTCGTAGTGCGCTGTCTAAACAATTGGTTCCGAGGGCTCCCCCATCTGGCTTAATGGTTACATCGGTAGGGTTTGATGGAACACTCTCCCGAAGCCCTCTTTCGCAGCCCCTTGCATTTCGGGTTAATTCCTTTTCTGCACCCTGTCCGTTTTTGTTAGCTCCGAGCACGCCGGATAATATTATGGGCCTTGATATGCTGAAGCACTTCAGAGCTACGATCCGGTGTTCCCCTGCTGGAGTGCGGGTGATATTGAATGACAATTACCCCCTGTCTGAACGGATGTGTGTGGCTACAGAAGATGCTGTGTTAGCTGCCCTCCCCCGTGCTCTGTGGGCCACTTCGGATACTGATGTGGGACAGATGGTGATTCCGCCTGTTCACATTAGTGTCCAGGAGGGGGTGGTGTTACCACGCCTTCCACAGTATCGTATTTCGCAGGAGGGGGAAGAGGCTCTTATACAGATTGTGCAGGATTTGATTAAGGTGGGAGTGGTGGAAGAAGTTCCCTATAATGTTTGTAATAGCCCGATTCTACCCATTCTGAAAAAGGATACGGATGCTAAAGTCTATCGGTTTATCATTGATTTGAGAGAAGTGAACAAGATCGTGATACCCCAGTACCCAGTGGTTTCGGATATCACGACGTTGCTTACTTTGGTCCCACCTACGGCGACCACGTTTTCTGTTATTGATTTGAAAAATGCCTTCTTTTCAATTCCCATTCATCCCGATAGTCGATACCTTTTTGGTTTCACTCTCAATAATAGGTCTTACCGATTTTGTAGAATTCCCCAGGGCTATACGGAAAGCCCTAGCATCTACAGTCAAGCCTTGAAAAGACAATTGGACTCCTTTGTTCTGCCCGAGGGTGTCGCCCTCATTCAATATGTCGATGACATCTTGCTGGCGGCTGACACCCCGGAGTTGTGTGAAACGAGTACGTTGTCTTTGCTTTCCTTTTTGGCATCCCACAATCACAAGGTCTCTCGGAAAAAGTTGCAATTTTGTAGACCAAAGGTGACTTATCTAGGTCACCTTTTGTCTAAGGAGGGACGTGCACTCACACCAGACCGTGTTCAAGTGATTCTGGATACACCGACGCCGTCCACGCAGAAGGACGTGCGCGCATTTTTGGGTCTTGTTTCGTTTTGTAGGCAGTGGATATTAGGGTTTTCGTATATAGCCAAGCCATTGTTAGCCCTTTTGACAAAAGATACACCTATCCCGCTCCCCTGGACGAATGAGTGTGACACTGCCTTTCAGAAACTGCGACAGGCCCTCTGTTCAGCACCAGTATTAGGGACACCTGATTATACCAAGCCTTTTTCGTTGTATGTGCATGAGAAAGATGGATGTGCATTATCAGTTTTAGTGCAGATGCACGGCGATAAGCAGCGCCCTTGTGCATATTTTTCGGCTGTACTTGATCCTGTTGCCCGAGCATTGCCTGGTTGTTTTCGCTCGGTTGCGGCGACAGCTGTGTCAATACGCCAGAGCGAGGGAATTGTGTTATCTCATAAGCTGTTGGTATTAGTCCCCCATGCTGTTGATGCCCTGCTTAATCAGACAAAGACGCAGCATTTGACCAGTGCCCGTTTAACGGGATATGAGCTGACGCTTTTGGCTCCTCATATCACGTTGAAGAGGTGCGTGACGTTAAATCCTGCCACATTGTTGCCATACCCCGAGACTCAGTCTGAGGCACGAGAAGCACATGATTGTATCCTCATGACCGAGGAACAAACAAAGGGTCGTATTGATCTCCAGGATACGCCCTTTTCAGATGTAGATGGAGAACTGTGGGTGGATGGGTCATGCCTGAAGCTACCAGATGGTACGACTTCAGCAGCGTATGCGATTACCACATTGCAAACAATAGTGGAGACAGCACGCATACCACAGAAATCAGCTCAAGCAGCGGAACTGATAGCATTAACACGAGCATGTGAGCTCAGTACAGGATTGTGTGTGAATGTTTATACAGATAGCCGCTATGCCTTCGGAGTAGCGCACGATTTCGGCCTGCTCTGGAAGGAAAGAGGGTTCTTAACGTCGCATGGAGTACAAATAATGCATGGGGAGTTAGTTCATAATCTTTTAACTGCATTGACATATCCGAAGAAAATTGCTATCATTAAATGTAGCGCCCATAGGAAAGTAGTCGATAAAGTTGGAGAAGGGAATGCGTTAGCAGACCGAGTGGCGCGGGAGACTACGATGCAGCCCGGTGCTACTGCCATGTATGTAGTAAAGTCGCAAGTAGAAAGATGGCATGATGCGAAGGAAGAAGTGCGAGAAATACAGAGGACCGCTTCTGATAAAGAACGGGAGCAATGGTCCAGTGAGGGAGAATTGGATGATGAGGGTTGCTGGAGAAATCAGCAGATGGATCGATGGAAATTACCCACAGCTTTTGTACAACCTATGGTTCAGATGGCACATGGGCTAGCACATGTTGGAGCTTCCGCAATTGTAAAATTGCTTACCCAAGTTTGGGAGCATCCAGAGATTGCTAGCACGGCAAAGAGAGTGGTGCAGACCTGTATGATCTGCTTGCGGTACAACCCAGGAAAGGGGACTCAGACCCCAGCAGGAGGATTCGTAACGCCTACTGCACCCTTTGAGGTGTTACAGATGGATTACATCCAGCTGGAGCGTTGTAATAATTTGAAGTATGTTCTAGTAGTGGTGTGTGCCTTTAGCAAATGGGTTGAGGCATACCCCACGAAGGACAATACTGCAATGACTACCGCTAAGATGCTGTTGAAGGAGTTCTTCCCTCGATATGGCGTTTGTAGACTTCTGTGGAGTGATAACGGGCCCCACTTTATAGCGGACGTTATAAAGTATGTTCTGAAGGGTCTAGGCATCACCCAGAAGTTCCATGCAGTATTCCACCCTCAATCTGCAGGACTAGTCGAGAAGTATAATGGTACACTGAAGCTCAAGATCGCTAAAATTCAAGCTTCAACGTCTTTGACTTGGCCAGACGCTTTACCGCTGGCATTGTTGTCAATTAGGTCGGTACCGCACTCTCGAATCGGTCTTACACCATATGAGATTGTCTTTGGACGTCCAATGAATGTTTGGGGTCCGCCAAAACCTAAGACTGTGTATGATGTACCTTGCGTAATGATGAATGATTATTTGGCACAGTTAACGGATAACTTGGTTTCCATTCATCAACAGGTCCGGGAGGCGCTCCCTGATCGGTCCACCGGCGAAGGACATAGTCTCCGGCCTGGAGACTATGTCATGCTGAAAATCTTCGATAGGACGAACAGCCTGGAGCCGAGATGGGTGGGCCCTGAGCAAGTCTTGCTGGCGACAAGGACGGCTGTGCGAGTTTCCAACAGAAAGAATTGGATTCATTCCCTGCACTGCCGCAAAGTACCGCCCGGATTGGTGGAGCCCGCTGTACTGACCGATCAACGAGAGATTCTGACCACAGAGAAAGGCCGTGCTGTGGAATCGAACGACGCTGAGGAGCTCTTTCCGGACCACGCGACTCCTGGAGGAAGGCGATATCATCTGAGGCCAAGGAAGTGAATCCTTCAGTATCGGGACATGTTGTCAGAACGGCCTTTGGGTTAGTGAAACGGAGAGCCAGTGAGGCAAGGGGGGGGATCAGCCCTGCATTAGTGTAGTGACACCCGTCTTGGCCCGTTGGTGAAGAAATCGACCGCTGCCCAAGGGGAAGAGTTCTGACAAACCTTTAGTTTCAGGAAGATATTGATTTTTTTTATTTTTTTGACATGGAGAAGAAGAAGATCCTCTGCGCAACAGGTTTTATGCTCACAGTAACTATTGTTGGGATAACCACATGGTTTGTGGAGAACGTGACTCCTGCCCGAGAGTTGCTTGTGTTGACCACTCCAGTGCCTGCGGAGCACTATTTCTATACCCTTCCATACCAAGAATTGAAGCATCATCAGTCTTATTTGAATAACACTTTCATTCAGATGTTACATCATACCCATGTTGCCACCAATGCTACGAACTGTTGGATATGTGGTATGATGCCAGCTCATCAGAAGAAGGGAGGAACGCCATTTATACCTCTTCCTTTCTCTCATAATGGCTCTTGTAGAGCATGGTACACTTTGCTTTTTGCCACTCGGAAATCCACAGTGGGACGATTACTCTTCAGACTCAATAAAGAATGTCATCAGGATAAAGATGGATATCCGCAAGCGAATGGGACAATTTGGGAATGGGAAGAGTATCGACCAGACAATGAATCGATTCCATATGTTTTTACGAACACCAGAGACACTGTGGGAAGAGATAAATTTGTGATTCAAGTGGCACAAGCTCAAGCGGACCTGTGTGTCCAAAGTGTGGGTTATATTCCCGTCGGTGTTAGCGATTGTATTACCATATTAAACATCGATGGATTGAATAACAGTACTTTTTTAGCATCCCATAATACGTACTTCGTGTGTGGAACTAAGGGTTATTATCGTTTGCCAGCCGGTTGGTCTGGAGTATGTTATGTATCATTTTTGTTACCTCCTGTATTTCTGGCACCTGCATCCTATCATAAGGATTTAAAGTTGTTGAATAATGTGACTGTAAATAGGTATAAACGTACTTTATCAATTGATGATGTGGATCAAACTGACACCAGTTTACAGCAGTATATCGACTTCAATCTAGGATTGTTTTTCTTCGTTGGAGCTGCCCTAAATAGTAGGAAAATTCGAAGATTAACACGAGTGGTAGAGGCTGTGACAAACCAAACCGCTGCTGCTCTTGGGAATCTTACGGAAGAATTACAGATTACAAGAATTGTTGCATTGCAGAATCGTATGGTGTTAGATGTTATGTTAGCTGATCGAGGTGGAGCTTGTAAAATTATCGGAAGTAGTTGCTGTGTGTTTATTCCTGACCACACACCTTCAGTCTACAATGCAATTAACAGGTTGCATAAAATTGCAGCTGAAATCCATACAGAAAATGGCACTTGGTCCTTTTCTGGATGGTTTTGGGCATTGATCACTGCTTGGGGTTGGAAGGTTTTGACTGGTCTCTGCATAATTATAGCAGTTCTGTTTTCTTGCTGTATCTGTATTCAATGTGGTCCTTTGCTCTGTTCCGTATGTGTATCATTTTGTATCCCCGATAAGAAAGCTATTGCCAATGTCACTTATCAGAAACGTTTAGCTAAGGAAGTAGAAGAGATGATGATAATTGATATATATGATGATTATTCTAACAAGCCGGATGTCTTCAGTAAATGCTGAAAGGGTCGTCTGTTGTAAATTGCAACTTCGATCTGATTAAGCATTTACTAAAGACATGAATTCTCCTCCCTTACACATGTTCCTTTTGTTATGTTGACTGAAGTCTGGACTCCATTTTGTACTGTCATGTCTCCACGTGCTCAACACGAGGAGAGTCTTATCTTTGTGTTAGTTGCTCTTGTAATCTGCCTAGTAACAGTCTATAAATAGTTCCTTTGTCCGTCTGGTGCATGCCCAGACTTGACCACATCTGTTATCAGTTAGTCCTTGCTTGACCATGTTTTCGCGGGCTTAAGGAGTATGTCAGCTCCGCCCACATATCGATCTTGCATTGCAAATGTCCATAAAAGGTAACATTCCTCGTCTGATGTCGTGCCCTCCCACTTATGAGCCCCTTTGTTGTGTATAAAAGGGGACCGTGTATGCAAGTTCTGTGTGCTACTCTATGCAATACTGAAGGGTATTGTATGGATTGTAGGACCACCCTTAAGGGTTAATAAACCTTGTCTTTGTACTTTGCAGTTTCCGTGCCAACTTCCTTATAGATTCCATTGCAGGAGAGCGAACCCTTGTGTCCTGCGGGCCTAGCTGGGGCCTGTACTCATCACTTCGACTTCTTTTCTGTCCTATCCTTGCTTTCATTCTCACGATGTTCATAATATTGGGCCATACTCAATATTGTCGACGGGGTAGTGGTTGTCCAGGTGCTTTCAGCAGCTTGTAATCGAGCCGACACTTCCGGCAGCAGGTTGGTCACGAAGCGATTCACGAACAACCGTACCCCCCCTTCAGTGGCTAGGTCCTGTCCACTGAAATCAATGAAAACTCCCTCAAATCTCGTAAAGAAATCGGATACACTCTCATCCTTCTTCTGCTTGCAGGCCGTCAACTTATCCCAATCCACTTTTCGGGGAGGGATCAGTGAATGCATATAATTTATTATCCTATCGGGAAGGGCCAATATTTCCGCCCGGGGCTTATTCCCTGGTTTACGATCCCTATCCCATCCCCGTAGCTGTTCCCAGGTTCCCCCAAATTCGGTTGCATGGTCTTGATCGTGCACCTGGCGCCAAATGTCCACTGGTACTAGTAAAGCGAAGAATAGCTCGATATCTGCCAACGTCATTACTGCGGAGGAAGCCGCCTCAGTAAGCTCTTTGTAATACGCGGTGGGATTCTTCCTGGGATCGGGTAACTGACTTTTTAGTGACAACACCTCACTACGTTTCCAGGGAGTATAAACCCATTGTTCCTGGAAACGCGCCTCCACTCTGGGACGAGTAACTACCCCGAGGGCGTCTACCACTTCCGTGACTTCTGGATGGTAGATGGGGTGTACTTCCCGCATAGGGTACTGGGATAGCCCCGTAGGATTAGTTGACTGCAGACGGGTTCTATATGCTACCAGGGTCTGCACATTCCCATACACTTCTTCTGGGGTAAGGCGGGATTTATGGGCTTGGGTGACGATGTCGTATAATATTGCCGGGGCCCTTCCCTCCGTGTGTGCTTGCTCCCATAATGATATAAGGCAGTTTGCCATATGTTCTAATGCATGCTGCTGCATTACCGGCTCGTAATCCCTCATGGTGCTCCAAATGTCTGATAATAAATAAATGGGTTGCCGCATCCATTGGGATGCCTGTACAGCAATAGTGTCCTTTTCTTCGGTTCCCAAGGCCGAACGAGTAAACAACCTTTTACCCTCAGCCAAAGGGACCGGACGCGTCGGAGTGGCGACAGCTGCTACTGGCGTAGTACTCGCGGAGGAGGAGGGCAGGACAGAAGGGGAAGTCATTGACCCAGATGGCAGCTGAGTTGTCCCAGCTGCTGCGGCAGTTAACAGTGCTGGTAACATAGTAATCACCTCCGACACGGATGTAGACAGTCGGGAGAGTTCTGTCAGAGGAGAGGGACTGGGGGGAGCTGGAGGGGCTGAGGCCCCCGAGGTTCCTAAGGGCGCAGCCGTGGCTGGAGTCGAGACTCCAGCCACCTCCGGATACAGCCGTTGAGGCACATAAGGAGGTGGTGGCCGTATGTCCAGTAAATCTTCTATCTCATCTTCAGCATTGGGTCGGGTCACATAGCTCTTATCTACCTTCAGTCGAAATTCACGGTTCATACAGTCTATTCCCTTCTCGGCTCGAGACTTCTTATCATAAGCTATGGCCTTCTGAGTTACGTTCTGTCCTGCCTTAGCCCTGGATTGCTTCTCTTCCCTTATCCGACGCTGTTTGGATTCTTTCAGCCACGAACCCAGGGCATCAAACATAGCCTGGCGGCTTCGTCTGGAGAACAGTTGTTCCTGTAAAAAGGCAATCTTTTTCTCATCAAACGAGCCGGTCTTTGGCCATTGCAATTCTTCGTTACTTTTAGTATACTTATGCCTCAGAGTACAAAACAATAAAGGGGTAATTCCATGCTTCACATACATATAGTGGCTAGGACTGCCTTCCGGCGGGGCAGGCTGTCTCTCAGCCAGCCGAGAGTCGCCCGTCCGACAGCAACAGCTGAAACAATTCAATTTACTAAGACAAGGCATGGTGATTAGTTCAATACAGACACAAATGACATAGACCACAACCACAAGGTTACAACCTTCTCCACCTCCTCAGTTGAGCCAGTCTTTTACCAATCCGTTATATTTCCAACAATAGACATCCCTGACTACACCATGGATCTTCCCACTGCCTTCCTGGTTCACCACTGAGGCCTGTCCCGGGTAGGGCTGTGCCCCACCGAGGATATGTCTCGCGGCTACCCAGCTCGGTTCGTGAGTCTCCCAGGTGCAATCGGGCTATATTCCGCGCGCGGTTTATCAAATCAGAAAAAAGGCCCATCAAATCATATCAAATGTACATGTACTTTCAAATTAATGCCCAGCCATACCAATCGGGCTTCAAACCAACAGTGGCAACGCTTTCCGGCGCCTGCCTCAAAATCAATGCACCGCCCTAGAGCCTGTGCTTCAAATACAACTACACGCTCCAGATCGCGTGTTTCAAAATCAAAACGGGCACTGCTTATAGTCAGTGCTTCAAATCAAAATTCTACTC
The DNA here is from genome assembly GCF_964204655.1 of Triturus cristatus. Classification (NCBI taxonomy): domain Eukaryota; kingdom Metazoa; phylum Chordata; class Amphibia; order Caudata; family Salamandridae; genus Triturus; species Triturus cristatus. The sequence goes on along the minus strand of NC_140592.1, from coordinate 1,116,651,739 downwards.
ACCGGGTGCACCCTGGTACTAATGTCCGTTCTTCGCTGCCAACTCCTCTCGACCAACACGGTCCGTTTCTTGAGTTGAGCCCGTAGGACCCCGGTGAAGGGTGACTAGCAGCAGAGGGCGTCCCGCTCGAGCGCGCGGAGCGGAACCCTCGAGCTCGTTCTCCACCCACCCGATTAAGACGCCTTCGGACCTACCACCCGATTACGGGGGAGGTCAGACCCTATCACGGGGTCCCTTCGTGGTCGCCAACTGTTGTAACCAAAATGTAGTCTCAAGGGCCACACTTACCAGTGGCCCGCAATGTAAGTCAAATAACGAGCAGTTGGCAACGTAGAAGGTTCAAGCGTTTATTGGCCAAACAGAAAACTCTACATAGAGGAGCCTCATTGATCCTCACCCAAGAGGTGTGCCGAGGAAGACTGCTGGCTCCTTGACAAACTCATACTTTTATACATTACAGCGCAACATACAAAGCCTTACAAGTGGAAAAGTACCAGCCAGTCCAGGCGCTCCTAATGAGCTCATCCTATATCTAGTTTCAACGATACAAAAAGGCTACTATCTTCAAGAATAGAAGGTCGGCTGGGTGACTCCCTTCTCGTCCCAGGTTTAGAAGGAATTTTGCTTGGTACTCCCTTTTGGCAGATGTGACCTTGCTTCTCGGTACATGCTGAACAAGGAAAATATGGGTTCAGGGAACCACGTGATGGTAGCTCCTTCATGACGAGAGAGTTGAGGGCCAAGATGGCCGCGGTTCTGTTTTCGGCCCTTTCTGTCGTACTTACTTAATTTATACTAAAAGGGCCTTATTACGGGGCTGAATCAAATAAGCTAGTTTTAGTTACACTATGCTAATCATATATTTTAATTTGGATCCTACAAACAGTAGTAAAGCTGAAATGCAAAACCATAAAGATCCAGTGCCAATGATAGTCAATGGTTGCAGTAGACCAGGACCTAAGCACAATTCCATACAAATACATTGTGGATCGGGTACACCAATCAGGTTCATCCATGACAAACACTTTACCATCTGGCCTTAGTCCTTAAGTCCTAATCAACCATAGGAGTACACTTATAAAGCCCCACCATGACTTCAGGAGAGGTGCTTAAAAACTCACTGGGTGCAGCCAATAGAAGGGTCTAGTGCAAGTCCAGTTGACAGTGGCAGGAAAGGCATCTTAAACAGAAGTTCAGCCTTGTGACCCTTGGAGTCCACTTCTTTGTATTGGATACAGGAGGGAGAGGCGGTCTAGATCTTTAGAGCCCTTCTCACATCTTATACACCAGGTTCAGTCCTTTTTTGATCTTCCGCAGTTGTAGGAGTGCTTTAAAGTGGGTGCCTGGAAAACAACATTTATGTTTGGCATGAGCTAGTGGATCGTAATTACCGCTGGACACACACTAACCAATGAAATTAGGGATTCCGGGGGTAACCCTACCCACTTTGGCTATATTCATGATGGTGAAAGTCTTCAGCTAAAGTAAAATTGGGATGAGAGGGCTGGGGATGTGTTGGCAGTGTATGATAATCCTAATGTCCTCTCATATCAAATACTAAAATCCAGTTTGAATCAGGTGCAGTACCTACAGTAGACTCAGAGACAGACGTCTGGTAGAACAAAAGCTGAGATTATCAATAACCAAACAGTGGATACAGAATTTTTTGGGCATCTTCATCTCGCCTTTGAAGTGGGCCCCAAATGTCAAATGTAAAACCTCAGCAGATTGTCAAGCAGGATTTGATATTCATTGTTTTTTATGTATACCATTTATTTAAAAAAATTTCAATACAGTCAGAAAATACCTTTCCATGTGGAGAACGTTGTTTCCCCACCTTCCCATGAGGTTTGGAGGTGTTCATTCTCCTTTCCATCCTGTAGTAGGATTTAGTTTTGCCCCTAAGGCCAGTAACTCTCCAATCATTTACATGGTAGGAAATGGTGTGAGTGAATTTAATGAATACCAACAAACTCAAATATTTGTGGGTGTCCAGAAACATTAAATATTAACCATTTTATGGAATTTTCAGTCCCTACCCCTTGCATGTGGTTTACTCCAGACTACTTTTATACAATGATGTTACAGTATAAAGGAGTAAAGGGATTAGGGCCTGCAAGTTCAACTTTTGAGGAGTCGTTATGATGGAAAACCTTGCTGTTTGTGCTTGTAAATCTGATTTACATTTGCAAATGGCTATTTGAATAAGGAAAATTGAGTTTCCATTGTGTACTCTAGTTTAAAAAAAAAAATCTTTATTAATTTTATTTAAATCCATATCAATCCACCCCAACCTCTGCCCCCACCTCAGTCAGGTAAAACTTCAATACATCAAACATAATTAATCAAGTATAACAAATTACATAATTTCAAAGTTGTATAACAAACATCCCCCCACCCAAAAAAAACGGAGTGGCAATACAATACAGCCCCACTAAGGCAAGGCCTATGTGACGCCATAAAAAAAATCTTAAAGTGACAAGTGCTGACTCTCTCTTATAATATGAAAGACATTCTTCTTCACCTGAAAACCACAGGGGAGAGTAATAACGTATGATCCATCTTGCCCCACTTTGACCTTGAATCCATATAATAAAAGGATCCCAGATTTTCAAGTCTTTTTCACGTGAAAGGCTCCCTTTCTGTTATGTATAGCTATTTCCAAACTATACATGGCTAATAGGCTATTTCTGATCTTAAAACCTCAGATAGAAAATGTGATATATCCTTAATCAGGTTTTGCAAAACATTGCATGACACAAAAATGTGAATGACATCTGCATTATGAAGAGCACAGTGTGGGCAAAATTTTCCCTTTCCAGCCTTCCATTTTGCTATCGTATTATGCGTATACTATAGAAAGAAACAGGTCTTATAAAACTGCTTGTAGCCTGGCGGACATTAAAATAGATTGTGATATCTCATATGCATACATAAACGTCTCAGCTGAAGCCCCCACTTTCATCTGCCATGTTTGAGAACATTTATCTATATCATCAGGCATAGCAATATTTAGAGATTTATAAACCTCCCCAATAAAGCTTACTTTCTCTTTTACTATTCTTTCAACGCTTACCACTCTCCCAACCTTAACCCGTACACCACCTTTTCATAAAAGAAAATCTCTGATCTGAAGGATTTAAAAAAAATCCCTCCAGTCAAGAGTATATTCCTGTTTCATTTCAGCAAAAGAACGCAGCCCTAAGGGGGAAAAGAAGCATCCTATCCGGTCAATTCTTGCCCTAATCCACCTTCCAATATAAAAATCTCCAAAAAGGTCAGGAAGATTATGATTATTAAATATGAGTGTATAGAAGGATAATTTAGAAATTCCCATATTTTACGTACAGTACTCTACACCTTAAAAGTGCTAAAAAGAGTTTTAAAAACAAACTTTTTTATAGTAGCTGTCATGTAGTTGTAGCCAAAAACATCCTCCAGTCTCACTCCCCAAAATGAGTTCAAATGGAGAAGGAACCTTATTGGTTCGTATGTTTTCCACATGCATTCTTGACAACTTATAACTATACATGAATGTGGCGGCCCAATAATATAATTTCAAATTCGGGAGAGCCAGATTTTAGAAAAAAAGAGCATTTTATTACATTGCACCTGCCACGGATGGATAAGTGTAAGTTATTTAGCCTTGCAAGATCTTTTTTTATTTTTTTCCATAAGGGGCTCCATATTGTCCTTGTCCTGACTTTATCATTAAGGACAATCTGCATCTTGTCTCTATTCAGAGCATATCCCGAGACACACCCGAAGCACACAGTCTCCTCCTGGATTACCACTATAGTGGAGGTTAGATCTGATGTGGCAAGAGCAATATCGTCGGCATAGGCCAAGATCTTAGTTGTTTTCAGGAGAGTCCGAGGCACCGACGGATAGGGCGGGGTCTCCCAAACCTGAGTTAGTGACCGGGTGAGGTGAGGTCTGAATCTCACACAATGCAGGAGTGAAGAGAACCCTACTCATTCAGAGATCTCATCACTTAAGGTTGTACTCTCTGACAACTCTTATAGCACAACAATTATTTGTGTTTTTGTCACTTTCACATATTCTGCAGTAGCTGGTTAATTTTTAGGTCCTGAAGAAAGCCGGGAACAAGGTCCATTCAGGCTGAAACTAGTTGATCAATCTGTGAAGCAACCTATTTGCTAAAAGTTGCTGATACACATTTTTAACAGGATTGGCAGAGAGATGGTTATTAAAGTTTGTTTCTCTCTCACCCAACTCCCTTTTTAATCTTCATTTATATGCACTGCACTAACACTTTCATCACACAAGAGACGATGTACTATATTTGTATAATCGTGACCATGCTGGTTAGTCTCTGTCCCTGAAGGCTCCTTCTATGATTTTTCTTTTTTTGTCCAGTCGCAATATTTGCTACATACTTTCCCTCAATGCTTCGAGGAGCAGTAGCAAGATTGAAGGATAACCAAGTGATGACACTGGCTTCTCTTGGCAGTTGATGGAAATCCTATCAATTTTTGTGAATTTATTTCTTTTCCATTTTTCCTTTCTCACCTATATTTCAGCTCAAGAGCGATTGTCGCAAGGATAGTCTGTTTGGGTGCTAAGAGATAGGTTGTTTGTTCCTTACTGCCTTTCTGACCACCAGTTTCTATTGTAGTTCTTTCAAGATCTTAGTTGCCCAATTCTGTGACCATATTGCCAGTACTTGCATGTTGTTTTCTAAACTACGGATAAATGGATCGATGAAAACCGCAAATAACAGAGGGGAGCAAGGGCAACCTTGCGTAGTTCCAAAGGAGATTAAACATTTTTCGGAAAATACCATTCACCATTATCACCGCTGATGGTTTGACATATAATGTTTTAATTGCTTGAATAAAACCATCCCTAATACCAATTCTAGACGTAACAGTCCATAGATATTGCCAGGAGACCTTATCAAAAGCTTTCTAAGCATCCAATAAAATTAGGGCCATAAGGTCTCCTGCAATACTGGTAGCATCAAATAGCACTATAACTCCCTGCATATGGTCTATTGTGGATCTCCCAGGAACAAACTCATGTTGATGCACCGAAATAACCTTATGGATTACTGGTGCAAGTCGACTGGGCAAAAGCTTTGAATACATTTTTGAGTCACCTTTTTATCAGAGTGATCAGTCGGTAAGAGACCAATTCTAAGGAGGATTTTTTTTTTTTTTAAAACCTCAGTTTTAGCTCGGGACCATGAACCAGGTGGGCATCCACCATTAAAGGCTTGTAAAAAAATTCATTTATGGTTTCTTTTAACTGATGGGTATAGGTAAGGTAGAATTCGGTTGGGATACCATCTGTACCGGGTGCTTTCCCCCTTGCTAAGCTATTCATGGATAGTAAAATCTCAACCCATTGAGGAGGGCTATCTAAACTTTCCGGATCATCTTCTGAAAATTTTGAATATGGAATTGAATCAAGATTCCATAATGTTACTCTGTTTGATCCCGGTACCAGCTGAATATAAAAAGATGACTTCTGAGTGAGGCCACAGCTTACCTCTCTCCTCTCCTCGGGGAAAGACTCTCCCGTATTGCTGAGCGGACCATGTGTTGGTGCTGTGGCTCGACTGGAGATCACTGCAGGCTTGTTTCTGCAGAGCAGCGATTCGGGTGCGGAACGCACTCTTGTTGTGCAGGTTTTGGCTCTAGCTGCAGCCGCTGGGAGGCTCTAATGCAGCTGATGCTGACTGCAGCAGCAGGGACCTCACACGGCTTCATTCTCCACCCACCCAGGTTGCTTGGAGACAGCAATTGTCCGCAGTCTGCAGGGTTGGACATGATGGCTTCCTGTGGAAAGGGAAAAGCAGGCACAGCGGTTTTCACTATCTTTGCTATACAGCCACAACGTGAAGGCACAGACAGCAAACCCGGGGGAAAGAAGGGGGAACCTCGGGCCGGTAAAGGGGACAAGCTGGGTAGTGAAAAGACGGAGCCAAATGCTCAGATAAGTTCTCGGCGTCTACAGGTACCTGGCGATTTAGGAGGGTCGCAACCCTCCATTTGAGCTTGTTCTCACCCCTAGAGGTGAGGGGAAAAGCAAAAGGGAAAGGATGGGCTGGAGAAGCTAAAAATCAAAGTAATGGGAATCGGAAGCTGAGCAACCCAGCCCATACTGTAACACCTGGTGTTCAAGGGGAGGAGGAATTTGAGAATCCTCTAGGTAAAAGTGTGTGTCCTTGGGTGGCAAACTGCGATAATACCATTTTGGAGGTACCTCAACAGATTAGCCCGGTGGCAGAAATCACAATTAATGATAATAGCTCCCCTGATTTGCTTGTAGTTAAATCAAGTGATGGAAGAGGTGATAGCACACCGGATATAGCAAGCGGGGATAGACCCTGCTCATCTAGAGGACGTGAATCTCAGAGGAAAACCATTGAAACTAGTTGATTGTGCCTGGACTCTCTGGAAACATTTTTTTCCCTGATTGAAGAGTCAGAGTTATCTGATACAAGTCTATCTGCAATTAGTGATGGTGGGTAACCCCATTCAAGTAATAGCAGCCTCCTAGAGAAGGATGCCATCCCTATTAAAAAAAAAAAACAGACAGCTGGGAAAAATGCTAGCAAGAGGAACCCAGGTTGTAGGGAAACGTGTGATAATGAGGCCTCGGAGGAACTGGACTGTGATTATTGAGCTACACAAGTTCTACCCCCTTAAACATGCAAATGAAAAAAAAAGCTATCAACTAGGGATCCAGTGGGGGGAGTTGGGGCTATCAAATGATGGTAAATTGTTGAACATTCTCTATCCTTAATCCTACAATCTCTGCGATCATTTCAGGATGATGTCAAGTCCGACAACCAACAGGCACGATTGGCCTCAAAAAAACTCCAAGGATCCGTACGGAAAATTGGAAAAAATTGTACTGATATCACGGAAAGACTAAATATGATGGAGACACAAACTGAAGTACTGAAAACGGCTGTTGAAACGCTGAAGGTTCATCCATATCACAAGAGGGTACTTTAAAAGATGTTGGGGCCAATACATCAAGCAATTTTGCGATCTCAAACAGTGCGATTCGCAAAAATTGGAGGTTTGCTATCCCAAAATGGACTTTTGCTATGCATGAAAGTTTTTTGATTTGCAATTTAGATAATAACAATATCTTGTGATTACCTAAATAGCGAATGGAAATAGGGAATCGTAATTTGCGATTCCCTAATGCACATGCAAGAAGCCTTTCCTGAATGCGAACTGTGCATTTAGGAAAAGCTAATTAACATCAATTTGAACTTGATGTTAACCATGTGCATACTTTGTAAAATGCACAAAACAGCATTCAAAGTGCCATGTGGCGTGTGTGCCTTACATGGGCAAATTTTTTTGTTAGGGACACCTCAGGGGGGCCTTAGGCCCCTGGGCACGCTTGCCTTTGCATTACCTGGTTTGCGATTACCAATTGAGTAAATGCAATTTAGGCAATGCATGACCATTCCCACCTATGGGCCTTGAGGCCCATAGGAAAGAATGGAGTCGCAATAGCAAATAGTGCTTCCCTAATTACGATTGCGATTCTTAAGGAATCGCAATTAGAGAATATCTATTTGCACCCTTTATTAATGCATTGCATTTTGCGATTACCAAATAACTATTTCTTAGAAATGTTTTGTTTGGTAATCGCAAAGATGAAGTTTGATGCATGTGCCCCGTTATGTGGAAACTGGAGGATTATGAGTATGAGAACCGGCAGCGCAGTAATAATTTAAGGCTGCTAGGGGTCCCTGAGAGTTGTTAGAGTAATGACATAAGGAAATTTGTAATTAATATGTTAAGGATTCCTTACCCCAACATTCCTCCTGGGACTGGAACAAGGAAGTACAACGTGTTCATCGATTTCCTTTACTTATGTCAAGGCAAGCATCCAGTGAGCGTGTGCTACCCTGCGCCATATTGGTTTATTTTGGTCATTTTTTACTACGCCAGGCTGTTTATGATTTAGCTAGATCTAATGATAAAAGAAAAAAGTTTTGAGGGATTCTCTTTTTTTTCTAGACCAGATTTTGCACACGCTACTTTTGAGAGGTGATGGCAGCTTAGACAGCTTATAACTCCTCTCCAGTCTGGAGGAGCTGTGGTATTTTGCAAAACCCGGCCAGGATGAACATAATCTATCATGGTCCGAATTTTATCTTAACTTCTGAAATTCAAGCCCAGAAGCTCCTGAATGATATTTTATCGGGGACCCTTGGGGTAAAAAATAAGCTTGTAATACGCCTAAATGTGTGTTGGATATCGTTGGTAGATTTTATTTTTATTTTCTTCATGGGAGGGTAGTGTATGCTATTTGAATATCTGAATAATGGAGGAGGAGAGGGGGAGAGAGGTAGAGGAGGGGTGGTCCAGACGTCCTCACACAGGCTCATGGTTGAGCCTGGTTGCCTAGGTTGTGATAGTGGGCGGGGGGTGGGGAAAGGGTGGAGGAAAGGGATCCTCAGATGAGTTATAAAGGGGAATGGTTTAACAGTGTTTTTTGTCACATTTGTCACACCGGTTAAAAAGGGTGTGGGTATTGTTTGGTGGGATAGTTGTTTAGTTATATGGCATCAGATCATGCTAAGGCTATTAGTAGATATGAGCAGACTTGCAGTTGCAACTATTAATATATGCAGACTCAATGATGTCAAGAGGGTGGTGGCTGGGCTACAATTGTTTGATGCAAATATCATCTGCCTCCAGGAGACACATATTGAAGGGTCACAACTGCATTTATTAAAGTCACTAGGATATAGGGTAATTATTGCAACAACACTGGAGGCTAGGGCCCGGGGTGTTGCAATATTGGCCAAAGGAAGTGGGATTCAATTCACACGGTCATGTTCTGACAAGTTTGGATGATGGGCTATTACAGAGCTCCAATTAAGTATGGGTGCGAAATTGACACTATACTCTTGAAATGGGTGTAATAGTGATGACCTTTGAGTGTTTGCTACCATTTCCTAGTGAACTTGTTCATTGGCCACTCCCACTAATCCTGTGTGGGCACTGTAATATTAACTTTGTCTCTGGAATCAGGATGGAGGTATACGGATAGGAAACCAAAAGTCTTTCAGGCACTAAGGAATTTATGTCAGGTCCCCGGTTTGATTGATTGGTGGCACTTGTTAAAACCAAACGATTCGGGGTTTACTTATTTTTCCAATCCACATATGACCCATGCTGGACTTGATTACCTTTTTGTCTCTAATACATTAATCTGGAAATGCCACATAGAGAAGTTACCACACGTCCTATCAGATCATAACCCGTTAGTCCTTGACTTAGAATTGGATTCATCCAAGTTGAAGACACGATTCTGGACATTTGAGAGATCGCTGGTACTAAATGTAGTGTATTGTATGCATATGAGACAATGGATCCTCATGTTTTGGAGGGATAATGTGGGGAGTGCATTAATTGATGTGGTGTGGGACTCCCTGAAACAGGTATTTGGGGTGAAACATTGAGGTACTCCTTAAATCATAACAAATGCACCAAACAAACAATGAAAGCTTGGCAGGATAATTTGGGGGCTGCTGAGGAGTGTTTAGTAAGGGCTGTTCATGAAGGGTGGGATTTGGAGGCAGAACAACAATGGGTGGCAATACCTAAGGCAGCCATTGTTGACATTCTGGAGGATAAGGCAATGAGTAAATTGATAACTCAAAAAGAAACAGCATATGAGTTTAGTGAAAAAAATCAGTCATCATTTGGGAGTTCATACCAGGCACCGAATAACATCCAAACAAATCCCAAAAAATAATTATACAGTGCTAGGGCAGATTACAGCCCAGATTTAATCAGGGCTGCATTTAGGAGGTATTATCAAACTTTGGGATTTGACATTCAAGCAGGATTTGACACTGTTACGTCAAAATGAAGCCCTCTGTGATTGAAGCCAGCTTGGTTCCGAGGACAAAGGAAGGGCTATGCCCAGCTGTCAGATAACATTTGCCTGTGATACCGCCTCACATTGGTTGTTCCAATTAGTTTTTACTTTTTGCGCCACACAGTTGGCTTTCCCTTAACTGAACATATCCTTCTCCAAGAATTGAATCCAAAGTTTTTCAACACACTGGGAGCACCAAGTCACTATCAAATATCTTGTATTGTAGGGTACATATCGTAACATTACGATGTTTTCCCTGTAGTTTCAGACTGCTCACTATGGGCCATATGTAGGTAGCTAAATACCGGTCGGTAACGGCCGAAATTCGGTAAATATCCCGTTACCGACCAGTATTTAGCTATTTGAGATGTAGGGGGCATATTTCAGGATTCGGTAATTTACCGAATCGGTAAAATTACCGAATCGGTAAAATTACCGATTCGGTAAATACCGAATCCTGAAATGATATGTAGGAAACACTCTAATGAGTGATGAGTAGGAATTAGAATTCGGTATTTACCACCAAATAAAGGTTGGTGATAAATACCGAATTCCATGCAAAACGTGATATTTCGCAGATGTAACAGTGCCATGTGGCAGACATACATGCCCTTAGGGCATGTATGTATGCCACATGTGCACACATGGACGAATCAGGGGTGCAACAGGGTGTCAATGTGACACCCTGCCACCCATGATACTGCCTCCCCCATTACCGATTCGGTATTTACCGATTCGGTAATGGTAACTGGCTTCCCATTCATTCCTATGGGCCTCCTGGCCCATAGGTATCAATGGGAAGGCATGCCTCATTACCGAATCGGTAAATACCGATTCTAAATTACCGACTTTTTCCAAATCGGTAAATTTTACCAATTTATTACCTACATCACATTTACCGATTCATAAATACCGAATCGGTAAAATTCGGTATTTATGAGTCGGTAAATGTGAAGCTACCTACATATGGCCCTATATGTCCTGAAGATGATCTTAAGTTTGTAAAAGATCGAACCGTCGTCGACCCCTACAACAGCAACTCCTTGCAACTGTATATAATCTCGTGGAGTTCCATTTTTTGTTGTCAATGCAATGTTATGTTTTTAAATTCACTATCACCTTGTCATGACACGTCCACTTTTCACTTTGTGTGAGCACTTGAAAACTATTTAAAGTACTTAAAATCTTTAAAATAAATTGTCAGTTTTACACGACATATGTTACCCTACTCTTCTTTTCCAGTATGACTTATCGCTTTGTTTATACATGAATTTCAGTATCCACTTTGAGGATCACACTTCTTGCTCTGGACCCACTGTGGCCAACATTGATCCATTGTTTTGTCTAAACATATGCCAACCCCAGGTTCACATATTGGGGTACCCTTCTTCTCCCATACTAACTAGAGGGCCTGCAGCACTGATTGTGCCAACCACTGAAGTAGCCCTTTAACCATATCTCAGGCCTGCTATTGCAGAGTCCGTATGTGCAGTTTTACACTGCCATATCGATCTGGCAAAATAAACCTTTCACCAGGCCTGAACCTTCCCTTTTTATACGTATAAGTCACTCTGAGGTAGGGCCCTGAAAACCCAGAGGTCAGAGTTCAATGTATTTAAAAGGCAGGACATGTACTTTTAATGTTTACATGTCCTGGTAGTGAAAAACTCTCAAAGTTATCTTTCACTACTGCAAGGCCTATCTCTCCCATATGATTGCATTTGGATTACCTTATTACATTTCATAAGTGTACTTTCCAATTTGGGAGGATTTAAAAATCCCAAGTCTGGTGTCTCTGGAAGCATAATTTAAAATCCTACCTTATGGTGACGTCGGATTTTAAATTACAATTCGGGAAATGCCACTACTAGAAAACTGGAATTTTCTTACTTTAGCCTTGTGGTGTCTTCTGTCTGTCTCTTATCAGTCTGGGGTAGGTGACAGCAGTGCTTTGTGTATTCCCACTAGACAGTCACACATTATTGGAACGTAGGTATAATTTGATGGGCCATCCTGGGAAGATGGGAGGGAGGAGCTGGACCCAGCATCACTTATACCAAAATAGACTGTGTCCTGTCCCCACATAAAGGACTGCGTACCCTGCTGCAGTGAGTCTTGAGACAGGGCAGGAAGAGAGGACCTCTGTGCACTTCAAAGGCCTGTCTATGAAGTCTCACCCACTTCAAAGGCCCAACTGGATTTAAGTACTGGACCTCTGAAGTCTTGACTTCAGTACACTTCTGTACCTGTAAAGACTCTGCCAGGAAAAAGGACTGCTTTGCTGCTGAAGGACTGACATCTGCTGGACTGCTTTATTACTGGACTCCTGCCTTGCTGTTCTGCCTTGCTGCTTGCTGTTCCCCTACCTGGCTTAGAAGGACTGGTCGTGCATCCCTTGACCACAGAGTGACACCAAGGGCTAGCTGACTTCCAACTTACCTGCTTCTGCACCTGTACTCTGCTATCCATGAGTCTGCCCTTCCAAGTGGTGTCACCCCAGTCCTGGACTCTTGGAAGTGAGGAATAAAGTGCTTGCTTCGGCGAAACCCACACATCCTCTGTCACCCATGCATCCTCTGTCTTATTGGCGTATTGTCACCATTGCGTGGCTCCGAACTGGCGCAACGCCCCTGTTGCATGGATAACTGGTGCATCGCTCCTGTTGCATGGATCAGAACCAGTGCATCACTCCTATTGCCTGACCAGAAATGCCACATCGTCTCACCTGCATGAATCAGCCCAGGTGCATCGCCTTCAGAACCACCACTGCACAAGGTCTTGCATCTCCATCGACTGCATCTTTGACGACGATGCCAAATCTCTGCATTGCAGCTCTTTGCTCATCAGAGCCAATGGATTGTCGCTACTGCGCAGATCAGGACCAGTGTTTCGCACCCACTGCATGGATCAACACCAGCACATCGCTTCAGCTGTGGCCCGCATCTTCGATGTTGAGGCAGCCAGGATCAACGCACTTTTGTTCAACGAGCCTCACTGGGTCCTGTATCCAGTCGATGCGCCATCGTGGTCATCCTGAACTTCTGACTTTCTCCTGGCCCAGCGTGATCAGATATCCTAGGTAAGTGCTTATTGCTTCTAAACACGAGTTTACAGTTTATTCTTTAAAAATTCATATCTCAACTTCTACTTATTGGATTTTTGTCATTTTGGTCTTGTCTTATTTATAAATTAAGTGCCATGTTTCTAGCCTGGTGTGGAATCTTTTTGTGTGATGTATTCACTATTTACAGTTTGAAGTGTTGCACAAATACTTTACACATTGCCTCTAAAGTTAAGTCTGACTGCTCTGTGCCAAGTAACCAGAGGGTGAGCACAGGTTAATTTACAGTTTGTCTGCTTCCTACCCAAACTGGGATTGTGGTTGCTACTAACCCCCTTGGCGAAGCTGGCATAGTGCCACTACGTGGAGTCCCACAGAGTTGGAAAGAAACTTGGTGGAACTCCGATCCACTCTGCTCCCCTCCACCCTCCCTAATGTAATTATAAATTTAAAAAGGCATGTACCTGCTGTGGCAGCCTTCTCCTCGCCATGGTCTCAATCTTCTTCCTCATCCTCGCCGATGGAAACTTGTGACACGCAAGACGTACAACGTAGGGGTCTCCATCGACGAGGACGGCGAGGACGAGGAAGGAGAGTGAGACCATAGCTAGGAGGAGGCAGGCACAGCAGGTAAGTGCCTTTTTTAAATTATAATTAAATTAGGGCGGGTGCAGCGGCCGGCTAAATCCGCTCCGTCGTGGAGTCGGAGTTTTGCCAGAACTCCGCGTTCTCAATGGAGCACAGAGTAGGCAAAGGTCCATAAACTCCACAGGCAGAATGGAATTCTTAGTTGCTACTTGATTAGGACTCATATCTCAGTCAACCTACTATCCAATTTAGAGTTATTTAACTTACAGGCTCTGGATACCTTTTGCACCATACACTAGTGATTTATTCATCAGCTAATTATACCTTCTTAGGAGTATCTCAACTTTACTATGTTGAAAGGAGAAGCCCAAGCACGTTATCACTGGTTACGAGGGGTAAAGTACACAGAGTAGTACACCAAGCAAAAATATAGGATCCAGCAAAAGGAGAAAAATACAGGGTGACCCGGCATAAAAGGCAGATTTCCTACATGCAAGTAAGCATTTTGAACAAAAAACACAATTGCTGTGAGCAACAGCCTCACACATTCAGTATTGTTCCCAATATCTTGCAGTATAATTTTGCCATGAACAGCAGCATAATTATGCTAAGTGGGATAATGGTGGAATTTGTGGAATTTTGAGTAAAAGGCACATTGAGAAATTACAAAACAATTACGCAAATTATGCTGACATAATTAACATTTCTCCGTGGCCGAATTAATGTATCAAGGGTGGGAAAGCAGCATTTCTATACAGTGGATTATAATCCACTGTGTGGATTACTTCAACTGTAAAATGTTTCCTTCTGAAGCCATAGAACGTAAAGTTTAAAATTATTTTGAAACTATAAGTTTACAACCTAGCATGTTGTTTGTTTTTTAAACCTATGGTGAAAAATACTTTTTAGACAAATCTTCAAAATGAGCATAGTGCATATGCTTCATTAGTGAATGTATAGTTGATCCTGGGGTCACACAAATCAGCAGCATATTAACATAAAACGAACAGCTACAGTACACACCACACAACCATATTCTCAAGGGAAGCAAGATCAAATAGACTTTCATTACGTTTAATAACATTAGAATACAATTTAGGCTATAATGGATTCCGACCATCTGGCAGGCTGAATTAAAATGGTATCTTATGCCATTTGCTTTAACCTTGGATATCTTGAATCTACATTAGTCTGACATTATAGGGAGTATTTATTAGCTTTATGCTTCACTACGTAAACATGTCCCTATGAAAAAATACAATTACCAAAACACCAAGCATAACAGCCATATATACTATTGATGAATAGAGCTGTCTTTGATAACCTTCTGTTTTTATGCAGAGTAGCTCAAATTTTCTCGATTATTTTCAGCAATTCATTAAACGAGGTAATTATGTTTTCATCTTGTGATAGCCAGTATTTTAGTAGCCATTCCACAAAGGGTAATGTTTGCAAGAAACCCGACGTGTTTCACGTTTAAGAGAACATTTAGTAATTGCATTTGTCATCGTTATGCATTTTTGCATAATTATGCTAATGTAATAGTTTCCCTTTCTTGACATTTTTGAATAGGCATTTGGAATATTTAAATGTCGGGATGAAGTACAAAGGCAAATGTCTTGCAAATTCTCCTTTCGATAATCTCAGCTGCAATGCTTTGGGATGGTAAAACGAGTAAGACTTTTCAGAACTCGATGTACACTATAAGTTGTGGCATTTTCAGGAACCGACTGAAGTTTCATTGCTTCCCTCTTAGAGGTAAGAGTTCATATTTGTTTGCTCCTTTTAAACCTAAATAATTTTTGTTTGGGATTGGCAAATAGGAAAGCACTACGTTTTAGCAAAACTAGCTTTGCAGGCAGGGCCTTCTTTAGAGTTGGTGGCACCCTGTGCAATTATCTTTTTCGCCCCCTTTTCCCATGACCTCCTTCTCCAAGGATTTCCACAGCACAGCCATCCAACAGTGCCCCTGATCTGTCCATAGCGCTCTTTCAAATGCATTTCATATGTTGCATAGCTCAATTCATATCGGTGTAGGGAGTCAGAGCACTTTACATCACACATGAACTATACAGAGACAATGAAGCATACATGTGTAAATCAGTATATAGAAAATGTTACATAAAACAATGAGGATTACAAACTGTAAGAATCACTTAACCCATACTAATAGGCAGTATATTTTAAGAGTTTTTGGTCTGAAGAAGCACAATCTAAGGGGCATATTCACAAGGATTTATCTCCACCTTAACGCATCAAAAGTGGAGATAGACCTAACACCCCATTCACAAGCTGGTGCAAACTGCAGACATCGCCAGTATTCCCGCAATAACTGCCCCATAATGTATCACCACGGTGGACACCACCAACTAACCCTAATGAGAAGCAGAGTAGGCGTTCCCATGCAAAACCACACGAAAAAACTACAACACCACTTTCACAAAAAACTGCCAGATCTGCGAAGCGAACCAAAAACAGGCGATAAGCCGCAGTAGCCGCAGGTATTTAACACCTGCCTCAAGGAGGTGTAAAGACAGACGACTACCTGCAGGAGGCAACGGAGCCCCACACACAGCCACACCCGAAGAACAAACGATGCCATGGAGCTACTCATCATGCAGCTCGGAGCCCCAACAGGGCCACATCACCCACCGCCACCACCACCAGGACCGCCACCACCCCCAGGACCCGAACCGCCCCCGACCACCACAGAGGCAGTGCAGAGTAAGACTGTTGACCTACCGAAAACACACCACTCTCACAGACCTAACGCCCGAGGAAGTCATTGCCCACTACAGGCTCAAAAGGGCAACCATCCTCCGCATCATGACCCACATCGCCCACAGGCTGATGGTCCCAACACAGCGGAGAACCAACATCCCTCCACAGACTACGCTGCTGGCTGTGCTGCACCTGTTGGCCTCTGTTAGCTTCCAACCAACAACTGCCAGAGTCAGAGGGGTCTCACAGCCACCCCTATCAAAGTTTATCACACCTGTCCTGGATGCCATCCTCAGCTTCATACCCCAGTACCTTCCATTCCCCAACACTGCGCAGGAACAGCTGGAGACAAAGCAAGGTTTCTACGCCATATCCAGATTCCCGGCCGTGTTGGGGGAAATCGACTGTACAGATGTCCCACTTTTGCCCCCTGCGGATACTGCACACCACTACCGCAAAAGAAAGCATCAGCATTCCATCAATGTGCAGGCAATAGTGGACCACCAGGGACTCTTCACCAATGTCGTCACCAACTACCAAGGCAGTGTGCATGATTCCTTCATCTTCCCACAGTCCATCATCAACCAGCGCTTTCAGGATGGCACATATGGGACAGGACTACTCGTTGGTAAGTGCCAAATCAACACATTACACACCCCAAAGCCACCAACACACAACTCACAACTGTGGGAATGCACACATGACCAAACCACATATAACATATCAAACTACACGACCGCCTACCAGACACAACAACACCACTCCATGGTCATCCTGCACCCAATACAGACATTTCATGGCACCACAGCCACACAACAGCTGAACGTGTGGAGATGTGGAATGCAGCAATGTGCGAGGATGCAAGTGACCCATGAGTGGGAATGTACACAACGTGAAGTGAGACGTGGATTTGCAGGACAGACATGGCTATGCAAACCACTGATATGTCTATGCAGACCACAACTGCTGGTGACTGGAGTAGTGAGCAGTGGACGCAACCATGTCACCCCTGGCAGTGGGACAGATAGTGGGAGTGTCGCACGCTGCATCCCCCCCTGTGTGCGTGAGCGTAGTGGATTGGCCCTGAGTACGCCAGGGTTGCACAGAGCGTGGTTCACTCCCGGAAAGGCCAACGTCACTGACAGTGTAGCGCCGCACGGCCTGCAATGAGGCAGACGCCGTGAGCAGCAGGGCCTGTGACCCTGTGCAGCTGCTGCACCCCAGGACGCTAATGCACAGACCAGGCCTCCCCGCCCCAGCGCACCAGGGCTGCACTGCTCACCTGCCGACACTGTCGTGCGTCCTCTTCGGCCAGTAGGTCCCACATGTCGAACAGTGACCTGAGTCCTGAAAGGCAGTGACCCCAAGTCCGTGGCAGCGGCCACAGCACCAGACTCCCTTTGATCAGTGAGGCATAATTCCATATCGCAGGCCTGCGACACCTGGTGCCACTAACCCTGTTCAACGCAAGCCAGCGACACGTGTTGCCACTAACCCTGTGCACCATGAGTGACTGTCATCCTCGGCGGAACATCATTGGTGTCTGAGCCTGTGGCCTGGGGGTTGTCATCAGCAACGGACAGGTACGGACTTGGTGTCTGGCCTGGGTCTGTGGCATTCATATCCGCCATGTTGCCGAACACAGCTGGCATGTGCCCTCTGCATCATGATCTGGGTGGTAGGCCTCCCATTCTCCCCTGTGATACTCCGCAGAAGGCACCTATGACACATGCGAGGTCCTGTTCTGCCCTCATGACCCTACCCCAGTCTCCCGCAGGTCAGCGTCCTGTGGCGGTGGGCTCGTGTCGGCCGCTGTGCATCCAGGGCCATTAGCCCTGTGCGACTCGAGTCATTCTACCTTGTTGTACTGACATTGCACTTCTGAGTGCCCCACTCACAGCCAGCACAGGCGTCACTGTATTAGTGGGCCTGCCATCACATCCTGCTGAACCAAGTGTTGACTCTTTTCTTCCTGCACTGTCACAGGTGATCAAGGATATGCATTCTGCCCTTGGATGATGACACCCCTCCGAGACCCGGACACACCCGCCCAGAGGCAGTACAATGCGGCCCACATACGCACCAGGGGCATGGTTGAGCGCACATTTGGCGTGTTGAAGTGAAGTTTCAGAAGCTGGATGGCATAGGTGGAAAGCTCCCGTAGAGCCCAGACATAGTATGCAAGATGATTGTTGCATGTTGTGTGTTGCACAACATCTGTGTTCGCACCAATGCCCCATGGATCCCAGTTCCAGAGGTACCGGATGATGATGGTGACGATGGGGCAGGTGGCCCACATCCCACTGCAGCTGCCGCAGGAATGGCCCGTAGGAACTCCATCATTGACACTTACTTCTCATGAGCACCTTTGGTTTTGCTTTGTTCGCCATAAGTTGGCAGGGTATGCTCAGACGTGAGTCCCTTGCTCACTTTGCCACTGGATTCAAGCAAGCCTGGCTGAAGACGGCTGAAATGCCAGAAACCGGTCCTAGGAAGCTTGTTTCCGGTCCAGGGAAGACATGGCTTGGCAGTTCGGGCTGGACTGTTCCCATGAGGCACAGGGTCAGACTGATTTGCATATGGCCATGTTTGAACTGGGGTGGCAGAGTGGGCTAAAGAACGGTGGTGGATTAAACCCAGATCAGTTGACTGGGGGTGAGTGCTAGCAATGTTCAACACTCCGTCCATCATTTCCTTTGGTTTTGTTTTGTTCGCCATAAGTTGGCAGGGTATGCTCAGACGTGAGTCCCTTGCTCACTTTGTCACTGGATTCAAGCAAGCCTGGCTGAAGACGGCTGAAATGCCAGAAACCGGTCCTAGGAAGCTTGTTTCCGGTCCAGGGAAGACATGGCTTGGCAGTTCGGGCTGGACTGTTCCCATGAGGCACAGGGTCAGACTGATTTGCATATGGCCATGTTTGAACTGGGGTGGCAGAGTGGGCTAAAGAACGGTGGTGGATTAAACCCAGATCAGTTGACTGGGGGTGAGTGCTTGCAATGTTCAACACTCCGTCCATCATTTCCTTTGGTTTTGCTTTGTTCGCCATAAGTTGGCAGGGTATGCTCAGACGTGAGTCCCTTGCTCACTTTGCCACTGGATTCAAGCAAGCCTGGCTGAAGACGGCTGAAATGCCAGAAACCGGTCCTAGGAAGCTTGTTTCCGGTCCAGGGAAGACATGGCTTGGCAGTTCGGGCTGGACTGTTCCCATGAGGCACAGGGTCAGACTGATTTGCATATGGCCATGTTTGAACTGGGGTGGCAGAGTGGGCTAAAGAACGGTGGTGGATTAAACCCAGATCAGTTGACTGGGGGTGAGTGCTTGCAATGTTCAACACTCCGTCCATCATTTCCTTTGGTTTTGCTTTGTTCGCCATAAGTTGGCAGGGTATGCTCAGACGTGAGTCCCTTGCTCACTTTGCCACTGGATTCAAGCAAGCCTGGCTGAAGACGGCTGAAATGCCAGAAACCGGTCCTAGGAAGCTTGTTTCCGGTCCAGGGAAGACATGGCTTGGCAGTTCGGGCTGGACTGTTCCCATGAGGCACAGGGTCAGACTGATTTGCATATGGCCATGTTTGAACTGGGGTGGCAGAGTGGGCTAAAGAACGGTGGTGGATTAAACCCAGATCAGTTGACTGGGGGTGAGTGCTTGCAATGTTCAACACTCCGTCCATCATTTCCTTTGGTTTTGCTTTGTTCGCCATAAGTTGGCAGGGTATGCTCAGACGTGAGTCCCTTGCTCACTTTGCCACTGGATTCAAGCAAGCCTGGCTGAAGACGGCTGAAATGCCAGAAACCGGTCCTAGGAAGCTTGTTTCCGGTCCAGGGAAGACATGGCTTGGCAGTTCGGGCTGGACTGTTCCCATGAGGCACAGGGTCAGACTGATTTGCATATGGCCATGTTTGAACTGGGGTGGCAGAGTGGGCTAAAGAACGGTGGTGGATTAAACCCAGATCAGTTGACTGGGGGTGAGTGCTTGCAATGTTCAACACTCCGTCCATCATTTCCTTTGGTTTTGCTTTGTTCGCCATAAGTTGGCAGGGTATGCTCAGACGTGAGTCCCTTGCTCACTTTGCCACTGGATTCAAGCAAGCCTGGCTGAAGACGGCTGAAATGCCAGAAACCGGTCCTAGGAAGCTTGTTTCCGGTCCAGGGAAGACATGGCTTGGCAGTTCGGGCTGGACTGTTCCCATGAGGCACAGGGTCAGACTGATTTGCATATGGCCATGTTTGAACTGGGGTGGCAGAGTGGGCTAAAGAACGGTGGTGGATTAAACCCAGATCAGTTGACTGGGGGTGAGTGCTTGCAATGTTCAACACTCCGTCCATCATTTCCTTTGGTTTTGCTTTGTTCGCCATAAGTTGGCAGGGTATGCTCAGACGTGAGTCCCTTGCTCACTTTGCCACTGGATTCAAGCAAGCCTGGCTGAAGACGGCTGAAATGCCAGAAACCAGTCCTAGGAAGCTTGTTTCCGGTCCAGGGAAGACATGGCTTGGCAGTTCGGGCTGGACTGTTCCCATGAGGCACAGGGTCAGACTGATTTGCATATGGCCATGTTTGAACTGGGGTGGCAGAGTGGGCTAAAGAACGGTGGTGGATTAAACCCAGATCAGTTGACTGGGGGTGAGTGCTTGCAATGTTCAACACTCCGTCCATCATTTCCTTTGATTTTGCTTTGTTCGCCATAAGTTGGCAGGGTATGCTCAGACGTGAGTCCCTTGCTCACTTTGCCACTGGATTCAAGCAAGCCTGGCTGAAGACGGCTGAAATGCCAGAAACCGGTCCTAGGAAGCTTGTTTCCGGTCCAGGGAAGACATGGCTTGGCAGTTCGGGCTGGA
This sequence comes from Triturus cristatus, assembly GCF_964204655.1. NCBI lineage: Eukaryota > Metazoa > Chordata > Amphibia > Caudata > Salamandridae > Triturus > Triturus cristatus. Next base: position 1,116,630,643 of record NC_140592.1, on the reverse strand, counting down.
CTGTTCCCATGAGGCACAGGGTCAGACTGATTTGCATATGGCCATGTTTGAACTGGGGTGGCAGAGTGGGCTAAAGAACGGTGGTGGATTAAACCCAGATCAGTTGACTGGGGGTGAGTGCTTGCAATGTTCAACACTCCGTCCATCATTTCCTTTGGTTTTACAATATAAGATGTCCAATTGCACTGCATGTGTGATTAAAACATATTTGCAGGTTAGAGGTTGTACTTGTACATTGTCATGTTACATTTTCCTGTGGTTTTAGATGTGATTTGCCATGTTGTGCACATTTGCGGAACCAGTTGTGTCCTGTGTTCTGTTGTGGAGGGGTTGCTCTTTGTACCGGGATGTTGTCAATGTCGAGGTGCACTTATGCTTATGTGCGTATGCTGAACGGTGGGCAAGTCGCTCCTGCAGCTTTGATTTGTCTGCCACTGGTCTCTTTCATGCGGTGTGCCTGTCTGTTCTGTTCTTCCATGGTGCTTGGATGTTGTGGTGTAAATGTTGTCCTCTGCAGTCGGTCAGGGTTCATCCGTGGTACTCCGCTGTTGATGTAGTTTTTTTCGGTGGCATTTTACGAATGCTGTTCTTGTGCTTTTTCCCGCATTACGCGTGAGTATTGCTGCCCTTGCGCTGGTTGTCACTGTTTTCTTATCACGCTTTGGCCCATCGCAGAATTTTTGGCGTTGAGGTTTGTGTTTTTATCTCCGTCGAGGTGGTTGTATCACGGGCATTGGCCGCGGTTTCGGCAAACTATTGCAAGGGGCCGCCTTGTGAATTCCACGTTGACACAGGGTTATTTTCCCGCCATAGGCTGCGATGTGTAAAGTTGCATTTGGGTGATGTTTAGCACACGTTCTTGTGTACCCCTTAGGGTTTAAAACATACCACAGTGGATAGGGTTGAATATACTAATAAGAATGTATTTCTCTCCAAGCCAACCCTTTTTTAGCAACATTAAGGTAATGAAAGACTGGATAAAAAACATAATCTAATGTAGCCCATTCTGCTTGCATGCAGCTCTTTGACAGTTCATAGGTCATTGTACTGTATTAGGATTGAAACTTATCAATCAATCACATAATTTGTAAAGCGCACTACTTACCCGGGAGGGTTTCAAGGCGCTGGGGGGAGGGGGGTGATGCTGCTATTGGTCGAAGAGCTAGGTCTTGAGTTGTCTCCTGAAGGTCAGCAGGTCTTCGGTTTGTTGTAGGTAGAGGGGGAGGGTGTTCCAGGTCCTGGCGGCGCGATGGGAGAAGGATCTGCCTCCGGAAGTAGTTCTCCGGATGCGTAGGACCGTGGCCAGGGCACGGTCAGCGGAGTGGAGTTTCCTGTTGGGTACGTAGAAGGAGAGTAGACTGTTGAGATAGGCTGGGCCAGTTTTGTGGAGTGCCTTGTGTGCGTGGATCAGGAGTTTGAAGGAGAATCTTTTGTCGACTGGGAGCCAGTGCAGGTTCCTCAGGTGGGGAGTGATGTGGTCGCGGTGTGGGACATCGAGGATCAGCGTGCAGAGGCGTTCTGGATTCTCTGTAGTCTGTTGATGAGCTTGGACGAGGCTCCGGCGTAGAGGGCGTTTCCGTAGTCGAGTCTGCTGCTGACAAGGGCCTGGGTGACTGTTTTCCTCGTGTTTGTTGGGATCCATCTGTAGATCTTGCGGAGCATGCGGAGGGTGTTGAAACAGGTGGAGGAGACTACGTTGACTTGTTTGGTCATGGAGAGTTTCGAGTCGAGGATGACTCCAAGGTTGCGTGCGTGGTCGGTGGGGGCCGGAGTTGTCCAATGCGGAGGGGTTGGATCCGAGGATGAGGATTTCCGTCTTGTCTGTGTTCAGTTTGAGGCGACTGTCCTCCATCCAGTCTGCGATGGCCTTCATTCCCTGGTGGAGGTTGGATTTGGCGGTGAGGGGGTTCTTGGTGAGGGAGAGGATCAGCTGAGTTTCATCGGCGTAGGAGATTATGATGAGGTGGTGCTGTCGGGCGATGCATGCTAGTGGTGCCATGTAGACGTTGAACAGCGTCGGGCTGAGGGAAGATCCTTGAGCGACGCCGCAGATGATCTCGGAGGCATTGGATCGGAACGGGGGCAGGCGGACTCTCTGAGTTCTGCTGGAAAGGAAGGAGGTGGTCCAGTCCAGCACCTTGTCTCAGATCCCTGCCTCGTGGAGGTGTGTGCGTAGTGTGCGGTGGCAGACGGTGTCGAAGGCGGCGGAGAGGTCCAGGAGGATGTGGGCCGCCGTCTCGCCGTTGTCTAGGAGGATCCTGATGTCGTCTGTGGCGGCGATGAGGGCGGTCTCGGTGCTGTGGTTGCTGCGAAATTCTGATTGGGAGGGGTCCAAGATGTTGTTGTCTCCGAGGTGACGGGCGAGCTGGGTGTTAACTATCTTCTTGATTACCTTTGCTGGGAACGGAAGCAAGGAGATGGGTCGGAAGTTCTTGAGGTCGCTCGGATCCACCTTGGGTTTCTTCAGTAGGGCGTTGATCTCTGCGTGCTTCCAGTTCTCATGGAAAGTGGCGGCCTTGAAGGAGAGGTTGATGATTTTGTACAGGTGGGGTGCGATGGAGTTACTGGCTTTGTTGAAGATGTGGTGCGGGAGATGGTCGGATGGGGATCCAGAGTGGATTGTTCCCATGGTCTTGATAGTGTCCTCGATGCTCACGTTGGCCCAGGTTGTCAGGGCGTCGTGGGCAGTGGGGTGCGGTGGGTTCGGTGCGGCGCGGTCGGCATGGGTCGTATTGGGTCTGAAGCTGCTGTGGATGTCGGTGATTTTCCGGTGAAAGAAGGTGGCGAGGGAGTCGCACAGGGCTTGCAATGGTGGGATGTCATTGGCGTTGGAGCTGGAGTTGGAGAGTTCCTTCACGATGGTGAAGAGCTCCTTGCTGTTGTGTGCGTTGTTGTCAAGGCGGTCTGTGAAGGAGGTTCTTTTGGTGGTTCTGATGAGGTGGTGGTGGTTTGCGGATGGCGTCTTTGTGGCCAGTGCGGCTTTCTGGCGTCTTGTTGCTGTGCCATGTGTTTTCCAGTTTCTGGCAGGTGCGTTTTGAGTCGAGGAGTTCTGGGGTAAACCAGCTGACTCTTCTGCTGGTGTCTCTGCTGGTGGGATTTTTCAGCGGGGCGATGGTGTTGGCGCAGTCATTCATCCAGCGTTCAAGGGCGAGTGCACCCTCATCGGGGTTGGTGGGGTTCATCGGATGGTTGAGTGCGAGGCTTGTCTGTAGTTGTTCTTGGGTGGCTTTGCCCCAGCAGTGGCAGGGGGTCTGTAGTGTGCGGTGGTGTGTGGGTTTTCGGAAGGAGAAGTGGATGCAGTGGTGGTCTGTCCAGGTGAGTTCGGAGGCGTGGCTGAAGGTGACGTGGGGGCTTGAGGAGAAGATGGCATCTAGCGTGTGGCCGGCGGTGTGGGTCGGCGTTGTGATGAGTTGTTTCAGTCAGAGGTTGGTGAGGCTGTCGATCAGGTTGGAGGAGTTGCTGTCGTTGTTGTTCTCCAGGTGATAGTTCATGTCTCCGAGGAGGATGTAGTTGGTGGAGGTCAGCGCGTGCGTGCTGATGAGGTCGGCGATGGAGTCGCGGAATTGTGGCCGGGGTCCTGGCGGTCTGTAGATGAGGGTGCCTCTTAGGGTGGTCTTGGGGTCTGTGTGGATCTGGAAGTGCATGTGTTCGGCGGTGCTGAGGGTGTCGTTGGTGTTTGTTGAGACCCTGATGGTGTTCTTGTGGACGATGGCGATTCCTCCTCCGGCCCTGTTGTTGCGGTCTCTGCGGGTGATCTTGTACCCGTCTGGGATGGCTATGGCGATGTCTGGTGAGGAGTTTTCGTTCATCCAGGTCTCGGTCAGGATGGTGATGTCCGATGATGTGGTGTCGAGTAGGTCCCAGAGTTCGACGGCGTATTTGTGTGCGGAGCAGGTGTTGATCAGGATGCATTTCAGCTGGTTGGGTTCTGTCGTTGCAGGCGTCTTAGCGCTTTCGAGGCAGGAGAAGCTGCAGTTTCGGCAGGTGAAGGGGCCCTGGGTGCGGCCTTGCAGCAGGTGTGGGTCTTTCCTGGGTTGAGCGCGACGAGGGTGTTGGCGTCATAGCGGCGGCGGTCTCTGTGGCTGCTGTGGGGGCCAGGGGTTCTGGCGCTGGGCGCGGTCCAGGTGCAGATGGGCGCAGACGGGCTTGTCTTAGGCGCGCCTTATATGGGGAGGTGGGGAGGGAGGAGCAGCTGGGAGGCGGGAGGCGAGGGACGGGAGGAGCGAATCGGCGCGGAGGGGGTGGGGCCGCAGGGGAGGCAGCAGTGGGGACGGGGGAGACTGGCGCGGGGCACAGACAGAAAAGAGCACAAGGGGTACAAAATCAAAGGGGCACAGAAGGCACAAAAGTCAGCACAGGGGTACAATATGAACGGAGGCACAGAAGTTGGTGGGGGTACAGAATAAAAGGGGGCACAGAAGCAAAGTGGCGAGCGGGGGGCAGGGGGCACAGACAGTTACATGCACAAAGCGGGTACAACCCTAGGCCACTACTGGCCACCAGGGATTAGGCGCAGGTGGAAGCCTGCGGGTGGTGGAGGGCCTCGATCTCACCAGCGTCAGTAGGGACAGCGGGGGTGCAGGCGTAGCTGCAGCGGGAGGAGCGACCTACCAGGAAGGTCAAGGGTTGCTCTCCTCACCGCGCAGCGGCCGCCATATATGGGGAGGTGGGGAGGGAGGAGCAGCTGGGAGGCGGGAGGCGAGGGACGGGAGGAGCGAAGGGGCGCGGAGGGGGTGGGCCACAGGGGAGGCAGCGGCGGCGACGGGGGAAAGGAGACTGGCACGGGGCACGGACAGAAAGAGCACAAGGGGTACAAAATCAAAGGGTCACAGAAGGCACAGAAGTCAGCACAGGGGTACAATATTTTCAGCTGCTCAAATGACAAAATAAAGAATACCCCTGATTGCCTATAAGATGGCCTTAAAGTGATTGGGACTCCGGCTGTTCACAATATAGGTTCACCACCTCACTCCAGTTCATTAAGGACACTGTCTCCCATCCAGAACTTTTCATCTGCAAATCTCTCATTTCAAGGCAAGGTCTCACATTCTCTCCCCCCAGGTAATGGGGTTGGATTGTCTATTGGTGGGATTCTTGACTTCACACCTATACACACTATAGGTACACACAGAGGAGGGTTTGCATAGTAGGAGTATGCCTGATTATTATTTTGTTTTATATGCCTGCATATATACATACACTGGGCCTTATTTATGAGGCCTTGTGACAGTTTGGCACCGCCGTTGTGTCACTTTTTGTGAGGAATCGGTGGCATAAAACATGCCTCCTGTTGCGCCCTATTTACAATGTGACGCATCTAAGCAATGCGTCACTTTGTAAACACCTGCATTACAGTATACCTGCGTCAGGTATAATGTATGCTGGGGCATTCCCACGCAAGAAAGCCTCGTAGAAGTGACGCAGTCAAATCTATGACATTTCACTGGACCGCTTCTGGGATGCAAATGAGTCAAAACCTTACACCTGCCTCAAGGCAGTGCAATATTCATAGCCCTCCCCCCTGCATTGCTGCAGTTTCGTAACGCTTCCGACACAACTCCAGCAATGTGTCATTTTAGTGCGGACAAATACGTAATTAAAACTGATGTATCTGTCATTCCTTGAAACATGATGTGTCACACAGTAAATATGACGCATCCATCATGTCGCAAAGAGGTTGCAATGAAAAGTGATGCATCGCTGTTTTCACGCAGTGATGCCTCACTTTTCATAATTAAGGCCCACTGTTTTAGCACAATGGTAGAACTGTATCAACTATTTACCCTTTTGGTGCTTGTTATCCCTTTCATCTGCTTCTGTCTACTGATTTTTACAGCACGTGTATTTTATTAAAAAATAACGTTGGTTCAATAAATATATTGAACATATGGCACTGTGTATTCTCTGTATACTTCTCTGAAAACAAAAGAGCAGGATTGCCTGAGTGAAAGGTTTTGATCTGTTACCAAGATCCCTGAGTGGTCAGGGTTGTCATATTCAGTGGTTGCCAGAAACCGTTTGCTCGCTGGTAGAGTTAAGGGGGTTATGGTGGCACCGTGAGCTAGCTGGTCTCTAGGCCAACATATCCAGCAGGGGTGCTCAGAATTAGTCTAGGCACCTCACCCAAAGTTTAACGCACAGATCCTATAGATTAGTGGGAACTACACAACAATATACAAAACAACAGGAGAGAGAAAGGGATTTCCACTACGTGGAGGGGAGTACTCCTGGTCCCCTTTTAAATCAGATAAACAAACAATAGGAGGAGTATCACCAAGAGACCACTCAAAGTCTCAAAGTTTTGGGAGAGTTTGCACAAGAAGGAAAGTTATCCTTTCTTAAGAAGACCCCTCACTCACCATCCTAGTTGGTGACATGCTTCATCATCGGGGTCCCACCCGAATAGCCGAATGCCATCCGGGTGTGCTGCGATACCTGATTACAGTGGAGCGGGTTGTTTTTGTGTAGGTGAGTGACAACGTGGTTTAAAAATTGGCCACATATAACTCACTGAAAAGTCTTTATTCTGGAGCAACTGGACAATGTTAACAATTATTGATTAGATACATGCTTTGGTTAGATTGACCTCTGGTATCTGTAAAGTGAAAAAAGTGCCAAAAGGTGCATTAAAAGGTCTACATGTTTCAACCTGTGGTTGGTAGTACCAGGTTTTCGTCAGGACCAAGTGTGTGTGACCCGGGCGGAATACACGCGCTAAGGTGTACCCTACCCTTGATCACTGATGCCTAACCATGTACTTTCAGTTGGATGTCCTTTCATCCAATTAGTCGAAAGGAAAAATCTTAATAGACAAATGTACAATCACAAGCAAACAAGATACGTGCCTGTAACGTAGTGTCTAGATGGTTGAGTGCTCCTTACTTTCCAAATATTGTGTAATTGGCAAGCGTGACGAATACACAATTATTAATGTCTGTCTCAAAAGATGAGAGACAGTTCATGGTAATATTCACACTGTGCACACTTACTCAAGTGACAGAGTCAGTCACTAGGGAATAGCGTACCGCCCACTCGTGACATTCAGTCCGGTGGGTGTTGGTGCACGAAAGCTGGCAGAACTTGCCAGGAAATGCAAATGCATTCTTCAACCCACGTGGATATCAATTGAACCCGTGAGTATATGTTACAACACCACTTTCGTTCATATTAAAAAGTGGGTGTCTACGCTCTCATTACGTAGGTGAGGGAGTACTTAAATCAGCATGCATGCCAGTCAACAAGCGTCATATTCAAGGTACCTAGAATCATAGGATGAAAATGGGGTGCTTACTAAAAATCACAGCGTTGTGTGCCTCATGGGAGTCAGGATCGTGGTGCTGACTCCGTTACACAATCTAAATGAAAGAGCGTAACAAGTCGAGATGACGGATATCTTGTGAGTCGAGAATCAATCAAAGTTAGGTGTTAAAGCAGAGCCCACCCGCATCTTGTTAGAGTACTTACTGTGTGTCGTCATTCACCGGCTATTGCGCCGCTGCTCCCCGTGGTGACCGCATCCAAGCTGCTCTGCTGGTTAAATGCAGGGAGCTGTGATTTTTAGGGGTCTTCTTAAGAAAGGATAACTTTCCTTCTTGTGCAACCTCTCCCAACACTTTGAGACTTTGAGTGGTCTCTTGGTGATACTCCTCCTCTTGTTTGTTTAACTACACAACAATAGCACCAATGCCAGCACCTTTGAATTATGGTGTAAGGGGCCCTGCATTATACTGAACAAAGTTCTTGTACAGACGTGTTCCTGCATGCATACACACACTCCTGAGATGCATTTTCAAAATTAATTTATGCACTGATTCATGCACCCCTGGGAGAATGAGTGTACATAAGTAAATATGTAAAGGATATCATGGCTTTAGTACAACTGTTTACCAGAAGCTTTATGTGTAACTCCAGATGTGTCATGCAGAAGCACACTAGCTGAACTTGCTTACCTTATCACTACTCAAGTACAATTGTGACCAACTTTATCCCCACTTGCTTGATGGAAGACCAACACTATATGTAGATTGTGCTATTGACACATCTGAATGAGTGTGACTCGCTGGTATGAGAGATGTACAGTCTAATTGTGACTACATAGATATATTGTGCACCTACCTCACTTGGGTCAGTTTGATATATATATTAGGCGAGGCCATTATACTGAAGATATGTGTTACCTATTTGTATCTAAAGGTTTGGTGTAGGTGTGGACAGGCACTTTTGATTGCATGTCAATGCTAAATGTGATAAATGTGCGGTAAATTAGCAACTTGAGATAATATGTGCTTACATTTACTCCCGAGATAACATAACAGACGACATGGCTAGGATGTTTGAGGGTCGACAGGCACGCTATGTACAATTTAGGAAAACAGTTCATGGATATCGGAAAATGAGGCTCTGCTTTGTCAGAGGCCGCTGGACAACAGTAAGTCTTACTCAGATGTTAGTTTTATTACAGAAATCTGCACCCTCCTGCATCATGACGAAAACTACTGCATAGCACTAACGCTAACTGCATTGAACCATCTTCCAAGTAGGTCTACATTTCTGTGTGTAATTTAAATGTGCAGGAACTGACACCAGCCTGGACAACATCCATCATTATTTGAATATATTATTGCTTAGTGTGTCACATAATGCAGCTCACCTAGGAGGAGAAAACAACAACAGTGTTATAACATATGACTCCCATTTACTCCTCCACTGGTGAGGTGTAGTATTCCTACAGTTTCCCTGGTATTCCACCTATGTTAAACTTGTATGTGCAAATGATTTGATATGTGGATGTACTCACACTCAACACGCAAGGCCTCTCTGTGGCAGAGTAACATATATCAAAAATGTCATTTATGACATCAATATTGAATAAGGTAACCGGGGCACACGAATCACCCAACACATCTATGGGTTTATTATTCACAAAGATGGTACATTTAGGATGTTCAATAGGCCTGTGGTCACTGAATTGCTCTTGAGAACTTGAGGAAGCTTGACAGTCCCTAGCTTTTACTTGGAAAACATACTTGGGGGCCAAGTCCCCTTCACTGTGTACTAATTTCACACGATAGTTTTCACTGATGTTGCACACTCTACCCAGGTGCCCCTTCTTGTTACATTTTACACACGTGACATTTCGGGCAGAACAACGTACATCATTAGCAAGGAATTTGCCTGTGCATCACTGCTATTGCAAACATTGGCAACCAGTTCGTTGGGAGTCTTCATCTCTTTGATACACTTAGCAGTGTGTTCCACAGAGACTGCTATACTAACTGCTTCTTTTAAGGTGGGGTTTTTTGCCAGGAGGTTTTCTTGGATACGACTATTATTTGTGCACCTGACAAGTTGGTCCCTGATGAGTGAATCGGTGAGTTCACCAAAGTCACATAATTGTGTCAGGCCTCTAAGTGCTGCTATATAATTGATGACCGATTCCTGTTTACTTTGGATGCCGGTAAAGAACTTGTGTCGCTCCAAAACTACATTTACTCTATCACCAAAATGTGTCTCTAACTTTAACAGTGTGACTTTAAACTCATCCATGTCATCCTCATCCTCTTCTAGTTCTGGTTCAGGTAAGGTGTCATAAATCTTCCTACCTTGTACGCCTAGGTTATGCAACAATATGTGTTGTTTGCGAACTGGTGAATACCTTTCACCGCCTATAGCAATGAGGTAAGAGGCGAATAAATTTACCCATTCATTCCAGTGAATTTCCGGCTCCCCGATTTAATTGAGGAACGGAGGAGGTTGGCTCATAGCTTGTCCAGCCATAGTTGGAGGAGTATGCTATCCAGGCAGGCAGAACCGGAATATCCACTGGACGGAAGGAAGCTACCAATACTTAGTTATACCAGGGGTGGAGCAGGGAACTAACACAAGGACTGGGAGAGGGAAAAGAGAATAGCTAATCTCAATGCGTAACAAATACAAATAATTAAGGTACAATCTGAGCGATTCACAGCTTGGACTGTAGAGGTTACACTACTATACTCTAATTGGAACTTAAGTAAAATAGATTGCAGACACTTCTATTTGGCAGTCACATTAAAAAGAACAAAGATCGCAATCCCACTTTTTGACAATCTCTTTAAACAATGCATATACTATTGCATTGGCATGCATGTGAATCGCTAGGCATGTAAAGGAAGTACAGACAGTAAGTGGTTCAACATAGCTCGCAATCAATCAAAATTCATTTGACAATATTCAAAATCCGGAAGTATACCGGCACAAAAGTACGTGAGGATCACTTGAATTCAGAAGAAGGAGTGCTCATTGCTGTGAAGGTGCATTTCTGCTTGAGAAGGGAAGGAGGTGAGTATGATGTACAAATTTTCAGAAAAACATGCGAAATTGACGTGATGTAATCTCATATGATGAGGTACAAGGTGAAATCTGGAGTATAAAGGTCAGTTAAGGTGTGCGCGTCACCGTGGAGTGTACACACACTGCTGAGAGAGACAGGAAAGGGTGCGAGGCAGATGTACCACATAAAAGGAGAGGAAGGGGAAGGGAACAGCGCCACGATGAAAAGGTGTGTATGTCACCGGAACCGGGTGCATACACAGTTGAAAATTGAAAGAAGGTGTGCGTGTCACCGTGTACAGGTGCACACACAATACCAAATAAATGAAGGTGTGCGTGTCACTGTGTACGGGTGCACACACAGTGCACTGACCAAGGAGGAATGTATGCATAGGCAGTATGAGGGTAAGGATGTACAGTACCTGAGTCACTCAACTGACGAGTGAAGAATGTCCCGCCTAGAGGGAAATGACAATTTTACCTCAAGGAGCGCAGGCGTGGTCAGGAAACCAACTCATGTGCAACCAGGGTCGAGTAAGTATGGGGCTCCCATACGGGTGGACAAGTCAGGCAGGAATGTAGTCCGCCTGGAAAATAGTCAGACATGGAGTAAGGATAGAATTGTGAACATATCTTGAACTTATGTGTCTGGTAATCCTCCCCTACATAGGGAGATGTGTTGTAATTTAACAGTAATGTTTGTTTCCTGTAATGGTTCGTTCTGGCCCTCCCTGTCCATTCCTAGCTCTTGATTCCCTCCATGGGAGTTGATGTCAGAATGTCGGAGTACTAGTTCTGTGAGATGGAGAGCGGATGATCAGAATGAAGGATACTTGGACTTACCTGCTGTGGAGTCTGGATCTTCTTTAGAATACAACACATAGGTCTTCTATTTTAGTCTGTGTTGAGTTACTGGATACCTAAAGTGCACTTACATGCCTTGCTCAGCGTCATTTAGAGTATTGAATTGCCCTTCTGCAACCTTCTGTGTCACAAGTACAAGACGAATCCATGAGGACTATTGGCATGGCTATCTGCCTAGTATTGGTACAACCATTCAGAGGTATTTATTATTTGAGTACGTCTTATAGTTTGATGACATTACCTGACTTTTTTATTAACATGAAATGCCAGTTTTTAAATGTTTCAAAATATTTACTCTGATTTTTAGCATGCACTTTTATGGACACTTTTGTTTCTGAATAAAGATATAATTGAATTTGAGTACGTATTGTGTGTGAGCAGTGATTTTGTCACGTTTTTAAATGATGCTGTCATATTTATGTTGCAACATTGATGATGACATTTGTTACAGCCTCTTGGCCTCACATATCCCATTTATATGTGGTAAATGTGTGTGTAAATTTTCAGAATGTTCTCATTGCATGTGTATCAAGAAAATACATTTGGTTGATACACCCTGACTTGACATTATTAATAAGGTACACATTGCTCATCATACCATTGCAATGGGTTTACTTGGTGTAGGTGCACATACAAAGGCACCATGTGTAATTGAATTTAGCTCAACCGTCTTAAGCTGCAAAGAAGTGCTTTAGGATGTTACACAGACATTTCATATGTAGACCTTCCAGAAACAGCCAAACAAAGCTCATCATGGTTTTCACAAATAAAAACATTTGTCTCAAATCCAGACTAATGAAATGGATCCTCACATTCATTCAATTTTGAGCTTGCTTTGCTGTTCTTAGATGGATCAAAAACATCCTCTGGGTAATTCAACTAGCAGCTAAGAGAATGGTTCTGCAGGCTTTGGTGATATGCAAGCTGGACTACGGCAATGTGATGTATCTGGGTGCTGATTATCCTTCCATACATCGGCTGCAGGTCATTCAGAATGCAGCTGCTCGTCTTCTTTTCCATCTGCCTAGATATACCGCTGAGTCTCCTTTGCACCACTAACTCCACTGGCTTAAAGTCAATAAGTGCATTGAGTTCAAGGCCCTCTGTTACATGTTTTGTGCCAAATGTGGCCTTTCCCCTTCTTACATTCAAAGTCTGGTAACACCTTATATTCCGGATCGACAGTTGAGATCCTCCAGCCTCTCACTGTTTTCAGTTTTCAGGTTTCGACTTGTCCGTATGAGGGGTCGTTCATTTTCCTGTCTTGGCCCCGGGTTCTGGAATGCTGTTTCCAATTGAACTTAGGAACTGACATTCTCTGCTTGCCTTCTGTAAGAGCTTAAAGACACTGCTGTTTAGTGACCTGGTTTGACCTCTGTTTTTCTTTTCGCCTGTTGTCTAAGTTGTTTCTTCCTCCACATGTTCAGTGCCAGGAGACCCTGTTGGATAGCTGCACACTTTATAAGTGCATAAATAAATAAATACATAAATAATTAAATAAATAAATAATTAAATAAATGAATGTCAGATGACATTTAGATGTGTAGAGTATTTCAGTAAGGAGGAACAAGTTCTCATTGCGAAAGGTAGGCTTCTTTCAAAATACACAAGTGGGGCAGATAACTGCACACAAAAAACACTGAACTGGGTGACAGCTGAAAGTGGAGTGATGTTTGATACAGACCAATATAAAACTGGCCAGGAGGTATCAATCAATCAATCAGGAACATTTATAGAGCGCGCAACTCACCCGCGAGGGTCTCAAGGCGCTGGGAGGGGGGGTGCCGCTACTGCTCGAAAAGCCAGGTCTTGAGGTGCCTCCTGAAGGAGAGATGGTCCTGGGTCAGTCGTAGGTGGGTGGGGAGGGAGTTCCACGTCTTGGCCGCCAGGTAGGAGAAAGATCTTCCTCTGGTGGTGGTTCTGCTAATCCGTGGGACGGTGGCGAGGACGAGGCTGGAGGAGCGGAGCTGGCGGGTAGGTGTGTAGAACGTGAGGCGGGTTTTGAGGTATTCGGGGCCCATGCCGTGTAGAGCCTTGTGTGCGTGGGTGAGGAGTCTGAAGGTGATCCTCTTGCTGACGTGGAGCCAGTGCAGGTCTCTCAGGTGTGCAGAGACGTGGCTGTGTCGGGTAATGTCCAGGATGAGTCGTGTAGATGCATTCTGTATGCGCTGGAGTCTTTTCTGTAGTTTGGCGGTGGTCCCAGCGTAGAGGGCATTCCCGTAGTCTAGTCGGCTGGTGACGAGGGCTTGGGTGACCCTCTTCCTGGTTCCAGTGGGGATCCATTGGAAGATCTTTCGGAGCATGCGGAGGGTGTTGAAGCAGGAAGATGTAACGGCGTTGACTTGCTTGGTCATCGTGAGGGAGGAGTCAAGGATGAACCCCAGGTTGCGTGCGTGGTCCATGGGCTTGGGGGCGGTGCCCAGAGTAGGGGGCCACCGGAGTCATCCCAGGCCGAGGGGGATGGTCCGAGGATGAGGACTTCCGTCTTGTCTGAGTTCAGCTTCAGACTGCTGAGCTTCATCCATTCTGCGACGTCTTTCATTCCGTCCTGGAAGCTGGCTCTGGCGGTGGCGGGGTCGTTGGTGAGGGAGAGGATCAGTTGGGTGTCATCGGCGTGTTTGCGTGCAATGGCTGCGAGGGGGCTCATGTAGACATTGAAGAGGGTAGGGCTGAGCGAGGATCCTTGGGGTACGCCGCAGATGATCTTGGTGGGCGCTGCGTGGAAGGGCGGGAGATGGACTCTCTGAGTTCTGTCGGAGAGGAAGGAGGTGAGCCATTCCAGGGCCTTTCCTTGGATCCCGGCGTGGTGGAGTCGGGTTGTCAGGGTGCGGTGGCAGACGGTGTCAAATGCGGCCGATAGGTCGAGGAGGATGAGGGCGGCCGTTTCACCGTTGTCCAGCAGGGTCCTGATGTCGTCGGTGGCTGCGATGAAAGCGGTGTCGGCGCTGTGGTTCGCTCGAAATCTGGACTGCGATGGGTCAAGGGAGTTGTTCGTCTCGAGGAAGGTGGTCAGCTGTTTGTTGACGGTTTTCTCGATGACTTTTGCTGGGAAGGGGAGGAGCGAGATGGGGCGGAAGTTCTTGAGGTCTGTGGGGTCCGCGGTGGGTTTCTTCAGGAGGGCGCTGATCTCCGCATGCTTCCAGCTCTCCGGGAAGGTAGCGGATGAAAAGGAGTTGTTAATGATGTCCCGGAGTTGGGGTGCGATGATGGAGTCGGCTTTGTTGAAGATGTGATGTGGGCAGGGGTCGGCTGGGGAGCCGGAGTGGATGGTGTTCATCATGTGGGTGGTGTCTTCCGTGCTGACGGGGTTCCAGGTGCAAAGGGTGGTGGTGGGGGGCGTTGACTCGGTGGATGGGTACGTGGTCTGAGCGCTGAAGCTGTCATGTATATTGGTGATCTTGCGGTGGAAGAACGTGGCGAGTGAGTCGCAGAGGTCTTGCGATGTCGTGATGTCGTTGTTGCTGGCGCTGGGGTTGGAGAGCTCTTTGATGATGCTGAAGAGTTCCTTGCTGTTGTGGGTGTTATTGTCCAGTCGGTCTCTGAATGCTGTCCTTTTGGTGGTGCGGATCAGCTGGTGGTGTTTGCGGGTGGCGGTCTTGAGGGCTGTCATGCTTTCTGTTGACTGGTCATTGCGCCAAGTTTTTTCGAGGGTGCGGCAGGATTTCTTGGAGTCTATGAGATCGTCGGTGAACCATGAGGCTTTCTTGCTGTCGGGATTGCTTGGAGGATTCTTCAGTGGTGCAAGGGCGTCGGCGCAGTTGGTGATCCACTGTGTGAGGTTGAGGGCTGCTTCGTTGGGGTCCATAGTGTTGGAGGGTTGGTTTTGGCTCAGAGAGGTGGTGAGCTGGTCGGTGGTGATCTTGCTCCAGCATCTACGGGGAGCTTGTTGCGGGCGGTGGTGAGTTGTGGTTTTCCTGAAGTTGAAGTGGACGCAGCTGTGATCAGTCCAGTGAAGTCCGGTGGAGTGGCTGAAGGAGATGGGGTTGCTGGAGGAGAAGATGGGGTCAAGCGTGTGGCTGGCGTAGTGGGTGGGGGTGTTGACCAGTTGCTTGAGTCCGAGGTTGGCGAGGTTGTCTAGCAGGGTGGGGGTGTTGTTGTCCTTGTTGTTCTCCAGGTGGAAGTTGAGGTCCCCTAGGAGGATGTAGTCGGAGGAGTAGAGGGTGAGCGGGATGATGAAGTCTGCGATGGCTTCGCTGAATTGTGTGCGTGTTCCCGAGGGTCTGTAGATAAGGGTACCTCTGAGGGTGGTCTTAGGGTCGGTGTGTATCTGGAAGTGGAGGAGTTCGGCGGCAGTGAGGGTGTCGTAGTTGTTGGTCGTGATGCGGACGGTGTCATATGGCAGTTCTTCAAAGGAAACTGGTGAAGTCTACATCTTCCTCCTCTGATGTATGTTCTGCCTCCCCTGCAATTTGTGGTGTTTGAATGGGAAGCACTGAGGCACACACACACAATTGACTTTAGGAGCTGTCATTCTCTGCTTGCCTTCCATGAGAGCTTAAAGACGCTGCTGTTTAGTGACTTGGTTTGATCTCTATTTTACTTTTTGCCTGTTGTCTAAGTTGTTTCTTTCTCCACATGTTAAGCGCTGAGAGTCCCTGTTGGGTAGCTGCACACTTTATAAGTGCATAATTAAATACATAAATAAATAAGTAAATGTGAGATGACATTTAGAGGTGTGGAGTATTTCAGTGAGGAGGAACAAGTTCTTGTTAAGTGGATCAGATTCAAAACTGCACAAACAAAAAGTACTGAACTGGATGACAACTGAAAGTGGCGTGATGTTTTACACAGACCCTTATAAAACTGGCCAGGGGGTACACACAAATGTTCATATGGCAGTTCTTCAAAGGAAACTGGTGAAGTCCACATCTTCCTCCTCTGATGTGTGTTCTGCCTCCCCTGCAATTTGTGGTGTTTGAATGGGAGGCACTGATGCACACACACATCAGAGGGAGATGTGCCTCCCCTGTTCCACCAGCATCTGTGAGTGAAAGTCAGGCAGCATGGGAATCCCTGACAAGGGTCTGCTGGTTTGCCAACAAAGAAAAGGCATTGCTATTAAGGGCACCCATTGATGCAATGAAGGAGTCAATCTTGCACCTCAGGGACTGCATGGTTTATGTGTGGCCACCAGCTGCCTGACAACTTCACTGGTGTCAGATGTAGAAGGCTGTTGCTGTTCCCTCTGCTTCATGAGACCAGCGGTGTCAGCTAGGGACTCATCAATCCCATGGAGCCAAGGGCAGGTTTGCGTGATAGCCTTTGTCAAACAATCCTGCTGTGGTCTCTGCTGGACTCCCACCCTTAGCAGCTGAAAGACATCTTGGGGGTACTCGGAGTGCTCAGCAGTGATGGAATAGCTGAATGGGCCATGACCAGTGGGTGACGGTTAATCTGGAGACCCCGCAATGCCATCTTCCTTTGTCAAGGGTGGAGGAGAATTTTCAAAAGAGTCTGGGTGTAGTTGGAAGGTGTTGCTGTCCATGGGGGCATGTTGGTACCACCAACAGGTTTAGCATCATGGACAGGCTCAACTACAGGAGTTGTTGTCGTCCCTCTGGTAAGAGATAAAAATATGTTACAGATAAGCCATGATAGGATTTGCCATAAGTGATTATAGTAACATTAAGATTGTTTTTACAATCATTTTCTATTATACAGGGATATGTGGAACATATGTTTCTACAAGTAAATAAGGCCATGTTACAGTATTGTTGCTTTCACATGGCAATATCGGATCATTGTTCACACAACCTAATTATTAACATGGGGGCCTATTTCTGCATTACACAAAATACAATGCAGCTGGGCAGCTAGCTGGCTTATCCCCCCTGAAACAGTGGATGCAGCAATAGGCCACATTTTGTATATTGTGATGCTATTCTCCTTTCTGTCTACACTGATGAAACATTAGCTTCTCAAAACCACTGCTGAGATCATTGGACCATGTCACAAGGGTGCATGCATTTGCTCTAGATTTCAATTTGCACCCCAGCACTAACCAAGATATGCCACACATTGTTATCTCTCTCGCAGTCCGGCATGACGGCTGTCGCACAGCACAACACACCATTTTGCCTTGCTATACTGTCTTGAATACAATTTGTGCAATATTGTGCCCTGGGTGTCATATTTTGATATGCAGCCTCACAACTACACACAGCAATCAACCTTACTGGACTGCAGTAAAGGGGTAGACAATTATATGCCATGATTTAAATGTGTTTGTTTAGTTTCCTAGCACTCACATAGTTGTCTCTATACTTCACAAAAATAGACACCGAAAACCATCCTTGAAGGGGATAACCACCATCACACTTGGAAGTATGCAAATGCTGAAGCGCACTCCATTTCCTCAGATACCAAGGTGCTCATCTGCAGAGTCCCACAAATCTCTTCACTCATCCCCACTATTGTAAACTTGCATATGACTCCTCTGGTACTCATAATTCAGACCCAGGGACTCAACATATTCTCTTTCACTGATGACGCCCAGTTCATAAATAACTCTCAGGAGACTCCAACACCATCAACAGTTGTTATATTGTGCCATTGACCAACATGGCTGACTTTATGTGAGAGTAATGGCTTGGCTCATACTCAGTCTCACAAGATTGTAGTGGTGATATTCTGCAACATTAAATCACCATGGTTGCTGTTAGAGCTGGGGGTCTCTAGTTGGCAGAGGTAGGTACCTTTGACCAAATAGGGACCCTTGCTTCTAAGTCAGGGAAAGGGGATTACACTACTGGATAACCCCTGCTCACCCCCTTGGTAGCTTGGCACGAGCAGACAGGCATATCTCAGAGGCAGTGTGTTAAGCATTTTTGAACACATATAGTAATACTGTGAAAACACCACAGATGGACACCACACATAGTTTTATAAAAATAAGTATTCTTTATATAGACTTGACACAAGACCACAAACGACAAAAATCCACAATACTGTACTCAAAATTGACTTAAGGATGGTAGAATTAACTTGATGGTAAATGCGACACAGTTCCCACAAAAGTACCTGAATGCGTAACGCAAAATAAACAAAAGGCTCGCAACATTGGAGATGCGTTGGTTCCTTGCCTTGGGGATATGATGCATCACGCCTCAATGCTCGCTCAGGGTAAGGGATACATCTTGATCCTTACCGGAGAGGAGGTGATGTGTAGATTCTCATACTGTGACCCGGTTGCGATGTGGCAAGATGGCGCCTCGATGCGATGCGACAATTCGGTGCGATGCGATAAGATGGCGCCCTAGATGCGACGATGTGAAGACGATGCATGCACGCCCTGGCAGCCTTTTTGCGACTCTGTATTTTGGAGCTGCGACAGGCCCTGTGACACGCTTCTCCGGTGATGCGACGGCGACCATCACGGTTGCAACACGCTTCTCCGGTGATGCGACAGCAGACAGCTGCGACTAAGACACGCTTCTTGGGAGGTGTGGTGTCGGCATGCTTCTCCGGCAATGCGATGACTACAGCTGCGGCGGCGACATGCTTCTTCTTGTTGCATCGCGCTTTCCAGCTCCCAGCGATACGCAGGCTTCTGCAGATAGAATTCCCAGCAAGGAAATTCAGAGGGGAGCTGGTGGTGAAGTCTTTTGTCCCTGAGACTTCAGCAGGAGGCAAGCACAAGTTCAAGCCCTTGGAGCAATATTCTGCAAGATGATGAAAGTCCTTTGAAAGTTCCTTCTCCTCTCCTTGGCACTGAAGACACCACTGTAGGCCAAAGCAGCAACACAGCACACTGGCAGGGGGGCAGTACAGCTCCTACAGCTCCCTTTGGTTCTTCTCCTTGACAGAGGTTCATCTTGTTGTTCCAGAAGTGATCTAAAGTCTTGGGGTCTGGGTCCCAATATTTATACTACTTTTCTCTTTGTTCTCTGAAGGAAGAGAGGCCTTTGCCTAGTCCAAACCAGTTCTGGTAAGTCCTGGAGCACTTTGTTGACAAGACTTTCCTTTCACAGGGCAGGCCAGGGACATCAGATGCACCACAGAGGTAGAGCCAGCATTGTGGAGGGAAGGCACAACTCTATTCATGTCCCAGGTGCAGTTCCTCCCACCCATCTACATGTAGATCTCTCCATTCAGCCCTGGGCTGACTCACCCTCTCTCCTGGAGTCCCCCAGCCCCTGTCACTCACAAAACCAGACACACAATACACAACCTAGCAGAGGCAGGCTTGGACAGTTAAGCAAGAAAATACCTACTTTCTAAAAGTGGTATTTTCAAACACAGAATGTTAAAACCAACTTCACTAAAAGATGTATTTTATCAGTCTGAGTTCAGGCATACTAAACTCTAATTTCTACTTAGTTCCCTGAGTCAGTTAGGATTATATAATGTAATAATCAAACTGCCCATTCTGGCCTATGGGGAACAGGTAGCCTTGCAATAGTGAAAAACTAAAATGGCTGTAATTCACTATTAGGACATGCCACACACACCAGGGCATGTCCTACCTTATACTTACAATGCACCCTGCCCTTGAGCCAACCTTAGGTGTGTCTTATATGAAGATAAGGGAAGGTTTAGGGACTGGCAAGTGGGTGCACTGGCCAAGTCGGCATGGCAGTCACAGACTGCACACAGGCCCTGCAATGGCAGGCCTGAGAAATACTTTACAAGCTGCTTCTGTGGGTGGCACAACCAGCGCTGCAAGCCCAACAGCAGCATTTGATTTACAAGCCCTGGGCACACATGGTGCACTGTACTAGGGTTTGACAAGAAATTAAATAACCCAATCATGGAGTCACTAATCAAGACATCAATTTAACATAGGGAGCACTTGCACTGTGGCACTGAATAGCAGTGGCACAGTGCCCAAAGCATCTAAACCAGCAAAACATATCAAAAACAGAGTAGGCAATCAGAAAAAATGGAAGGGAGATTCACGCCAATGGTACCAGGTCTAACAGTTGCCCACAAGACTAGGTCTAAACCCCTCAAACCTAAACCACTCCCAGAAACCCATCCATCATCCTCAACACCTACCTCACCATGGGATTTCATAATCCCAGTATCAACTCCACCTCCTTCCACATTATTAGTATGGTCAGACATTTGTTCATATGGTTCCCTCCTGACACCTGTAAGACCATCCCCGAGGCTCTCATGACACGAGGACTGTACTACACTAATACCCTCTACCACAGCATTTCTGACAGCTGCTGCACAAGAGGCAAACTAGCCAACAAACTACTGCCAGACTATTACTCAGCCTAACTTGTGCAAACATATCACACCTCACCTCATCAAAATGCAATACCTCCCCATCCAGATACACTGGCAGTTCTAGATGCTCTACCACACCTACAAGGCACTACACTACCAGGGACCCACCTAGTTCACATACAATCTACGCTTCCACCAAACCGTCATGGCCCACTGCTCTGCACCACTTGCACACACCCCGACTCCTAATATCCATATGTGCAAGACATGAGTTAGGGTAGTACCTTACATGGCTGTCAAAACCAGTTAAAACCTCACCCAGAACATCAGGACTGCTGCATGTAATATTATTTTGTGCTAGTGACTGTATACCTTACTCTGCAAGGGATCCTACTTGGAGGGCATGAACATATTCATCCCCTAGATACCCTTTCAGATGAGAAGTTGATCCTATGCCAAGCCACATTACTTTACTTTAGATTAAATCACACTTTTGCCTGCCTGTGGCTAAAACAAGCACACTTGCAAGGGGGGCTGCATTGGCACAGAAATAGCTGTAAAGTGTCCAAGATCCATACATAATGTGCTGCTCCAGTCCTGATTTTTACTCTGTATTGTGGGACTTGTGGTTTCCTGGTCAATAATGTTATTGATTACACTACATGTCTCAGGATTTAAGGGACAAACTGGAATGGGGTAACACATCACACATGGCCCAGGTAGATTTGGAAGGGCTGGACTTGACTGAATAAAGTTGGACTGGGAAGTAAAATAACAGTTATGTCATGGATGAGTTAACATATGAGAACTTCCTGCCCTTTTCCCTTGCAGACTGCACAGTGCAGCGATGTATCTTGCTGTACAGCCCCACATGACAGTTTGAAACCTACGGTCCCTTGTTTTCACTTACCCTGTAGTTTTTCCTAGTCCTCAACTGCAGCACTGTCCTGTCCATCCACTTCTATCACCAACTCTGTTGGGATGAGTGATGCCTCCTGCTCCTCTAATGGTTCCAACGCCTTGACCTCAGGTCATCCTCCAGTCCCCATGGTTGCCTAAAGGTTTCTGGCTAGTTTTTCTGTTGTCCTGCACTTGTAGTCATGTCACCTCTTTCACTCCAGTACTGTTATTTTTGCTTCACTTACACTGTTCATCTTATACACTATGCATTGCCAAATGGCATCCTTCTTCCCCAATGGCAATGTTGGAGGTGACAAAGAGAAGTTGTTCATCCTTTGTCGCCTCACTGATTCATTTTTGGTTCTCCTCCTTACTGAAATTGCACTTCCTCTTCCTATTCCCCTGGGCTGCTGTGTAGTTATCTTGCCTGGGTTTGTGGTGTTTGACCTCCTGGCTGGTAGATGGTGCTGTCTCCATTTATTGCTGTTATTGGTGTTCAGAAGTTCTCTGGATTGAAATGCGTTTTTTTAAGCTTTCTGCCACCCAACGTGTGTGACACAAAGCTGATTTGCAGCACGTAAATGGTGCTTTATGACTTGCAAATCTGTTTTATGTCACATAGGTAGCAGTTGCATTATGACACTTTGCATCATGATTCACACCGATGCATCAGAGTTTATAACGGACCTTCAGTCCTTGCGTCATGGCGCACTGTATCATAAATACGACTAATCCATGTCGCAAAGAAATGCCGTAACACAGAGCAAGTATTTTTGATTCAACGCAGTGATGCAGCAGAATTCATAAATATGCCCCTGTATTCCTTTCAAAGTAAGACAGCAAAAAAAGGCTATCTATGCTTTCGGTCATGACAGCCACATTTTCTGGAAAAGCATGGGTTGACATGTGAACTTTCTGGATTGTAATTCCAGCAGGAATTATTCTTCAGTAACCAGGTTCCGTGCCGTACCCAACAGTTTCCACCACATTTACAGATTACAGTGACAGAGCTTGTCCTGGAAAAGGCAGCAACTCTCTAACACTCATTGTTTGGAACCTTGGGTGAGCAGTTGTCTGCAGGAGTCTGACAGGGCTCTTTTTCTCCTCCTCCAGAGTGGTGGGCTTCAATGTTGACTTCGTTAATAACAGTTTATCTGCCAACATGCATAAACTGAGATTTTAGTGTGTGTGTGTTTTTGTACTCTTTGGTCATTTGCATCTGTAGTGACGTGGATGTATGACCTGTGTGAAAGTCTAATGTGTGAGTATAATCACATTGGTAGCTACAATCATAACCATTCTAGTTGTTGGTTGAATGGGGTTGAATGGGGTTCAAACAACAGCCAAAATCCCTGCCAAGTCACTAAATAAACCTGTGCTTAACCCTCTGGTATATTTGCACAAAAGCAGTCAGGCTTAACTTAGAGGCAATGTGTTACATATTGATGCAGCGCTTAAAAAAGAAATAGTGAAAATACAATACAAGAAAATTCAGAACCAATTTAGAAAAATTGAGTAGTAATAAACTATTTGACACCAAAATGACAAAAATCCAGTTGGTAGACCTGGAGTTATGAATTTTCAAAGTATAAATTTAAATTGAGCTCCTAAAAGATCAAAGCACCAACCGCAAACATCTATCAAGCGAGACTGGGTAAAAGTCGAAAAGTGTGACCAACTGTAATGGAGTGTGGTATGGATATAACAAGTGGATTGAGCCTGCTCAGCGTTTACCTTCCGACTTAAAAGAAATTCTGAGAAAAATGTTCTTTGAATGTATAGTACAGAGGGGAAAGGATGTAGGCGGTGTCCCAGGAGGAGGCGTCCGTGGAAGGGAGCCACTGGCCGAAATCACAGTGAATATTTTTATGTTTGAACTTAGTCTCTTTTTTGGAAGTTAAAAAATCTCCAGTTCGAGAAGGTCCGACATCCCTTTGTCGAAGGACCGCTGAACAGGATTTGATGCTACAGAGAAGAATGTAGTGAGAGAGTCTGTGAAAACAGGCTGACCAAGGGTGCACCATTTGGTGGATGGATAAGCAGGTTGGTCCTGGTGTTCCCTTGGTTCTTAGGGAAGTTTTTAGCCAAAAATGTTCTAAGTCCCCACTTTTTAATTTTGGCTATCTGGGCACCTTTAACATCACAACCAAGGGTTCAGGACTGGAGGGACACCACTTGGGAGCTTAGCACTCATTCAGGCTGGGTCCAGGAGCGGGTCCAATATGGTTTGAGCCCTTTTATGTCCTTGAGGCTCTGATCAGGAGGCCAGAAAATTAGCCTTTGGAGTCACTCTGGGTTAAAGTGATGAAGTAGGGCTCAAGCAAGAGGGCAGGCCTCTGAGGATTCAAGGCAAGTCCAGAAAGTGAACTGAAGAGTGGGCCTGAAGGTCCCCTGTATATACATGGTGCCTTCTTTAAAGTAGGGGACGTTTATAGGGAATTCCCTTTTAGGTGTTTGAAGTTTCCTGAGTCCTCTGTCCTTGCTCCATGCTGGCTGCATGAACAGTCCAGGTGTGACAAGTCCTTTGTGTGAAGGCAAAGCACAGTGTATTCAATTGCAAGTGGGGCTGTGCCCAGCTCAGCCCCCCCATCTTGCCAGTTGATGGCTCATCCAGGCACACCTATATTATGTGGTTGTCTGGGACAGATACACAAAGTCTTCTTGCCAACGATACCCAGTAATGTAACCTAGGACAGGCTGCAGGCACCAACTAGTTTACAGCAGGGAAATGCCAACATTCTAAAACTAGCATTTTCAAAATTGAAACTTAAAATCCTACTTAACCATTAAAGATGATTTGTCAGTACAATTTCTCAGATACCAAGCATAAAATGTTAACCTGTTTCCAATCAAACTTTTGCACTTATTAAATTTAATAAGGCAACCCTTTGTTATCCTATGGGAGAGGAGGCCTCACAGTAGTGAAAAACGAGTTTTTACTACCTGGAAATCAAAAAACGTAAAAGTACATGTGCAACCTGTAAGTTGCAATGGACCCTGCCCTATGGGCTTTCTAGTGTCTACCTTAGGGGTGAGTTATATGCAATAAAGGGGACTTTAATGCAATGTTTGGCAAGGGGGTTATATTGCGTAGTTGCATTGGTAGTTTAATACTGCATTCAAGCTGCAATGGCAGACCTGGGGCATATTTTAAGGGGCTACTTAAGTGGTACTGTTGACTCACAATTATCAGTTACTTTACAGGCCCTGGATATATGATATAAAACTCTGCAATGGAACTATAACTAAATTAAATATGGCAATCAGGTGTAAGTCAATTTTACCATGCTTATTGGAGATAGCACAAACACTTTAGCACAGGTTAGCATTGGTAAAGTAGGGTAGACAATGTTAGGAGGTGAACTGCTCACACTGCGGTTGGCGTCTTTTGGAATTATGAGAGTATGACATTGGCGAGCACAGCCTTTTTTTCACCTATCAGAGTGAAACTCTACTTGGCTACGTACGCTTTCTACTTCTTTTATCTTATCATTTTGGATACGTCACGTGCCTATAAATTGAGTATGTCATAATGATGTTAAGAAGCTGATGCTCTTTCATTCAATTCTTGCAAGAAATACTGTCCTGATGAAGCCCTATTCAGGGTGAAATGCGTTGGCTGCATTTGGTTGTCTCGCACCCCAGTATTTTTGAAAATAAAAGAAGCATCAGAGACACCGAAGACTCCTGATTTCATTCTGTGGCATTACAAGTGTACAAATATCTTTTTTTTTGTGTTGCCTCTCCGTACATTGTTTTCTTGTATTTTAATTGATGGGTCTTTTGGCAGCGGACCCTGGAGGTGGGCATCTAGACAAAGTATTACTAATGGTGCCAACTATTTAGTGACTAGCAAGTCAGTGCGGATTTAATCATCCCTTGCTGCCTTTCTGTGTATATTGTTTGTAGCATTGGTAAAGTGCATGGAGTCCTAAGGCCAACAAAAACGAATTTCAGCAACAAGTGGAGGGCAATGGCCACCCTAAGACTGACAGGTCTGAAAAGGTATTCTAAAGATTTTAGGTCAAATAATGTAGTGTATTTGCATTTATAAAGTGCTTCTTAACTCTGATGGAGCACAAAATCAACCAATATATTACAAAATGTTATATTTTGCCAGAGATTTTACTATTGTAGATCAGGAAATTGACCTTATATACCAAATCTTCGAGCCAAGGTAGACTTAAACTAACAAAATGCAACATTTAGGGCAAAATGTATCAACTCTTTGCACAAGATATGCTTCATTGTAATGCAAACCCACACAACATGTTGATTTTTGGATTTAATTTCCAGCACAAAGCAGGCTTTGCGTTGAAAAGTAGGTGTCACATAACATATGGTAGTCCTTTGTGCCACCTTACATTACTTTATTTCAATGGGGCGAACCATGGGTGGTACATAAGCATTCCCATGCAACCACAAATCCCTACCTACTAACATTATTAAACAGGGATTTGCACCATAAATGTACACCTTTTTGAGGCAGGTGTAACGTTAAAGAAAGACTACCTTTTCCCAAAAACCTTTTTACCTTTACGTGTGTGCTGTACTCTGCAGCAAACATACAAAGTTGTAAAAGTGTTCAACTATATAAAAGCATAATATTGTTTTATTGGAAAGGTCCCCTTCTGGTGCAAATCCTGTGTTTGACATTGTATACAACCCCCTGCACTATGGTGCAAATGTGTGTGCATAGGCGCTAAGCAGGCCTATAGTGTGGCAGTGCAGGGACATAAAAAGCAGTGTAATATCTGTGTAGACGTTCTGTTGTTGACACAACTGTGGTTGCTGCACAGGGCTGCGTGGCACTGGACTGCATGAATTCTTTGTAAATGTGCCTCCCCTGGTCTTTTGTCCATCTTGGTGGCAACGTGGAACTATGTGGGGTTTGTCGGATGTGGTCCATGAGAGACAAAAATGAAATGCCAGCTTTATATTGAATTTATGCGCGTAAATTTCTTTTGGAGCAGAGTCTGTAATAATAATAATAATAATGTATATTTGCTTGCAGACCTTTGACTGGCTTTCAGCGAATGCCCCCCCCCCCCCCATTCCGACTATGCCCTGTCTTTCTTGACTCCACCCCTAGCTGCCCTTCTCCCTGTCCTTCCCCCTTAAATCCTAAATCCGCAGTCTGCCTATTTGAGTGTTCCCGGAGTTATTTGTTTTCCAATTCTAGCATTGGCTGCTTGTTTGCTTTATTCATTATGAAACAGTGGAAACTATGAAACGGGGGCGTGCAACGTTCAATTTCACTGCAGAGAATATTAGTTGCCTGTTGACGTGCTTCAGCTTGACTGATGAAGTCTGAGACACCCAGTGATCAATAGGATCGATACAGTGTCGGTGAAACCTTCATTTGTTGGAAACACTTCGGTATCAGAACGGATGCTGGTGTTAAAGTCCTATGTTGTGGGATAGTTGAAGAACGACTTTTAAATGTAAATGTAAATGTCAAGGTACTTATAGAGCGCACTGTCACCAGACGGACACCTTGTGGTATCGCCTTTGCGGTTTCCTGGCGCTGATACTCATACCGCTGTGGAACCCCTCCTGGCTTTCCCTGTGAAGTGTCCACTCCTGGGCACCCCCAGGGTGAAGCCAGGCATCCTTAGCGCTGTTGGGGCCGGTGTGGAGGCTAAGCAAGCTATTGCCCAGAGTTGCAGCGTGGGGCCCGTGATTAGAATAGGCACCGAGGCGAGAACAGACAGGTCCGAGGAAATTGAGTCCGAGCCCCACCGAGGCGGGAATCGAACCCTGGTCCCTGGCTAGAACTCTGCTTCAGGGTCTGCCGCTATAACCATTGAGCCACACTCCTCCACTAAATCCAGCTGTGACATAGAGGTGTCCTGCTTCTGAGTTGGATGCGCTCATATATGTGCACATGCAAAATGCCATCACATACAGTGCCGAGGACCATAGTCTGAGGTAGGTCGACCCATTGCCCTATACTATATGCTGTGGTGGGTACTTCAGAGGCAGGGATGGTTAGTTCTTAGCTGTGCAAGCAACGTTTACATTTCCATTCTTTATCCTTTTATATTTTTTATTCAACCTTGTGTATAAACTTCTGTTTATAGTAATTCAAAGCCAGTAGTACCATTTATTTGTACCACAAAAACTCATGGCGCATTCAAACTAAATTTGTTTCTATATTCATATCAGTTTTTGGTACCCCTATGTGCTAGGAAGCACCCGTACTGTCCTATTTGTCATCTAATATTCGTATTGCACGCGTATAGCTGGATAATTAAGCATGTTTTCTTTTTTTCCTTATTTTTGATTTTCTGCATATGTTTGCAATATAAAATGTAAAATTAATATTCATCCTGCCGACTTTCCAATGCAAGGCTTTGTCAATGTTTGTTTCATCTTGATCTTGAGTTAGTGACTCATAGATGGAGAGGTGGTTATAAGCCACTTATTGCTGTAGCACTTAATAATGCAAAATCCGATTAATTGACCGATACACTGTATTTATGGAAAGGTATAATAGGATCTAGACATGCAGAATTTCCGTAAGCATCCTTTCTAGATCTCTATTAATCATTTACTAGGTGATAGCAGTATTGGGAACTACTTGGCGGACTAAAGAGAGAAACATTCTTTTTTAGGCCAGATAGAATGTAGAGATTTTTTCGCAACATCTTTTTCTTATGAATGCAGTAGAAAATGCATGGGGTCAGATCCCATTCAGGGGCAATGAGGCAAGCATGAGCTACTGGGCCACAGTCGGTGGGGCTGGTGTCACTTTTCCTCCCGGGGTCATTTTCCTGGGGGTCTGTCATACTCTGACTCTACAACTGAGGCCAAGTACAAACCCTTCAGCACTTGACTCTCAGTAGTGGTAATGGTGAGAAGTCAAAGGCATCTCATTGTCGTTATCGTTACTATAAGGTCTCACAACTTAAATATTCAACAGACAGACAACAGCACACTAATGTGAGTGTCCACCATATTGCTCATCTTTATTAAACGGAAAGTTCGTTATTGCACAATAAGACTCAATACTACACACTAACAGAAAATGAATCAAATACCTGGGTTACAGGTGTGGTGGTAATGCTTCCAGGTAAGGATGGGCCACTACCAACCTCCCCTCTTAACTCTAGGGTTGGCCTGATATTGGTAGTAGTGCAGGTGCGGTACTTCGCCCCTTGGTTAGCTGTCTTGGTGGTGATGACACTCAGTCACTCATTGTATTTCTGAGCTGTGGTTGGCCTCATGTCAGCCTCTCGCTCTTCAGTCCATGCTCCTCCCTAGCAGCGTGGAGTTGCGCTGATCACGTAAGGGCAAGACGGCTGCTACATTCTCAAAGGGAAGGTACAAGCTGTACAGCAGTGTCATAGAGTCAGCGGCAGCATGGGGTGACTTCAGATGTTGGTTCATTTTTGGGAGGTCAGCATCAGCAGCAGATGGACACTTTGGTCACAGTCTGGCCTCCTACTTTCAGACGGGGGAATCTTGAGGTCAGTCACTTGGGCCTTCTTGGAAAGAGGTGTCAGAACTGTTTTGCTTTGAGGCTCTTCAGGCATGGGTGTCTGGAAGCGATCGGGCGTACTTAAGGAAGTAGAAGCTTTCACTTCCTACCATTACAACGCAATCCAACACTTACCCTACTGTTGCACCCCCTGGAGTTAGAAGAGTAATTTTAACCCCTATACTATGCGTTGTAATGGTATGCGTTGTAAAGGTAGTATGCGATGTAATGGAATGCGTTGTAAAGGTAGTTTTTAAACATGCGTTGTAGTGTCATGCTATGTAATGGAATGCGTTGTAGTGGATGTTGCGTTGTAAAAAATGCGTTGTAAGTGCATGCGTTGTAAAAGTGTGCGTTGTAACGACATACATCCACTCCTTGCTATACGACCCTCCACATTTTGATAACAGGAACTGGAGTCTCACCCTTAACTTGCACCATACACAAAATGGCAGTGTTCAGAATGTCTAATCAGCATGTGTGAAAAGGGCCTAATCAAACTTCTATGGGGATGCCTCTCTCCTCTTTCCCCACTTCAGCATCTATGTTCCATCAAGTCACAGGAATCTCAACACAGCACTTCCAATGGCTGGGAAAGTAACTTCACCTGCATCCTGTGCACATACACAGGCCAGGGACTTTTGAAATGGAACCCGTAGCCATGTATCCCTCTGATTCACTCAGACAATCATTTGATGTGTACCTCGCTTACCACACACATTATATATATTCACACTCTCATAGCTGCAGAACATTACATGATTGGGCTCAAAAGTTCTCCCTCTTGTAACAGTGATAAAAAGGTCTGTTCAGAATACAGTTTCTAAAAACCATGGTGTGCTGCCAACTCATGCTACATACATAAATCTTTGGCAGGTACAGTAGTCCTCATCCATGATCAAGGGCATGCTTGTACATTTTATCAAAGGCAGGCCCAGAGTGTTGCACACAGTTTAGATCACTGAGATCCTAGGACTAACATCCAAAAATCAGCAAACTAGATACTCACAGGTAAGGTATGTAGGACAGACAATATGACTGTACGCCATGCAGTGGTCCCAGCACATGGGTTAGCTGAGAATTAGAATGCTAAATATGCCACTGAGGCTAACAAACCAAGCAGTAACTCTATCAAGAATGATGGGCTCAATATGAATTAGTCTCAAAGCTGGGGACTCAAATTATAAACCTGATAATTACTCCCACAGCTGGGTGTGTTAAATAGTAATTTGCACCTGAATTGGAGAGTGGCAACCTCATATAGGTAATACCTGCAATTCACGCATAAATTCACTTGATTTGGTGTGCACAACCTGAAACCTTACTCAATATATGCTGCAGTTATTTGCACACTTGCAAATTGTGAGTACAAACTACTGCATAGAGTGTAGTTTGTTCCCAACCTGTTAACCGGTTTTATGCGCAAACATAAATTTGCACCAGAAATGTGGTTAGTCTGATGTCTATGATGAGTGGCTATATAGATTTCCTAGTGTTTTCATTGAAACTCTGATGCATGTTTATCTCCTACGCATGTATTATTCTCAGATAAGCAACAACACGTCCTTAAAGTGTGCAGCTCATTCCTGCATGTATGTATAAATGTATGTTTTTGGTATTTGTATCATGCAAACCTAGCCAAAAGGCAGCGGAGCATTGTATAGGGTGAACGGCAAGTATACAGTCAACTAGTGATGGGCAAGGAATCTGAAATCTGAGAACAGTAGTGTACTGTTACTGCATTGTGATGTGGTGCTCAACTTGTCCCTTACTTTGGACCTCCCTGATGGATAAAGAGATGGTCCATATCCTGGGTGCGGAGATGGAAAGGCTGGCTGCTTTATTTATTTGTTTTTTACTCTTTTTAAACTGTGTTCTGGCTGTGGGAGTGAAAAGAGCCATTAGATATGGTGAGCTTGTCTGCAGGATAGGTAGTGGTGATGGTCATGAAGGCTTTGTAAATGAAGTATCTGGTTTTGAACATGGCCCATTTAAAAGCAACCAATAGACTTCTATCAGGATGAGAAGATGTGATCATCACTAGGCCTGGGCAGCTCACAGAGAATCACTCTGCAGAATTCTGTGGAGTTAATAAAAAACTCTGTCAAATTCATAGAGCTCCGCAACCGGGCAGGGTATTGCACGGCCACCCCTTAATCTATCAAAACCAGCTCCCCAGCAATTACAAAGCATCAGAGGATCTTGGCTCCTTGTTCCATATACACTGTTCCCCCAGCCCCGATCTCACCTCATTGGTGCTCTCTGCACCTGAGAAGCACATCCTGCAGGGGTGCCGATGCCCATACAGACTGGACCCTCCATATGCCCGGGACCTGAGGCAGGGGCCATCCTCAATTGTTGATTAGACTCTGGGCTCCTCCGAAGTGCTCAAAGTTCTTATTGGACCTAGTGGTCCTCAGTCATTGGCCCACATTAGTTGCGGTACTGCATAGGCTCGAGCGGGACTGTAATTGTGCTCCAGATTCCCCTGGCATACTGCCTCTGTTTGGGGGACCTGAGCTCTCCAACAGCTCCGGTGGACATGTGTACACCCTTGCTGCTCCCTCGGGCTGTTAGTGTTACTGAGCTAAAGCGGTCTTGTACTGTTGTTTGTGCCGCCGATCGTGGTCTTTGGAGAAGCCTCTAAGTCCACGGCGATTTCAAATCAAAGGGAAAGAAGCGAGGGACGGAACGGAGAAGGCAGAGCCAATGCTAAGCCAGGACTCCCAAGCATACTAATGAACTAATGTACAAGGGGAGATACCTGGGAGATTTATGAATGGTAGTTCAGATTAGTGACCAACAAAGGAAGAGACACTTTGACAAGTATAACTCATTCAGCCACGAAAGTACGTGGGTACGCATGCATCTCACAGGTACCCAGCTTCTAGTTATACTGCTTTGTATACCCCACAGAAATCTCACTGTTGGTATCTTCCCCGAGTCACAGAACTGATGATTGATTCAGGAATTGTCCAATGTTTTGCTTTCCTCCATCATTGTCTGCTAGTCGTAGCTTGCAATTGTTTCGGTGGCCATTGCATATCCATTTGTATCATGTGATTTGATAAAATATACAAATGCAGCATTGTTTTTTCTTTTTTGGTGACTGCAGGGATTTGCCAACAAATGGGATGATAGCTGAATTGCAGGCATGTTGTACAAACACGTAGACACAGAAACTTGACTCCCCGGTATTTACAAACCATATGTCAAAAATAGCGATGGGCTGCACAGGACTCATAACATGGCCACTTTAGGGAAAGGGCTTGCCGGCTGCTGCTACCCAACAAGACATGTGACTATGAAAATCTGTCAATACAATGCCTTGGTTACACCAGTCGCCTGTGGTGTATTAAGGAATTCATTCATCTCTGGAATTGAGCTCCCTGGAATCCAGCAACTGTGTTTTGTGCACTCTTACCCTTCACAGCCCCACACCAAAAGCAATGGTGGTTCACCATGAATGTGATATAGACCCTGCTACGAGCTGACGTCTTCCACTAAATACAAATGCCCACAGCCCCTCGATTATGGGTATCACAGCGCTAGCTTGGAGGAAAATGCAAATCAGTTGGGAGTACGCTCGGCCACAAAGATGTTACAGTCCCAATATTCCAGTAGTTGCCTTTAAGGGTGCGGTCTGGCTCCCTTTGCACTCATTGCTGGCTAGAGAAGGACTGTCAGAAGGAGGAAAATGAAACCTTGCCTTTTGTTCAGAGGGGAGCCAATCCATACTGTAATTGCACAGTGATTTACACATTTGGGGTGAGAAGCATGCACTGGTGAACTCCGCTCATCTGGAAGTTTGCTGAGTTTTCTGACAACTCCATGCTCCAAGCGGAGCGCAGAGTGTCAAAAACTCAGCAAACTCAGCCGGCAGGGTAAAGTTCACCACCCACCCCTAATCATTATATCTTCAGGCCATGGATAAGGCATGTTGCAGCACAAATAATGCTCTTATGGGGGGTAAGTGTGGACTCCAAGAAGGCAGTGTGGAGTCTGGGAAGTCATAAAGTAGGGTGTTATGACGATCTAGGTGCTAGACCACAGGATATAAAGCAGAAGGTCTGAACTCTCTTTCTGGAAGAAACAGTTTCTTTTTCTGTAAAAGAGAGAGCTGCTAACAGGCTGTAAGAAATTGGTTTATTAGTTGCAAAGGATTTCAGTCCTTCAGAGGTAATGAGTCAGCATTTATCTTTTTACTGGGACACAAGTACCCCTTTGTAGTACCTAACTTACTCGAGGTAGCAAAGCAGAACACTCCAAAGCCTCCTCAGGGGAAGCGGTGTGAGCTATTAACCCCTGCTTCCTAGTACACAGTAAAAACACTCAATAATTTATGGTCCAGCCAGTGTTTCTTTTGAAAAGGAAAGGTTGATTCATTAGACACAACTCACACACCCTACTAAATAACTACGCATTAAATTACAAATGTATGCATTCTGAAACGTTTTGGCGCCACCCTTATATCATGTTACACGCCTAGTGGGTCCTGAATCCTATCATCGCAATACCACCCACCTATACTTGATACACATCACAATATAAGAGGGTATCAGAATAAAAAATACAGACCTTTTGGGGTGTCACCAAATTAGTATAAGCAGCTGTATGTTACAACTCACCAACGTAACACCACTGGATACTGTACCAATCTGCAATGCAGGTTATGACTAACCATTGAAGTCAATAGGGGTAGTACCAATATTAAAACCTTGTATTGTCAATATCTGCATTTTCAATAAAGCATTATGTGCAAAACACATGTCCCAGAGACTTTCTTTAACTTGTATAAGACTGATATTTCAGACATTGCATAAAACAGTAGAAGTCCCCATACTCCAAATGCTCTTCACGAACATGGGCTCCAGAAGCAATTTGAATATATGGAAAACCTTACATGGGTCAGGGATCAATTCCATGGGAGAGGTAGGTTGAGTATTTAAAACAAAATCCTTTTAGGGAGGCTGGTCCCCCACAGCACATTTCAAAGCCTTTGGTGGTACCCTTGACCAGTCAGACGCCATCAAAAAGAAAATATGCAGCTCAGCGAGGTGTAAGAGTCAAACAGGGCAGATGCTCTTTAGCAGAGCTTTGTCACATCGTGCCAGACGTCCAACTCCAACTGCCTGCTTTCCAGGTACTACAGCCAGAATGAGTGTAATTTTGCAGCAAACCTGCGGCATCTGCTCTGCATCTGGGAGGATGCCCATGTGATCTACGTCCTGGCAAGAATCAAACAGAGAGGAGTCGGTTGCCACACTTACTGAGGGCCTCTCAGGCCATGTCACTGGAGGACCATGCATCACCTCGCAGTGAAACAGAGAGATGGTGACTCTGCAATCGGGAGGTCCCACAGGCTGGTCGGAATGAGGGGGCTCCACACATCACTGGGGGCTGTTTGCCTGACAGGCTGCTCGCATAGCCTGAGGCCTGCTTTGAAGTGTGCAGAGGTACCACTACCTGACTGGGGGTTCCCTAGTGGTCCAGGGCAGCCCCCTGCCACACACCTAGAGACCAATGAATAATGAATAATGGATGGCAAGGCCAAAGACAACCCATTCGCAGCCTACTATAGGAACCTCTACAGTTCCAATCCCACTGGCCCCCGGGTGGAACTCCACCAATTTGTGGCTGATGTGCCAGTGCTGCAGTTGTCCCTGACAGACCGTGAGTCATTGGAGGCAGAGATCACCTCTGAGTAACTCGGAACAGCAACTCCAGGCGTTCAAAGCACCAGGGTCCAGTGGTTTCCCTGCAAAATGTTGGCATCTTCTTCTTCCTCAGGTGGGTCCACTATTTTTAAGATATTTCAATGAGGCCCAAACAAAAGGCAAACTACCTTGGGACCTCAGTGCAGCAGTGCAGCAGAAATAGAGGTTATTTTGAAGCCAGGCCTTGATGTCACACACTGCAAGGAATAGAGGTTGATCTCCCTACTAAACTCGGAGGTCAAAATATGGGCCAAGATGCCAGCTAATCAGCTCACAGGAGTGGGGTAATGCCCATCTCATCCAGCCAGACGAGTCCAAAATTATGCCTCATCAGGTCACACGGCACGATATATACAGAGTTTGTAACACCATAGAGCTGAGTGGTAGATTACATGGCCATCAGACCCTATTCATGGTAGATTTTATGAAAGCATTTGACTCTGTGGATTTCGTAACTTGTTCGCCCTTCTGGTTCAATTTGGCTTTGGTTTGTGGCTCATTAACTCAATGCGCCTATTTTATACCAATCTTGAGAGGGTACGAGTTAAAGGAGCCGGATCAGACTGGTTTATCCTAGAAAGTGATACTCGTCCAGGGGTGTCCTCTTTCCCCTCAGCTATTTGCCTTGGCTTTCTGCCTTTAGTGGCATGTGTTTGCATGGATGCTCTGTTCTATAGATTTTAGTGTTCTCCAGAAGTGAGAGATGAATTCTCCCTTTACGCCTATGACTTCCTGCTGTTTTTGGAAAACCCTGAGGGGTCGGGACTTCAGGCCCTGTGGATCCTTCAGATTTTTGGGTCCTACTCTGGCCTACTCATAAACAAGGCCAAATCTTCCATATAACCCATCACCCCATGCCCTGTGTCATGGGCACCTGAGTTGCGGGTACTCCCAGCATGGATTTAAATACCTGGGGTTCTTCATTACTGACAATAGGGTTTGGGCATGTGAGTCCAACTTACAATCTCAACTGGATGGTCTCACAAAAGACGTGAGAATTTGGTCCACTCTCCCACTGTCCCTGTTGGCTCCCTCGGCCATCTTCAAGATGGTCTCCCTTCCAAAACTTCTCTACTGTCTCCAAAAGTAACCATTCCCAGTGTGCCAGATTGATTTTGTTAATGTTAACGCCCTGATCGGAAGCTTGCTAGGGGGAGAGGGATTTCCATGGATCTCCCTTGACAAATCATGCTGACCTATATTAAAGGGCTTTGCAACTCCCTATAGTGAATTATTAGTGGTTTGATGGATTTGATGACCCGGCTTAGACAACAGAGGAGTGGATCATGGGCTGCAACAATCTTCCCCATTTGCTTTACAGGGGTGATATCCCAACTTCCACTGCCATGAGAGTTGCTCTGATGATATGGGTAGACACAGCAGAATCTATGGGTTGGGGTAGCAAGCTTACATTGGACACTCCAGTGAGGAGAGGGACTAGGCTCCCACAGGTCGAGACCCTCCAAAACATTTCCACTTGGGATACTATAGGCATTTCGTTGTTGGGAGACATGCTTCATTATAGATCCTTGAAGTCCTTTCAAGATTTACAAGTGGAATATCAAATGCAACATCCCTGAATTCTTGCTCTTAGAAGGAAAGATCCTAGTCACCAATATCAAAGAGCATAAATTATGTGCCATATATCAGACTCTACTTCGTAATCTTCCTGACCCGTTGGTGGGTGTGGGGGAAATGTGGGAGTGAGACCTAGGATTGCTAGAGGATGAGGATTCGACCGAGGCGATAGCTACTCCCAAGGAGTGGTGACAGTCTCCTAGTTCAGTTTAGTCCAACTTAAGCTGCTACACCCCGCAAATTTCACTAGGGCATGAGTGTTCGGAATGGGGTTGATTTCACTGGAAGTTGCCTATGATACGATGACCGGAATGGAGAACTAACAGACACATTTTGACCCTTCCCTGTTCTTTTGCATTTCTGGAGCGGGGTGTTGGGAACCTTACTGGAATGGAGAATACCTAAAGACCGCAAATCAATCCTCTTGCAAATTACACAGGGCACAGAATGTAACAGGTACCAGAGGGCATTGCTCAAGATGGGCAGGAAGGTTGCAAAGCTGGACTTAGCACAATCATGGAAAAATATGGATGCCCCATCTTTTGGCAAATGGGCCAAGAGAATGCATCATTGTATGGGTTTTGGAGCTCTCACTATACTTAGCAATAATGGTATTACCTTTTAGGAAGTACTCCTGACGAAGGGCTAAGCCCGTAATGCATTACATTTTTTCACATATGAAGAAACAAAGAATAAAATTACGTTGTAGTGTGTCCTCTAACACTATATACTCTTAGAAATTTGGAATATTAATAAAAAGAAGAAGAAAATTAATTATGAATGTATAGTTCAATTTAAGAAGCTGATTCTTAGGTGTGCCAAGTGGGGAAGTTTCATTCTTTTTAGGAAAATGCTTCGCTTTACTTCACTTCACAGTAAGCAGCAGCCATATTATGAAAGACAAACACAGGCAGTTAGCAGTCTTAGTCTATTTAATGCAAAATAGCCTTGAGAGAGACTCAGATAGTGATGCTCACTACCAGGAAAAAGCCAACAACTGAGGCTTCAAAAGAGAAGAATCCAGGGGGATTAATTGGTTGGAAATCAGTTTGCCTCAAAGGTCATCTTTGTCTTTTGGGCAACGTTTTCCGAGGACTAACGTCAGTAGCAGCTGATGAATACTGCACCGGCAATAGTCCCTAAAGAAAATGGGGTTCAGGAGCAAGAGAAGAGAAGACAGAGAAGGTACTGTGGACTGGATACGTCTCCTGGCCATAGGTGTTTTCTGGGGGGCTGGATTCCACTGGGATGTAACATTCACAGAGGGAGCTATATCTCGTAATGACAAACACAATTAGCATATATATTGCATACTACATTACATTACCTAAGTTATTCCCCATGTGCTATCACCCAATACACATACCATGGTTGCCCTAGGTCAGTCTTTACATTGTACGCACAATGGTTCTGATACATGTGTTTACTCAAATCAGGGAATGGTTAGTTGTTAGTTCAAGAAACAGTTTCCCCTTTTCACATCGGGAAGTCAAAGAATTACCATACATCAGGGGCACCCATGTATATTGCTCCTAGTCCTCTTATTGCATCCAATATTCTCACCAGACATGGAGGAGTTGCAAAGTCTAAGGGTTTTCAATGCACGCCAATATGTGTGGTGTCCCAAATGTGACCAGCGCAAATGAGCACCTAAAGTAAACACGCATACCCCAGTCTGGAGTTCAACACTGACTTCACCAAGGCACTTTCAAGAGTTGTCCAATTGCAGCAAATGTAATATGCATTAATCGCTGACCTGCTTTGACCTCGTTATTGTTGTTTTGACCTGATGCGGCTACCATGCTCCACAGTGCCACAATACCTGGGAATCAGTTTGTCTCCTTTACTTTGTTCTTCTTACAGGTCCAAAGTTGCAGCAGACATGCAACTGAAGCAGCCGAGTCACAGAAGAGCAAGAGCCATGGACACAAGAATTCAGGAGCACAGGTGAGTCCCAAATTGAGGAGGCCAAGCAATCTTTCAAGCAAGGGTGGTTTAGATTGCTGCACCCTCCAGAATCGCCAGCTGCACACATGGAGGGCCACAAGTTGCTTCCTCTAAGTGCCGATGCATGTGGTCCTACTTAGGCACTACCGGAACTAGCGCTGCAACCACACTGCAGCACAATTTGGTGCGCACAATGTTTTGAGGGGCTACCACTGCCAACAGGGTGTGTTTGCAGTGCCCAGAATGCATAAATATATCTGAACATAAATATAAGGTGCACAATAACAGAACGTAAAATATAATGTCCACAAAAACAAGCAGACTTGTGAAAATAAGATGTACCTTTAAAATGTGACCCACCACTACCACCAGGAACTCAGTGGAGTGTACAGACACAACATGTTCTAATCATACACTGGGGACGGGCCACCAAACCATTTCTAAGTGGACAGGCTTCGGTCTGCTTTGGCCTTTGGCTGCGCCATGGTGCTGGCAATAGCGAGGACCATGACACAGTGTTTGGGGCATTGGATGGGTAATTTGTGCTTCAGGACAGTGTTCATTGGCGCCAGCTGTCCCATTGTGCAGCTACCTCTGTCTCCTACCCTCTAATATCTTCATGCACTCGGTCAACACCTGGGTGTGGTATCTGGCGTGCATGAGACTTGTGTGGCAGGCACTCCTGGGTAAGGAATATTCACCAGAAGAATGGACAAACATACTTCTGAAACATGACAGGGCTCTCAGAGAGTACAGTCTGAAATTTCTATACTTGAAGATTCTGAACGATTGATACTGATCCTCCCTGGGAACTCAAAAGAGCCAAACCCCTCGCCCTTGACTGATGCTGAAGTGCGCTAGTGGCCACAACAATTGCTATGTGGCCCTGCCCAGCCATAACCAACTTCTGCCCCTTATGAATACCCCATCATTCTTCATGACATATCTTACTTACCTGAGTCAACAACACATGAGCACTGGTGGCCAGCAACTTCACGTGTCGTGGCTAAAGTGTGCATTCCCTACCACTGGCACCAAACAACCTCCCCAATATGCACTGAATGCGGATTGAGTTGCACAGGGTGGCTAGTCATGAGGAGACCACTTACAAAAATATTGACAAAATGCATATCTTTGAGACAAGTGATGCTCCCATGCCTCCATGAGCCTTTTCAGCAGAGATACCCCTAGCCACGATGTCACATTCAATTGGACATCTTTCAGCTATGAATTTTGGTTGTATGTGGAAAATCTTGTGTAATTTTTTCTCCATTATTTCCAGTGCATTGTTTACAGGTACCTGCACTTCACTTTTCATTGAGCATTTAAAGCCTAGTGTGTTTTGCAGGTGACCAGCTATCAATGCTATTTCGTTACCAAATGAGTCTGATGTATCAATGGGTTTTACCCATTCTGTGTCCGTGGGTAAGTGTAATAGTACATATTGGCCAACAGTATTATGACCCAGCGGTGAGAAATCTGGATGTTGGATCACACTGGTGTGAGCCCTGGTCAAGCAACATCCTCAATCCCTTGCAGGGTGAAACACAAAAAGTCACTAAATCAACCTTTGCTTAACCCTGGCTAGATTGGCACAAATAGCAGTCAGGCTTAACTTAGAGGCAACGTGTAAAATATTTATGAAGCACACAAACACTAACAAAGTGAAAACACAACAGAAAAAAATCCCAAACTTACTTAGAAAAATAAAGTACATTTTAATCAATTATTTGACACTGAAATGACAACAATCCAATCAGTAGTAGTGAAGTTATGAATTTTTAAATTTTCAGTAAAAACTAGCACCTGAAAGATCATAGCGCTAACTGCTGACATCCAGGTGTGCAAGACCGGGTCAAAGTAAAAAATATGGCAGACTGCGATGGAGCGCTGTTTAGATACAAGGAGTGGATTCGGCCCGGTCAGTGCTTATCTTCTGACTTCGAACAAATTCTGAGTAAAGGTGCCTGAAAAGGTAATGTTCAGCAGGGCTAGTCCACAGGAGGTGTTCAAAAAGGGAGTGTCATTACCAGATGGCCTTTGGCCGAATATGCGGTGAAGATTTCTACGTTTGGACTCAGTCACCAAAATGGAAGTTAAACATCTCCAGTAGGATGAGGCACTGGGCTGGAGCCAAAGATAATTCCATGAGGTCTAATACCCCTTTGATGAAGGGCCACTAGAAAGGATTCGCTGTGGCAGAGAAGAACATAGCAGGAGAAGTCACAAAGTCAATCTGACCAGCGATGCACCTCAGACCGATAAGTGAGTGGTTCTCAGAGCAGGTTTTGGCCAAAATTCCTCAGTTTGTGAATTTGGCCATTTGGGCACCTTTAGATACCACAACCAAGGGTCCAGGACACGTGGGATAAATCTTGGAAGTCACTCAGTCTAGGTCCAGGTGTGGGTTCAAGATGGTGGGAGCCTTTTGTGTCCTTGTGACTCTGAACAGGAGGCCAGCAAACTAGCCCTTGGCGTAACTCTGGTAGTCCTGGGTTCGGCTGAAGATGTAGGACTCAACAGCAGGGCTGCCCTCTGAGGATTCAAGGCAGGCTCCAGACAGCAAAACAGTACTTCCCGCTACAGCAACAGTGTTGCAGAGTATACAGCAGGTCAAAGCAGCAGCCTTCCTCAGGTCCAGTAGTGAACTGAAGTGTGGGTCTGAAGGTCTATTTGATACCCTACTGTCTTTCCTCTGGAAGTTGGGAGAAGCTTCTAGAAAGGTTCCATGAAGAGTGTGGAATTTCCTGACTCCACTGTCCTAACTCCAAACTGGCTTCAGTGACAATGTGGGGTAATTAGGCCCTCCCGTTGAGTCAGAGCACAATCTATTCAGTTGTGAGTGGAGCTGGGTTCAGCTCTGCCCCCCCATCCTGCCAGCAGATGGCCCATTGATGCAGATCTAATTCCTCTATTGTGCACATGGAAGGAATCCACAAAGTCTAACTATCAGCTACATCCATTCATGTGACCCAAGACAGGCTGCAGGCCCAAAGGGCTAAGGGAAGGAAAATTGCAACTTTTTTAGAGTGACTTTTTATGAAAAATCTGACGTTATCATTAAAGAGGATTTATCACTGCAGGTTCATAGATAGCAAACATGACATAGCTATCAACTCTCATTCGGAATTTA
The DNA here is from genome assembly GCF_964204655.1 of Triturus cristatus. Taxonomy (NCBI): domain Eukaryota; kingdom Metazoa; phylum Chordata; class Amphibia; order Caudata; family Salamandridae; genus Triturus; species Triturus cristatus. The sequence goes on along the minus strand of NC_140592.1, from coordinate 1,116,589,533 downwards.
CAACTTATTAAATGTCATAAGGAATCTCCAGTGTTATCCTATTGGAGGGGTAGGCCTCACAGTAGAGAAAACCAAATTTAGATGTTTTTCACTACCAGGACATGTAAAACTAAAATACACATGTCCAACATTTTAATTACACAACACCCCGTTCTACCATGGACTTAGGGCCTATCTTAGGGTGTGACGTATATATAATGAAAGAGGAATTTAAGGTTTGGCAATTGGCCTTAAATGCCAAGTCAACATGGCAGTATAACCTCCATTCCGGCTGTTGTGGCAGGCCTGGGACATGTTTTGAAGTACCACTGAAGTGGGTGGCACAATAAGTGCTCCAGGGCGCAACTAGCATTTAATTTACAGGCCTTGTGTGTATGGTGTACCAGTCTAAAAGGGGCTTACAAATAAAATTAAATATGTCACTTGGGTATAAGCCTATTGAACCATGTTTAAAGGAGCCAGCACAATCCCTTTACACTGGTTAGCAATGGTAAATTGCACGGAGTCCTAAGGCCAACAAAAGCAAATTCAGCAAAAAAGTGGAGGCTAAAAGCATAATGCTTGGGGGTGCTCTTGCAGAAAGTGCCAGATCTAACAAGACCACACTCCAGCCTAAAGCCAGGGATGACTAATCAATACCCTGATTGACTTCCCTGCTTAGGCGATAGAACGTTGACAATTGCCCTCTACTGGAGTGGCACTTCTCAGTTCTACACCCTTCTGGATCCTGTTGGATCCCTTTGTCTACACTCTCCTTAGCTACTGGACTGACCCATGGGGAACCCTTCTCCTCACCTGTGGACCCCATCTGTGCAGCATCTAACCTTAGCTTGCTCACAGATGCATCTCTATAGGCAGATAGTACTACCATTGGCAACCAAGTGATGTGGCCCATTCCACCCCCTCGATCAGACTTCGGTCCCTAACCCAAGCAAAACTCTGCCAATAAGGGCAGCAACCATCAGAGGGCACTCCCAGCTGTCAGTGTCAAGAGCCAGACTCCAGGCATTCCAGGGGCCTCTGTCCTCTGTGATTCCTTAGAGTGTGGGGCAAAAGCCCCAGGGGTTAGGTGCCATTTTCCCACTCTCTTCCCTACTAGTCCAGGGGTGGTAGCTTGAGACTGGTCACTCAGCACCAGATCTGTACCCTGAGGAGTTAGAGTGAGTCCTTCTTTCTCCTGCCCCTCCATCTGGGCTCCTCTACTCTCCATTTGGCAGTGGAGCACCCAGATGTCTGATCTTTCAGGGTACCCTCTGCTGCTGCCCCTCCTATATCTTTTATCACCAGTGGCAACTCATCATTACCCAGAATATAATCAATGGGCATCTGGGGAATAACTATGACCCTTTTCTGGCTGGGTTAACTCCCCATCCCACTACAGGGATACCACAACAATAGAGCAGATAAATGAATGCCCCATGGCCTATGTTACCTTCACCCACCTGACTGGTGTACTGCTCTGGGGAAACCAGACTTTCCAATACCATGGTTTGGCTGGCCCCAGTGTCCCTCAGCAGTAACAGGGATCCCATTTGCCTTGACCTGGTGGAAGTGACGACTCCCACTCTTAGGGATCACCGTTTACCCTCCGAGTTAATTCTCAATTAGGGTATGATTTACCTCCTGCCCCTGGGTACTACCTTCCTCTGAGGCCATATTGGCCACTCCTGTAGAGGACGCACCAGTGGGTGGTTTATTTGGACAGACATAGTCCCATTCCTTGTGTACTAACTGAGAAAAATCAAAGCAGCAGGGTTTGAAATGGGTGCACCTTGAGCCACCACCCTCCAGACCCTTCCCCTGTATTCTCAGAAGGGGTTTAGGAACTCTTTCCTTGCCTGAAACGTGTCTGTGTCTCCCTTGACCTTATCCTCACTCTACTGGGGGGGAGTCTGAACCCCCCTTTTTGGGTTCACCCCTAGGTACCTTCTTGGACACTCTGGTGTTGACCCAGAGGCCCGCCTCCTCAGTAAACTTTCTGGGGCCAGTCAGCTTGCTGTTTACCAAGTGTTGGCACAGTTCTGAACAAGAGGTATTGAGCGTGAGCTCCCTCAGAATTAGGTTCTGCAACCAACAAAATCATACATTTTACTTCCCGTCACCCAGCCCTTTAGTACCTTTTTGGAATAGTGGAATAGTGTAAAAAGTCCACCAAGGACTTGCTTGGGACGTTGTGGTCGTCCCTGAACACCTAATGTATTTCTCATGGGTAAAGCTTCCTCTTCTCTTTCCTGTCCTCCAGCTCCACTGGGGTCAGGCCTCTGGCAGACACACTTCTCCCTGCTCCACCCTGGGCACCCTGTTCATCTGCAAGGAGTTGAGGTCGACTCTTTTTGCAGCTCAGGACCATGGTATAGGTTCTCCCTCCCCTCATCCTCTGTCAGTGTTCAATCGTTATCATTGTCATCACCATCATCCTCTCCTGGGATGTACTGCCACCTCTGCACCTCCTCAAAGGCTCTGAGGGCTACCTGAAGATCCAGTTTGGTAGCCTTTCTGTCTGTTTTCAGCCCCCTCTGTTTGCAGAGTTTCAGCAGCAAAGCCCTGCTGAGGTTATCAGAGTGAAACAAGTCAGAGGGCTGTAGCCCAAGACAGTTCCATGAGGTCTGGTTCCCCTTTGATGAAGGACCACTGAAAAGGATTTGCTGCTGCAAAGAAGAACATAGCCTTTTGTGTCCTTGTGATTCTCAACATGAGGTCAGCAAACTAGCCCTTGGCGTCACTCTGGTGGTCCTGGTTTCAAGTGAAGATGCATAGCTCAAAAGAAGGACAAGCCTCTGAGGGTTCAATGCAGGCTCCAGACAGGAAAGCAGTCCTTACAGCTACAGCAACAGTCTTGAAGAGTGCACAGCATGTTGCAGCAGCAGGTAGTCCTCTGATAGTCCTTCCTCAGGCCCAGTAGTAAACTGAAGTGAGTCTGAAGAGAAGATGTGGCCTAACGACTAAAGTGGTCAACCTTGAAGCTGAGGAACCAGGTTTGAATCCCAGTAAGGATGCTCAACATTCTGTGATTCTGATCAAATCACGTAATCTTCCTGTGCTTAAGAAAAATGAATGTGACTTTCTGTATTAGTGGTGCTAATGTAAAGCACTCTGATACCTTTGAGTCGAGTTTGTGCTATATAAGCTCCAAACTTGCTACAGTGACAATGTGCGGTCGGTAGGCCCTTTGTATGGAAGCAGAACTCACCCTATTCAGTTGTGAGTTGGGCTGGGTTGGGCTCTGCTCTGAACCCCCATCCTGCCAAGAGATGGCCCATTGAGGCACATCTAATCCCTCTATTGTGGGACTGTAGTCTGGGAATTCATAAAGTTTAACTGTTAGCTACAACCAGTCATTTACCCAAGACAGGCTGCAGGAACAAAAGGCTAAGGGAAGGAAAATGTGAACTGTCTAAAACTGGTATTTTCAAAATTATAATGAAAAATCCGACTTTACCATTAAAGAGTGTTTATCAGAGCAGTTTTATGGATGCCAAACATGAAATAGTGTCTGCTCCCAGTTGGAAATTAGCCCAAGGGTGACTTTTGTCCCAGGTGGTTCGATAAGAACTGCTCAAAGGCCCATAGGGACCTGAAGTCGGCATTAACCAAGGTCCCTAAGGACAAAGGTGAGATAGCCGCCTGCAGGAGTAGTTACAAAAAGGCGACTAAGACACGGAAAACAGCCCTACAAAATGAAGCATGGGTTTCTCTAAGAGAGGCTGCCGAGCTTAAAGACATGAGTAGTTTCTGGAGGGTAATAAACGCCCCCTGTTTCCAACCCCTGGATAAACCACAACTGGCCTCCCACATTTTACCAGAGGCGTGGGAGGCACACTTTTCCAGATTGTATAATCGTGGGGCATCTGAAGCACAGTTAACACCGGTAAACGGTTGCCCCATTAGTGCCTGGACACCCATTATGGTGGATGAGGTTCATTTGGGCATAGAAGGCCTAGTAGTGAGGAAGGCGCCAGGGCCAGATGGGATACCCCCTGATCTATTTAAAAGCCAGATAGATCTTTGGGCCCCCATTTTAACCAGGATTTATAACACAGCTATGGAGGTGGGCATGCCGAGATCATGGTCTACGGCCGTCATTGTGCCCATATTTAAGAAGGGTAATAAAAATGACCCTCAATGTTATCGCCCAATATCCCTAATAGATGTAACGGCGAAAGTTTTGGGAAGAGTCATTCTAAACCGTCTAATGACATGGGCTGACGAAAACAATATTATCACTGACGTACAGTATGGCTTCCGAAAAGGGCGCTCCACAACTGATCAATGCCTTAACCTTTACCACCTGGTGGCAAAGTATACTGTGGCCAGGGAGGGGACAGTTTACCTGGCATTCATGGATCTCTCAGCGGCCTTCGACTGTGTGAACAGAAGAAGGCTGTGGGAGATCCTGAGTGCCATGGGCGTGGATCCTGGATTGATCCACGCCCTGCGTATGCTTCATCAAAACACCACGGCACGGGTCAGGTACACAAACGAGGGCGACGTCACCGAGGAATTTCAGTGTAAGGGCGGGGTGAGACAAGGATGTATCCTGGCACCCTTCCTATTCACGCTTTATATCAATGGGCTAGACAAGGCGCTCGGAGCCCTGGAGGCAGATTGCCCCAGCATAGGGAAGAGAGGAATACCCGTCCTCCTTTACGCAGATGATGCGGTCCTCCTGGCGCGCACTGGCAGGAGCCTGCAGGCCCTCATTGGGGGATTTGTCAGCTTTATGGCAGACCTAGATTTAGTCCCTAACCTCACAAAATCTTTCATTATGGAAGTAGGAAAAACCCCACACAAGAATTGTGTTTTCACCATAGGCACACACAAACTGGAGAAGGTGAAACATTTTAACTACTTGGGTATGGTTTTTGACAAAGACTTAAATTTTAAACCCCTTGTAAGTCATAAATGTACCCAACAACTTGGTGCTGAGGGGTCAATTATGAATTATGCACGCAGACTGGGTCGCTGGTCACCCAACGAAATTGTACATTTATATAGTCTTGTCTGCTGCGCCAAAACCCTGTACGGAAGTGAGGTGTGGGGTTTTACAAATGGGAGAAAAATTCAGATTGAGGAAGATAAGTTCTTGAGGAGACTTTTGCAAGTCCCTCAAAGCATCCCCTCTTTCATGGTCCACGAAGAGCTGGGTATCCCCTATATTAGCGATAGGACATGCCTCAAACCCATCATCTGTTGGATTAAAATCTGGATAAACCCTGAGGCAAGCCTTAGCAGACAAATTTTGGAGGACTGTCTGAAGGGGGACAAGGGGCTGCAAATACCCTGGCTCAAATATGTAAAGGACACGCTGACTAGTTTGGGCCATGCAAATCTTTTTGATGACCCCTCCATAATAGGAACGAGAGACAAAGAGGCCATAAAGGCAGACTTCTTACTATATGTAGCTAACGTTAGAGAGGAAAGGGAAGGGCGGAAACCTACTGTAAGAGAACACCAGCTCACAAAAAATTGTGTGGGGATGGAATTCTATCTGTCCAATATACATAACAGACATGACAGATTCCTGATAACAAGATTCAGATTAAACCTCCTGCACCACATTTTATCAGTTCCAGCTGGTTACACGAGTGATATTAGCAAAAAAGGGTGTTGCGGCTGCGATCAACGATCTCCGCAAGACACCATCCACTTTGTTCTCATATGTCCATTTTACGTCCTTCCCAGAAAGCGTTTTTTAAAAAACATCTTGAAACGCGCGGGAATTAGACAGGCTAAAGTGGCCCTCTTGTATCTCAAACTCTCTGCTGACCCATTTGTATTATTTAGCACTGTGCACTTTTTGCGACTGGCAGTTAGACTAAGAAATACCAGAGGAGAGGATTAACTACTAGGACTGCTACCTTGTTTTTATGATTATAAAGTATCCTCTCTGCCATAGACAATTATTAATAGGCACAAGAAGGCTGCCGACGAATGAACCTTAGCACTTAATTGTTCTGCTTTTTATGATCTCGCATTTTGGGATTTTATGTATTGATGATTTTAGGGTATTATGTAATTTTGATTGTGTTTTTTAACAAAAGTATGTTGACTTGATGATGTGCATCTTTTATGGTTATTTGTAAATATCCGAATAAAGATATATTTGATTTGATTTGATTTGAATGTGACTTTCTGTATTAGTGGTGCTAATGTAAAGCACTCTGATACCTTTGAGTCGAGTTTGTGCTATATAAGCTCCAAACTTGCTACAGTGACAATGTGCGGTCGGTAGGCCCTTTGTATGGAAGCAGAACTCACCCTATTCAGTTGTGAGTTGGGCTGGGTTGGGCTCTGCTCTGAACCCCCATCCTGCCAAGAGATGGCCCATTGAGGCACATCTAATCCCTCTATTGTGGGACTGTAGTCTGGGAATTCATAAAGTTTAACTGTTAGCTACAACCAGTCATTTACCCAAGACAGGCTGCAGGAACAAAAGGCTAAGGGAAGGAAAATGTGAACTGTCTAAAACTGGTATTTTCAAAATTATAATGAAAAATCCGACTTTACCATTAAAGAGTGTTTATCAGAGCAGTTTTATGGATGCCAAACATGAAATAGTGTCTGCTCCCAGTTGGAAATTACAACTTGTTAAATGAAATTAGAAATCACCAATGTTGTCCTATGATAGGATTAGGCCTCACCATAGTGAAAAACACATTTTGGAGATTTTGACTAGCAGGACATGTACAACTTCAAGTATTTGTCCAACCTTTTAATTACACAGCACCCTGTCCTATGGGCTACCTATACAACAAGAAAGATTGTTGCTATGCTATTTGTTCTCGCATCAATTACATAGTATCCAGAGTTAAATCCTTAATTTCTGTTATTAAAGCAACTTCTAAGAAGGCTATTGATCAGGATAAACCATAGGCAGTCCATTTGCAGGGCTAATGTGGTGATGGCACCCAGCTACCTTGGGTGCATTTTCTCGTGCTGTCTTCACAGTACGGACAGATTGCAGAAAAGACACTAAAGCACAAACTTGTATTTTCACTGTAATCCTTGATAAGATAGAGTACGGAGTTGTTTTTCAGTTGTAACAGTCTCTCCATTTAATATTCAGTATGACATGATGAGGACAGTTTTATTATAGATGCAGCGGACACGTGTTTTGTCCACAGGACTTCTTCAAGGCTGCAAAATCATATAGCCATTTTCCATGAGGAGGTGACAAGACCTTGTCACTTAGACAATTGGAGAGCACATGGATCATTAAGCTCAGAGCTGTGGAAATGGGTTTAAACACAGACAAAGAGCTACATGTTGTCTTATAATACAGTTTGCATTACTCATAGTATTTAAAATCGAAATCCATAATTGATTCTTGAATGGTCTAAGGTACAGATTTATTAACTCAGATGAGCAGAGTATGTCCGTAAGGTCCCTTACGATAGTACCAATTTCATCTATATGTGCCTGTTCTAGTACCGGTGTATGTGATGGATTGCCAAAGAAGAATTTTTGAAGGTTCAACTTGCGCACAAATTTGAAAAATCCATATCCAAACCCGTAAATTTGGGTAAAACTGAAGGACAGAAACCAAGACCCTTGCTCGGATAAATTAATCACAATAATGTCATTGTCATTGTCGTCATTAACAGATATATTGGTACTTCCCAACCGTATTTCTGATTCCGTTTTTGTGATCTGGTGGTGACACCCTCCCTTTCCCTGGTTTCTCAATCTTGATTTTCCCCTTCTTGTTTTTTGGGGCCTTGTCTTTTCTGTATTTCTGCCTGTTCCCCTTGCGGAACATTTGCAATTCTGTTATTAGAGGTGGTAGCAGTTGGTTCATCTGAGACATTGGAATTACCACTTGTTAAACTGTTATTGCTGGATATGTCTGACTCACTGGTGGATGGCATTGATCCTAACCCTTTCTCCCCCAGACACATGAGTATATGCTTGTGGTGATGGTTAAATGTTATCAAATCTGCGGGCGAAGGTGTAAACCCTGCCATTTTATAGTCCCTCTCTTCTCTCTTGATTGTGTGCATTTTTTTTAGCCTATCTAGGGCCCACCTCAAGGTAAATTGAATGTAATAAAAGGAGAGTTTAAGGATTGGCAAGGGGGCTTAAATGCCAAGTCAAAATGTAAGTTTTTAACTGCATAGAGGCTGCAGTGGCTGGGCTGGGATATGTTTTGAATCTCTACGTAAGTGGGTGTCATAACAAGTATTGCGAGCCACAAGGAGCATTTAGTTTACAGGCTCTGGGCACAAGTAAATAAATATCTCAGTTGGGTATCAGCCAATTAAGCCATGTTTAAAGGAGAGCTCACACTCACTTTAGCACTGAATAGCAGTGGTAAAGTCCACAGAGTCCTAAGGCCACCAAAAATCAATTTAGCAAAAAAGTGGAGGGTAAAGTTAAAATGTTTGGGAGTGACCCTGCAGAGAGGACCAGGATCAACACCAGCTGAAGGATCAAATATGATATTAATATTTCCAGATTCTCCACAGTGTATAAAGTAATTAGATCAGACTTAGAACATGTGTCTAAACCCTGAACCTTTAATTCCAGCATGCAAAACTGGAAAAAACAAAAATAAGAAGAAACAATATTTAAGTGGCACCCCATAACAACAAAAATCTTAGACTCGTTTTTCTTGTCTTGTTGCTGTCATTGGGTTTGCTCTTTTGGAAAGAAATAAAAATGACTCTTTTGCTCTCACTTTCCTTTTTTTCTGTCATTTTAGTTGCTGATTGTGTATGTGTTTATCAGTGTTTATATGTTTATACTGGTGAGTGTTGGGGTTTTATCAGTTTGTATAGGTTTAAACTTAAAACAGGATAGCCTAAATATTAGATAAAAAAATTACAGTGTCCATTTCATTCAGTGTGCTTACCCTTCTTGTAGTTTTTCATGCATTAATATGTGGTATAAATGATGTATTCCAGTAAGCACATTGAATTATTTTTTAAATTATCCCTCATTGAAACATTGTTGAAAAATAAATATTGTCTTACCCCAATTCCTCCAGGGGTCTATGGGTCTTTTTCTATAACTCTAATATATGTCATGCATTCTCAGGCATCAGTCTCTATTATTACAGAAATTATATAGGCTCAGGCCTGAAACAAAGCCAAATTTACCAAAATTCAGAAGGACGAACAATAGATCATAACCCAGGTACTTTATGCTACATATAGCATATGTGTCACTTGGGTGTGACAGGACTCAAAGGCTAAGATCTCAGACTGAAAGTTCATCCTCCTTGTTTATTTAGACCTTTCAGGCTCACAACTGTATCTTAGGTTGCACATATTTTACAGCCCTAGGCCGCAGTATTCCACTTTACAGCTTTCTGTAAACTTAGGTCTCAGAACTGTCCTTTGGCCTATAGAAATTCCACAGCTTCAGACTTTAGACTGCACAAACATTATACAGTTCCTTTAGGATCTATAGAAAAATGAATCTCTGTATATTTCAGAGACCTAAGACCTGAGGGCTCATACAGAAGAATCAACCATCAGATGATATATCTCACAGTCCCGGTTTATGGGCAGCAAAGCAATATATAAAATTTCACATATCTTAGCAAAATGTATCTCATGATCAACATGATGTTCAGAGCACCCTAAAATGTTGATCGCCAGATGATTTAATCACAATGGGATATTTGTAGGTGCTACACTATGCAATAATTGATTTTCTTTCTAATGGCAGGATTAAGAAGTTATATTTAACAGTGCTGCAAGCTTTGCTCTGGTATCCTATTGAGAATGAAGAGCACAAGGCATCAAGTGGCTCCTGGGGTCATCAAGTGGCTGCAAAGAATCTGGGAAAAGGGTGAAGTTTCTCTTCTCCTCCAATCTTCCTGCTTTTTTTGTCTGTAATACTGCCATTTATCTGTCAGTGCAGATGGAAACCACCAGGCAGTGGAGTGCATGGTATGTTATGTTATCAGTGTTTTTATAGCGCTGTAATCACCCATCGTTGTTTCTAGGCATTCTGGAGCAGGTGTGTGAGACCATCCCTGGGAGCTTACTCAAAAAGCTAGTTCTTCAGCTTCTTGCGAAAGTCCAGAAGAGAGGAGGAGGCTCTGATGTGTTGTGGGAGGCTGTTGGCATATACATATACTATCTCCTCTTCTCCAACCTTTCTGCTTTTGTATCTGTAATATTGCCATTGCTCTGCCAGTGCTAATACCATCTCTTTTTAAGGGACACCAGGCAGTAGAGTACGCGGTTTGAATGAGAAGCCATGAAAAACATGACAGCCTAATCCCAGTAAATGTCCCTTATCATGGAATTAGCAAACAATGTGCACTTTCAGCATTGTAGAAGCTTGCACAGTGACTTGACTGCACAGTAATAGAGAACGCAAAGTGTTTCCCTGGGCATTTTGGAAAATTAGAAACGTGTGCTAACAGGGCTTTACAGAGAATTACATAATGTGCTAGCTGAATGCATCTGGGTTACTTATGGCATTGTAGAGTTGGACATCTAACTCCACAGGTCAAAGTAAATGTCATGCATCAAGGAAACTGCGATGACTCCCAACAGCTGTGATCCGGGGCCCGGGTCTCATAGCGATACACATCTGGGGGCATATTATCAAGCCAGGCGATACAATTATCGCCGCTTTAGCGGCAGAAAACTGCCGCTAAAACGGCGATAATGGGCTTGATAATATGCTCTATGGAATTCCAATTGAAGCCCATGTTAGACGTCCTTTACATTTAACATGGGCTTCAATTGAAATTCCATAGAGCATATTATCAAGCCCATTATCGCCGTTTTAGCAGCAGTTTTCTGCCGCTAAAGCGGCGATAATTTTATCGCCTGGCTTGATAATATGCTCCTTCATTTCTTACATCTGAGAAATATTACATCCTGCCAGTGGCCTTCCCTACAGAGGTATTATGGAATTTGCTAAATATGTATAGTAGACAGCTGCAAAAAAAGTATGCTAAATGATGCATTTTTCAAACGTGAAAGGTGTTATACCAGTGGCCTTATTGAGAATTGCTAAGGATGCTTAGACTCAAATGTTAAGTTCTATTAAATTCTACCACGTTTCACAGTCCTACTGGCCTCCTTTTGTTTGAAGTGCAATATTTGTCACAAAACCACCCCAAAATGCCTTTGAGGAGAGCCCTGAGACCCTCAAAGTCGCCTCTTATTGCCGATTCTACTGTGAGCAATGCTACTGAAATAATGTAGTTATAATGAACTATTTTCCACAATTTCTGCTAGCGGTCCCTTGAGGAAAATAGCCAACTCTCTTCTTGTTAATTGATCTTTAAACTTTAGCCGATTTGTTGCTGATATAATGGCCTAAAAATATATTTCTCAAATGTTCTTTGGGGTAGAACACCCAATGTTCTGTGTAGATTTGTTTTACAATGTAATTGCCCAAATATTATTCAAACTGCAGCGTTTGAAAACACATTTGGCAGCATCCTTGTAAACATCCTTCAAATAAAATCCAGTTTTAGGAAGATTGTGTGGCTCATTGTCCTTTAAAAGTCACTATTCAATATGATTTACAAAAATTAGCTGTACGTTCCTATTTTTATTAAACGTCCAGATTTGGAAAGGTATTGGCAAACATTTAAAATGTTATTGATTGTACCCGTGTATTTGTAAATAATTCAGGAGGCGCTGGAGGCTTTGGGCCCAAGGGAACAAGGAGCACTTTACCAAACATTAAGGTAGACTGTTACTATCCAAAAACGTTCATGGGCATGGGGGACAATGTCTTTGATTGCTTTTGTTGTGCCTCTGAGTAAGTGTTTCTTTGCGGGTGCTAATCCAAATATGGGTGGTTATATCGAAATCTGAAATTGGAATGAGCTCTGTATTTGTGACCAACTACAGCTTTTCTTGACCTCTGAATCAAACCTGTGCAAAACAATCACACCAAAATATGAAGGGGCAGATGTATGTTCCCTGGCGCATCCCTGCAAATCAGCAGGGATGCGCCAGGGAAGATGCGTCAGGCAAGTTTGCCCTTGCGCCACCGCAGATTCACCGCATTTACAATGCGGTGCATCGTGGCGCCATGACAAGCAGATGCATGACGCATCTGCCGGCGTAAGGTTGGCGCAGTGCTGAAGTTGTGTTGCAAGCGAGACGCAACTCCAGCACTGTTCCAACCTACCCTATTCCTAACATGGTGCGTCACGCCTTACGCCTGCTTGAAGCAGGCGTAAGGATTTGACGCACCAGCGTCGGGAAAGTGACTGCGTGAAATCTTGTAGATTTCACTGCGTCACTTTTCCGAGGCTTTTCCTGACGGAACACACTGCATACATTAAACCTGACGCAGGTTTAATGTGGCGCAGGGCTTTACAACGTGACACATCTCACTAGATGCATCACGTTGTAAACCTGGCGCATCATGGTGCTTGCTTTGCGCCGCCGCTGCATCACAAAAGTGACGCAACGGCGGCGCAAACGTGGTGCACGGGGCTTGTAAATCTGCCCCGAAATGTGTATGGGAGGCATGGGAGGCTTGTTCACAGGTGTTGACACTGCTCCCACCCACATTTGCCTCAGCATACATTGAGAAGCCATTGCTTCCTCAGTTTGTGGTGGGAGGTTATTCCTCACACTTGGTCTGGGGCTTGATGGATCTCTAGTAACATGTCTCCCTCCTCCAGTATGGCTTCTCTCTTGGGCCTGATTTATCATAGTTTTGCATCACGTTTTCACCTCGCAAGGCAATGCAGGGAGGCACCAAACCTAGATTCAGATTTACCAAGCCACACAAGGCCAGCCTGCATAGCTTATGAAAGCTGGTGTAACGCACAGCAGTCACTGACTTGCATTACACTGCATGGTGAGGGCGTTGCATGGGTGAGCTTGGTTGTTCCCACGCAACACGTTGTCTTGCTGCATTGCATGAAAGTATGACAAATCTGCCCCTCAGTCTGTGTGTGGCATTGCCCCAATTCTTCAAAATGTTCCTTTGTGCAAGATTACTTAAACTATCACTTGTACAAAAGAATATAGTGAATGACTTTTAAAATAATTTTAGGTTCCTGCATAACTGAGACAAAAGGGTTGACTGAAGCCCTTGCTTAATGAAGATTTTTTCACCATGACAAAAATTAGGAGGCAAATTTACTGTTAATTCATGGAACACTGTGCGGCAAGTTAGAAATGGAGCATTACCTCTATGTCCCTCGTACCCAACCTAGTCATCACTAATGAGGTATATTCCACTGGCAGGAAACAAAACAGGAAACGCTTTTACACTCCACCCACCCTCTTGCCAGTGGCTATAACTACATAGCCAACAGAAAGCACTTCCTGTTTTGTTTCCTACTGTTTGTCCTGTAGTTCCCTACTTTGCTGGACTCTGGGGGGGCTTCTGGGACATCGTGGGAGCTGCTGGAGTCGGGATGCCTGGCCTCCTGGATTCAACCATGACTTTGCTTCCTGTACTGCTGAAACAAAGACAAACAACCCTGCACACTTATAAAGAATTAATCGTATATAATATACAGGCAGTAATATTAACACAACTGTTTTGCCAAAGAATAATCGACGTCATCGTGTGCTTTTTGATTTTATCCTTTATTCATTTTTCTTGATCTTTTAAAATGTTTTTTGCAACCGCCAACGCGTTTCGTCCACAAACGGACTTCTTCAGGGCTACAAAATGTATAGAAAAAAAACAGTATTTACAACAAGAAATACAAATTTATACAAACCAAAATCAAGATTTCAAAGTTCCAATTTATACAGTTAAAAGATGGGAAAAACAATACACAAAAAAAGAAATTATAAGAAAACCAATTCATTGCAGTTAATTTCATAAAATTGGAAAAAGGAGGAGCAATCATATACAAAAATTAGAATTTCATGTTGCACTGTTTGCATTCAAACATATGGTGCATTATGTGTTTATTTCTTCACTTAGACATCCTGACCCATGCTTTTTATCTATTCACAGCTAAGAAACACATACCTTACAATATATGTTATAATGCGTTTGTTCTTAAGCCAATGTATTAAGGCCAGTTGATTTAGAACAATATTCTGGGCAGTAGACCTGTATCCACTCCGAAGTTTACAGTGATAATTGTCTGTCCTAAACAATAAACACAATTGTGCAAGTATAAAAGAAAGGGCCACTATTATAACCACATATGACTACTGAAGTAAAAATTTCATGTTACACTGTTTGCATTCAAGCATATGATGCATGATATGTTATTCCTTCACTTAGACAGCCTAACAAATGCTTATTATCTGTTCACAGCTAGGCAACACATACCTTACAATATATGTTATCATGCGTTTTGACTTTTTGAGCCAATGTATTAAGGCCAGTTGATTCGAAGCAATGTTCTGGGCAGTAGAGTTGTGTGCACTCAAAGTTTTACAGTGATAATCGTCTGTCCTAAACAATAAACACAATTTGTACAGATATAAGAAAAAGGCCACTATAATAACCACAAATGACTACTAAAGTCTAATTTAAAGAGTGATCTTTAACATGTTATTAATGTCACCAACAAATGTCAAGAATATAATTTCGACAAAACAGTCTACACTTTCACCAGCAAGAGATGTTATCTGATCTTTTTTATGTGATATTGAATGCAAAGCCTAATTCCATTTTGTCAGCCTTACTCTCGCGATATTTACAACCATAAGGTGTATCAAGTACATCTTGTGTTGAACAAAGTTCTTAATATCTCGATGAACCAGAAAAAGAGAAAAAAGGAGAAAACTGGCTTCTCTATTTTAAGAACCGTTACCCCTGTCTGGAATACAATCTGGAAAGGTGTAATCTCGACCCTTCTTGATATCGCCAGGTGATACTATTTAAGCGGTCATCTTAAAATGGTTAAAAATAACCACAAGTAAATGAGCATGCATACTATGTATTTAAAGTATACACGGGCCATCGTATCCTATGTCATATAAAAGGAACGAGATTAAAACATCCTCACACTAATCTAAGAGGTGTGATCTCAGCCCTACTTAAAATCGCCAAGTTGAAAAAGTTCGATCGGCCATTTTGGAGTGGGTAGGAAAACCCACAGATAAATGAGTATGCAAACTAAGTGTTAGGGGTATATAAGGGCCATCGTATTCTATACCCTACAGAGAAAACAGGATTTAAAAAAAAAAAAACCACGCTAGTCCCACACAAAAAAGGTAAGGAAATCCCATGATCAGTTTAAAACTACCCCGAATACTCACAGTGCATGGACACATTCGTCTTCGTTAGAACGTCTCGGCTCGAAAGTGTTCGCGTTCTGCACGAAAAGCCGTTACCCTTTTATACGCCACACTAATTGGTAAATTGATCAATTAGTCAAATCTTGAAGGACTTATTCGGGTATGCTGAAATAATGTCGGTCGATGACGAATGTGGGCACCATCTTCCTGTACTGCTGGGCTGAACAGGTCTCCTTGGTCCTTGTCTATACTTTGCAGAAAACGGTTGTGTTGCTCTGGGCGTGTATTTTCCAAGTTGGGCTGGAGGAATTTGCCTGGCTTCCGGCTGTTTCCTTCCGGATCCAGTGCTGTGGGGCATCATTGACAGTGCAGGCGATTGTTCCAGGCTCCGTAGTGATGTGGGTGAGCGGTTCCCTCCAAAAGCTACAATAGAGAGGGATTACTGCTGTCTCTACCTGCTCGATGACTGATAATGGCTGTGGTGTCCTCACCGGCGGCTTCTGATCCAGTTGGCGACCGGGCGGGCTCTTGGTGAATCTCGCGGCATGCTGGCTACGTCGCCCGTTCTCGGTTAGGGCAAGGCTCCTCCTCGAGTGTTTGGCCTACGGCGGCCGGGGGTTGCTGGGATTGTATTGCATGCTGGCCCCACCTCCGCCTCAGTGCCTGTCTTCGTGTCAGTAGTCCCAGCATACAGGTTCCTTCTGATGAGTACTGCTTCTTGGATTTCGTTGTTTAAAGAGGGGACAAGTTCCCACTTCGTTTATGTGCTGCCTTCTCCAGTGACTTGCTGTGTTGGTTGTTACTGGTGGTTGGTCTTGAGTTATTGGGAAGCATCATCATAAACGCAGGCATGTGTCTCCGGTCTCCTCTACATCTTCCCCAGAGGACTGTGTGGATTCTACCCCTCCTATGAAAAAGGCCAGGATGGATGACGTTCATTTAAAGAGGCATATTTTGGAGAGTTTATCCAATTTGTAGTCTTCCAAGAAGTCGGTTGGTGGTCGTTCTGGTGTGGGGATCATGACGTCTATTCGGACATCTCATATTCTGACTCTTCTGATGGTTGCTCCTTGGGTACGGTGGACCTGAAAGGAAAATATATATCCAAGGATATGTTGCCTGACATCTTGTATCATTTCAGTGAGAACATGGGTTTTCTGGATGAGGTGGTTACCAGCACGTCCAGGGATGCGGTATTGCCTCAGTTTCGGAAGCAGGCTACTAAGACTCTGCCTATTCATCGCTTTGTAACGGACGTCCTTTTAAATGAGTGGAAGGACCTTGATCACATCATGATGCCTCTCTTTATGTCAAAACTCTACCCTTTGCAGGACATGGAGGATACTATTCCTGAGACTGTTCATGTTGATTCCATTTTGGCCAGTTTGGTGGGTCATCCTTCTATGACTGATGATAATATGCTTCGGGATGGGGTGGATAAGAAGATTGACTCTGCTTTAAAAAAGTTGTATGCGCGGTTCCATCTTGCTATCCGTTCACAGGTATATGGGGCATATGTCGGCTCAGTCCTTGTTATCTGACTTTAAGACATTGTTTGCCACGATGCAGGAGGGTGGCAGTTGTCTGGACTTACTGGAATCCATGGAACATCAGGCTGAGTTCCTCTTGGAAATTGCCTTTGATTCTGTGAGGGCTTCTGCCATGTCCTGTGGTGTGTCCATTGTTGCTCAGCGGAATTTATTACTGAAGGGGTGGAATACGGATGTGGCTCAGTGGTCCATGGCATTGCGGTTGCCTTTTACTGCCCCTCGTCTTTTTGGGGATGCACTTGAAGGCAAACTGCACAAGGTGTTCAAGGAACGGAAGCATTCTTTGTCCTTCTGGCATCAGCCTCACTGTAAGGAGTCATTCTTTTTCAATACTAAGTCCTTCCATCAGCCTTCACGGTTCCAGCGCAGGTTTCAGAAGAAATCCCCTCAGAATGCGGGGCAGGGTCCTCAGCGTTCCCGACTATGCCACCCCCGGGAAATCCCGCTGGTGGTCAACCTGTGGTTGGTGGGAGGCTTCGCTTTTTCCTGCCAGCTTGGCGTCTAACAATGACCGTCCTGTGGGTTCTGGATGTCCTAAGCTGGGGTTATCGGATCGAGTTCCTTTCTCCTCCGCCGCCATCAGGGGGGTGTGGACTCCAATCCCATTGGACATGGCTTGTCGTCAAGCACTGATGGACGGCGTTAAGTCCCTGCTTCTGAAGAAGGCGATTGTGCCTGTTCCACGGTCAGAATTGGGGGACAGCGTGGTTTCGGATTGTGATCAATCTCCGGCCTTTGAACCAGTTTGTCCAGAAAATTCCATTCAAGCTGCACCCTGCAACTTGTGATCCCTTTGATTAAGGAGGGTTGGATGATGTTTACACTGGATCTCCAGGATGCGTATCTTCATGTGCCCGTGGCTCTGGAGGATCAACAATTTCTGTGATTTTACCTGAAAGGTCGACATTGGCAGTTCTGTGTCCTTCCATTTGGTCTCTGTTCCGCTCCCAGGGTCTTCACCAAAGTGGTGGCTCTCCTTGTGGCCCATCTTCACCTCCTGGGAGTGTCTGTGTTTCCTTATCTGGACGATTGGCTTCTCCAGGCTCCTTTGGCCTTGGTGCTGTCTTTGACCATTCATACGCTAGAGCGCCATGGGTTTCTACTGAACTTTCCAAAGTGCCAGGTACTTCTTGCCACCCAGAGGTCATTCATTGGGGCAGACTTCGATTCAGCTCTTGGTAGGGTGTTCCTTCCTCCTTTCAAGATTCTGCGACTTCAGTCCCTGTTGAGGGTGTTATTGTCTCAGGCATAGGCTCCCCTGCTTCAGTGGCTCGAGATGCAGGGTCACATGGCTGCAACAGTCTCCACAGTTCCATGGGCCAGGATCCATCTTCGGCCTTTGCTGAGGCATATTTACCACTGGGTGCCTTTCCAGGTTCAGGACTTCACTGTGTCGAAGCCAGTGTCTCTGGAGATTGTGTCCACTCTCCAATGGTGGCTGGATTCTTCGAATCTCTCCAGGGTCATGCGGCTTTGACCACCCCTGCCGGTGGTATTAACAATGGATGCCAGTGCATCCGGTTGGGGTGCCACTCTGGGTCTGTGGTCTGTCCAGGCTCGTTGGTTGAGATTGGAGTCCCACCGATCCTCCAACTGGATGGAACTGTCAGCTGTGAAGCGTGCCCTCCGGTTCATTCAGGATCAGCTGCTGGGGTGCCATGCTCGGGTGTGGTCCAACAACACAGTCACTGTACTTACATCAACCACCAGGGCAGTACTCGCTGTCCTTCCTTGAATCTGGTGGCCTATACGATTGCAGGTTGGGCGGAACTTCCTCTTCTGGCCATCTCTGCTGAAAATATCCGGGGTTCGGCCAATGTGGTGGCGGATGCATTGAGTCACAGGTTTCCATCATCTCTGATTTTGTGCCTCTCTCCCAGGATTTTCCGGTTGATCTGCCAGAGGTTTGGGACTCCCAGGTTGAATTTGTTTGCTTCCAGGACCAGTGATCTGCTTCCCCTCTTTTGTTCCCAGACTCTGGAGATGGGTCCCTTTCATCTGATTCTGGCATTTCTGCTGCAGGTGCAGAAGGTGGGGGCACAGGTGGTGGCTGCCTTACCTCACTGGCACCGGAGGCCCTTGTTCCCATTGTTGCTGAGTCTGGAGGTGGGTCCTCCCTGGATTCTACCTCACTGCCCGTCTCCCCTGAGGTCGACCTCTCTTTCCCTCCTGGTCCCTCTCACCTTGGCAGTCTGGAGGTTGAACAGATGACTTTATTACAGTGATGCAGGCCTCCCATAGGAAGACTACTTTGTCCTCTTACTCTAAGCATTGGGCTTCCTTCTCCTCCTGGTGTTCTGGGCTGTCAGGCCGTCAGTAGCATAAAACCAAGAAAGCCACTAACCTCAGATGTCTGCCAGCAGGGATGAAGGCGTGTAGAGAGACCCCCTCCTCCCATGGGCGCAAACCCACTCAGAGGACTACAAAAACACTAATGCGCAGGGGAGCACTCCGGGGAAAAAGGGAAGTGGATAAAACAATAAACGCTGCCGTCTCAGTGGGGTTTTCCAAACTATGCCTGGTACGGAGGGCAGCCCAGCATTAGACAAGATCCCTTGTGAGAAAACTGTACATAAACGGAACAACAAGAAAACAGGTATTAGGTAGAGGGACTGGAAGAATCATTCATACCACATACACCCTGGGTGCCCAAGAATTCACCACTCACTTGACAGAATCGCTGTTACTTTGGGGAGCGTAGGACCAAGGATCTGAATTCCAGAGGAGGAGGGAGGAGCAGACGCCCCACTACCCCCACACCCCCGTTCCTGGTCCAGGATCGCGATATGGGCTTGGTCTGTCTTCTACCTCTTGGCCTGTCACTAATATCCTGCAGTTTTTTCTGGATGGGATTCAAAAGAACTATGCATTGTCTGCCCTGAAGGATGTATTTGGTCTTTCCGGAATCCGGTTCCACTCCTGTCTTCGGATGGGTTGTTGGTGTCTCGATTGTTCCAGAGTTTCTCTCTTTCCTCCCCTTCTGCTCTTTCTTCTGTCCCTCCTTGCGATCTTTCTTTGGTCCTAGGGGCTCTCCAGTCCTCTCCCCTTGAGCCATTGGAGTCTGTTGACCTCAAATTTCTGTCCTTTAAGGCTTGTAGAATGGGTGAGCTCACTGCCTTACGTTGTTCTCCTCCTTTCTTGTGGTTCATGGATGACACGGTGGTCCTCTATTTGGAGCCTGAGTTTTTGCTTAAGATTCATTCCAAATTTCGTTCTCCTCAAAAATTGATCCCCCTTTTTCCTAACCTTCTCATTCTCTCCTGCTGTTGTTGCACACTCTTGATGTGAAGCGTGCGTTGTCTATCTATGTTGACTGGTCAGCGGAATTTCGTTCTTCTGACTCCCTCTTTGTGATGTTTGGTCTGGCTGGTCGAGGGAAGGCTGTGCCTCGCCTAACGCTGGGTCGATGGATCAAATCTGTTATTTCTCTGGCTGATCAGGGCGCTGGTTTGCTTTGCCCTTCTGGGGTACAGGTCCGGTCTACTAGGGGTGTCTCTGCCTCCCTGGCTGCTTTTCATGGGGTTCCCCTTGATGAGACCTGTTGGGGGCTGGGACATGGGGTGCTGATTCTACTTTTTTGAAGCATTACCATTTGAATTGTGCTCTGTATGACCATGCAAATTTTGGTTATGGTGTGTTGCGTGCTCTGGGGCGTTTTGCTCCCCCCTGATTCTGTGTATTTATTAAACTTTTCACTTGCTGCACTCCACTTTTGTGTTCGGTCCGTGTTCTGTGTGTGTTGTGCAAAGGCCTTCATGTGTTGTCGCTTTGGTGTGCCTCATTAGTGATGACTGGGCCGAGGACGAGGGATGTAGAGGTAATGCTCTGATTACTTAACAGTAATACTCATTACTCTTAGTCCTACTCGTCCTCGACCCAGTCATGCTTCCCACCCACCCTCCCTGTTCAGCCTTTGTTACTTGGTATGTCAGGAAGGGAAAACAACCTTTACAATGCAGTCATCACATCACACTACCTTCACAACGCAGTCATTACATCGCAACATTATTTACATCGCATGTCATTACAATGCAGCCATTACATTGCATGTCACTACAACACATGTCACTACAACACATGTCACTACAACGCAGGCATTACATTGCAAGTCATTACAACGCATACCATTACAACGCATAGCACCCTTACACTATCGAACACTTACCCTGCTGTTGAACTCACTGGAGTTAGAATAGTATTTGTTACCCTGACACTATCCAACACGTACCCTACTGTTGCACTCACTGGAGTTAGAATAGTAATTATTACCCCTACACTATGCAGAATTTATCTTAAATGCGATGTAATGGTATGCGTTGTAATGGTATGCATTGTAATGGTATAATGCGATGTAATGGAATACGTTGTAAAAGTGGTTTCTAAAAATGCTATGTAATGGTATGCGATGTAAAAGAATGCGTTGTAAAGGATGTAGAGATTCAAAAACTGTGTTGTAAAGGCATGCGTTGTAAATGTATGCGTTGTAACATCATACATTCGTCAGGAAGTGCTTTCTGTTGACTATGTAGTTATAGCCCCTGGCAGGAGGGTGAGTGGAGCCTAAAAGCATTTCCTGTTTTGCTTTCTGTCAGTGGAATATACCTCATTAGTGATATGCAATGTTACATCGCATGCAGTACAACGCATGCAATTTCAATGCGGTTGTTACAACGACCGTGTTGTTACAACGCATACCATTACATTGTGTTTCTACGACTTGATGTAGGGGGCGCACTGGACTTAGGAATAGTAGAATTTACTATTACAACTCCAGCATGCGCAACAGGAGGGAAGGTGTGTGAATAGTAAATTATACTATTCCTTCGTTTACAGCGCCCCCTACGGCAAGTCGGAGAAACAGCTAGCGCTGTAATGGTTAGCGTTGTAACAATGCGGTCATTGTAACGACCGCATTGTAATTGTATGCGTTGTAAGGCATGCGATGTAAACGCTGCTTCCTGGACGAGTAGGACTAACAGTAATGACGATTACTGTTAAGTAATCAGAGCATTTCTGCTCTATCCCTGCCCTGGTGGACTGTGTGCTGTGTACCTTCCTGCACAAAAACAGTCCTTTTGAGGCCTATTCCTCTGTCTATGTGTGCTGCAGAATGCAGAACATATGGGAAGAGAAAGTAATGAGGAGAAATAAAGATATTTACCTCTGCCAGGTAGGTGCACTCTTTTGGTGCAAATCCAGTTTTCCAAGTCTTTCTAAATCTATGTTTGTGTCAAAGTACATGAGTGGATGCATGGGCACACCCATGCTCCACTCATGTAACATCTACCTGATACAAAGTAATACAGGGCAGTGCTGTGTGCTGCTTTTTGTTTATTTGTATTTACTAAACTACACAAAGTGGCTTTTCCTCGCATATTAAATGCTAATAAGGATTGTGCGTTGGGACAGCACCAGAAAAGTCATGCAACGCAGATGGAAAATCAAAGTAAATCTGGGCCTAAGTACATTTAAATAATGCTAAATGGAAAAAATAAACCCTTCTCAACTTAAGAAGAAACTGTTTGAAAGAAACCTAGGACCAGATTTACAAAGGTTTTCTGTTGGTGCTGGGTCACTTTTTGATAGAGCCCTGAAGCAAAAAAAAAATGGTGGTATTTACAAAGACACCCAAATGTCCATTTACCTGGATTTGTAACACAGCACACAGTGTTGCTTTGTATTAGATAAGCGTTTCATGGACATTCCAATGCATCCATCCATGGATTTTGCCACAAACCCATATTTACAAAGAGATGTAGACGTGGTTTTGTTTCACTTCTTTGTAAATATGCCCCTTGGTTTTACTCCCAGTTTTAAGAACCAAGCTCTCTTATTGAAAACAATTTGTTTCTATTTTTAACTTGATATCCAATTTTTAAGAATGCATTCGGTAAAACCTGCAGTGCTAATGTAAAATGATTGAATAGGCTAAACGAGAATATTATTAATCTGCAATTTTTCCTCACTCTGCTCCCAAATTAACACAGTGATTACATCATTGGGCACATTGGACATGAGTGACATTTATTTACTCCATTTCGTATCACATAAGGAGCAAATTCGATGTGAAAGAGCACTTCATCTACAGGTAACCGGATATTAAATGTAATGAACACAGCTTACATTAAAATAAATGAAAAGCAAACTAATCACCTATTATGCATTGTTCTGGTTGGAAAGTTCAGGTGGTTAATCTGAGCACTTCCAATATAAGTGAGTACAACCACTTAGGCAACAGTGCCAATGTATACCAAGCTGCCCAATGTGCATCCCAGTCTTACGTCTAGTACTAGCTCGCCTCGTGCATTTTTAACAACAAAAATATGGAAATAGTAAACATACAGGTTGAATATATAAATCTTAAAATGTAGAAGTGAGTCGGGCAACTTGTGCAAACATTGCATTAAACCGAAACCCTTAAGGTAACCAATTGCGTTTCTGTTAATCCAATTGCTATCCCTTACTGATAACAAACTCTGAAATTGGGGCTGAAGTAGATTGTGTGCCCTCCTCGTGTGGATTTGTGGAAAACTAGAAACATACGCCCATGACATTCCTTTCTAAATTGCCTGCAGCCTGACAAATGGCGTGATGGTTATTTCGAGGCTTGCTGACGCACATTTTTTTACCAATCGGACCTCCTATCTAAAATATCTGCCATATATGAATTGAGAGTGCCTGTGGGAAGATGTAACCAACAGCAAAAACATGCCGAGTGCATACTTCACATCTAAAGTGCGGACGGATATCATGGCTAAGTCAGTTTCAAAGCAGGTAAAAGAGGTTATTGCTACTTTTCTTGTTGCTATGCTTCTTTGCGTGACACTTGATAATAGCGACATTTCTCCCATTATTCTGGGGAGGAACGCCCACTTTGCATCTCATTAGAGATACAAAGATAGGCGTTAAGGGAAAGGGCGTAGAAGCATGGATTCACGCGTTAGCGTGTCCTTGCTAATAGGGCGTTAAACTTATCGCTGCTTTTCGTCCGAAAACGGACGCTAAAGCGGCGATATTTTAACTCCGGACCTTGCTGATATGCCCCTAAGTTCTGTTTGCTCTTTGATGTATGAGTTACACATGTTTTTTAAGTGTGCAGCTTACCCTTGGCAAAACATTTTTCCTAATCGCCCTTAAAAAATTAGTTATGCCCTCGAATAGCAAAGCAAGCACTGGCAAAACCAATGTGTTATTAGGAAAGCCAATAGGTTGCACACATTCATCGTTACACGAGTCAGACACAAAGGAGGAAGCTATCCGGAGCGGATAACCAACTATAGCTCTCTATGTATGTCATTTTTGAAGACCGAATAGATGAAGGTTGTATGTGATTTCAAGAAATACAGTTACAGAGAAGCCAATTCACCTAAACTGTTTAATAGAAGCTTGCTGGATAAATGGCTTTTCCCTTTCATAGAAAGCAACTCTTAGAATGCCTAGTGTTTCAAAATTGGCTTATTTTTTAATGTGTAAATATTGCAGGTCTTACTTTCAGAAACATTTTTGTCTGTGGTATTTATTTCAGGGGACTTTACTTCGGTTTTATATCTTAATTCGGTCAATTACTTCAGACACTTTTTATTCACTGACTCCTCATCTCCTCTAAACACCATCCATCCTTGACACCCTAACAACCTGTAAACATGATCCATTTTTTGCTCCCCAAAAGCCCTTCACAATCCATAAATTACACCGATTACTGAAGCCTTAATACCCATTACCACTGTAAATTCTGTCTAGTCTGAACCCTAAATATATTTATGCCTGTAAACTCCACCCATCCCGACTCCTAAAATCCCTCACCATCCTTAACCTCTTCTCAAAACTGAGCCCTACAAACCCTCAACACTCCTATACTCTATGCAGTATTAAACTCTCCAATCCATAAATGCTAAAAACTCAACACCCCACCACTCCACCATTCTCTGAACCATACACAGCACTCCTAAACTCCACCTATTCCTGTTCATAAAAAAAGTCTCACAACTCCTAAATTCCACCCATCCCTGACTCCGAAAGCCCCCCATCAACCTTCCCAGAATCCAAAAATTCTTCACTAACCCTAAATCCAATTTAAATGTCATTTTGGACTTTTTCTTAAAACTATCTTTTAATCTTTAATTATTTTCTGTATTTCTATGATATTGTCTTACCTTAAAATTGGTTTTCCATGATTTGATTTCCTCCAACATTGTTTCTCAGTTAATTTATTTTCACTAATCCACATACATCACTGAAGTGGGAAAGTAGCTCCTAATGAGGTTCAATGCATGCACTGGAATGGAGGCTGAAGGGTACACCCAAACCACCCATAGCATTTGGTGAGAGAGGAACGCTTCATACGTCAGAGCCAAAAATGATTGACAAAGTCTCAAGCAAATGGCTCAAAGAGCCACCCTTTTGATTTGTCTGACTTGCATCCTCACACTGCTCACTTATAGGGCACAACTTTTTAATTTTTACTTTAGTGCTTCATGACCTTGCATGTGCTTTCCAGGTCTCTCAATCCTGTGCTTCTCCTCCAGTGGTCTCTGTTAACTCAGTTCCCCATGTGCTGCTAATCCCTCTCAGGCTCTTCTCCAACAGCAAACTTCCACATCCCAATGAATGTTTTTCTCTCCCTAGCCTGCTTCTTACCATGCCCCCATTGCACTTTCCATTGTCTGTATCACCTTGCCCCTCTGTGCTGCTCTCTTACCATTGGGTGCTGCTAATCCCCTCCTTTGATACAGCTTTAGTTTTATTTAATTGTTCTGCCCACATATAACCCCACTGCCTATCCCGCAGACCTTTATTTAAAAAAAATATATATTTTAAATCCCACTGCTGCTACCGTGGAGGGGCTTACAAACCACCACCTTCCGCCCATAGATCGATTTAGTGCAGTTCCCCTGATTACAACTGATGGCTCCATAAGAGTTAGATGGGAGAAGATCGCCCTATCTGATAGGAAACTCGGTGCAATGTACTCTGAGATCTA
The DNA here is from genome assembly GCF_964204655.1 of Triturus cristatus. Taxonomy (NCBI): domain Eukaryota; kingdom Metazoa; phylum Chordata; class Amphibia; order Caudata; family Salamandridae; genus Triturus; species Triturus cristatus. The sequence continues at coordinate 1,116,563,854 of NC_140592.1, read as the reverse complement.
TCCCCTCTTGGAGAAATTAATGGGAGCACCAACTACACCAGAGGCTCACCTTGATTTCGAGTTGATCGGAGTGACACATATAGAATTATGTGCCACCCTTGAGATCCACTTTAGTCGGGCTATCAAAAGGAACTTACAACCTACAAGGAAGAACCCTACCTGGTTTAATAAATCGTGTAGGGAAGCAAAGCTATTCCTTTTGATAACTCTTAAAAACAGCATTAAGCCAAAAATAAAGGAAGCAAGGGCTCTGTTTAAGAAAACTATCAACGACGCAAAAAAAGAGTGGGAAATCAGCAGATGGGAGGAAATCTCCCACGCACTAAAGAACAGGGACCAAAAATCATTCTGGAACTTAGTCAAAACTGGGACGTCTGGTTCAATTCGAGCACTCCAACCCAATCTAGGACAAGAAATATGGCGTACCTATTTTAAAGAACTCTACTCTTCTAAGACTTCATTATTGATCATTCCCCTCCTCCATCCTAGTCCTTGCCCTCCCCTAATTCAGGCCTCGACCCCGATGTGCACCCTCAATGAGGTTAGAGTTGCCCTCAGCAAAGTTCAACCCAATAAAGCCCCAGGCTTAGATAGAATCCCAGGCGATCTTTTTAAAAGTGAACCTGACATTTGGGCCCCATACTTATTTGGCCTCTTTAATGCAATTCTAGCAGGAATGCCGCTACCACCCGCCTGGGTTGGAGCGGAGATCATACCAATACATAAAAAGGGTTCTCCACTTGATCCGGCTAACTATAGGCCCATAAGCCTAATAGATGTCGCCCAGAAGATCTTTGCCCGCATTCTCATAGGGAGACTACAAACTTGGATGGAGGAATCTAACATTTTGACTCCTCTACAGGCGGGATTTAGAGCTAGAATGTCAACTGTGGACCAACTGTTTAGGCTGCAAATGATCCACTGGAAAAGTATAATTTTAGAAGGGGGCAGTCTTTACCTCACGTTTGTCGATTTAAAGTCTGCCTTCGACATGGTGGACCGCAGCCAACTCTGGGAGTTGCTAAAAGAGATGGGTGTACCCCTCTACCTCTGTGACCTTTTTGAACGACTCCATAAAGATACCTTCGCCAGAGTCAGGTTCGGACTCCATGGAGAACTTACAGAACCATTTCAGGTAGAAAAGGGAGTTAGACAGGGCTGCGTTTTAGCCCCAACGCTCTTTGCCCTCTTCTTGAATGGACTGGTTGAAGATATTCTGGCCCTAAGTAACATAGATGCCCCCAAGCTGGCAGGTAGGAAAATTCCTACACTTATGTTTGCGGACGATACTCTGCTTTTATCTAGATCACCCATGGGTATGGTTAGAGTCCTGGATGGCTTTGCCTCCTTCTGTAGGAAAAGGAACCTAATCATTAACGTGAATAAGACCAAATACATGGTGTTCCATGCAGACACTATTAATCGTCCTATACCAAAACTGGACGGCCTGCCCCTAGAACGGGTGAACACTTTTGATTATCTCGGCTTGACCCTCAATAATAAAATGACCTGGGCCCCCCAGATCTCAAAAGTAAACTTAAAACTTGTCCAGATATCAGGGGGGATTCTAAAGATGCTTAAAAACAGCCACTTAAAATTAATCAGCCCTCTGATAGAGATTTATAAAACCCAGGCTAGGGGGGTGGCCGCCTACGGTGCTGAACTATGGGGCCATAACCCATCCTTGATTTTAACCAAGTCAGAAAATCAATTTTTTAGACAACTATTTGCACTCCCAACGAGCACCCCCATCCAGCCGCTCAGGATGGACCTGGGTATTCAACCAATTGCGGACATGGTCGCCTCCAGACCTGTAATGTACTGGCGACGACTATGGAGCACTCCTGAACTTGCCAATTTTCAGGAGGAACTGAAGTCCATTTTATTGCTACCCAAGGCAGGTGTCATCCCTTGGTTAGCCCATGTCAAAAAATCACTCAGGGACATAGGGAGAGAAGATCTTTGGCTCTCACCTGTGGATACTTGCTCCTCCCTACCAAAAAGATCATTGGCAAAAATTCTGGAGGAACATAAGCTGACTCAGATCATTCGTTCAGCTAATAATGCAAATTTGACCTCGGCTTTTCTCGAGGCCAAAATTAATTATAGATTTGAGTCTGCAATAGATTTGATTCACCCGGTAATCGCCAAAAAATTATATCTACAATTTAGATATGGGTCCCTTCCCCTCCGTTCAAGAACAAATAAATGGGTTGGCTCAACTACGCAATCTTGTCCTGGGTGTGGTGCCATTGATGAAACCGAGGTTCATGCTATAATCTTCTGCCCGGCATATAAAATTCCCCGTAGAAAATGGATAATTCAACTAGCCAAGAATTTACGGGTTACGAATCATAGAGATCTCTTTAGGCTGTTGAAATACGATTCGTCCCCCGTATATGTCATAGTGATATCCAAATTTCTTTTTTCTATGTGGCTAATTAGAAGACAACTATTACCTCATTAAGGTAATTTTACCTTTATTATTCATTGTCACTATTTTGTTTTTATCTAATGTATTAATGAATGCCAGAATCATGTTTTTTTCTTTGTTTGTTTATTTTTTCTATGCAATCATACTATGCTATTTTATGAACTTTTATGGCTTGTAGCCGAAATAAAGTTTTTCTGACTGACTGACTGAAATTTGTAATCTTTTTTAGGGGTAGGGTCAAGCAGCAAACTTCTCTCAGCCCCTTGCCTTAAAAAAGCCCTTTGGTGCTGGTCAAATTAAATGTTTTTATTCACTGTTCCATCTCACATCAGAAATTGAGAAAATAAGGCACTGTGCCATTTCATAGGCAGTTGGATGAGTTGTGATGGATGGGCACACTTGTGTGAGGGTGTCTAAGAATGAATACAACATCATGAATGTGACTGTCTCACCATGCCTTTTCTATCCTTCTCACTGCTGTACTGTGTTGTCAATAGGCACTGAAAAGCCAATGAGTTCCAAAGACAAGACCTGTTGGCTTTGCTATTGCTTGTTTTTCTTTAGCTGTGTGTCTTTCCTCTACCTTTACAGTGAAAGAGATTCCCTCCTTCCCTTTCAGCCAGAGGGAACTCAAGGTCGGATTACCCACTCAGGTACAGTGTCTTTTTTAAGAAAAAGTGTGGAAACGGTTTTGATGAATTCACAAAGATTGAGAACATCATTCCCATTAGACCCCACCACTTCAGCTGCTGCATCTATGTAGTATATCACAGTGACTCACTGATATAAGCTGCACAGATATACTGGTACCAAAAGGGTTCTGATTAATGTGCAACATTATCAAGCCAATGTTCACAGCAAAGCTGCTGGATTCTAAAGTAATCTTCACTTACAAAGAACTGCAAATGAACACTTCTCCACTTCTGTGTTGCTGCCTTGCTACATTTCTAAAAAAAAGAGCATTTTTCTGGATCAATATCTAGCTTTCTGCCAAATTTGGTGTAATTTCAATCAGCCTTTTTTGTGATATCACTGTTCAATTTCCCTGTTGAAAATTGCATCAGTTAAAAGTACTTTGGGATATCTGCTTTTTCTTAGCCCCTTGACTGATCACCCAAAAACTTCCCATGAAGGATATTGATCAAATGATGTTAAAGTTATCAGCAAACCACAAAATCACTTTTCTGTGGAAACGCAGTCGCCACTGGGTAGTTATAGATGGTCTGTGTTTCCAGAGGAGGAGCCGTTTTTGCTTTGCTAACAACTTCGGCACCCAAAAAATGTTCATCTAACTCAGTTCCTTACTGGAAAGTGGGGGCTCAGAAAACAAGCATTTGCAATGCTATCAGTCTCGCCTTTGGGACCTCATATGTATTTAGCTATGCAGCACATTAGCCTGGGTGCTGAAAAATCTACTGTTCTTTAACATGGAGGGAAAGTAAGCATCAAACTGCGTGACACACCAGGTATGGGAACTCAAGGAGAGAAATATTGCCTTTCAGCAGGTAATGGTATAGTCGAAAGCTCTGTTTTTATTATACAATCAGGGCCTTCAGTGGTCATATCAATGAAAATAGAAGAGTTGAAAAAAATATTGTCTATGTGTGCCCATGAAAGACAATTTCTATGGACTGGAATTCAGAGAATGCTAAACTGATTTGAAGTACTGGGTATTTTAAGCCCAGCGGTGCAGGGGAACACACCCTATGACTTCGGGGTTCTTCCTGTTTCAGACCTACAGAAACACAGAGTCTTCTGGGTGAAGTCAAAGATCAGTTTATTGGCTGCAGACCAATTACAGGTATCCTAGAAGTACAACAGCGTGTATGTTCTCAGGAGACTGCTGAAAATCACAGAAACGGGCTTCTCCTTAAATACAGAATTTCCTGCTTCAGGCATACATTCCTAGGTTTATGGTATGGTCATTTAAAGTATACATTACAAAACGAAAAGGCAGAGTCATGATGACCATCCCACATTCCAGTTAAGCAAGCCCGTAATTATTTACCCAGCAAGACTCAGATCCCACATCAGATATCGATAGGCCCCAATAAACATGAGCATCTCCTGTTTTAGGAAACAAGCCATAAAGCAGGAACAGTCAGGTGAGAAAGAGATTAGCTGGAGGCTTGTGTAGGATGAAAAGACTTTATGGTGTGTCAAGCCCTGATGCTAATCACAGGTGGCCAGAGGACGGGGAACTCGTGGGACCAGTTTGACCTGGGGCAGCGGAGCCAAGCTGCCCAGGTCACAGAAAAGTCAAAGAAAGCCACATGTGCTTTAAAAGGCCCGTATTCGCTTCATGCTACATAGCCTATGTGAGGGCAACCATAAGATGGCCACCGATACAAAATGGAACCCACGTAGTGATGTAAAATAGCGTATACACAGTGCATTCATAGCTAAAACGTTACACAAAGCACTTGTACATACCGCATTAACCATTTGCGGTTCACCAATACCGGGATAGACAGGGGTATGGCCCTGCCTCCTACGTGGTCCCAAATTCTAAAGTACGACAGACCCTCCTTTTGCCCTTACATAGGCAATAACTATACTCATTTCAATCCGAATCTAGGTCAATATTCACGAAGTCATGGAGATGTTGCTGTAGCATCATCCTATTACTTAGCTCGTCCCTCGATACAGGTTTCCTTACACATAATGTAGCACAGAGGCCACATATCGCGGGAGCACACTGTACGCACAGACAGAACAGGAAAAGGATGGCTAAGATCATTCCAATGACCATCAGAACTTTCCAACCCCAGGCAGATATCAGTTCCCAGAACCACCCCACCAGTGACCAATCTCCTTTATCCACGTGTATGGACTCAGATATTCTATGTAGTTTGGAGATGGCTTGATAAACTGTTGGAGCATTGTCTGGTATGAAAATGCAACAACTGGATTGGATAACCTTACATACCCCACCACGGTCTGCAAGTATGACGTCTAGAACCATGCGGTTCTGCAAAGTCATGAGGCGATCCGCTTGGAGCTCAGCTGTCAAATTACCAAGGGCACCAGCCGTAACATTAACAGTGGATTCAACCACACGAGTCAGCTGTCTCAGGTTCCTACTATTAACCATAGGTCCCCAAAACGGCAGGAAACCCAAAAAGAAATCTCCCGCTTCCTGACCGGCAGTATCTTCCTTACTAATCACGCCTCTCACAACTCTGGTCTTGTGATAGTCAGAGGCGGCAGTAAATGTTGGCGGTAGCAGATTTGCAATATAACATGTGCCCGAGAAATCAGGGGGCAACCATGTATATGCTCGGTCATTGCAGATAAATATGTACCCTTGGCAGCCAAAAACGCAGGGGAAAACTGTGACGGAAAAGTGTACGTTTCAGTACAGTCACTTCTTCCCAGTTGAGCTCTAGGATTCTGACCATTACCTTGCAAACAGAACCGACCTATGTGGGTTACGACCCAGATTGGGGATGAGATTTTCCGTTGTCTTTCACCTAGACTAATACTATACCCCGTCGCGTTCCACCCTACATAAGCTCTCAATTCTTCTTTGGGAATGGATGAGTATGCATCGATATCTCTACTCATATCGGCAACTCCTTTCATTAAAGCTTTGTTATTGGTGCTAGGTCTGATGGAACGCGGTTGTCGCGGGGAGTACGCATCTAGTGCATAGAGAAACATGGTCTGGAATGCCCATGACGATCCATTGTAACTATACGGCAGCACTAGATAAGGAATACCCTTATTAATGGTATGTGGCATTAAACCACACACCCAGCAATTGGTTGTATTCATGACTAGTTGGTGTTGGTGCAGGAGCTGAATAAACGAGTTATTCACAAACTCTGATCGTCTAACTTGTTCATGTTCAGGCAGAGGGTGAAAAGACTGTAAGGAGATAGTAGGAGGAGGTATAGGCTGTACAGTGGGGGCAATGGGCTCTTGAGAGGAGAAGAATACAAATCCTACAGTAAACACTACCATACTAAATAATACAAACAGGCATAACAATACAAAACGTTTGCTCCTCATTGTTTTACATATTCTTGCTTTAAAGTTCATTTCCTCAGTGAGTCTCTCCATCTTACAAAACTCCATCCTCTAATCGTGCCGCTCGCGGCGGGTGAGTATCTTCTGCTAAGGAGTACGCCTGTCAGTCCAGGGAACGCCCTAGACCAACCAGAACCGTCGACCTAACGTCTTCGGCCTGTACCCCAAAGTCTTGGCACCGCGACCGTGCGGCTGAACCCGGATGGTGGTTCGAAAAACAAAAATCAAGAAAGTCCTTCAGATGGGAGAGCTCTGGTTATCAAAAAATAAAAAGGTAAAAGAAAAAGAATATTTATTTGTCCATAGGCCTTGGTCTCAGATTGTAATGGAGACGGCCAGGTACTGTTTGGTCTTGGAACAAGAGTTCAGGCTCTGTGGTGTTCAATCGAATTGACGGTGGCACAGCTTCTTGCAAAATATCGTCACTCTGTTGTGCTGAAGTGGTGCCTTTTATGCGTGCATCACTGAATGGCACAAAACGAGGTACAGTGTCTGTTTCAGAGTCTGCGATACCCTCCTGGACCCACTGGTCATACGGCAGGGGCAAAGGGATCCTCTTCACATGGGCGCCGTGGATCCAGTTCTTCTTCCCCTTTACTCGAACAGCTGATCTTGTAGATAGGAGTACGAGATGAGGGCCGATCCAACGAGGCTCATCGTTGCTCTTGCGCTGAAAATTTTTCACCAAGACCCACGTGCCAGGGTCGATAGGGTGTCCTGGAACCTCAGAGGCCGGGGGGAGAGTATCATGCACCTGTTGGTGTAAAACACGCAGTTTAACCGTCAAATCATACAAGTAATCAAGCAGTACTGGGTGTTCGCTTTCACTGAATTTCGTCGGTCTTGGCACACCCCATACTTTGGCCGGGCGGCCAAAAACAACCTCATAAGGACTAAGTCCCACTCGTGAGTGCACGGTCATTCTTGTGGATAGGAGTGCTAAAGGCAGAGCGTCAGGCCATTTAAGACCGGTGCTCGCCTGGATTTTGGCCAATTTAAGTTTTAGAGCGCCGTTGTAGCGCTCTACAAATCCAGCTGATTGGGGGTGATTTGCAGCGAGAAATTTCTGCCTTATACCTAGTCCCTCACACACATTCTTCATCACTTGGCCCACAAACTCACTCCCATTATCACTCCACACCATTCTTGGCATTCCAAACCTAGGGAAAAATTCCTTCACAAGGGCTTTGGCTGTGGATAGAGCAGTGTTATCTTTTAGAGGATAGGCCTCTATCCATTTTGAGAAAGCGCAAACAACCACCAATACATATTTCAGGTTGTTGCATCTTTCCATGTGGATAAAATCTAGCTGCAAAACTTCAAATGGATATGATGGAGGCGCAAAATGACCAGCTGGAGTTGGGGTTCCCCTACCAGGGTTGTATTTCAAGCATACCATACAATTCTTGACCACATTCTCTGCACACTTAGGAATTCCAGCATTCTGCCATACTGGAGCCAACAACTTACAGATTCATTTCGTACTGATGTGTGCCATTCCATGTGCCATAGTACCCGCTGGAAGCACATATGCATCAGGCAACAACCATCGCCTATGTTCTGACAGATCAACCCAACAACCATTCTCATCCAACTTACCCATACTTTCTCTCCACTTGCTTAACTCTTTCTCTGTGGCTTCAGCTTGAAGGGACTTTACACTTTCTATTGTGTTTTCACACATTCCAACATCACCAACCCATCTGGCAGGGCCTGCAACATACATTCGAGTCTTCACATCTTTTGCTGTTTCTTTCGCGACTTCATTAGCAAACGCATTACCACGACCAACATCATCAGTGATTTTCTTGTGCGCACTGCATTTCATAATCGCAACTTGTAACGGTAGGGTCAGTGACTCAAGGAGATCATTCACCAACTTGCCATTCTGAATCTTAGCTCCATGCGAAATCAGGAACCTACGTTCTTTCCACAATCGCCCAAAACTATGAGCCACGCCAAAGGCGTACTGGCTGTCTGTATATATGTTCACTTTCATTCCTTCAGACAACACGCATGCTCTCGTAAGGGCAATCAATTCTGCTGCTTGAGCCGAATTCTGTGGCACACGCGCAGTTTCAACAATCGTGTGCAAAGTCGTGATAGCTTATGCAGCAGTCATATCACCATTTGGAAGCTTAAAACATGAACCATCCACCCATAAAGTACCATCACACTCAGTTAGGGGAGTATCTTTGAGATCTACTCTCCCTTTCGTTTCTTCTTCTGTCCTGAACAGACAATCATGTTGCTCAATCTCATCTAGATCTGCTGGAATTGGTAATAGTGTAGCTGGATTCAATGTGTTGCATCTCTTTATGTGTATATGATTTGCTAATAGTGTCAGCTCATAACCAGATAATCGCGCACTAGTTAAGTGTTGTGTCTTGGTCCTGTTTAACAATGTGTCTACAGCATGTGGAACCATAACAATCAATGTGTTATCCATTACTAGTCCAGCAGACTGTCGAATAGACATAGCTGCGGTGGCTGTGGCTATCAGACAACTTGGCAATGCCCTCGCTACAGGGTCCAAGGTTGACGAAAAATACGCGCATGGACGCGGTCTGTCGCCAAAAGGCTGTGTTAACACTGATAATGCGCAACCATCTTTCTCATGAACATACAATGTAAAAGGCTTGCTGTAGTCAGGGGTACCCAACACAGGAGCTGAACACAATGCATTACGCAATTCCAAAAAACTCTTCTGACACTCTTCAGACCATGAAATAGGATTCGGTGTGTCTTTGCATGTTAATGCTAACAAAGGTTTTGCCAACAAGGAAAAATTGGGAATCCAATGCCTACAGTATGAAGTAATGCCCAAGAAAGCACGCACTTCTCTCTGTGTTCTTGGCACACTCAACTGTGCAATGGCTTGAATTCTTTCTGGGGTCAGTTTCCTTCCCTCCTTCGATAAGAGATGACCTAAGTAGGTCACCTCTTGTCGACAATATTGCAGCTTTGAGAGAGACACTTTGTGATGGAAGGCAGACAAATGACGCAACAATGACAAGGTAGCTTCTTTGCAAATCTTTTCAGTATCCGCGGCGATTAGTAAATCGTCGACGTACTGAATGAGGATAGCGCCACTAGGTAAAACCAGTGCATCAAGCTGCGCTTTTAAAGCTTGGCTGTATATTGATGGACTTTCACAGTAGCCCTGAGGAGCGCGTTTAAAGCGGAAGCTGCGACCTCCTAAACTAAAGCCAAAAATGTCTCTTCTCTCCTCTGCAATTGGGATGCTAAAGAAAGCATTCTTTAGATCGATTACTGAGAACCATGCAGTGGAGGCTGGAATCATAGTTAACAAGGCAGTTATATCAGGGACAACTGGAAACTGTGGTACAACAATCTTATTAACCTCTCTAAGATCAATCACAAATCTGTAAACAGGTGGCTGTGAAGGGTCCGTTCATTTTAAGACAGGTAAAACAGGACTATTGCAAACGTTGCCTCTTGTCTCTTCAATCACACCCTTCTTGATCAAATCGCTGACAATTTCTAACAACGCTTTCTGACCTTCATTGGAGATCTTATACTGGGGAATGCGTGGCAATCTGACATTGGCTTTTAAAGTGACCACATATGGCGGTATTTCCAAAAGACCCACATCATTGGGACCAGTAGCCCAAAGGACATCCGGAAGGGATGACAATTCAGGTGGCATTGCATTCTTAGACAAATACATTGGGGAAATCACTTTCTTACCTAATGTAAGTTGTACTCCTGAGGGAGAACAATATAGCGTTGCATGCAATCTTTTTAGCAAATCTAAGCCTAGCAAATTTTCACCACAACCTGTCGTTAGAATGAGGGGTGCTTTTAGCTCACAAGGTCCAACAGAAAGTGACATAGGACTAGAAATCGGGTTCTTAACTGGGGCGCCAGAAAAACCTACTGAGACATTTATTTCGCCAGACAAAGGCGCGCCAGGGAGTTTTGAATGCATGATTGAACTCTTTGCAGCACCAGTATCCAGCAGAAAGGGCTCCGTTACATTTGCTGTAGTTACTTTAACATAATGTCCGCTCTGATCCACTGGCACTGAAACAACTCCCTCTCTCTGTCTACGGCTGTCCTAGTAATCATTATCTTCTACATTGTCGTCTTCCGCATAATAATCATTATTGTAGTACTGAGCTGTATTACCAGTCGCGTTGGCTTGCTGATCAAAGCTATTTATGGTATTTTGAGGCGGAAGAGAACGCGCGTTCTGGAGAACATTTCCACGCCCTCTGCCTCTAGGAGCTTGCTGACCACCTCTACCTCTTGCACCATACGCATTACTGTTACGCTGCATTCATTTAGGGCAACTATATTTAAAATGACCTTCCTCTTTGCAATATGAACATTGGTTGGGACCTACAGGGATTCGTGGTTGATAATACCCATTCATTTGCTGACTATTCTGAAACTGTTGGGGTTGCTGATAGATACCTTGTGTTTGCCTATAATTATTCTGTCCTCCACGTGGCGGATAGGCCTGCTGTAAAAGGACCTTTGTTTTAAGTTCTTTCATTTTCTTATCTGTTCTATCCTTCTCATCTTTGTCTCTATTCTCATAATACTGTGCAGTAGCCAGTATTTGCGCTGAAGAGGAAACAGCCCAAGAACTTTCTGAGTCTTTTAATTTCTTACACAACTCGGGAAGTAGATTCTGCACAAATTTATCAACGAATAACCGTTGGCCACCTTCAGTGCTCATGTCTTGGCCACTGTGGTCGATAAACGTTTCTTCAAACCTGGTGAAGAAATCAGACACTGTCTCATCTTTCTTCTGCTTGCATGCGGATAGTTCATCCCAATTTACGCGCATCGCAGGCATTATAGTTTTCATGTAGGTAATAATTCTACCAGGGAGCTCTGCTACCAAAGGCTCAGGTTTTGCACCACCAACTTGTCTAGCGTCTGCAGCAACGATATTAGCCCATGTGTCACCCAATTCTACAGCGTGATCTACATTACGAATGGATCCCCATAAAGGCTGTGGAACCACATTCCCAAACAGCATATCTACGTCGGCCAAATTCATGACACACGACTCTGCAGTTTGGGATAACTCCTTATAATAACCGGTAGGGTTTTTACGGGGGTCAGGCAATGTCTGTTTAAGCGCTATTACTTCAGATCGTTTCCAAGGGACATGCACCCAAACATGCTGAAAATGTGCTGGGACAGCTGGATTAGCATTCGGATCAGCAGGTCTCCAAACTGGGGGAACCTCACGCATCGGATATTGGCGCGCTTTTACTTCCTTCCCCACAGGGAAATCCTGGTCAAACAATGATTGCTGACAATCGCCAATTCTGAGGGACAGTAAAGTCGCAACTGCTTTATCTACCTTGGGGCCCACAATTACACCTGTTTCGAAATCAAATCGCACTCGACACAATTCCTGTGGGTTTGGGTTTGCACCCTTATCCTCCAATTCCTCACAGAGGAATTCACACATTTTATCAAAGACATACCTCTGTTTTGGGGCATCCCATTGGTGAAAAACGTTAACAACCGATTCCACATCATAGAGTGAAGGGAAACCAATCCACCTACGCGCCAAATGATCTAACACCTCTTTCTCTTCGGGACCAGGTAGCTGACTGCGCAATTGCTTACGCTGTAAACCAGGTGTCGCACTAGATGACCCAAAGAGAGGCGACATTAAACTAGTAACTACATTAGCCAGTCTTTGTCGTGCTGAAGGAGAAGTTGAGGCGAAAACAGGGGGATAGACAGAGGGAAGAAAAACAGATTCAGATACAGGTACCTGGGTAGTGTAAGAAGGAGCACCAGGGGAAACCGCTGGCGTGCTAGGCAAAGTCGCAGAAAGTGCGGGGGTAACAGGTAGCAAAACTGGCGGCCCTTGAGAGGGCTGCACTGCAGGGATAGGAGCCAGCTGAAGAGGAGCTGGCAGCTGCGGGAAGGCTTGTGGCATATTTACTAGAGGCTGCGCATTTACAAGCTGTGGAGGTGCGGTGGCATTTTGCGCATATGGGGGTGGCGAACTTAACAAATGGGACATTAGGGAATCTTTTCCTTTCTCTTTTGTCTCATCTTGCACAAGGGGTGACAAAACAGGGTAACATTTATCAATCCCTAGTTTGCGCTGTCTGTGCAATTGCTCATTCATTTGTTCCTCCTCATTATCTTTAAATTGCACAGCTGCTTGCATCACTGACATACCTCTCTCTCTCTTATTCCTTTTCGCTAGCTTTATTTCCTTCTGTTTGGCTTCCTTTCGCCATAGGCGGAAAGAGTCAAACATCGCCGGCCGGGCTTTCTTTTTAAACAATTTAACTTCCAAATTATCTAAGATATCTGTATCGAAACTACCATTTTGGGGCCATTTTAAAACACCATCCTTTCTAGTATATCGGATCCATATTTCATTATATGCAATGGGGCCCACGCCATGTTTTACATAAAGCTCAGAAGTAGGAGTTCCAATTGGAGGAACCGGACATGAATCCTCTAACTGGAAATCCCTTCCACAACCCAAACAAAACAATCTACAAAATACACTAGAACCAGGCATCTTCGTTCACTAGTCTAGTTTCAAACGTCAAAGGATTATCGAATACGATAGTCTCGTGAATACACGAGTCCTCTGGCTTTGGGACTTGCAAGCACCAAATCAAAATGATCCCGAAGGATACCAAATTCAAACTAGGAGACGCTCCACTTATACTTAACTGAATATTGACGATCGATGGCGTCACCAGAAGACTCTCTCGATTGTTTCGCTCTACCAAAAAATCGTCAAGTGTCCAAAACAGGGCGATTAATCAGGGCAGCAGTCCTTCGTAGCCGTCGGGACGTGGAGAACCTCGCAGAAAAGACTTTTGGACCACGTCGACATGCAGGGGTCGATGAAGTGGCGGCCTTCCTCCAGAATTTCCACACGAAGCTCCTCACGAACCTCTGGCTTGGACCGGTACCGCTGAAATCGCGCCGAGTTGGGCGGCAACTGAAGTACTGGGTATTTTAAGCCCAGCGGTGCAGGGGAACACACCCTATGACTTCGGGGTTCTTCCTGTTTCAGACCTACAGAAACACAGAGTCTTCTGGGTGAAGTCAAAGATCAGTTTATTGGCTGCAGACCAATTACAGGTATCCTAGAAGTACAACAGCGTGTATGTTCTCAGGAGACTGCTGAAAATCACAGAAACGGGCTTCTCCTTAAATACAGAATTTCCTGCTTCAGGCATACATTCCTAGGTTTATGGTATGGTCATTTAAAGTATACATTACAAAACGAAAAGGCAGAGTCATGATGACCATCCCACATTCCAGTTAAGCAAGCCCGTAATTATTTACCCAGCAAGGCTCAGATCCCACATCAGATATCGATACGCCCCAATAAACATGAGCATCTCCTGTTTTGGGAAACAAGCCATAAAGCAGGAACAGTCAGGTGAGAAAGAGATTAGCTGGAGGCTTGTGTAGGATGAAAAGACTTTATGGTGTGTCAAGCCCTGATGCTAATCACAGGTGGCCAGAGGACGGGGAACTCGTGGGACCAGTTTGACCTGGGGCAGCGGAGCCAAGCTGCCCAGGTCACAGAAAAGTCAAAGAAAGCCACATGTGCTTTAAAAGGCCCGTATTCGCTTCATGCTACATAGCCTATGTGAGGGCAACCATAAGATGGCCACCGATACAAAATGGAACCCGCGTAGTGATGTAAAATAGCGTTTACACAGTGCATTCATAGCTAAAACGTTACACAAAGCACTTGTACATACCGCATTAACCATTTGCGGTTCACCAATACCGGGATAGACAGGGGTAGGGCCCTGCCTCCTACGTGGTCCCAAATTCTAAAGTACGACAGATTCTGGTAATTTAGAAAGTCCTTCAGCAGAAAGCAAATCTGGTATTTTACTGACCTGTACTGGCCGTTTTCTATCAAGACAGTTAAATAGAGGCAGTTGAACAAGCAGAAAGTAATTCTGGTATTTTACTGACCTCTACAGGTTGTTTTCTATTTAGACCGTTAAATAGAGGCAGTTGAACAGAAAAAAAGTCCCCAAGCGGAAGCAGACAAGTCCTAGGACTGATCTCCAGAACCCACAAAGTACATACACATATAAGTTTATACAAAAGTATATACAAGAGGTCTCGAATGCTCGACCTAGAAAGGAGGTCCCAAAACCAGATGTATATTTACATGGACATTTTTTTAAAGTGCCACAGACAAAACAGCTGAATGGAATTACATCAAATTTGTCAGGAAGCTGGATCTTTGTCCAGAAAGTGTACCTTTTGTGATTTAGCATAAATCTGTTCTTTAGTTTAGAAGAAATAAAGGTACACAATTATTTGTATATCTGAATGGTTGTATTTGTGAGATTCTCATCAGAGTTTCGCAAGCTCAACATCAAAAACTAGAGCTTTCTGGTTGTTCGAGGGGGTTTTTTTTACCCTGGGCTATTTCACTCCCACAGGAGTCAGGCTCCCACAGGAGCAAGCTCTCTGATTGGCTGGCAACTACATGGATAAAAATGTTGCAGCAGCCCTTTCAGGACTCAGGGACTGAATCCACTGTCCTAAAGCTATTAAAAAAGATACAAGTAGGCAAGGTAGGGATACCCTGCCCCCCTAGCCCTTTGGAGGGGGCCTCAGGGGGACTCCCCCTCGGGCCAAATTATCATTTCGTCCCAGTGATCCTGCAGCTCATTTTTTTTAAATGATTAATATTTAGTTAGAGGGGTAGGTATGGGGCCCCCTCTCAAGCTGATTACGGCCCTAGGGACCCCTGAGGCGACCAAGGCCTCGAAGACCTCATTTGCAGGAGCGTGGCACAAACATTTAAAGGGATGGGCACCCACACCCCTCACCGAGTATCTTTAGCCCCTGAGGACCCTATTTCCCTGGCTGGCTCAATCATTGTGGTTTTTAGGGAGTCAACCCCAGGACATTGTTTCCCTGCCCTCCGGAGCCTTGATAGAGTCAGGGAGGGGTGTGCATGACCCTCTTCCCTTTAAAAGTAATAAGGCCCCAGGGTATGTGCCCTAGGACTTGAAAAGGATCAGGAACGGGGTAACATGCCCCCATCCCCAATGAACCGTATCCCGGGTGGGCATTGGGATACAACAATAAATAATATATGAGCAGCAAGGGGACGCTTATTTATTATTCTTGAAGGAGTGCCCATAATGCACTGTGAGGGCTTTTTTGTTTTTATTTTTGAGAGCTGTTGGTGCCCTTAGAACAGGGAGGGGCATCAACAAGCATTATATTTTAATGTTGTGGGGGCTGCAGGTAGTGTAACAACCCCCAGCTACACTAAAAAATAAACACAGTATGTCTTCAGCTTACCATATTTTTTTAAAGCACTCTAAGGTGGAGTTATATAAACTTCAGTTGGAGTGTACGGCCCTCTTGTGTTTTTTTTATGATTGTTGGTTTTAGTTGAAAAAACAAAATCATTGGGGCGTCGCCAACCAAGATGGCCGTGTGGACCTGGCCCATGAGAGCTCCGTGGCATTAATACCAACAAAGCTGGATACACACCTAAAATGGGAACGCAGGAGTCAGAACTGAGGTAAACTGGTTTTCCTACTGTCGCGGAGCAGAGGATAAGTGAAGGCAGAACCCCAGATATCTAGTGATGAGGTTGGATGTTTCGGGAGAGGAGGCCTGCTGGGTCGACAAGTCACAGATCGGTGGTGCTCACTGAGGCAATTGGCGTGGGGCTGCACCAGCGATGAGCATCCCCCCAAACACAGAGAAGGCCTGCAGCTAGGTGGGTACTGGTGGGGACCTGGCAAGCCCTGGTGTGTTTTGGATGTGCATCAGTGGTGTCCTGGGCCGCAAAGGAAAGACAGTGCTCTGGGCCAACTGAACTGCGGGATGGCGGCGCTCCGAGCAGGGATGGACCTTGATGCACCTGCTCCCTCTTCTAGCAAGCCGTGAGTGCGGGGCTGGAAGAGGGATCCCACGACAGACCACCCATGGGGAAGAAGAGGCCTGCAAGTGGCAGACACCCACCTGACCTTAAGATGGTGGCACGTTGAGACAGGTAGTACATGCAGGCCCCCAAGCAGCAGTGGTGGTAGCCTGTAACTCTTAACGGTCAACGGGGACATTAACCCCTTTGCAACCTCCACCATGAGGAGCTTTAACTGGTGTTTTGCGAGGGCCTGAGTGTAGTGTGGAGACAATACAACTGCAGCTGTGCACTGCCTGCTTGGGCTCAAGGGAGATGTACTGACTTGGAGGGTCCTGGGGACCCCAGTTCGCATCTGTCTCTGGGAGCATCTAGGTGTGTGTGGGAGCACATCGTGCCAGAAGCTGGTCAGCTGTTGAGACTTTCTAGGACAGTGCCATCACCAGGCGGCCCCCCACAGCCTTTATGCCTCCGGAGAAGGCCCAGAACAATAGGGTCCCCAATTCCTTCCCCACAGCAGAACCGCTGGCCTGTCTCCTGGCCTGCCCATGTCCGATGCCATGGCCCTCACCAAAGACGACTTCCTGGCCTCATTTAGGAACTTCAAAAATGAATTACGCCAAGAGCTAAAAACGGACATGGCCTCCTCACTTGAGCTGCTGAGGTTTGACATCAACATCTGCTTGCACACTCTCCAGCAGGATGTAGTTGCTGTCGGCAAGAGGACCTTAGACCTGGAAACCAAAGTACAAGCCCTGAAAGCCCGGGTAAACTGCTTAGAGAACATAGTTGGCCTTCTACATGACCAGCTGAAGTCTGCAACTCTGAAAAAGGAAGACCTAGAAAACAGGTCATGAAGAGAAAACATGCGGATCCAGAACTTGCAGGAGGGGTCAGAGGGGCATGACCTAGAGGTAGGGGTGGGCGGAATTTGCGTAATCGCGTTACGCAAATCTCCGCGATACGGTAAAAAATCTCAGCTTTTTTCCTGTTCACAGTTGCTGTTTGCGTGCTCGGGGAGAAATATCTCGCGAACACGCATTTTGAGAACGCGAACAAGAAAAAATTTCGCGAAGTTGCGGAAAGCAGAATTTTGGGCAATTTCGCGTTCTCCGCGGAACGCGAAATTACCGAAATTCCGCAAATTCCGCGAGCGGAACGGAATTTGCCGCCCAGGCCTACCTAGAGGCCTTTGTCCAGGGTCTCCTCACTATGCTTCTCGGGGGTGACCTGCCCAAAGGTGAAGATTGAGAGAGGCAAAAAGAACAATTGATGGACAGAATGCAGAACAATTTCATACATTCCTCCCAGTACAGAGATCTGGGCCTAAATCCATAGTTTTTTTGCTCACCATGCCATTCCAGTTTGGACCCAGCCATATGCAAATCAGTCTTGACCCTGTACCCCAATGGGAACAGTCCAGCCCGAACTGCCAGGCCAGGATCTCCCTGGACTGGAAACAAGAACCCTAGGACCGGTTGCAGGCTTTCAGCCCTCGTCAGCCAGGATAGCTTGACTTCAGTGGCATGGAGCGCACAGGACCCACATCTGGCATACCCGTCCCACTCGGGTGACAAATGCAAAAAGAACAATTGATGGACAGAATGCAGAACAATGTCATACATTCACCCCAGTACAGAGATCTGGGCCTAAATCCATTGTTTATTTTGCTCACCATGCCATTCCAGTTTGGACCCAGCCATATGCAAATCAGTTTTGACCCTGCACCCCAACGGGAACAGTCCAGCCCAAACTGCCAGGCCAGGTCCTCCCTGGACAGGAAACAAGCATCCTAGGACTGGTTTCAGACTTTCAGCCCTCATCAGCCAGGATAGCTGGACTCCAGTGGCATGGCGAGCATGTGACCCATGGCTGGGCATACCTGTCCCACTCGGGTGACAAATGCAAAAAGAACAATTGACAGACAGAATGCCGAACAATGTCATACATGCACCCCAGAACAGAGATCTGAGCCTTAATCCATTGTTTTTTTGCTCACCATGCCATTCCACTTTGGACCCAGCCATATGCAAATCAGTCTTGACCCTGCGCTCTAATTGGAACAGTCCAGCCCGAACTGCCAGGCAAGGTCCTCCCTGGACTGTAAACAAGCATTCTAGGACCGGTTTCGGGCTTTCAGCCCTCATCAACCAGGATAGCTTGACTCCAGTGGCATGAAGAGCACGGGACCCACGTCTGGGCATACCCATCCCACTCGGGTGACAAATGCAAAAAGAACAGTTGATGGACAGAATGCAGAACAATGTCATACATTCACCCCAGTACAGAGATCTGGGCCTAAATCCATTGTTTGTTTGCCTACTATGCCATTCCAGTTTGGACCCAGCCATATGCAAATCAGTCTTGGCCCTGCACCCCAATGGGAACAGTCCAGCCCGAACTGCCAGGCCAGGTTCTCCCTGGACTGGAAACAAGCATCCTAGGACCGGTTGTGGACTTTCAGCCCTCATCAGCCAGGATAGCTTGACTCCAGTGGCATCAAGAGCGCCGGACCCACGTCTGGGCATACCCATCCCACTCGGGTGCCGATGCAAAAAGAAAAATTGATGGACAGAATGCAGACAATGTCATAGATTCACAGTACAGAGATATGGGCCACCATTCATTGTTTATTTGCGAGAGTACATAGGATGGGGCCTCCAACATTGGGTAAAAAACTCCTTAAAGCTCAAGGAGGCGATCCTCCAAGTAGCGCAGAAAGCCAGTGAAGTCTCCTTCCAGGGCATGTCATGCTCCATCTTCCAAGATATCACCCCAGCTACACTTGCAAGTTGTACTCAATTTAGGCCAGTCACCGACAAGCTCACACAGGATAACATCAAGTAAAGATGGACATATCCTTTTTGTCTGGTGTTCGAGCTTCACAAAAAGCTTCGCCATGTCACCGATTTCCAGGAGGCGATGCGAATCCTCGGACTCAAATCACAGTCGGAGAGGTCCGCGGAGGATGGGGGTGGCGGATCTATGGGCTCCCTGTCAGGACCCATGGAGGGCAGACAATTGCAGACCCAGTACCGTCAGAAGATGCATAAGAAATGCTGAAGAGTTGCAACAAAAACTGAATGGCAGACTCTTGGAACTAGTGAAAAATACCCCTGTTAGGGAAGGAAGGCACAGCCTACTGCCATTACAGACTGAACATTTAATAAACTTGAACTGCTAAGGGGGCCCCATTTGGGTCAACTAGATTTAATCTGATTGTGCCCTCATAGGATCTCTCTTCTTCTCTTTTGTTCCTCAACATCGTTTCTTCTTACTGTATTTTCAACTCTTTTTCTATCTTCGGAAAGAATGCCTTTGTGGGTTAGGACTGAAAGGTATTGTAACATTGACACTGTTGTTTGAATGAAAAATGTTTATTGTCTTGTTTCTGTTATGGGATTTCTTTTACTTTTTTGTTTAGTGAATGTGGGTGGCAATCTGCAATTAAAAGTGAACAGTATGGAACTAAGGGGGGGATGTTCCTCGAGAGATCTCTGGCAGTTACTGGGGGAGGGCTGGACCTGATGGGAGGTTCGCAGGGTGCTACGCTACAACAGGGGGCCTCATATTAGTTTAGTCTTTGGTTCTTACGACACTAACATGGAATGTACGAGACATGACTCCCCCTCCAAACAACAGAGATTGTGGAAATACATTATGGATCAAAGGGATGATTCAGTGGTACTCCAAGAAACCCACCTTAAGCGCTCTGAGGAACACCGCTTAAAACATAAACATTACCCAATGATGTATAAATCCTCAGCATCCTCTAAACACAATGGGGTTGCTCACTTTTTCCACTCAGCTTTGTGGTTTGCTCTGGAGGGATACAAGGCAGACAGGGAGGGCAGATATACTATGATTAAAGGACACATAATGGGACTTGACTGCACGTTCGCTACTTTATATGGGCCCAATAATAATCAGGATGTGTCCTTGAACACATTCCTCTCCACTCTGGGAGAATTTGCAGAAGGGGTAATCATAGCTCTGGGAGATTTCAATCTGACATGGGATTCAGAGATGGACAACACACACCAACAGCTCTCAATCACAGGCAGTTTCCCTAAATTGTTAAAAAAGGTCATTTGGAGACCTGGGCCTCTTGGACGCTTTGCGCACATTACACCTGGATGACCAGGATTACACCTTCTTCTCACACTCATATATAAGGTTTTTTTGGCTACACTACATCTTTGTAAGTAATACTCTACACCAGGCTTTTAGAAACAGCCACATTTTACCCTCTAAACCTCTTGGACCATGCACAAGGATTCATGAGTCTTGATTGGGAGACACTGCCTCTCAAATATAAAAGTTTGTGGTTTTTCCCACTGTTCTTAATCTGGGATAGGCTACTAGGAGACTCCTTGAGGAAAACCCTAAATGATTATTTTCATTATAATAATCCAAGTGACACCTCCCCATTAAACAAATGGGACACCTTCAAGCAGTACTCTGAGGACACTGTATAGCCCTAATCTCTTCCCTCAACATACTAAGGATTAAGGAACGACAGGCTCTGGAAACAGAACTTCAGACTGCAGAGCGACTACACAAGACAATCCTACTCTGTCAAATCAGAAAAAAATAAAGGCACTATGACCAAATAACAAGGTGGGCTCCCACTTAGCAAGACAAATGAGGCTGAAAAAATTAGAAGACATGAGTTATCACTCATGACACGGGGAGGGCCCAGGCCTTCAGAAACGATTATCGAGCCTTATCACTGCAGAGCCCCCAAGCGCAACTGCACAGTTAGAATATCTGCATGTGTGACCCTATCTCAGGTCTCTGGTGCGCAAAATTAAATGCTAGGGCGCCCCATCACGGAAGAGGAGGAGCGCTGTGCGACAGTTAATCATAAATGTCATAAATCACCCAGGCCTGATAGGCTGACAGCCCATTTTTACAAAACATACATGGCCGAACTAGTCCCCCACCTATTGTCACTGTTCAAGTACAAGGCCGATACGGGTGCCATCACTGCCTCCATGAGTGAGGTGCTAAAATCCCTTATCCCCAAACAGGGCAATGACCAGAGGCACTGCGTCTCCTATCCCCCTATTGCCCTGTTGAACCTAGATGGCAAATTATATTTTAAAATATTACCCACCCAACTGGATGATCTACTTCCACACCTGATCCACCCAGGCCAATATAGATTTATTAAGGGTAGGCAGACACATGACAATATTAAGTTAAATAGTTCACATTATCCAAAAGTCTCAAAAAAAGCGGTACCGGCCATTCTCTTGGCGCCGAGAAGGCGTATGAACGGGTGGATTAGCCCTTTCTTTTACAAACCTTGAGAATGTTTAGCTTCTGTGATAGATTCCTGAGCATGATCAGAGCTAACTATTCCACTCCCACTGTGAGAGTTCTGGTCAATGGGAATAGTTCTGGGGTGTTTTCTCTTGAGAGGGTAACGCGGTAGGAGTTGCCCTCTTTCCCCTTGTTGTTTGCCTTAAGTATAGAACCACTGGCGGCCATGGTATGTCAGAATCCGCTGATCCAAGGAATCCAATTTGCAGAAGAGTATTATAAGATTTCACTCATTGCAGATGACATCCTACTGCCCCTGGCTTCACCCCCACCTCTCTTGTCGCTACTATAGGGGAACTATACCAATTTGAAGAAGTGGAAGGACTCTGCATTAATCTATCTAAATTGCATCTGCTCAATTTAACATTACCCCAAGCAGAGGTGGACGGTCCAAACAGGCCAATACCCTTTAAATGGGGAACCCACGATATCACCTACCTAGGCATTAAGATTGCCCCCAAATTGATAGATCAGATCCGAGGCAACTATCCGCCCTTACTGAAGCAACTGAGACTGGACCTAATGAGATGGGCACCTCTGTACTTATTTTTCCGTGGAAGAATACATGACATTAAAATGACAGTCCTGCACAAGCTGCTCTAGTTATTCGAAGGACTCCCAATTGAGGTAGACGTAGCTTTTTTTTCGAACCTGCGTTCCATGGTGACGCACTTTATATGGCAAAAGGGGAGAGCCCGGCTCTCCTATAAAGTTTTACGTTTACCTAAATCCATGGGGTTTGGCATTACCAGACTTTAATTTATACTACAAGGCTGCGCAGTTGAGAGTTCCAGAATGTTTCACCGGTAAGTCAGACAAACACTGGCTCAGACTGGACAGAGCGGTCACTGGGAAGTATATTTGGGATTTACTGTGGAAGCCCAAAGCAGACTGACCCCTGAACGCATTCTTGAGCACACACAAATGAACAATCCTCAGGGAATGTGATGAGGTTAGCAAATGGATGACTTTTCCTTCTCCTCTCACTCCTATACATTTTAATCCTGCATTTTCAAAAGCTTTACATCTCGGACCCTTTGAGGCATAGAGGACAGAGGGTGTCTTACTGTCTTGGACCTGTTTCATACTTGGGACATCAGCATTTTTTAAAAACTGTGCACAAGATTTCTAACTCCCACCCACGTAATATTTCAGCTATAATCAGCTAAAATACCGGGTATCACAACCGGACATGTGAGAAGCCGCCACTAGGCCACTTACACCCATAAAGTGCTTTTCGCAAAGAGGTAGCGGTATGAAGGGTACTATCTCCTATTTCTACAGTCTACTGTTTGACACTTTACAAACCCCCAACCCCAATATAGAGAACACTGGGACGACATAGATAAAGGTTCCATTATGGAGGCTCAATGGTACGGAGTGGTGAGAGATGTACCTACGTTTAGTCACTCAATGGGACTCAGGGAGGCTCATTACAAACTGTTATTTGATTGGCATCTTTATCCCACCAAGCTTAAGAAAATATTCCCCCTGATCACCTCTGACCTTTGTTGGAGGGGCTGCGGGTTGTTGGGTGAATTCAAACACATCTTGTGGGACTTTCCTAAGATCTGCCCTTTCTGTTCTGAGATACTGGCACAACTCAAAGAAATTCTGGGCTACCCGCTTCTGGATGACCCAGGATTTGTCCTCTTAGGGCTGAGGCATGATTCTCTACTATTCCAGCCATATGGGGACAAGTCGGCCATGTGGCTCTGCCTAGGAGCAGCCAAATTGGTGGTGGCAGCTGCATGGAAAAGAGTAGAGGCCCCCTCTATGACACAATGGCATGCAAGGTTATAGAAGACGGTAACTATGGAAATGATGGCAGATGTCCTACTAGACTCTTATAAAAACTAAGCCCGGGCGGAGAACTCCACTCTGCCAGCAGAATGTGCGGAGATTTCCCTACTCCGCACTCTGCTGAGAACGCAGAGTAGGGAAAAAACTCCAACTCCGCAGCGGAGCAGAGTTAGCCAGCCCCACCCCCCGGTACATTGGCCCCATGCTTACACCACTCCAATAAAATAATAGTAACAAGTTAATTTAAAAAAACATAAGTCACTTACCTGAATTGTGGCATCCCAGGGCTGCCCTCCTCCTCAACACCATACATTATGCACAAACTGCACATGCGCATTTCTCACAAATGAAGTTTGTGCAAAATGTGCGCAATGAGGAGGAGAGCAGCCCGGGGACGCTGCGATAGAGGTAAGTGTCTTTTTATTTCTTTTAAATTAACTTGTTACTATTATTTTAATTAGGGGAGGTGGAGGCAGGTGGCGAAGCAGAGTTCCACGGAGTTTCCCCCAACTCCGTGGACCTCCACATAGATCCACTCCTCCAGCTCCGCCCAGGGTTAATAAAAACTTTGAGTATATCAGGGGCCCCTTGGTATCTTATATCTCAAAGGGCTTACCCCTGTGTGCATGCCCTACCTGAACAAGGGCCCAGCCACTATTCCAATTTTGAACACACACTGCCTCTGGGAGACTGAGTAAGCACCTGTACTGAACCAATATTACTGAGAATCTAAAAGTAGTATCCTGCAAGTAGAATTCCTGCTCTCATATTTATTGAACCCTCATGTACTGTACCTTTTCTTTTATTTATGTGGTTTGTTGGGGGGTGGGTAACAGAATATACTTTTTTTGGGGGGACTTTGTTGGCATGTTCCGATATTGGGCGACTGGGTTTGACTCGTCCATGTCCACCTCTATATTGAAGATTACTGTATTTCTGGCAATAGCAATTCCACTGCGCTTGAGGTGAAATGTCGACCTTTTTGTATTGTGACTTTATCTGGAAAATAAAGAGAATTTTGAGGGGAAAAAATTCAAGCCACAAATTGCAATTATAAAAACTTTGTTAAAATAAAGACTTACAGATATGTTGTTTTTCTTTCATAATTAAAAATATATTTAATTGTATTGTATTGTAATTGCACTTATATAGTGATTACTAATCCTTACGGGGCGTCAAAGCGCTTTTTTGGTGAGTAGCATTAGGATTAGTAGTGAATTAGTATAGCGAAATATAAAAGTATTTTGAGTCGTGAATAATTTAGTCAGTTATTTGGATTGAGAGGGATAAAAGAGGGAAAAAGATTTGTGTTTATAAAGCGCTTGCTACCCCTGATGAGGTGTTGAAGCGCTTTTTTGGTGTGTAGCACGCTACTCCGGAACCCATAAAGGATTAGTGGTGAACTAGTACAGTGAAATATGAAATTAATTTGAGAGGTGGACATGTTAATCTGCTGTTTCGAATAAAAAGGATAGTGGAAGAATAGAAGAGGGAAGGATTTAGAATTTGTATTGTTTTTGTTTTGTTCTGGAGGACATAGCAGTAGGAGGAGGCTTCGGATGAGTAAAAGGGATGTGGAGGGGGAAGAGTCAGAGGGAAGGGTTTGGAAAGGCTTGTTTTGGGGGATCGGAATAGTAAAAGAGGTACGTGATGATGCAGGGAGGGGTAGAATAGGGAAGAGTCTAGAAAGGGTTATTTTGGGGGTCAAAGTAGTGGTATGGAGTTTGGGATGAATGAGAGAGTGGAGGTAGAGGAAATATTGATAGAGGTATAGGGTGAGAAATAGGGTAGTGCATTAGATATGCTGAATTAGGAGAAAAGTAATCAATATATAGAGCCATAAGTACATGAAAGGTATATAAATGCAAAAAGGAAGTAAGTATATGTAGATTAGAGATGCATTAAATAAACTGGCTTTCAAATACATTTTATATATGTGTTTATATATACATTTTTTTTGTAATACAATAGTGAAGCAATTGTAGATAAATAGTTATGATACAAGTTTTACTTATTTATGCAGTCACTTATATACAGGTTAAAACATAGAATAATGTAACTATCTGTAATATGTAAATTTGTTTCACAGAACTAATGAATATATATATATATATATATTTTTTTTTTTAATTAAAACAAAATTATTCTACACATTTATACAAATCAATACAAATATAGAGGTACATATCTATAGTACAAATAAATGCATATTCTGTAAATTTCTGTTTCGATCTGGTGCTTATGTGGAGAAGATTATTTTTCTGAAGATAAGGTGGTTTTTGGTGGATCTTATGTTGGAGGGTAAAAAGTTCCATAGTTTGGCTGCTTGAACAGAGAAGGATGTGCCACCCATGTTTTTTTTTCTTGTATCTTGGGGTTTTGAGGAGAGGTGCCTCTCTGGAGCAACGGTTCCTTTGTTGAATGTGTTTGGTGATTTTATTCTTGATGAAAAGCGGTCCCGTTCCATGTATCGCTTTGTGGGCGATGCAAAGAAGCTTGAACGTGGATTTTCTGGCAACCGGTAACCAATGCAGGGCTTTCAAGGCAGGGGAGTTGTGGTCTTGTGGTTTTATATGTAAGAGTAGTCTGGCAGACGAGTTCTGAATCCATTGTAGTCTTTTCATGGTTGTTAAAGGTGATCCGTGGTGGAGACTATTGGCTTAATCGGTTTTTGTACAGAACAAGGGAGAAGGTAGCTTGGAGTTTGTGTGGAAATCCCAAATGGGCGAAGATCTGTTGTAGAGTTTTTATGCTAACAAAGCTTGTTCTTGCATTCATCGATGGCTTGGAGTCCATCATCATTCCGAGGTTTCTCACTTCCTTCTATACTTTAGGCGGTGTTCCCAGACCATCAGGCCAGGTGTCGAGTAGGTCATAATGTTTCCAATCGACACATGTGAGTATTTCTGTTTTGGAAGCATTCAAATTGAGATGGCTTCACGTTATGCATTGATCCATGGCTCTGAGACAACTGAAAATTGGCAAGTTTCCAATGTATTTGCGGCATTCCAGTTGAAGGAGTATTTGCGTGTCATCTGCATAGTGATAGCACATGAGTTGAAAATGATTGATCAGTGCCAGTAATGACTTCATGTAAATGTTGAAAAGCATGGGCGAAATGATAGAGCCTTGAGGGACCCCTGCTTTTGTGGAGTACAGTTTGGACGAGAAAGGTGGGGTATAGATGACATTAGTTCTGTTGCGAAGGTAGGATATGATCCAGTCTAAAGCAGTCTCCTCAATGCCGGCTTCATAGAGGCTTTGTATCAGAGTTTCATTGTCAACCATGTCAAAGCCAGCTGAGAGGTCCAAGAAAAGTAACGCAGCAACCCCATTGCAGTCAACTGGGTTCTTCAGGTACTCCCAGATGGCAAGAAGGGCAGATTCTGTGTCTTTTCCTGGATGGCAACCCATTTGGAAGTCTGAAAGTATGGCCTTCCCTTCAATGAATTGTGACTTCTGGCCGAACACGTCTCTTTTTATCAGTTTGCCCAGGAAAGGTCACATTTGTAATCAGTCTGTAGTTTCCAGGGTTCAGCGGGTCCAAGTTTGTGTTCTTCAGAAATGGGCGTAGATATGCCTTTTTGAGTTCTTCTAGAAATATGTTGGTAGTTAAGGACTTGTTGATGATTCTTCTTACTGGAGTGGCAGCAGAGGTTGTTAGTCGAATTGTCTTTAAGGTTTGCAGTGGACACGGGTCAGAAGGGCTGCTTGCAGGCCTGCTTGCTTTAACATGGTCCATATATTCATCGTCTGAAATGTGTTGGAAGGAACGGAGAGGCTGGGTTAGCGTATTCTTGGACTGTTGTTTTGTAAAAGGGTCAGTACTGGTGCTTTGCCTTTGTTTTAAGTATGAGTCCAATGTGTCTGCTTTGGCCGTGTAATGATTTGCTTTTTTTGTCTGTGAAATTTTGAGTGAACATGTTAATAATAATCACTATTAAACATGCATTGTGTGAATGACTGAAATACATAGTAGATAAAAAATATTGGTGATTTTTGGAGACATATGATAGATCTGCTTTAAATATATTGAAATGCTCATCCCTTGATAAAGCCAATATGTTCACTTTTAATATTTTAGTGTTACTTTTTGACAAATTCAGTAAGTCTGCGTGAGTGCAGCCAGGACCTAAGAGACCAACCTCATGCTGTTCATTCCTTAGGCCATGTGTGTTGTGGAGTTGTCTGCCCTTGCAAAGCCGAAAGATGTGTATAGTGGGGTGTTGGCAGCCTGCAAGGAGTTGGTTAACCCCATGCCAAGCACATCTGCAGGCTGCATGTGGCAGTGAAGTGGCTTTACATATGGCAATAAAATATTACTTTAAATTTAAAAACCCAAGAAATTCGCAGGGAATTGTAATTATATTTTCATTTCATTTTTTTTAAAAACCTCAGAAATTCACTGGAGAACACAAAGGTTAAAGTAACGTTATACTGGCACATGCATCAACAAAGACTTTTGCGATTCCTAAATTGCGATTTTTAAGGAATCGCAATTAAGGAATTGCAAAAGCCTATGCATGTAGGAATCGCTAAAAAAATAGCGATTCCTACAAATTCCTTAATTGCGACTCGCAAATTGCGAGTCGCAATTAAGGAATGCCGTCCCATTCATTCCTATGGGCCTCCAGGCCCATAGGAATGAATTGGAGATTGCATGAGCAAATTGCGAGTACCAGTAGGTACTCGCAAATTGCTCATGCAATTTCAAGGGTGCAAGGGTGTCAAAATGACACCCTATTGCACCCCTGAAATTGATCTGTGCACATATGTTGCACACACACATGCTCTAAGGGCATGTGTGTGCGCAACATGAAACTTTGAAAAATGCACAAAAGTGCATTTTTCAAAGTTTTTGCAAATTACCATGAAGTTCAACTTCATGGTAATTTGGTCCCCCTATTAGCGAAATCGCTACTTTTTTAACTTTAATGCATTGCATTTAAGGAATCTCAATTTGGGATTCCTTAAATGCAATCGCAATTTAAGGAATCGCTATTTAGAGATTCCTTAAATTGTGATTTTTGCATTTGGGATGATGCATCCCAAATGCAAAAATATCGGTCGCAAAGGGGCAGATTCTGCTAATCTGCCCGTTTGCGACCGATTTTCTCGTTGATGCATGTGGCCCATAGTTAAGAAAAATGTCAGTGACAACGTAACATTTTAAACCCAAAGAAAACACTGAAATGTATAGTTAGCTTAAGTAGCTATAACTTGTGCCTAAGGCAACTATAACTTGTGCCTTCGCCATGCACTGCTAAATACCCTATATAATACATCACTCATGACATGATCTATGACATCATTGATAGCATGACTGCAACTTCAGAAATTGCATCATTGATGACAAGACTGTGCATGGCAATAGTGCGAGTTATAGTTACTTTAGGGCTAGGCTTATAGTTGCTAGAGTTAACTATAACTAGTCAATTGCGATGAGTTTTTTTGTTTAAATCATTACGTTGTCACTGACATTTTCACATATCCAAAACATTACTTGAACCATTGTTTTTTAATTGAATATATGTATATTACCGTGTAGAAAAACAAAAGGACCCAGCCTTACTTGTGCGGGGAGTTATTGTTCCTTCCCTTGTGGAAAAACATAAACTTTTCTGTAAAACCCTCACCCACCAGGGTTACCCCTTGGTGGCAAGCTTCATCACAGGGTCCTTCTCGTTCCACTGCAGAACAGGGCGTGCTGCGACCTAACGAACTACATGGGAGCACTGAGTTTTTTCGAATATGAGAGGCAGGTGATTCTGCAAGGGAGGAGTGGGGTGAAGGAAGGTGTTCGTTAAAAATACCCTGCTAGTGGGTAATGCTGGTTTATTCTGACCCCTAGTCAGTATGTTTAAAAACAGGGGAAAGAAATTAGGATTCATGGGATTAATGTTCCCAAAGCCTAATGGTCGATATGTTTCTAGCCTTCCCCTCTC
Organism: Triturus cristatus; assembly: GCF_964204655.1. NCBI lineage: Eukaryota > Metazoa > Chordata > Amphibia > Caudata > Salamandridae > Triturus > Triturus cristatus. The sequence goes on along the minus strand of NC_140592.1, from coordinate 1,116,534,423 downwards.
GGCTATTCTTCAGGACATAGTGTATTATGTGTGAGATACCTGGTTCCACTCCTACAGTTGTTCTAGTAATCACAATTTACATAAAGAATAATAGATGTTCTTTCGTCCTACCAGGTGGACTGGGATAGGCCAGACCATGGCGGCCATATTGGCAGGTTATCGCACCAGCCTTTTTTCAAGCGCGACACGTGAGCATGCATACATGCTCGCGGTTGCTTTTTTCCCATGAATCCTAATTTTTTGGGGTGAGGGTTTTACAGAAAACTTTATGTTTTTCCACAAGTGAAGGAACAATAACTCCCAGCACAAGTAAGTTTGGCTCCCTTTGTTTTTCTACAAAAGTCTGGCCTTGGAGAGTGGCCCCAGCCTATATCCTCTAACTACCCTATTTTGTTTATACATATATGTATATTACCTACAAGCAGTCGCCAGTAGGTAATTTAAGTTAGGACCTAGTTTCCATAGGAAAAGCATTTTTAGACTTGACTATGTCTTTGGCACCATTGGACAAATATTGACCACATTTTCCCCAAAAAGTGTCAAGTAGGGTCTTGTTGTGTATGAAAGGTTTCAGGGTGATCCAGCCAATTGGTCTTGAGAAAAAGGGGAGGGGTAAAAAATGTGTGTTTCCCATGTTAATTTCCATAGGACACGACTACAGCCCGAACCGCTGAACAGGATTACACCAAATTTTACAGAAAGGTAGCTGTTGGTCAAGAAAGCTATCTATTTCTAAACTGGTGTAAATCCATTAAGTAGTGTTTGAGTTAATAAAACAAATCCAAATGTGTATATCTAGGGACGTGGACCCTCCGACGATCCAACAGTCCCTGTGCTGAAACCTGATTAGCTAACAACACTTTAACCAGGAAGTATTGGCAGCCATCTTGGTAGGAATACCCTGACCGCTAAGCCCACAGGGACCCCCAAGACCAGAGCAAAATTCTTTTTAAAAACAGTTTGCAGGGGGGCGTGGCCAAGATGGCGGGGTGAGCGGACGCTTCCTCCCGTAGCTCCTCCGGCCCGGCCAAGCTAGAGCCCTTTTCTTATGCTTTTCTCCCCCCGCTGAGGCTCAGCGCGGGAGAGGAGCGTGGCGGAGCATCAGGGGTGCACATTGGTGCTGTTTTGGTTCGGATCGCCTCGGGGGAACCCTCCCAAAAAAAAGTTTGATCGAGACCAAGGAACGACGACGGCGAGCCCGAGGGGCGGAGCGCATTGGAGAGCTGTCCGGGCGCCTCGGCTGGGCCTGGTGCTGAAAGTTGCGATCTGGAGGGGATCTGGCCCGCCGTTCGACGGTGACTGAAGGAGCCTTGCGGGAAGGGACCCGACGGTGTGGAAGGCTTGGGACGGGTGCCCCGGCACTCAGACTGGTGACGGCGACACCTCGCACTGCGGAGGCCCTAACCCCTAGCCGAGGTACAGCGGACTCCCTGATGGGGTCGGACCATCTGGGCCCCTGTGCGTGACAGACGGGGGCCGGTGGTGGAACTTATTTTACTGTGGGGTGCCTCGGGGGCCCCGGCGGTGTCGTTGGGCCTGGTCGTTTTGGCCTGCTCCGCCCGGCCGCCATTTTGTCCCCGAAGGAGCAGTGGTGGCAGCCTTCGCCGGAGTCCTGGCTGCTGGATGCAAGTGACCCCCGCTGCTGCTGGGCTGATTACCGGAGGGATGTGCTGATGAGACCCCTCTGCAGCGGCCCCCTTGGTTGTCTCACACAAGCTCTTGCGGCTGACGGTGACCGGCTGGGGCCGCCATTTTGTCACCTGTGACGCAGCGACTTCACTCGTGGGGGATACCCAGGTCGAGTGCTGGCCGGCGGCTGAGCACCCGACTGCGGAGCTAGCGATGTCTGGAAGAGGAGGCCCGAAGAAAGGGGACCGTACCCTGCCGGATATGCTTGGCAGGGCCCAGCACTTGCGGGACAGGACGCAGCCCTCACCGGGGCCCTCCCGGGCTCCGGCGGATGTGACTGGAGGGGAGCCACCCGTCACGAGGGCCTTTATGGAGGAACTGTTCAGCTCCCTCAGGGAGGACTTCCAGACACTGAAGCGGGAGGTGGCCAGCGAGGTCCGAGAAGTGCGCAAGGAGGTGGAGGGCCTTGGCGAGCGTGTGGAAGCGGTGGAGACGGAGGGCCAACAGCGAGCGGAGGAGATAGTCCACCTCCAGCAGGACGTTCTTCGCCTCCGGGAACAGTGTGTGGAGCTCCAGGCCCACTCCGAGGACCTTGAGAACAGATCTCGGAGGAACAACATCCGAGTGCGTGGCGTGCCGACTGCGGACGAGGGGTCCGATCTGGGGAGCTACCTGCGGGCCCTGTTCCGAGAGATCCTGGGGGAGGCTGCGGACTTTCCCATCAGCATTGACAGGGCGCATAGGGTTGGCCGGCAGCGCCAGTCATCGGCACCTCCACCGGACATTCTGGCCTTCCTGCCCGACTTTCCACTAAAGGAACGCATCATGGCTGAAGCCCGCAGGAAACAGCCCCTGACTTTCCGGGATCGGCCGGTGGCGCTTTACCAGGACCTCTCCGCCATCACTCTGCAGAAACGCAGGTCCTTTAGGATTGCTACTGACTTTTTGCGCGAGCATGAGACGCCGTACTCTTGGGGTCACCCCTTCCGCCTGATTTTTCGGTGGAACGGAGTGTTACACCAGCTACGCTCCTTGCAAGACATTTGTGGTGTCCTGGGGCTCACGGCGGCGGAGGAGGAGGGAGCTACGCCGTCGTGGAGGTCCTCGGAGAGACGGAACCGGCGGAGGTCAACGAGGCGGCGCTCAGCGACCAGGGTGGGGCGCCCGGACTCCCCTACCATCAGAGCGGACATGGCCGACGCCCTGAGGGCGGCGGCCGGGGACTCGACCGGCTCCTCTAGCGTGGCCTTGACGGCCTAACACACACTCCGGGGGGAGATGTCTTTAGCTTCTTTACATGCTTGGTACGGGGCGGGGGGGTTGGGGGGGAGCGGTTGGAGGTGAGTGGCTGGACGTCCACTTCGCTTTTTTCTACGGACTTGCCCGTTTTGGGGCTTGACTGAGACTATGGGGTGTTTGAGTTTGTGGGTGGCTAGTTGCCAGGGTTGTGTTTTGGGTGGGGGAGGGGGTTGTTTTGGGGTTGGGAGGGTCCCGTCCGATGTTGTCTATGCCCGCTTTGTTTTGGCTTGTCCTGCGCTGCGGCCCCGCGCGCCCCACCCGCTGATTCCCTGCCCATTGCATGGCGCTCTCGACCCCCGCGAGGAATGCCGGGCCTAAAGGTAGTGACCCTTAATGTTCAGGGTCTGAACAACACGGTGAAGCGCAGGGCGATCCTGTCGTTGCTGGAGGGGACGCAGGCGGACATTTGCCTTTTGCAGGAGACACATTTATTGCCCCGAGATTGCCATAGGATGCGCTCTGCTAAGTTCCCTACCCAGTTCTTTTCCTCGGCAGCGAACAAGACGGCGGGGGTAGCCATTCTCCTAGCGAGCTCCTTTCGGGGGGAGGTGTTGCATAAGTGTGCTGAACAGAAGGGGAGGCTCCTGGCGTATCGCATGCGCCTGGGAGGCATAGCATTTACAGTTGGCTCCGTTTATAGCCCAAACGATCACCAAGAGCGCTTCCTAGATTCCGCGCTGGTGGATGTCACTGCTTCCCCCGACCGCCACATTATCTTGGGGGGAGATCTCAACATTGTCTTTGACTCTGTGATGGACAGATCGGCGCAGCGCTTCCCGCAGACGGGGGAACTGTCCCAGGCTGGGAGGGCCCGGATTGCGGAAATGGATCTGCACGACCTCTGGCGCTCCATGCACCCCACGGATAGGGACTACTCTTACTTCTCGCACGCACACCGAACCTACTCACGGCTGGACTACCTCCTGGTGAGTGGACCGATGCGTGCCGCGGCCACGGCGGCGGACATCGGGGTCCTGACCCTGTCTGACCACTCCCCAGTCACCGGCGTTTTCCAGTGGCCGACGGCCTCCCCCTTTCGGGGGGTGTGGCGCCTCCGGGATACACTTCTACACAAAAAGTCGGTGGTGCAATGCATCGGGGAGGTCATACAGGACTATCTCACCCACAATGGCAACACTGACACCTCGCAGGCGACACAGTGGGCGGCATTGAAGGCCGTCCTCCGGGGGGAATTCATCTCTATCTCTGCAGCTGAGAATAAGGAGCGGCAACTGAAGAGGGATGAGCTGACAGCTCAAGTCCGGGAGCTTGAGCAGGTCCACCGCCGTACGGGGGCGCCGAGGGTGTGGAGGCAGTTGAAGGCAGCGAGGAAGCTCCTGTCGGCTCTGGATCTTGACAGGGCGGAGTACGCCGCCCTACGCTTGAAACATGCCTACTACACTGGGGGGGACAGATGTGGCAAGCTCCTAGCACACCGGCTCCGGGTCGCGCACCAGCGCAGCGTTGTGAAAGAATTGGTGGGCGCGGACGGGGGGGTTGTCTCCGGGGACGCGGAGGTAGCGGAGTCTTTCCGCGGCTTCTACGAGGCGCTGTATGCTGAGGAGCCCTCCTCGCCACGGGATGCCGACGGCTATTTGGAGTCGGTGACCCTCCCGGTGCTGGATCCGGCTCAGGCTGACCACCTGGAGCGGGACATCCATGTTGAGGAAGTGATTTCAGCTATCGCGCGGTTGAAACATGGCAAGGCCCCGGGCCCGGACGGGTACACGTCGCTATTTTACAAGACTTTTTGCACGGCCGTGGCCCCTGTCCTTACTCGGCTATTTAACTCTTTCTCCGAATCGGGAGCCATCCCTCCGGATCTCCTGAGGGCGACGGTCGCGGTAATCCCGAAACCTGGGAAGGACCGGGCCCTCTGCGGCTCGTACCGACCCATCTCGCTTTTAAATGTTGACCTCAAGTTGTACACGGGGATTCTCGCGTCCAGGCTGAGTCCACACCTCCCCGACCTGGTGGAGGCGGACCAGGCTGGTTTTGTGCCCGGCAGACAGACGGTTGACAACACCAAGAGGGTGACGCATGTTCTGGAGAAGGCCTCAAGGATCTCGGGGGAGCGGATGTTGCTGTCCGTTGATGCGGAGAAGGCCTTCGACAGAGTTCATTGGCCGTATCTTGAGCTGGTCCTCAAGAAACTGGGAATCGGCGATAAGTTCCGCACCATGGTCTTTAACTGCTATAAGCATCCTTCAGCGTCGGTGCGGGTCAACGGGTGTAGCTCCGGTGGCTTTGCCATCGAGCGCGGCACGCGGCAGGGCTGCCCTCTTTCGCCGCTCTTGTTTGCCCTCTACATGGAGCCGTTTGCTCAGAGGATTCGTAATAATCCGGATGCTGTCGGGGTCCGGATGGGCCAGTACGTCCACACCGTCAGTCTCTACGCGGACGATGTCCTGCTGACTTTGGACGACCCTAGGAGGTCGCTGCCTGCTTGCCTCCGAGAGCTGGACACCTTTGCGGGGGTGGCCGGCTTCAAAATGAATATGAGCAAGTCGATGGCATTAGACGTGTCCCTGGCTGCGGAAACCAGGAGGGATCTTCAGCGAATCTTCCCCATGCAGTGGTCCTCGTCTACGGTGCCGTATCTGGGGATTCTGCTGGCGCCTACATTACCGGAGATGGTTACGGCCAATTATGCCTCCCTCAGCAGGAAGATCAAGGACGAGCTTGGCCGCTGGAACAAAGGCCTGCTGTCCTGGCTGGGGCGAGTCGCGGCGGTCAAGATGACGGTGTTGCCCCAGATACTATATCTTTTCCGGGCCCTTCCGCTCCATCCCCCGGTGGGCTGGATACGGCAAATGCAGGCTGACATCTCCCGCTTTGTCTGGCAGGGCCGCAGGCCACGCATGAAGAGGGTCCTCTCCACGCTTGCTCCGGAAGCGGGGGGTCTCGGCATTCCGGACCTCCGTAAGTACTTTCAGGCGGCACAGCTCCGCTATCTGGTGGAGTGGAGCAGGTGGGAGTCCGACAAACATTGGCTCTTCCAAGACCAGGCAGTGGCGGGCCGCACCTTACAAGAGGTTCCATTCCTGCGCCGCGCGCATCGCCCCCCTAATCTTTACGCTTCCTTTGTTACGCGGGTCCCCCTGCGTGTGTGGGACGCGGTCTGTGAGGCCCGGGGCCTTACCACCTTCCCTTCGCCGCTCACGCCCATTGCGGGCAACCCGGACTTCTCCCCAGGGATGGAGCCGGGGGTTTTCTCCCACTGGGTGCAGGCGGGCTGCAGGGCACTCTTCCAGATCTATGGCCCGGAAGGAGTGGTTCCTTTTCAGCAACTCCGCCAGGAGTTCGGCCTGACGGAGCTGGACAGATTGCGCTACATGCAAGTTCGGCATTGGGCCCTCCAGCCCCAGGTGCGTGCCACCGCCGCCCGTCCAATTACACCGTATGAGAGGTGGTTGGCTACGCGGACCTCCGACGCTAAACTGATCACCGATCTGTACAAATACCTACAACCCCCGCCGTTTCACTATTACAACCCGGGGAGGGAGCGTTGGCACAGGGAATTGGGTAGGACACTCAGCCACAAGGAATGGGACAAAATTGCGTATCGGGCGCGGCACTCTGCATATCACACGGGCCTTACGGAGACCTTTACTAAGGTGTCCACATACTGGTACTACACCCCGGAGAGACTGTATGAAATGCATAAACACACTGACAGGGGGTGCTGGCGGAGCTGCGGGCAGGAAGGTACCCTTACACACATTCTTTGGGATTGCCCAGTGCTGACCGCCTACTGGAAGGAAGTCTTGGACGAGGTGGATAAGCACTTTGGGATAGAGCTGCCGCGACTCCCGGCGTATGTCCTGTTGGGCCTCCCCAATGACCTAATGTACCCACTGAAGTCCCGTAGGGGTAGGCAGATCGCAATCGCGCTGGGGTCTGCGGTTCAGAACATTCTAATCCACTGGCGCACAACCACCGTCCCCTCCATCACCGGTTGGTTGCATAGGCTCTGGCATGTGCTGGGGATGGAGAAGCTGTCGCTTACGGTTGCGGGGGAGATAGACCAATTTGAAGAGCTATGGCAACCCTTTCTAGCGCTGCTGTCCACTGAATTCCGGGAGCTCACCTGCCCGAGGTATCTTAGACTTCTCAGGCTGACGCCGCCGGTGACCCCGGCGGACTAGCTTACATGTGAGACGGGGACCCCCCGGGGAGGGGGGGGGGGTGCGGGGCTTCCTGGTTAGGATTACTCTGATGCGGGACCATAGGACGGGGGGGGGGGGAGTGTTGTTGTTTCGTTACTGGGAGGATGGGGGATGGGAGGGGGGGGATTGTGTTCTATTGAGGTGTTGATGGGGGGGTTTTTACTGCTTAGATTTGGGGTGTCGGATACGCGTGCGGGGATTTCACAGCTTGTATTTCTAGTTTTCATTTACTGTGTTTTTCCCCCTGACCCACCGCGCTACCTATTGCCAACCCTCTGGAGTTGCACCCTTTTTCTTTGACTGTATTCCATGTATCCTGCCCTCCTATCCCCCTCCCCCATGGTTTGTTTTGTCTCAATAAAAACGTTTTAAACATAAAAACAGTTTGCAAAAAATCATGATGGTTCTGCAACTCCTGAAAAAATGTGAAAAAAGAAGCAAAGAGCTCCCGGGTGGGCAATTTTTTAAAATGGAGGGTGGCCATGTGGACCCCTCTCCTGGGCTTAATTTTTATTAAACGAGCGGGCCAAAACCAGCCTGGTGAGGGGGGTCATGTATCCCTCCTCTCCCCTTCAGTTGTGGCCTGGGGATGGGGTACCCCGGGCCGGAAACGGCCTGGGACAGGTGGCCCTTTTCCCTGTTTTCCTTAGTAGTAAGGAAAGACTTCCCACCTTTTCCCATGTTGATAGACAGCTAAACAAAAGGCCACCAAGCACATTTCCAGCCGATATTGGTAAGTCGTATTTGTTGCAGAGGAATATGAGGACATCTCCACCAAATAAAGAACCTACTTCATATATTTAAGTGGAAGTACCCCTGTTTGGTGGAGATTCTCGTATTTGCAGTAATTTTGTCTTCTCTTGATGATGATTAGGGCTCCCGGTTTTCCGTTTAAACGGATTTTTACATATAAATACAGACGGAAAACAATTTTTCCTTTGTCTGTATTTATATGTAAAAACGGCAAAATACTAGAAAATGTTGCCGCGCTGCGTGATCGAATCCAGAGTTATCTCGCCACGCTCCCTTCCTGCTGCTAGAAATTCCTTCCCGGGCACATACACAGCCGCCCGCACCCGAGTACTTCACAGGTCTTTTGAAGACCATTTACTTGTTGAAGAGGCTTTGTTGTTCTTTCACCCCATGCCGTAGCCTCCCCCAAAGCCCCTGACGCCTCCTGTCCCAGGCCCCATACAGTGCACGTTTGAAACACTTCAATTCACAGTGCTGCAACAGGAGAAAAATGAATATTTGCCCCCGTGACAATCGGCATGCCCATGATGTTGTCCATGATTGACCACTTCGGGAAACTTGGAGAAAACACATTAACCAAATGTTTAATCGAAACATTATTTTTAACAAACCCCTCACCATAAAATGAGCAGTTACATTTTTTCCTATACAATCACTTAAGATTTCATAAACTGTTTCCATGTCGTTCTGGACATTTACTATGGATTAAAATAATTCAGAGATTATTGTAAGAGATACGTTTACACTTAAAAAATTAATGTCCCCCTATATCACCCTCTCTGGCAATGTCCGCGGTAGCAGAGCAGGTTCAGGATTTCTTGTTTCACGGAGAGGAAGCCAACGTAGGTCAATATGTGTCTAGCTCCTAAATCAGTGAGTCGAGTGGAGAGAGGTAGTGGTATTTTTGGAAGCCCCTTTGGAAGGTCAGGCGTTCTCCTCTCCCTAATCTACAAGCAATATTAGCAGAGTTTAATGCCAATGGTTTTTAGCTAGCGCTTGGCAGCTGTTTCAAGACCATCTGCAAAGGCCAAGTTGATTTTATTTTTATTATGTCCTCCTGCTTTTCCTCTTAAGGCTTTACTGTGTGCATATGTCAATCCCCCACATTTGCGTGTTTTCCTGCTGTTCTAATTGTTTTTCTACTCACTAGTGAGGTCATGTTTCCACTCGGAAAATCTGTGTGCAACCTTAAGGTCAGAAGTTTGAGTCCAGACTCGCCGCCTTGACTTTTATCCTCCCAAAGTTGATAAAACTAGTTGCATTGCCTTGTGTAATAGAAACACCAGTTATTTCAAGACTTCGAGGCGTAATTGATGAAGTGCTATATAGGTAACCCTAGGTTTGGTATGCAGTATTGCTTGTAACATAAAACTGCACTATGATCTGACATGCTATGGCACCTGTGTTAGTAACTTAAGCCTGTACACAGGCTTGTTATGTTAAATGACAAGCAAGTGTGCATAACATACGTTTGTACATAAGCTTGGTGTGTTAAATGAAATACAGCTGTTAGTAATGTAAGTCTGTCTGCAGTATTATGTCAAGTGACGTAGGGACATGCAGGGGTAGAAGTAATGTTGGTCTGTAAACAGGCCTGTCATGTTACACGAACACTTTTGTTTTCATTTTAAAACTGGGGCTGACTAAACACAACCTATTTCTTTTTTTTTTTAACGCAAAATTTTCTAGCTGGCTTTAGATGGAAATACAGAAGCGCTGGCACATGTTTGCTCCTGATAAGTGCTTGTGCTCTATCCTAAAGTGTTTTTTTAGCAGAACTGAGAAGCACAGGTACTCTCCTTTTCAAATTATTCAGTACCGGACCATTTAAAGCACTGCTAAAGCCACAACAAATCGCTAGTTTAAGTGAGCGCATGTGTGCATTGTCAATTTAAATAAATGTGGAAAAATACTAGCTGTAGCGACGTCTTTTGCTTGTGGCAAAAATAAATGTGGATAAATACAGAAAAAATGCCCAAAAAATAAATATGGATAAATACAGACGGAAATGGCAAAAAAATAAATACCATAAAACCGGGAGCCCTAATGATGATTCATGTTATCTCAGATTTGTGGATGAAGACATTAGAGGAACAATCACATTGTTCACCATTTTATATACCCTAAGAATGCAAATGCCAAAAATCCATAACGTCACTCACGCACCCACTCACAGGCACTCACATACCACCTCACAGACCCACACAGCCACTCACACACCCACTCAGAGACTCACACGCCCACTCACAGACACACACAGGCACATACACACCCACACTTGGACTCAAACAGGCACACACATAGCCACTAACATAGTACCAATCACCCACACACTCACAGACACATACAAACACTCACACACCCACTCACAGACACATGGTTGTATGATGGAACCACGAGTTTCCTAAGCCTGCATGCCTAAACAATGCGGTCTTAATATCGACCACGTCTTAACCACTCATTCCTATGCCAATCATGCCTTTACCACAAATTTTTGTGGTAAAGGCATGAATAGTAAAGTGGTATGCAATAGACAACAGAGTTGCAGAAACAGGCAAAAGAAGTACATAAAGAGGCAAGAGAAGTGCTGAAAGAAGCAACAGAGGTGCAGAAAGAAGCGAGAGAGTTGATGACAGAAACAAGAAAAGTGCAGAAAATGGAAGAGAAGTGCAGAAAGAGGCAAGTCAGGTGCAGAAAGAGGCAAGAAAACTGCATAAAGAGGGAACAGGGGTTCAGAAAGAGGCACGCGAGGTACAGAACGAGGGAACAGTTGAGCAGAAAGAGAGGAAGAGGGGTCCAGAAAAAAGCAAGAGAGGTGTAGAAAGAAGCAAGAGAGGTACAGAAGGAACCACCAGAGGTGATGAAAGAGGCAAAAGGGGTGCAGAAAGAAGCAAGCTAAGTACAGAAAGAACAAACAGGTTCAGAAAGAGGCAAGATAGGTGCAGAAAGAGGCAAGAGAGGTACAGAAACAGGCAAGAGAGGTGCATAAAGAGGGAACAGGGGTGCAGAAAGAGGCAAGAGAGGTGCAGCAACAGAAAAGAGGGATACAGAAAGGGGTAAGAGGAGTGCAGAAAGAAGCAACAGGGGTGCATAAAGAAGCAACAGAAGTGAGGAAAAAGACAACACAGTTGCAGAAACAGGCAAAAGTAGTGCAGAAAGAAGCAACAGAAGTGATTAAACAGACAAGAGAGTTGCAGAAAAAATCAAGAAAGGTGCAGAAAAAAGGAAGAGAAGTGCAGAAAGGGGCAAGTGTGATGCAGAAAGAGGCAAGAGGGGTGAAGAGGTGCAGAAAGAGGCAAGGGAGGTGCAGAAAGAGGCATGTGAGGTGCAGAAAGAGGCAAGAAAGTTACAGAAAGAGGTAATAGAGGTGCAGAAACAGGTAGGCGAGGTGCAGAAAGAGAGAACAGGGGTGCAGAAAGAGGCAAGAGAGGTACAGAAAGATGGAAGAGGTGTGTAGAAAGAGGCAAGAGGGGTAGAAAGAAGCAACAGAGGATCAGAAAGAGACAAGAGAGGTGCAGAAGAAAGAAGGAAGAGAGGTGGAGAAAGAAGCAAGAGAGGTGCAGAAAGGAGGGAGGTATAGAAAGTGGAAGAGATGTGCAGAAAGAGGCAAGGGAAGTGCAGAAAAAGGAAAAAAGCTACACAAAGAAGCAAGAGAAATGCAGAAAGAGTCAAGGGAAGCGCAGAAAGAAGCAGGAGTGGTTTGTGCACCATTAGTACCAATTTAACACCCACATTTAGCAATAAGTGACCATTCCAGGTTTGCAAAGGGCCTTCCACCACACTGTAACAGTTGTCGCTGCATTTTTGGTAACGTTTGAGCCGTTTGAGCTAGAAACAAGGTTTCCTTTGTTCAAATCTGCAGATTATGCAGCACATGATGGATTATGTGACAAATGCACAAAATGTCTAAGTATGCGAAAATCCAGTGCTTAATTTGAGCCGTTGCTTTCCGGTGCTCAGCACCAGCACTTAATTGGTTTGTGGTGCTCGGCACCGGCACCTAATTGTCGCCACCATTCTAAGAACAATCTACCACATGGCGGCATTGCTCATCTAATTAAGAGATGAGCAGGACAACGGTTGATTAGGAATACAATATACATTAACATTGCTAATACCTGCCTCCCCAGCCATTTCTTTAGCTTTAGGGACCAGGAATAATCTGAACTGTCGCATTTACATGCAAGAGAGATGGTTAGTAGTTGTTTTGGCAGCGATGACAAGGGTGACGGGTGGTGAAAGCTGCAGTGGCCTCCTGCTAAGAGCCCTGGCACTTAATATTTTACAAATTAAGCACTGCAAAATTTGCTGCAGCCGAACAGTCGCATATTCCAGTGGCCCTGCTCATACCACCTACTCAGTCCAGAAGTGCTCCTCAGTGGTTCCTTCTTTTTTTTGTCTCATTGAGTTTATAGTCTAGCTTATATGGAACTAAGGAAGACTAAACCTGAGGTTACCACTTCACAACGCAGACTACCATACCACATAATTACTCTCCATAACACATAATCTCACTCTACATATCTCCTTTACACTAAATACCAAATATTTTTTTATCCACATATTTTCACTGCACAACATACCCCATAATTCCACTACACACAACGTACATCCACTCCACTACAAAAAACATTAGTAAAAACCTTTACAATGCCAATAACCGTAACTTTCGCAAATGCAAGACCTATTACATTCCAAATGATTCTTTAACTAGTAATCGCGTTTGCAGAGCGGTGGAGAAAGGGGGCTGGGCCTCTGACCAGCGCTTTATAATTCCACTGCATAGGAGTTATAGGAGGTACCAGGAAGGCTTCTTGGCCGCCAAAGTCCCTCAGGAGTAAAGTGGACTTCATCCCCCAACCAGTCGTGTGCTGGGAGATGCGTTTACAGAGTGGTGGAGAAAGGTGATCATGTACTCCGAAGACTTCTTAGCAATCCTGCTGTATGGGACTTACTGGAGGTAACAGGAGGGGTAGTTGGCTCCCAAGGACATCCTTGGGGGCCAACTACCCCTTCTATTACCTCTTGTAAGTCCCACACAGCAGGATTGCTTAGTTCTGATACCAGGCCATGCCCCCTCTGTCCAACTCACTGCAAACGCGCCTCCTGGTGTGCTCTTGGTTGGAGGATGAAGTCCCCTTTGCAGCTGGGGGCCCTTAGAGGCCAACTAGGCTACTTGTTACCTCTAATAATCCCCACATGAGAGGTGGACACAGGACACTCCCCCTTTCTCCACCACTCTGCAAACCCACCTCCTGTCATCCTCTTGTTTGGGGATGGAGTCCCTGTGCCTCCTGAGGGTCCCTGGGGGCCAGCTAGCTCTCCTGTTATCTCTAGTAATCCCCACACAGTGGGATTGCTGAGTGGTGGTCCAAGACCATGCCCTCTTTTTACACCACTCTGCAAACGCAGCTCCTGGCACACTGCTGCTTGGGGGATGAAGTCTACTTTACTCCTGAGGCCCTCAGGACGCAAGGGGACCTCATCGCCCCACCAGCAGTGCGCCAAGAGGCCCGTTTGCAGAGTGGTGTTAAAAGGGGCATGGCCTGGTACCACCTCTCAGCAATCCCACTCTGTGGTGCTTACTGGAGGTAACAGGTGGACTAATTGGCCCCTAAGGACCCTCATCATCAAAGGAGTCTTCATCCCCCAAACCAGATCGCGCCAGGAGGCACGTTTGCACAGTCATGTATAGAGGGGGCGGGGCATCCAGCGAGTTGCAGCCTCCTTTTCTTTCCCTCTTTTAGGAAGGGGGGCTGTGTGGCCCCCCTTCCCTTGATCCTTTTTGGGGCTGTCCCCCAGGGCTGGGCCATTTTTTAAATTAATGTTAAGGAAGGGGGGCCGCGCGGACCCCCTTCCCTGGGCCATTTTTAGCCCCAGGGACCTAATCCCCCGGGGCTTGGCCATTTATTTTTATATTTATTTTTGAGGAGGGGGCTGCTCGGCCTCCTTCCCAGGCTGATTTCAGCCCCAGAGACCCCATCCCCCGGGGCCCGGCCATTCCTTTGTTTTTTAAAAAGGGAGGGGGACCGTGTGGCCCTCCTCCTGAGGCCAATTCTGGCACAGGGGACCACATCCCCCATGGCCTGGCATTAGGTTGGGGACCACAGGGGGAGCCCCAATGACCCTGCGGACTCAGCCAGCTCCCCGCCTCCTGCGGGAGCCGGCATTGCTATTGCATTGCTTTTGGACAAGGGGAGCTGCTGACATGCAGCTCCCCTTGTCCAAAAGCAATCTGCTTCGCTTCATGGAAGCGAGAGCAAGTTTTCTGCTCTCACTTCCATGAAGTGAAGCAGAGTTTGCAATGACAGGGCTCCTACCTTGCCACTGCAAGGGGTGGGAACCCCAGGACATTGCTGGAGCCGGCCCTGGTGGGCCATGGATGGCACCAGGAGGAAGGTTGTGTGCCCCACCTCCCTTCCTGAAAATAGGCCCAGGGAGGTGGTGGTACCCAGGGCTGGGGGTCCGCAACGGACCCCCTTATTAACATAATTAGTGCCCCTGGGAGATAGTGGTCCCCCCGCACTTTCTTTATTTAAATTGAAGCTTCAGGGAGGTGGAGGTTCCCGGGACTTGGGGGGCCGCGAGGCCACCCACACATAATTAAATGAATGCCCCGGGGAGGTGGCAGTGCCTGGGGCAGAGTGGGAGTGCTCGAGCTCCCTCAAACACAGTTTTGAAGTGGCCCCAGGGAGGTGGCAGTCCCCGGGTTTGGGTGGCCCATGAGGCCCCCGCTCATAATTATCAATGCCCCAGGGAGGTGGCCCCCACACCAGAATTAAACATTGCCCCCGGGACCTGGCCCACCCGGGGGCCTAAAGAAACGTAGCATGGGAGGCCGCGCTTCATTTATTTAAATTAATCGCTCATAATTACCAATGCCCCGGGGAGGTGGCATCCCCAGGGCTGAGTGGGGGAAAGGAGCCCCCCTACGCATTTTAATAAGAAAGCCCCAGGGAGGTGGCGTTCCCCGGGGCTGCTGGGGGCCGCGTGCCACAGCACACTAAATTAAAGCCCTGGGAGGTGGCGGTCCCCGGGGATGCGGGGTCCCCGCTGGCCCCTGCACTAAAATAAAACATTGCCCCCAGAATCTGGCACACCCTGGGGCTTAAAGAAACAAAGCACAGAAGACGGCACTTAATTTTTTAAAATGAATCGCTCATAATTACCAATGACCCTGGGAGGTGGCGGTCCCCGGGGCTGCATGGGGGGAAGAAGTCCCCCCACGCATTTCCATAAGAAAGCCCTGGGGAGGTGAAGGCCCCCTGTGCACTATCATTAAAGCCCCGGGGAGGTGGCAGTCTCCGGGGCAGGGGGGGCCCCGTGCCAGAATAAAACATTGCCCCCAGAACCTGGCCCATCCAGGGGCTTAAAGAAACAAAGCGTGAGAGCCCGCGCTTCTTTTAAAAAACATATTTTCAGCCAGATTCGCGCACCCAGCGCAAATCCTGACGAATATATATATATATATATATATTTAAATGCTTTTTGGGCCCTGCGACCCCCTGAGCATGCCTTGGGGGGTTAGGGTGTTCCTACCCTGCCCCCTTTTCTTTTTTTAACCTTTTTTCTTGTGACTCAGTTCTACAGATACAGATATATGTTTTGACATACTGAGCTCTTATTATTCACTGCGGTTTTCTCTTTCTATGATTTGAATGGAATGAGCTTTTCCCTCTCTATGTTCATAAGAAATAGTATTCAAATATGACTTTTTGTTGTTGATCCCATTGACATTGAGGAAGGCGTACAGCCGAAATGCTTCTGTCCAAGAGTAATCGTGTGGTAAAATACATTTTTGAATCTTACTTCTCCAGTGTGCGCCTCGATTTGTGACCGTGAAGTGGAGGTCACTTTTGGGATATATATATCTATATATATATTCACTGAAAAAACCATAGGTTTCACACATGTTATAGTTAGCTGGACATTTCACTCCTAAAAACCAATGAAATTCCCCCGTTATAGTTAGTTCAGCTAACTATA
This sequence comes from Triturus cristatus, assembly GCF_964204655.1. NCBI lineage: Eukaryota > Metazoa > Chordata > Amphibia > Caudata > Salamandridae > Triturus > Triturus cristatus. Next base: position 1,116,518,587 of record NC_140592.1, on the reverse strand, counting down.
ACTCGCGCGCCCACAATCCACTGCTGATGACGTCACATATTACATTACTCATGACATGGTCAGTGACATCACTCATGACATCACTGATGACATTTCAAATGACATCACTGATGACATCACTGATGACATCATCCATTGGGTATGTGTTTCTGAACAATTTTAATATGTTTAATATATATATAGGGAAAGGCCTGTTAAAGAATGAGTGGGTGTACAAGTGTGTCAATGGATGATTTTCTGTGGTGCGTAACTAACTCTATAAGTGAGTCATTAAATGTATCTTTCTGCAGACTAGTGACTAAACTGTGTAAATGTCTGTATGTTTCTGTATGTTGGTGTATAAGTGGCTGCATGGTTTTGTGAATACCTATATGAGTGTCTATATGAGTTATTGGTTGCTTGTCTCAGTATCTGTATGGGTTCCTGAGTGTTTGTGTGGGTAGGGTGTGTGTGACTCTATGTATAGATGTGTGAGTGGGTGATTCTATGGGTGCATGGTTTTAAGAGTGCATCTGTGATGGACTGTATGGTTGAGTGAGTGTATGTATGGGTGTGTTAGAGATTGAATGTATATCTCAGTGGTACATTTGTGACTAACTACATATGTAAAAGGCAGTATATGTGCGTGTAAGAGTATATAAGTGGGTAGATGTGAGAGTGTGTGATAGTGAGAGTGACTGTATGGATGAGTGTGTGCTTGCATCAATGATTCTATAAGAGCGTAAGAATGTGATACTATTTTTATGAGTAAGTGAACTTGAGTAAATGGGAGTGTGATTATTTGCGTGACTGAGTAGGTGTGAGAGTACCTCTATGGATGATTGGTAGTGTGTGAGTGTCTATATAGGTGTATAAATGCATATGATAGTTTTGTATGTTGTGACTGTAAGCATGAGTGACTGTACAGGTGAATGAGTGGAGGTGTATGTAGACCTAAGAGTTAATAAGTGGCTATGTAGTTATTGGTATTGCAGTATGTATGGTTTTGAGAATGGAACTCTTAAATTTTGAGTCGGTGTATCAAAGGTTATACTAGGGTGTGAGAAGATGTGGTAATTTATCACATGGATGACGTCATTGGTGATGTCATCAGTGATGTCATTTGAGATGTCATCAGTGATGTCATGAGTGATGTCACTGACCATGTCATGAGTGATGTAATATGTGACGTCATCAGCAGTGGATTGCGGGCGCGCGAGTTATAGTTAGCTGAACTAACTATAACGGGGGAATTTCATTGGTTTCTTACGAGTGAAATGTCCAGCTGACTATAACATGTGTGAAACCTATGGTTTTTTCAGTGAATTTGCAAGGTTTTTTAAATGCTAATTCCTAACTATAATGTGTGTGAAACCCATGGTCTTTTAAGTGAATTTGCAAGGTTTTTTAAATGCTAATTTATTAATGTATTTTTATATTTTTTAAATATTTATTTTACAATAAGCTACCTATATATATGGTTATAGATTAACTTTATCCTGTAATATGGAATGGCTCAGTTTTTTTTTATTTGGATAGAGTTGAACAGCATAGTTAATATCTTCTATAAACTTATAAACACTTTAAAAAAAAAAAATTTTTTTTTTAAGGGTTTTTGTCCGTGCGCGCACGGTGCGCGCACGGTGCACGCATGCGTACGTACTCCATGTGTGCATGCGTACGTGCTCCACGTGCGCATGCGTACGTCATGCGTGCTCCATACGCGCGTGCGCTCGTGCTCCGTACGCGCATGCGTGCGTGCTCTGTGTGCGCACACGCATGCGCGCGTGCTCCGTATGCTCATGCGTGCGTGCTCCGTGCGCGCACTGTGTGCGCACGGCAAGTCATGTGATTTAGAAACAACACTTTTCATTGGTTTATAGTAGTTTCAGTCCCAGAAACTTCCCACACCACACCCACTCCCCTCATTATTACTTCTGATTCCCTGGGAGAAGGAGCTGAGCAGCTTTTCCAGTACTCCAGTATTTGAGAATGGCAGAGCAGCAGTCATCTTCTGGGAGTGAGCAGGAGACCCTTGTGAGACAGAGACAGAGTAAACAGAAAGACTCTTTTATATTTCAATTTTTTACATTTCCAGAGGGGCAGAAGAAGGTGAATGCTGCAAAAGTCACCTGCACCCTTTGTGATCGTGTCTTATCAAGAGGAGATCCTAAAAAGAAATACTCTTTTAGTATCTTCACTATGATCAGGCATGTTAGAGATGTACATCCTGTGGCTTATGCTCGAGCTGCTAGAGAAAACCCTCCAGCAGCTCAGCCGAGCACATCCGCAGCAGCTCAGCTGAGCACATCATCGGCAGCTCAGCCGAGCACTTCATCTGCGGTGGCAGCTTCACCTGGTTCCGTTCCTCTGGATATACACCCTCAGTTTAAGAGGGTGCATATACGGTGCAATGCGTGCAATGCTCTTCTCTCTTATGCGGACACCAGCATTCCCCTAATAGAGAGCAAGATACAGCAGCACACGTGCGGCACCCTATAATTTTTGCCATGTCTTTTTTCTCCTCTGTCCCTCAATTAACACAACGACTCTTTTTAGAGCCACCTAACATCTAAACACTTAAATTTTATTTTTAATTTTATTTTTTTTATGATTCCACCTTGCGCGCACAGTGCGCGCACCTCGTGATTTTTTTTAAAACAAAATAAAATGTGTTTTTCACCCTTCATGGTCCTTCAGGGACCCCTGACAAAAGCTAGGGGGTCAGGAACTCTGTACCCTGCCCCCTTTTCACGTTCTCCACCTTTCTTTTTCACTGTCACACTCAAAATGGCGGTTGACACTTCCTGATTTCGACCGATTCGAATGTTGACTGACATGAATCCACCAATCAGAATTACGCTCGCGCACAGCACCGTGCGCGTATTGTGCGCGCACGGTGCGCGGCTATAGATATTTATGTGCTTTTAACTGCAATTTTCTCAGGAACTACTGAACAGATTGACACCATATATGCAAAAGGCACATGCCTGACCTGAGGACTACCTCTTTGCCAAATTTCAAGTAATTCTGTTCAGCCGTTCGGGCTGTACCTTCGACTAAAGGTCCTATGGGAAAATGCATGGGGAAAACGTGTTTTGGGACCCCCCTTTTTTCTCAGCCCCCGCTTGACGAATCACCCCGAGACTTTCAGGGTAGGAGCTGAGCGGAGCGCCCCATTAGTTTTGAAAATTTCGCGAGGATTCGTCAACCGGCGCCAAAGTTATTCAAAATAGAATTTTCAGATTTCCTATGGAAACACGGTCCTAACTCTAACTATCTACTGGTGACCGCCAGTAGATAATATACATATATAGATATATATATTACCTACAGTAGGTAGTTATAGTTATAACTTTGGTGTCGTTTGATGAATCTTCATGAAATTTTCCAAACTAATTCTTTGTTGATATCAGCTCCTATGTTGAACGTTTGGGGGTGATTTGTCAAGGGGGGCCGAGAAAAAAGGGGGGTCCCAAAACATGTTTTCTCCATGTTGATTTCCATAGGAAACTTTAGACAAGGCTACAGGTCGAACGGGTGAACGGAATTACCCCACATTTGGGAGGGAGAAGGGTCTTGGTCTAGAAAGCACGCTTTTGCTTATTTGGTGTAAATCCGTTAAGTAGTTTTGGAGAAATATCAAAATGTACTGATATCGATATTTGGGAATTCTGCCTTCTGATCAGTGCGAGCGGTTGCAACTAGGAAGTGTTGGCAGCCAATTTGAGATTCAGTTGAAGCGAGCAAGGGTAAAAAAGGGCAAAAAGAGTAGGAAAGAGGAGGGTAGGAGTGCTTTGAGGTCTGTGGGGTGGCTAGGGTGTGCTACACAGGGAGTGTGAAGCGATGTATTCACCCCTACCAGTGTGAAAGTGCTGTTTTGCCCAGAGTGAGATGGTGCTGAGGTGAGGCGCCGGTACACTCTGGGATGAAACCGTAAGCTGATTGCTGTAAACTGATGTGCTCTGGGCGCTGTAGCATACTGGCCGCTGTAGCATAGCTGTGCAAGTGGTGTTATTATGGGTTTAGAGTATAGCACTGTGAGCTCTGTGGGGTGGGTGGGTGTGCTATACAGGGAGTGTGAAGCGCAGTATTCACCCCTAGTGGTGTGAAAGGGCTGTTTTGCCCAGAGTGAGATGGTGCTGAGGTGAGGTGCTGGTACACTTGGGAATTAAACCGTGTGCTGATTGCTGTAAACTGATGGGCTCTGGGTGCTGTATCATACTGGCCGCTGTAGCATAGCTGTGCAAGTGGTGTTAGTATGGGTTTAGACTATAGTGGGAGTGGGAAGCAAACTACTCACCCCTACCGGTCTGCAGACTCGAATGGAGTGTTTTAGCAAGCAGGAATAAAGAAATAATCATGAAGAATATGATGCAGAATGTTGCAATGCTACAGAAGACAAATGGTGAAATCAGGTGTGTTTAAGAAAGTGGCAGTGTGGGATAAAGCGATGGAGTCTGCAAGTTATATAAAAAGTGTCTTTATTTAAGTGCCATAAATGGAACCACTGGTGCAAGAGCTAAGGCATCCAGCTGAGGCAAACTCCAACCACTTCTGCTGTAGTCAAACCTAAGCTCCTGCATCAGTTAATTCCACATTACATGTTACAGTTCCATGTGACATAAACAATACCTATTAGACATGAATGACTGTAAATTGCAGAATGAAAATAAAGGTAGGATACGATTACCACACTGTGCCAACCAGTTCCTAAACAATGCCGTGTTTTTTTATCTTGATCGCCAGCTCGTGAGCAGAGGCTGAGGGTGTACAAAGAATAGATATGGTTTCAAAATGGTTGTCGGGTTTAGGCTAATTTAGCAAGTAAATAGCATATTTGCATAAGCCATACATCATCCATCCCTGGTTAGTGTGGAGACGTAAGGGCCAATAATGAAAACAGAGTTCAAATGCCTAAGCATACTTAGAAAGTTATTATATGAAAATAGTACAATTGAAGTGTATTAAAAAATGTAATAGGAAAAAGTCAAAAAAGTTGGAAAAAATCAACCCAAGAATAAAGTGAATTTCTTACAAGTCTTGGAGATTGCCGCCCGGAAGTTCTTCAACGGCTTGAGATGCGTAATGTTCCAAGAGGAGAAAAGCCAAGCGATTCAAGTCATATCCTCGAAGGGACAGTAATGTTCCTCAAATGTTGGAGCGGCAATTTGAATTGGCAGGCAATCTGCGATGTTGTAAAAGGTCGCACGTTGCAAGAGATCTTTCACGGCTGTGCAGAAATCCCATTCCGCCAGGATACCTTTTTGCGTTGCATCCGCCATTGCTCCACTGCACGAACAATCAAGTTCATGGTTTTCAAGATACTCCATTACCTGCTGGATATCGGGAGCGTTTGCTGGGATGTTGGCAAGGCATAGATCCATTCGCCAGTCGATTGGGCAAGGTGTGCAATAAAAAGATGGTTGCCCGCAGATTGTATATGTGTAAATAAATGTCATGTTGTAGCCGGCTCCCATAATAGATAAAGGCAGGCAGCCGAAGAGTTGTTCAATTTTTTCACAGTATTGATGTAGCTTCGCGTAGAGGCGTATTCTGTTGGACATGCTTGTTACCATAGGGAACACAGACATTTTTAACAAGCTAAAATACTAGTAGGATGGCCGCAAACAGAGCGAGAATTATGGGCACTGTTCCTGTTATTCCAGAGATGATCGAATGAATGAAGTCTGGTATTAGACTAAAACAGTTTGAAAGCCTGTGACAAGGCGGGCGGAGACAGTGTTAAAAAAGTGTGCCAGACCTTAAATGTCAGATGTGTTGAAAATTGTGTAACAATTCACAAAGTGTAATGGGAGGTTCATATTTAAAAGAGAGTGTATTTTACTTGAAGTTCGTGCTATCTACAGTCGATAAATTACTTTTGGAGAAGTGAGAGACACTTCTGTTTGAAACAAAAGCGCTTTCAGTTTTCTCTGTTTAATAAAATCTGTTTTTAAAGTAGGTATTGAAGGCCAAGTTGAACTTTGGGAGTTACTTTGTGTGGGTGGGAATAGAGATTGCCAGAGGAAGTTATCCGGTTTGAAACAGTAAGGACCTACGGTATGCCAGCTCACATTGGGTAGCAGTCCATGTTATTAAGAAGCAGATAACTGCTGTTAGAAAGCTGTGTTAATGTTGGTCTGATTGTGGGAGTTGGTGTGCTTTTAAGAAAGCATGCAAGATTGGGGGCTGCAAGCTTAGAATCGTCGTGCAGTTGGACATTCTTGCATAGTAATGAATGACTGCCATTGTGGTCCCACTTTTCACCTGTGAGAAAAACTTTGGTATCCTTTTTAAGACAGCGATATGTAAATGGGAGAAGCCACTGCTCTGAATAAACGCGCTACCTTATATATTCACAAACAACATGACAAACAACATGTACACCTAGCAGACACAACAACACTACGTACTGTGGGAACCGTGGCTAGCCATGTACACAAACCAAACATAGCAGCTCTGCCACACAATGCAGAATACGGGGAGAGATGGGAGCAATGTATATGCGAAGGGGGCAAGTGATTCTCGATTATAAAAGTATACAATGTAAAGTCTCTCCCTCTACTCATACGTAGATGACACTCAAATTCTTTTTTCCCTCTCCTCGGCCGCAGCAAACGCTCCATCTGCTCTTAAACTAGGACATAGCCGAGTGGCAGAGTGGATGCAGGCGAACCTCCTGAAACTGAACGGAGATAAGACGGAGGTGCTCATTCTGGGCAAGCAAAAGCACCTCTGGAGCCCTGCACACTGGCCGTCAGAAATGGGCCCACCACCCCTCCCAGTGACCCAGGTTCGCAATCTTGGCTTTGTCCTGGATGATTCGCTCTCCATGCGACATCAAGTGGTTAAGGTGGCAGCCACCTGCTTCTCCATCTTGGGGTGGCTCCGTAAAATTTTATGGATGCTCCCAGTATGGACAAGACGCTCGGTGGTCCAGGCTTTAATCACCTCTCGCCTGGACTACAGCAATGTGCTTTACCTAGGAGTTACCCTGGAGCTTCAGAGGAGACTTCAGCTTGTACAGAATTCAGCCGCTCGCCTCCTCTGCAAGGTCCCGTAGAGATCTCCAATTTCCCCTTTCCTTAGAGACCTTCACTGGCTCCGTATCGCTAACCATGTCAAATTCAAGGCCCTCTGTTTTCTGCATAAAATCAAGCAAGGGTCGGCCCCAGGTTACCTCAAGGCCCTTGTCCAACAATACTCTCCATCCCGCCTCCTCAGATCATCAGTTCATGGCAACTTTCTGATTCCGCGCTTCAAACTGACGAGAATGGGCGGATGCTCTTTCTCCTGCGTTGCCCCCAGGTTGTGGAATTCTCTTCCGGCTACACTGAAACTCAAACCATCTCTGTTAAAATTCCGCAAAGACCTTAAAACCTGGCTTTTCTCTCACTAACAACTGCGATGCGTAATCATTAACTCTACTGGCGCCGGGAGACCCCTTGCGGGTAGCTGCGCGCCCTATAAATTCAATTACAAATACAAATACAAAGTGTTGCGGGGATGTGCCGGACAGACTTGAGTATACAGAGCAAAGACATGTACATGTCAACATACACTGATGGTCTATTAAGTGGTCAGTGGATGCAACCATGATAGTACAGTCAGTAGGGAAGATAACAAAAACATAGCACGTACGTGCCCCCTCCCCCCAAATCTTTAGCGTAGTGGGCTGGCTCGGCATACGCAAGGCTAGCGTAGGGGTATGAATAAAAGGCACGTTTCTCTGGGTGTGGTTCTCTTCCGGAATGGCGAACATGTCTGTCAGGTCTGCGCAGCTTACACCGCCATGAGGCTGACACCTTGACCGAAGGCGGCTGCGGGAATAATGCTCTCAGCCTGCTGGTACCCAGAAACCGTCATGGCCGCTGCGACGCACATATGCCCCACAGTTCACCTTTCGACACCGCCGTATGTGAAAGAGGGCGCACCATGTGCCGGCGGAAGCTTTTGGGCCGAGGCCTGCGAGCTGGGAAGGCTCCTGAGATCAACACTGGCTACCGTGACACAGGCAGACAGCACCCAGCCTGAGGTCCAACACCGTGGAGTGCTCTGTATACTACTAACATTGTAGTCCAACAGGTACCAACAGTGGAACGGTGTCTTGAACCGACAATGGACGATATTAGAACTGCATCTGAGAGTGCAGATGAAGGTACTCCCTTCCACCAGGTGCAACCAACTCTAGGTTCCAACAGTGGAACAGTGTCTTGATCCCACAATGGATGATGTTAGAACCAGATCTGAGAGTGGAGATGAAGGTAGTCCCTTTGACCAGGTGCAAGCAATTCTAGGTCCCAACAGTGGAACGGTGTCTTGATCACAGAATGGACGATGTCCGATATTACCTGCTGCTTGGTTTTCACAGAACTCCCTCCGTTGCGGTGCATCAGACTCTGTGGTTCCATAGCTAATTGCTGCACATGATCATTGGGCTTGGCTGACTGCAGTCGCTGGAGTACACCGCAGTACAGCAGGTCCGAACAGTGGAACAGGGTCTTGATCCCAGAATGGACGATGTTAGAACTGCATCTGAGAGTGCAGATGAAGGTACTCCCTTCGACCAGGTGTAACCAACTCTAGGTCTCAACAGTGGACCGGTGTCTTGATCCCAGAATGGAAAATGTCCGATATTAGCTGCTGCTTGTTGGTTTTCACAGAACTCCCTCCATTGTCGTGCATCAGACTCTGTGCTTCCGTAGCTAATTGATGCTCATGATCATTGGGCATGGCTGACTGCAGTCGCTGGAGTACACCGCGGTACAGCAGGTCCGAACAGTGAAACCGGGTCTTGATCCCACAATGTACGATGTTAGAACTGCATCTGAGAGTGGAGATGAAGGTACTCCCTTCGAACAGGTGCAACCAACTCTACGTCCCAACAGTGGAACGGTGTCTTGATCCCAAAATGGACAATGTACGATATTACGTGCTGCTTGGTTTTCACAGAACTCCCTCCGTTGAGGGGCATCAGACTCTGTGCTTCATAGAAAACTGCTGCATATGATTATTGGCCTTGGCTGACTGCAGTCGGTGGAGTACACCGCGGTACAGCAGGTCCAAACAGTGAAACGGGGTCTTGATCCCACAATGGACTATGTTAGAACTGTATCTGAGAGTGGAGATGAAGGTACTCCCTTCAATCAGGTGCAACCAACTCTAGGTCCCAACAGTGAAACGGTGTCTTGATCCCAAAATGGACGATGTACGATATTACCTGCTGATTGTTTTTCACAGAACTCCCTCCGTTGAGGTGCATCGGACTCTGTGCTTCCGTAGCTAACTGCTGCACATGATTATTAGGCTTGGTTGACTGCAGTGGGTGGAGTACACCATGGTAGAGCAGGTCGGAACAGTGAAACGGGGTCTTGATTCTGTGATTTGAGATGTCATCAGTGATGTCATGAGTGATGTCACTTACCCTGTCATGAGCGATGTAATATGTGACGTCATCAGCAGTGCATTGCGGGCGCGCGAGTTATAGTTAGCTGAACTAACTATAACTGGAGAATTTCAATGGTTTTGTACGAGTGAAAAGTCCAGCTAACTATAACGCCCCTGAAACCTATGGTTTTTTCGGTGAATTTCTAAGGTTTTTTAAATGCTAATTCCTAACTATAACGTGCCTGAAATCTATGGTTTTTTCAGTGAATTTCAAAGGTTTTTTAAATGCTAATTTCTAACTATGCCTACAGAGGTAGCACATGTGAAGAAAGAAGAAAAAACGCACAGAAAGAAAAAAAAGAAATGCAGAAAGAAGCAACAGAAGTCCTCAAAGACGAAGAAAAGTGCAGGAAGAAAGATAACGTGCAGAAAGAACAAACAGAAGAGCAGAAAGAAGCCTTGTTGCAAAATCATCCTGTACCCTCAACTTTTTCAGACGGATACTGGTGGTAACTGAGTCTGACTAACCAGTCCTAGAGCCAGTGCTATGTTAAAAGACATTCAGAATACAGTGAAAACACCTACATACACTAGGGAACTCTATGCGTTGGGGTCCCCCTCTGATCAGCATGACCTCCTCTGTATGCCCCTAGTATATAATAGGGTAGGGGATTAAAACTACCTCTCAAAACGCCCTGTGGCCGTTTTAGGTTGGAAGATTAAGTTCCCTTGAATCCTGAGGGTCCCTAGGCTCCAACTAGACCACTAGGTACCTCCAGTAAGCGCCACAGAGCTGCGTTGCAGAGAGATGTAAAAAGGGGCATGGCCTAGACCACCTCTCTGCATTGCAGCGCAGTGGCGCTCACTGGAAGCACCTGGTCAGCTAGTTGGCCCCCAGGGTCCCTCAGGATTGAAGGGGAATTATTTCCCCAACTTAAAACGCGCCACAGGGCTTGTTTGCACACGTTAACTCAGGCCCCGTCCCCTCCCTTCTCCACTGTGTAAACACGCCCTGTGTCCGTTTTTTAAGTAGAGAGATTAAGTCCCCTTGAATCCTGAGGATCCCTAGGGGCAAAATAGCCCACTAGGTACATCCAGTAAGCGCCATTGCAGAGAGGTGTAAAAAGGGGCATGGCCCGGACCACCTCTCTGCAACACAGAGCAGTGGCGCTTACTGGAAGCACCTGGTGGGCTAGTTGGCCCCCAGGGTCCCTCAGGATTGAAAGGGAATTATTTCCCCAATTTAAAACGCGCCACAGGGTGTGTTTGCACACGTCACCTCAGGCCCCGTCCCCTCCCTTCACCACTGTGTAAATGCTCCCTGTGGCCGTTCTAAGTTGAGAGATTAAGTCCCCCTGAATCCTAAGGGTCCCTAGGGTCGAACTAACCCACTAGGTACTTCCAGTAAGTGCCACAGAGCTGCGTTGCATAGAGGTGTAAAAAGGAGCGTGGCCTCAGAACACCTGTCTGCAACGCAGCTCCCTGGCGCATACTGGAGATACCTTTGGGCTAGTTGGCCCTTTAGGGACCCTCAGTATTGAAGGGGAATTAATTCCCCAACTTACAACTGGCCAGGGGGCGCATTTGCAGAGTGCTGCAAGGAGGGGGCGTGGCCTCCGGCGCGATGCCGGTCTTTTATTTATTTTATTTTTTCAAGAAGGAGGGCTGTGTGGCCCCCCTTCTTTTTCTAATTTACAGGCCTGCACCCTAATTTTTTTTGTTGAAAAAAATAAATTTGGCCCTCCCAAGGCCTTAATCGGCCCCGGGGACCCCAACCCCTGGGTCATGGCCTTTTTTTTTTTTATTCTTTAGGAGGGGGCTGCGTTGCCCCCCTCCTCAGGCCACTTATGGCCCCGGGGACCCCATCCCCCGGGGCCGGCCTTTGTTTTTTATTATTTTTTAAAAATATACATTTATAGAAACACCTAGGAGATGCTGTACAAACCGTATGTACCTATCACCATGACGATTTGCGTGATATTCATTAAAAGGCGACTATGCATAGAATGAATCCACATGGAATGTATTTACACCGCTAGTGAAGCTCTGATGTGTCTGACGCCCTACTGTGCCTAATCCCGGCGCCCCCGCCGGTGGGTACTCTCCAAGTAGACACCCTTGTTGTTTATTTATACAAACATGGGTAGCTATTGACGGGCACATTTAATATACACGCACACCAAGCCATTCAAAGGGGATTCGACAAAAATTCGACCAAACTTTGCAAGAAACCCCCCTCACGGTTAATAAAACACACATCCACCGCCGGATGTGTAATTCTTTTTATTTTACTCTCTGGAAAGGAAATGAACCTCACTTGAGAGTCACAGCATGCTCCTGGCTGAGCCCAATGCTGTGTTACACCCACCAGTGCCCGCCGAGTGCCTCACACCTCTGTGTTGTATTCCACCAGCTAGTGCGTATGCTATGACACACTCTAGCCCATGTGCACTGTAACACCACCCCATGAATATGTCATGCCACATTTGCTTCACACGGGTTATATTGCCCCATCTAACGTGCCTTCCTCGATGCCTATGTTATAACGCACAGCGCTATGCCATACATATTACAATCTGGGATCCATATCTTTGTCGCTGTGCATATGCAATGTTACACTCCCCAGCAAATATTTTATATTACAACTTTAGAGACTAGTTAGGTTACACAACACTGCCATGTGCATATTACACTCCAAGGCGCATATCGCATAGCACGCGCTAGTGCCTGTGCTATCTCGCGCTCTCCAATGAATCTGTCATTGTGCACAATGTATTGCATATTATATTTCACGCCCCGGTTCATCTTATATCACACTTTTTGGTGCATAGTTTATACCATATGGTATATCTAGTTTTCATTTTCAATCGTGCTCTCAGGACTATGTTCTATATAACACTGCGTCCACCTACCCTTTTCACGGGCATTACATTTTGCGATGGGGGTGGAGGGTCAGGGGGTGTTTCTGCCAAGTGAGCCCGGAGTCATAGTCACAAACGTCCTCTTCTTCCTGAAAAAAAGTGAGATTATGCTGCATACTTGTTCATATTTTAAGTAGTTCGCACAGACACACATTTTAAAAACAATAAAGTTCCTAATACCCACCTTCTCTGAACAGTTAGCGTGCTGCCCCATCCACCTCCTCCCTATCCTCTGTTGTCTGAATCCATGGACTAGCCTCCTCCCTCCTGCCATGCATGGTCTGATGTGCTGCCACTGCCCTCCATTTAGCATGATGTACCAGTCCACTCCTCCTGCCCTCCATTGCCCAATTATATGGCCCATCATTGACCTCCTGCTTAGCCTCTGTGCCTAGCTTGCTGCCCTACTCCTACCCCCTGCCCTCCGATGTCTTTGTGCATGCCCCTGCTCCCTCCTTTTTGCCCACCATGTTCCATGGACCTGCCACTCATATCTACTCTGAGTGTTCTGTTGAGCTGCCACTCCCCTCCCACCTGCCTAGCATTGTCAGATGACTGTAACCTGTCCCTGCCACCTCCACCCTGCTTGTCCACATGCCATGCCCCTATCCCCTTCCTATTGTCCTCCATGGTCCATTTTACTGCCACACCCTTCTGCCCTCCCTGGTCTGTTGTGCTGCAACTGCTCCTCCTGCCTGCCCCGCGCAGTCTGTTGTGAAGCCCCTTCCCCTGAACTCTCTTGTCTGTGCCCAGGTCCTGACCCTCCCTTCTATCCTCCATGGTCCTTTGTGCATGCCCCCACACCCTCCTTTTTGCTCATCATAGCCATTGTGCTGCCACTAACCCTCCCGCTTGCCATGCATGGTCTTCTGTGCTGCCATGGCCCCTCCCACCTTCCCTGTGTGGTCAGCTAGCTGCCCTGACCCCCTCTCACCTTCCCTCCATGGTCTGTGTGTATGCCATCATAGTCTCATTGTTGCTCTCCATGGTGTGTCTTGTTTCTAGTGCCCAACCTGCCTGACCTCCATGGCCATCTTGCTGCTCCTGCCCTGCCCCCTTGCCCCCAGCCCTCTGTTTCCATGCGCAGACCCCTATTCCCTCCCTCCTGGCTTGTCTGTTCCATTGTAATGCCCCTGATCCGTCCCTCTTGCCCTTTATGGTCTGTTATGCTGCAGCTTTCTCTCCTGTCTGTCCATTATGGTCAGCTAGCTACCATTGCCTCTTTCCCCTCTGTTCTCTGTTGTCCATGTGCATGGTCCTGTCCCCTCCCTCTTCCTTTCTAGGGATTGTTTTGCTGCACTCCCATCCCGCATGCCCTGTGTGGTGTATTGTGCTGCTGCAAACCCTGAGGCCTGCCCTGCAGGGTCAGTTTGGTGCACCTCTCCATGTCCCTCCTGTCCTCTGTTATCCAAGTCCATGTCCCTACCCCATTTCCTTCCATGATCCAATGTACCATACTTGCAAACATTTTGAACTTGGTAAGAGGGAGATTTTGAAAAAAAACTGGGGTATTGATTTTCCCCTTTGAGTTACATTGAAAAAGAGGAGATTGTAGACAGGAGACAGATCAAATAAAGCCCATTTGAGCTTAAAAACATTGGACGTTTCCTGGCTGAAACGGGTCTGTTACAAGAAAACAATGGTTCTGTCGGGTATGAGCAAAACAATTACTTTGTTATACAAGTGAATCAAGGAAGAGGTAAGGAATCAATCAAGAGTTGACCACACAATGTGAGAGTACAAATCACGGTAAAGCCAAATTTGAAGGGTGTAATGTCATTCTTTATATATAAATTGCATCATTTATATAAAAACACCCATATCACTTGTAAAGCGCGGTTACCAAAGTAATAAACTGTAAAGTGAATCAGTGAGTCAGTGACAAGGTGACATAAGTGACAGAATTGTGCATAGTATATACAGTGATCTAATACAGAAAAAACTTTTTATGTACACAATATACAAGAAGAGGGCCAGTATCGAGGAAAATCACAATGACACCGTTTCACGAATAAATCAAAACATGTATAGAAAACAGGTCTTGAACTGGTCCTAGCAATTATCGTCGACGTTTCAACCCAGTGTAAGCGACATTAAATCGTCATGTAGGGTCTTCATCAGGACATTAAAATAAACGATGGCAACCTGCAAGAGCAAGTAAAGTACGTATCAATAATGTAATGTGCGATTATTTTAATGTGTGGTCCTGAATAATAAGAGGCCATAACTCACCTAGCCTATGGTCTAGGATGGCCTAGCAATCAAACGTTCAAGTGTAGAAGGACAGAGCGCCTCATCCAATGGGGTCTCTGTAAGTCAAAATAGAGCGCGTGATGCCGTCAATAAACCGCTATCACTGATTGTCGAGCAACAATGAGACAGCGCCTCTACAATGTTAAAGTTAAGAGGAGTACGAAAAAGGGAGAGTTATGATTAATCAAATAATTAACCTCCATTAAAACCGATTTAGGAAATTAAATAAACACGACAATCACGGGTTACACACAACCAACTTGGGTGCTTAAAAGAGCTCACCTCAAACGGAGTTTTCCTGTAAGGAAGGCCGAGTCCGGTGAATGAAATACGTCGGATCCAATCCGAAATCAATTTTCTATGAGTATCTGTAAGGACAAGCGTTCATTGAGGAAAAACTCATGGCCGGGTACAGAAAACTTGATAACTGGATTGGAAGAGTAAGTGCTTACTTAAATTGGAAGTCAAAGCCCAGCGATCACGACTCACGCTGCAGCACCTCCTATCTTAGTCGGAGGAAGCCGCAACTGACAGGCCGGCTGCTAAATGAAGACAAGCCGGGGCAGTCCTGTCTGACGTAGACAAAGTGACGTGTCATGCAAGTTGCCTAGCAACCACGTTCGCTTCAGGGAAATGAAGCAGCTGGGGCCAGCGCGAAACGGGTCTGTTGGCATGTACGGGTGTACTACCACTGCCTCTTCCTTCTGCCCACAATGGTCTATTATATTGCCACAGCCTCTCTTGCCAGTCCTGTATTGTTGGTTTGTTGCCCCTGCCCCCCTTTCCACTGCCCTCCATAGTCTGTTGTGCTGCCACTGCCCTTCCTGCCTGCCCAGTGTGGTCAAATTGTTGCATCTGCACTCTCCTACCTGCCTTCAATTTTCAGAGTCCGTGCCCCTGGCCTCTGCCTCTCATCAGAATCCAAATGAACAGCTAGATTGCTAACATTCTATATTTATTACAAAAGTGTGGACCGCCTGCGGTCATCTTGATGTAATTAAAATTGTAATACCTAGAGTATTTCCTTTAGAAATTACATATATGAGAGGGTCTTATTTGCATCAAAATTATGGTTAGTGCTCTAAAAAACTAAAATGAGGACATATTTTCTGAGTTTTCAAATAGCGACAAAGAACTTTTAAATTATTTGTAATCTGTATGTTTTTTTATCCAGTTGACCACTTGATTAAATGTTGCACCTAGGGGAGAGGATGTGGTGTTACTTCCAGAGCTACAGACTTTCGCAACTGGGGAACCAGGTTGGAGTTTCTGCTTCAGCTCAACATTCTGTGATTCTGGTCAAATCACTTAATCTCCCCATGTCTACAACCAAAATGAATTTGATCTTGTGTGATGTAACCAATGCTCATGTAAATCACTCCAATACCTGACAAGTCTGCACTATACAAAACTGCAAATACACAAAAAATAAGTGTTTTGCACACTTCTGTCATTGGGCTACATGTGGGCTACATCTGGGTGATATTTGTGCTGCATTTGGGCTCTTTTGTCTCTGGTGGCCATCTTGGGAGATTTATTTGTAATAAAGGTTCCTATTTTCCTCAATTACTACAGTCTCCTCAGTACGAAATGCTTTCAGTTTTTTACTTTGATTCCATTAAGAAGGTATTCAGAAATGTCACACATTTGCCATAAATTCTGAATGTTAGCAATCTAGTTGCTCATTAGATCACTGTAGTAAAGCTACTGCTCACCACGGAAGTCTGCTGCTGGTATTCAAAGTGCATGTTTCAGTCTGCATGTCAGAATTTTTTTATGAAATAGAAGAGGATTTGAGAAGTCAAAATGTGCCCTAATTTTTCTTTCTGCAGAACTAATCATAATTTCTATGGCAAAATGAACCCCCTCATTTAGTTCCTTTGTAAATCAAATGTTTTAAGTGTTACCACTTTATTCCAATCAAGATGGCTTCAGGTGTGCCATGCGTTTGTCATAAGTAAGACTGTTAGCGCTCTAGTTGTTCGTTAGAACACTCTGGGACATTCTGTCATTGGGCTATACTTGGGCTACATCTGGGTGATATTTGGGCTACATTTGGGCTCTTTTGTCTCTGGTGGCCATCTTGGGAGATTTATTTGTTATGAAGTTTCCTAATTTCGTGCAGTCTCCTCAGTAGGAAATACTTTCAGTTTTTTACTTTGGTTCCATCAAGAAGGCATTCAGATGTGTCACACATTTGCCATAAATTCTGAATGTTAGCACTCTAGTTGCTCATTAGATCACTGTAGTAAATCTACTGTTCACCAGGGAAGTCTGCTGCTGATATTCAAAGTGCATGTTTCAGTCTGCATGTCAGAATTGTTTTATGAAATAGAAGAGGATTTGAGAAGTCAAAATGTGCCCTAATTTTTCTTTCTTCAGCACTAATCATAATTTCTATGGCAAAATGAACCCCCTCATTGTGTTCCTTTGTAAATTAAATGTTTTAAGTGTTACCACTTTATTCCAATCAAGATGGCTTCAGGTGTGCCATACTTTTGTCATAAGTAAGACTGTTAGCGCTCTAGTTGTTCGTTAGAACACTCTGGGACATTCTGTCATTGGGCTATACTTGGGCTACATCTGGGTGATATTTGAGCTACATTTGGGCTCTTTTGTCTCTGGTTGCCATTTTGGGAGACTTATTTGTTATGATGTTTCCTAATTTCCTCATTTACTACAGTCTCCTCAGTAGGAAATACTTTCAGTTTTTTATTTTGATTCCATCAAGAAGGCATTCAGATCTGTCACACATTTGCCATAAATTCAGAATGTTAGCACTCTAGTTGATTATTAGATCACTGTAGTAAAGCTACTGCTCACCAGGGAAGTCTGCTGCTGGTATTGAAAGTGCATGTTTCAGTCTGCATGTCAGAATTTTTTAATGAAATAGAAGAGGATTTGCGAAGTCACTCAAAATTTGCCCTAATTTTTCTTTCTGCAGCACTAATCATACTTTCTATGGCAAAATGAACCCCCTCATTTTGTTCCTTTTTAAATTAAATGTTTTAAGAGTTACCACTTTATTCCAACCAAGATGGCTTCAGGTGTGCCATACGTTTGTCATAAGTAGGACTGTTAGCGCTCTAGTTGTTCTTTAGAACACTCTGGGAAGCTGCAGTAGAACACAACAATGTTGCCAGATTGGGCTATTTCCCGCACAATTGGGCGACTTTTTTCCCAGTTGTGCGGGAAAAAACCATGCCTGGCGGGGGGCTACTTTTTGGGCTAGTTTTGGATGATTGTGCGCAATTTTGTGGCCTGGGCGGGTGCCGACCACGAGGAGTCCGTCACGTGAGTGCGCGGGCCAATGTGGGGGTCCCCCAGGGCCGTCAATCCAGTAGCGCGTGAAAACGCTACCAATGACGGCCCTGGGAATCATTTTTTGGCCAGCCCCTGCGTGCGTGCGTCACGGTGCGGTGCGTGACTGACCTCAGGCTGACGGAGCTCTTACTTTCGGCTCAACGGTGGACGCCAGCCGAGCCTGTAACCGGTCCCAGCCCACAGCAGCAGGTACGCATGGAGTGAGCTTGGATGCTAATCTAGACGCCCTGTCTCCCTCTCTTTAAATGGTGGGGGCTGAGCGCTCCTCCGCCTGGAGGCAGCAGCTTCAGCCGGATGTGTGAATTCCTCGCTCAGTGCTGGTGAGGCAGCCGGCCGGGCTGCTGCTCGCGTTACGAGGCAGACAGAAGTCGCTCACCTCGGCAAGTCCCACTTCCGGCATCAGGCAGGTCCGAGATCACCTCACCTCCGTGACGGAACGACACTACCTCTGGAGCCCCCTCTTACGAAGCCCTGTGTCCCTGGGGCGGAGAGCTGGTCTTCCCCAGAACGGTGAGTGCAATGTTCATGCTCAGTGCACGGAGCTCACCTGCGGAGAGTTCAGTGGCGGGGGCGCAGGGTTCAAACTTAGCTCTCCTTTCTCTCGCTTTTGGGAGTGGGGCAGACTGGGGTCTAGTGAATGCTGGCGAGTTCAGGGCCAGCCGGTGTCGAGTCTGTGCGGCGGTGTCAAGTGTGGGGATCGGGGCTGACACCATGGCATTGAATGACTTTGGAAGACCTGCGCTACCAAGCATCAGCCGTCACTTGTAAATAAGTACTTTTACATGTACATCCAGGGTCCTGTGCGTGCACCTACAGGAGGCCGTACTACATATTAGAGCAGCCCATGCCTACGTTTTATGCATATCACGACGCTGGCAGGTAAAACCCCAGCAGTGCGGTGCACCCTGAGCCCTCCCCGCAGACTTATCTGGACAGGTGGATGGATGGATGAGTGAAAGGGTGGCTGATCGGTGAGTGAATGGGTGGATGGATGAGTGAATGGATGGATGAGTGATAGGGTCAATGGATGGATTCATGAGTGGATGAGTTGAAGTATGGGTGGATCGAAGAAAGGAAGGATGGCTAAGTGAAAGGGTCAAAGAAGAGAGAAAGGGAGGATGAATGGATGACTGAAAAGGGGACTGGGTGGTAGGATGAGTAACTGGGTGGATGGATGAGTAAGTGAAAGGATGGCTGGATGGGTGAGTGGATAAATGGCTGGATGGATGAATAGATGGTTGGGTGAAAGAGTGGATGGATGAGTGTACAGATGGATAGGGTGAAAGGGTGGATGAATGGATGAGTGAAATGATGGATGGAAAGATACGTACGCTTTCAAGTGGATGAATGTTTGGATATAGATGGAATTACTTATACACTATTACGCGACCACCTTTGATGCGTCTGTAAAACGTACCTTTTGTCCCTAAGTTTTGTCCTGAATTTTGACCTCCCGTCCTGAATTTTTGTCCTGAATTTTGACCCTTTGTCCTGAATTTTTACACTCACCGTCCTGAATTTGCACCCATGCCAGTTGGTCACCCTATTTATAGGAAGTGATGAATATTGATAGATGCCAGGAAGTTGACGTAGGTAAAGAGTGTTTTAACACCCAAACCAAAACTGACCACATCGGTTGTTCGTAGGCCAGCCCAGCTTCGAAAACCGTCGTGCAGGCGCCACCCAACCTCACACGCACCTGCTGGCAGCACCGCGTGCGTCTGTTTACCACTGTCCTGGCATGGATCTGACACTCCGTGCTTCACCATGTTGCTGATGCCAAGGCGCGCACTGACGCACCTGGATACCCGTAGGGTCGCAGTCTTTTTGCGCTTTATAAATATCTATACAATACAATACGACGCACACTGTTTGCTGCTCAAACTGGAGCTGATTTCGGGGGGCGGGCTGAATCTTTAAGCAATAGGCAGAGTGGAGCTGCAGGGGCTCTTAGAAGTCGCAGTGAGAACTGGTCTTAAAAATTATTAGCATTAAGGCAGGTGCCCAGTTAACACCCTCCCACCATCTGTATATTGAATAGAATGTATATTTGTCGTTAAAATTGTTTCTGATGACAATTTGTGCATAATTGGAGACTTGCTTATTTGGGCTGGTTTTTGGGCTGGAACTGGTCTGATTGGGCTTATTTTGGGCTTATATTTGATCGGCTTGGGACGGGTCTAAAAATATGGCAACACTGGAACACAAAGGAATCAACTGACAGTCTCTGCCCTTGTTGGATGTACATGTTTTACTGAGAATGTCAGACTTCATTCTCACATGACTGAGAAAGATAATGTGAATTTACAGAAAATATCCTCTCAGTTTAGCTTATAGATCACCTTCCAAACCTCTGTGGGAAAAGCATGAGAAAATAGTTTTCTCTCAAACATGATTCACGATATCACAGCAGAAGGCTTTGTCACATGGTAAAATCACCTTAGAACACACCACAATTCCTAAAATGAGTATGGTACCATCAACAAATGATTTATAATGTAACTAAAGTCTACAAAACCTTCTATTAACTGCAATGCTTTTTAATGAGGTGCTATCATGTATATTGGTCCCAAGATGGCTGCCAACACTTCTTGGATGAAGTGCTGACAGCCAATCAGATCTCACGATGAGATGTGTGGTTTGGCTCCTCCCAGATATAAATGTGATTTTACTTTTGATTTTCTCAGGAACTACTGAACGGATTTACACCATTGAAGCAAAAGGCACGAGTCTGAACTGAGGACTACCTCTTTGCCAAATTTGGTGTAATTCCGTTCAGCACTTCGGGCTGTAGCTGCGTCAACAGGTCCTATGGGAAAATGTATGGAGAAAACGCGTTTTGGGACCCCCCTTTTTTCTCGGCCCCCGCTTGATGAATCACCGAATTTTCAGCATAGGAGCGGACCGGAGCTGGCCAAAAGTTTGGAAAATTTCGCGAAGATTCATCAATCGACGCCAACGTTATTCCAAATAGAATGTTGCGGATTTCCCATGGAAAATAGGTCCTAACTATAACTACCTACTGGCGACTATATATATATATATATATATATATATATATATATATATATATATATATATCATATTTTGCTCACATGCCCGCACTGACAAAACAAGCCCACATTCCAAGGTAATTATTTTGATATTCTTTATTTCAACTATTTGACGTGTTTCAACCTCTCTGTCCTTTCTCAAAGTGAATTCAATGTGCAATATTGTGCCCTACTTAACTTAAAAAACACGGTGCATCAACATGGAAAAACGACTTTTGCTATACATTTCCCACATGCATTTTTAACTCACAGAGGACAGACTCACAAATATAAATTAACAATCGGAATTTGTTTATGAAAAGGAATAATGTGGTTAAAAAGGAAATCAATGCATCTGTCCAAAAAACAAAAAAACATTATAATTGGTGATGCAAAACATGTCAAGCCCATATCATGCATCTGGAAAGTATGGATGGCCAACTGACTAATGGCTACTGGGCATGGGAGATTTACAGAAACAATATCAAAAGTATAGGGATTTGCCGACCCCCAGTGACCTACTATAGCAGGACTGTCTCCTCAGTAGTAGACAAACCAGTATTATCTCGCAAGTGCTTGGGCTAGAATTAATCAGAAAAAATGAAATATAGAGGGATTAACACCGAATGGGCAAATCCACTCCGAGGATGGCTAATATATCTGCCACGTACAGATATCTATCGAAAAAATAGTCAATCACATGATTGAGCATACCACTTGTATGTATGTAAAGTATAAAAACTTGAGGCTAAGATGGAGAGAAGAAAAGAAAACAGAGAGGAGAGGAGAAAACAAAGAGATGGATCGGAGATTTGAAATTGCATCCGTGGCGGAGGTTGAGTATCACCCTCCCCTGCCACAGTACCTCTTTTTCCTTTCAAGGGATGAATTTTCAATAGTTTCAATTTCCTGGTAAAAAGGAACATGTCAATACGAGTACATAAGTAGTCAAGGTTGGCAGTGGGACAAAACGACAGACCTAGTTCCAATAGCGAATGTTCATCAGGAGTGAGGGTATGTTTGGAAAGATTTATAACAGAAAGAGATTTCTCACCCATAATTTGTTCCTTTTGCTCTGCCGTACTCCTTTTCCATGCAGCTTCTCTGTTTCCTTTTCTGTTCCCCCATCTCCGGATTTTTCCCCTGCGTTGTTTTCTTCTCTTCCTTTTGAGGGTTTTCTTCTTGGTCCCTGGTTCTGTCTTAAGAAATTGTACTATTCTAAAGTTGTAAAAGGTACCTGGCCACTTGCAGATGTTCCCTGTCTCTCATCCAAGTCTAATATATAAGAGCTAGACTCAGACGTTGCCATTTCCTGTTGCCTGATGGCATATGTACGCTTGAACACCATTCTCACCACATCATATTTCCTGCCAAAGAATAAAATGCGACCTGATGCAAAGTTGATCTTGTCCCTTGTAAATTTCCATTTTTTCTTTATTTTAATGTTCTCCTCATATTTTGTTAATCTGACTTTTAAAGGTTTTTAATCTCCTCTTGTTGCTGATGCTTTTCCAGGAATTCCGCCAGTTTCTCCAACTCCGTCACAACTTGGTCCAATTCCAGAGCAGCATATTTAGACAGGAGACCTAGCATCTGCTTGCATTTTGACGCCATCAGGGACGACCATTCCTCTAGCAATTTTGGATGGGGGTCCTGGGGACCCTTCCCACATCTATATAATTATCCAAAGATATCACTTTCCAACTGCGGTTAATTTCTTTCTTCCGCAGTTTCTCATAGGCATAGAGAGTTTGTTTCAGGGTTTTCAGTCCATCTCGGATTTCTGTAGTCCCTCCAGAAACATTGCCATCTCTTGCATCCTCCTTCTCATTGAAAAGATCTTTGGCCACATCCAAGCATTTATGTATGGCCTCGCACCTGATTAATACAAATATTAAGGTCAATGACCTCCTCGGGGTGAATTTAGGACATAACATCATTTACAAATGATGAAACATGTGTTACCTTGAGCCCACACGTTACCCAGGATATATACCTCGCTGTCAACTCGCGTTAATCCTTTAATGCTATTGACGGTACTGTTGTGTAGTTCCTATCTGACCTATACAGGATCTGGGCATTTAGACTACATACAGTGTAGGATTGGTGTCAGAAGAACTCTGTTCACCCCCACCGGGTATGTTAACCTTTCTGTATCAGCTAGCTCACATTGCCACTATAATCTCCTTTACCAAGGAGAGAATAGTTTTTGGCAACCTCAGAACATGACAACCCTGATCCCTCAGGATCGTGGAAACAATATACTACTTTTCGCTCAGTCACTTGTGCTTACTAAGTTTCTCTCAGAGAGGTACACTGAATAAAGCAAGCTGGGCGTTTTCAATAATCATTTATTGAACCATTGTTATTCTGGTGTAAAATAGATGTGCTGCAACAAACTTTAGACAGTATAGGATATAGATGATTAACAGTAGTACGAAAGTAAAAGGATGGTAGAGTTCTACCATCTTACTAAAATCATGAATACATTCAAGTATATAAAACACATGATAAAAGATGCGTACTCCTACGATGCCTCCCTATCTAGATGTACCTAAGTGTGCCTAGCATGGATGTAGGTGTTAAGCCAAGAGTTCCTCTAGGATCTAGTCAACCCCATTACCTTAAGTGAGACTGTGGGACCCTGTCCTGGTCTCGAGTTGGACACCCAG
Organism: Triturus cristatus; assembly: GCF_964204655.1. Lineage (NCBI taxonomy): Eukaryota > Metazoa > Chordata > Amphibia > Caudata > Salamandridae > Triturus > Triturus cristatus. Next base: position 1,116,495,016 of record NC_140592.1, on the reverse strand, counting down.
TGAGGGTTGTTAGACCACTGCGAGCTGGAGTGTCTGCATGCAAGAACCTCAGCGTCTCTGGTCTGTGTGTCAGCTGGGAAGTCTCAATCTCCTCTAGCTATCTTAGCAAGACGTGATGTATATATACCCATAGGTCTCCCCAGGGGTCCTACCTTGCTGTGTTACTGTGTCGGCCTAAGGATGACGTTGGGTCTGAACTTTGTATATAGTCCTGCTGTGCTTACAAGAACCCTCATGCATAATGTATGAGATTTTGAACTAGGAAAAACCCACGTTCTGAATGCAGTGTAATATCTAGGTAAAAGGTCAGTCCCTGCAAACCGTGACAAGTGTAATGTAGGGAGAGAATATAGGTGAAGGGTAATGAGTTTACTGAGGCCTGTTTTTAGATGAGGCAAAGATAAACCCCCTTGAATGGTTGGTGATTGCACTACAGTCAACTTTACTCTAGATGTTTTCTTTCCCCAAACAAATTCTCTTCGCAGTGTTTCCATTTCTTTAATAAAAGACAAATTTACTTTTATAGGGACGTTGCTAAAAAGAAATATAAGGAACAGAAGTATAGATATTTTAATTAAAGAAACTCTGACGACTAATGATAGAGGGAGTAAAAGCCATTGATCCAAAAGTTTTTTGATTTTATCTTTCATTCTTATATAATTAAGTTTATATAACTGTTGATAATGACTGGATACATATATCCCAAGATATCTGATTGGGTCTTGTTTAATGGCTTGAGCCCTCAAACATAGTGGTAGAAGATTAAAATCTGCATTGAGGGCTAGGACCTCGGTTTTATTAGAGTTTATTTTGTAACCACCGATTAATTCAAAGTCTCTGAATTCCTCAATACAGTTTCCATGTTATCTTTGTCGAGCATCAAGTATAAAATTATATCGTCCGTGAAGAGTTAGAGCCCTTTTGGGTAGCGATATTTGCAGACATAGAGTTAGCAATAGGAAAGAGAGTTCAGCCTGAGGTTGGGGCCGCTTTGTTCGGACTATATAGGGGTAGAACAACGCTAATTAAGGCAGAAGAAGTTTTCTTATTTATCAATTGTACTGTAGCCCTTTCTTTAATTCTGCAGAATTGGAAATCTAATGATGTTCCCTCTCATTTAAAATGGTTTAGTAAAATGAAAAGGATATGGAATTTTGAAGACGCTTATGCAAGACGGGTGGGAGCTATAAACATTTTTGTAAAGAATTGGACGTTTTTTGCTAATCTTGAAAAACTTAAGGAGGGAAATTAACACTCGATGGATGATATGACCGATGTGGATATTGTGGTTAGGAGCACCAGCACTTACTGCTGTTTTATTTCAGAAGCACTAGCACTTTTCGCTGTTGTTGCACTCTAGATGCATTAGTACTTTTTTATTATTGCACTTTACTGCAGGTTTTTGCACATTGTCATTTTGATGGAATCATTGTTGATGCTATTAGCTGCTATAGTCACATTCTTTAAAATTTTGTCATGAAATGTAGAAGTTATTGGATCAATGGTTTCAAGAATAATATTTATGTATATCATGTACTTAATGCTCTGCTCAATAAAAAAAAGAGGGGAAAAAAAGAGTTTACTGAGGCCTATATTATAGTACCTGTATGGAATATAACAGTACCCTTGCCGTTCCGGTCCGTAGTTTGTATGTTCCAGGTGCCGGGTGTGCTGCTCCGTATCAGACGATCTATCGCCCCTTCAAGATACAGACGAGTGGACCGCCTACCACATCAGAGTGCTCTTCCAGCTAACCTCTTTAATCCAAGCTTCACACACGGCGGCAGGAATCGGGGAAATTGGATCTCCCGGCAGTGTAGAATTCCTTCTGATAGACCGATCACTTCCACCTCATGGGGTTGATGCCGGGCAGACAGGGGCAGGACCCATCATGTACAGAGCACTTTTGTGCTTGTGTGGCTGTGCTTACAAACATATATATTGCCTACTGTTGGTCGCCATTTGATAGTTATAGTTAGGACCTTGTTTCTAATCAAAAAAGCGTTTTTTGTTTTGTCAATATCTTTGGCGCCGGTTGTCAAATCTTCCCAAAATTTTTAAAACTAATGGGGCGGTTTGGTCAGCTCCTGTGTTGAACGTTTTGGGGTGATTTGTCAAGCGTGGTCCAAGAAAAAGAGGTGTCCCAATCACGTTTTCTCCATGTCAATTTTCATTGGAAATTTTAGACACGGCTACAGCCCGAACTTCTGAACGGAAATGTAAACATTTCTCAGATATCTATATATTGACACAAAGCGATCTGATTGGCTGCCAACAGTTCCAACCAGGAAGTGTTGGCAGCCATCTTGTGACTCAGTTGAACGGAGTCACAATAAAAAAATTTAGAAAAACAGTAAAAACAAGAAAAGGTAGTAGGGTAGAACCACTGACCCCCTAGGTGTCCTCAGGTGGTCAGTTTTAGTTTAGTCGTTGGGTCCTCGAATCCCTCCGAAATAAGAAGAAATGAAGCGCTTGCTTCTGCGCTTCATTTTCTTTAAACCCACGGGTGGGTCAGGTCCCGGGGGCAATCATCAAAATACATGCGGGGCCATGCACCTCCGGGGACCGCCACCTCCCTGAGGCTTTATTTTTTTAAAAAGGAGTGGGGGTTCCCACCCCCCCATGCAGCCCCAGGAACTGCCACCTCCCTGGGGCTATATTCATTAAAAGTGGGTGCCACGCGGCTCCACCGCACCCCCAGGGACCGCCACCTCCTTGGGGCTATCTTTAAAAAAAAGTGTGGGATGACTCGAGCACCCCCTACGCAGCCCCGGGGACCATCACCTCCCTGGGGCAGAAATCACATAAATGTGGGGGTCCATTGTAGACCCCCAGCCCTGGGGACCACCACCTCCACTGGGCTACAGATAAGATGGGAGAGGAGCCACACGGCTCCCCTCCAGGAGCCCTCCAAGGCCCTGGAGACCACCACACCCCAGGGCCGGCTCCAGTAATGTCCCAAGGGGCCCACCCTCTGTACATTGCAGTTTGCTTGGGCATGGCAGGAACACTGCTCTGTCCATACCATAGCAAACTCTGCTTCGCTTCATGGAAGCGAGAGCATGGAAAATGCTGTCGCTACCATGAAGCGAAGCAGAATTGCACTTGGGCAGAGGGAGCTCCATGTTTGCAGCTCCCTCTGCCCAAAAGCAATGCCGGCTCCCGCAGGAGGTGGGGAGCCGGCAGTGACCTTGGGTACTTGGGCACTGCTGGTGGGGTGATGAGGTCCCCTCGTGTCCTGCGGACCTCAGGACTAAAGTGGACTTAATCCTCCAAGCAGCAGTGCGCCAGGAGGTGCGTTTGCAGAGTGGTGTAAAAAGGGGGCATAGTTAGGAATTATCATTGCAAAAAACAAAGATTGGAGGGACTTTTTAGTTAGTATGACATTTCACTCATACAAAACCAGAGAAATTCAGTGTTATAGTTAGCTGAGGTAACTATAACTTGTGTCCCCTCAATGCACTGCTTATGACCTCACATATTACATCACTCATGACATGGTCAGTGACATCACTGATGACATCACTGATGACATCATCTAGTGACTGTGAGTGTTTTTTAAAGTTTATTAGTGTTAAATATATATACCAAGGTGTATTGGTGAACCAGTGGGTTTATGAGTGACTGTATGGATGACTTAATGGGTGCGTGACTGACTGTATAAGTGAGTGATTAGGTGTCTCAGTGAATGTATGGGTGAGTGACGGGTTATGTGAATGTGTGTATCTGTCTGTCAGTTAATGTCTAATGGGGTGTATGAGTGTGTTAGTGGGTATGTGAATGGTTATATGGGTGATTGATTGGTTCTCTGACTACTTCTGTGGTTGTCTGAGTGTCTGTGTTTGTGGGTGAGGAGGTTTGTGACTGCCTGTATTGATCAGTGAGTGGGTGAGTCGGTGGCAGTATGGGGTACTGTTGCATGTGTGAAAAGTTATATGAGTGAGTGTCGGTATGGCTGTGTCAGTGATAGAGTGCATGTGTCAGTATGGGTGAGCAACTAAGTATGTGAAAGGCAGTATAAGTGAGTGACAGGGTATATGAGTAACTGTATGCGTGAGTGAGTGAATCTGAGAGTGGCTATATAGATGAGTTGCTCTTGTCAACAAGTGTATAGCTGAGTGAGTATGTGTTCCAATTTGCATGGGTAAATAAGTGGGTAAGTGTGTACTGTTTGGGTGAGTAAGTGGCTGTCTGACTGTATAGGTGAGTGTCAAGGTGTATGAGTAGTTCTATGGGTGACTCACTCAATGTGTCAGTGCCTGTATGCCTGCATGATTGGATATGTCAATGGTTGTATTAGTGAGTGAGTGGGTCTACGAGTAAGAGTATGGTTGAGCAAGTGGATGTGTGTATAGGTCAATGAATTAGTGAGTGTGTGTGTAAGTACTGGTATGGCTCTGTGAATGGGTTTGTGAATGGTTGTGTGGGAGCGGCAGTGGATGTATAAAATATTCTACAGTGTTGTGAGTGGGTGCATCAGAGATGCTGTGGATGATGTTATCACTGATGTCAGACTAACTGTAACATCCCACTAACCTTTGTTTTTTCTGTGAATATATGTGTGTGTGCGTATATACATATATATATAGATATGAAATGAGGGTTGCTGAGGGTAGAAGCTGCACAAAATGAGATATTTTTGTTTTTTTAAATGAGAGACTGATACAATGAGTAAAGAAAAGACATGGGGTGATGGTTTTCTTCTGTGTATGAAATGTGGATATTTTTTAATACTGAAAATGTAAGATTTGCTATATATAAAAAAAATGTAATTACATTTTAATATATAGTTATATTTTTGGGATAAAGTGTTTTAAAAAGTGTATGAAATAGGATTATTTATATTTTGTAAAGCACTTGCACTTTAAGAAAAACTTTGAAATCTTGAAAATTCCTTTTTAAATATGTAATATTTGAATTAAGTATTTCTTTGATAAATGTTTTTCTAATTGGCAAATGAAATGTGTCTAACAATATATTGTGAAGCACGGACACTTTCAATGACTAATTTGCAGAAAGCACTAGCACTTTGAGATAAATTGTAATTTTCCTATAGTATACAGGATTAAGAAATAATACCATCTTTATTTCCGTGGAAAACATAAAATGAAGAAACATGCATAATGTAAATTGAATAGGTGCAGATATATAAATGCGTTCTTTGGTAGATGTTTGGCAGAGTCATGAATAATTTTTATCTTGTGAGTTAATCTGGACTAAAAATGCAAGGGGTGAAATATCTCTGTGATATATATAAATCCATTAAGATGAAATTGAAATATGACAGCAACAGCTGTGAAAATAAAGTATTTCGCGTTTTTATCTCTATAGAATAGATGGTGTAAATTGGAACTTTCCAAATAACATGTCATTTATTTGTATATGCACCGTCTACATTTAAATATGGCCACCACTTTCATCCAGAAAGAGTGTGTGGGCAAATATGTTGAAACTTCTGTAGTCCTTCCTCATTGTTGTTACTCTTTGATAGAGTATTTTAGAGTAAAAATGATGGCGCTCCAACATCGTGAACAAGGCAGCTGAGACTGCTGAAACGCGTAGATGTTTATCGTCTAAAAATAAAGATCCGAGTGATTAAAAAAAAAAAAGATGTTTATCGTCTAAAAATAATCATCCGAGGGTTTCAACCCTTCTGGAGTGCTGGACGATAATTTCCTATATACCAAGGAGAATCTTATTTTTGAATATATATATATCAGCGCTCCACTTGCACCATGCCAGAATCACTCGCGGTCGGGTGCTTTTGTTGCAGCGGTGCCGTCCGCATATATTAAAGCTCAGAACTTCCTCACATTTGGGAAATATTAGCACTCACGGGTAGCGTTGTAACGGGTCTTTTATTTTCAGAACAAATACGTTTCGGCGGTCTGCCTTCTTCGGTGTTCCCGGCACACCGCGGGCAGCCGTCTTTTAAACATACACATGTGGGGTAAACATAAACAATGGACAACCAAAATGCAAAAACATTAGCGCCATCTTGTAATGTGTAATCGTTGCTATTCATTAGAACTTATATTTACATATGCTAACGCACTTCAGACAAACCAGTAAAAATGCATATTGATTAAATTCATTAACTGGCATTAAAAAGCATACTTTCACGGTGTCACCATTATTTAGTGATCGACGATATTCTACAACTTCATATCACATGTTCGATAGTATATCTACCTACTTCAATTGTGACACCTTATTCATTTCATCTAGCCGTGGATCAGTAAATGTCCATTGCATATTCCCTTTTTATGTGAATAAACAACATACTATTAAAAACATTGACAAGAGACAATCAGATCATCAGATTGGCTAATCCCTAGCACATCAATACCATTTTGTGCACTAAACATTATTTCATTAAAGGAAACCTGCTATTGTAGCCATGTACTCATAGATAATTCAAATCCCCAAATGTGAGGTTAACTCTTCATTACTATTCAAACCTCTGGGGAACTTAGTTTGTAAATCGATTATGTATTGTGATTCCAACCTACGCAATCTCTTGAGTCGATCTCCTCCTCTTATGTTCTCTGCAACATGATCAAGGCCAAAATATTGTAACACATTCCTGGTGCTAGAGTGTTTGTCAGCATAATGCCTTACTACAGGATATGATACATCGTTTTTTACAATCGCATACCATTGCAAAATATTAAACATTGTGCCTTACTTTCGCGTGGAGTTCGTGAGCCGCGAGTTAGGGATGTGAGCTGAAATGCCTTTCAGGCTCACGGACTCCACGCGAAAGTAAGGCACAATGTTTAATATTTTGCAATGGTATGCCTGCAAGCTGTGGAATAACACTCGTAAAAAACCAATGAAATTCCCCCATTATAGTTAGTTCAGATAACTATAACTCGCGCGACTGCCACTCTATCACAAGGATGATGTCATCAGTGATGTCATGAGTGATGCCACTGACCATGTCATGAGTGATGTAATATGTGACGTCATGAGCAGGATTGCGGGCGCGCGAGTTATAGTTATCTGAACTAACTATAATGGGGGAATTTCATTGGTTTTTTACGAGTGAAATATCCACCTAACTATAACATGTGTGAAACCTATGGTTTTTTAAGTGAATTTGCAAGGTTTTTTAAATGCTAATTCCTAACTATAACGTGTGTGAAACCTATGGTTTTTTCAGTGAATATATATATATATATATATCCACTCACAATCAATGAAAACACCAAATTGCAGGTGGAATGGCACCTTATTTATGGAAACTGTAAGAACAGCAATTCAGGAATCAGAATACAAGATAAAAAACTAGAATTGAAAGCCATCGATCCAGTGTTATAAGGATAGCACTATCTCAGTCTAAAATATAGAGAAGGCAACTGCAGTTTGTTACATTGAGGTAAGATTGAGCACAATAAAAACCTGCAGTTCAGGACTTGCGCACACTATTTCATCATGCAAAATGACAGCTACACCTATTGTTTCTTCAGAAAGGCTTCCTTTCGAAAAGATAAATGCTGGAGATTTTTCTGGTAATTGCTGCAAAGTCTCTTTTGAAATTCACTTTAAAAAATAGAGAAGGCTAGAGAAAAGGCGTAGACAACAATTTTAACATGGGTGAAAGAGAAAGAATAGTCAATATGGACAATTTGTAATACCACAAATTATATTTAGGTGCTCAGAAAAAATGTCTGAAGAGACTTGTGACATTCATTTTTTAGAAAAGCTATGAGGATTTTACAAAGAATATAATTCTAATATAGAATATAAAAGCTCTTTCACCTACATTAATATGGTATTGCATTGAACAATGAGTTCCACTATAAGTGAAGTTTTCATGCTGCCTCAAAGTAAACAGTTACATTTACAAAATGAAATGCGCAGGCACCGGTATCATTCTTAAACTTAATTTTCTAGTAGGTACAGTAGCATTCCAATAACAATAAACGTACTGTTAAATGCTGCCCGCAAACCTACGTGCAGATACCCCTGCTTCTCATTATTTTGTCTATGTGGGCAAAATCCATCAAAGTGGCGGAGACCATGCATATATAAAGCTTTGGTTTAGGTGTAAATTTGGGCGGAACAAGAGGGGTGGGAAAAATGTGTAATACTTTACCATAAAGTTACATTATTTAGGGAGGAGTAAGAAGGGCTTCAGAGAGAGAGAGAGGTAGGGAGGGCTTTATGGATGGCAGGGGCGGCTGGTGACATTTGTAAGTGGTGAGGCGTAAAATTTGTGGCAGCGCGCAACATGGCGAGCAACCTAAGGGGGGGAAACATTTTGCAGTACAAGACAATGCAGGTGTACACTTCTAAGCTGCAAAATGTGCAAGTGGACAACAGTTCATCTTAACATTAATGTTATGCTCAATTAGGCACAGAAGGTAATGACCGGCGCCCCCCGCGCCTAAAGGCGGGGCGCCCTTAGTAGCGCCACGGGACTGGACCTTCCCCCAGGGCAGGAAAAGGGGGCTGAACGAAGTGACGTCGTCAGGGCGCGCTGGAAGGCTTATTTGAATCTGCGCCCTGCGATCCTCAGCCTCTTTGTCCCTTCGAACATCCGGCAAGCTGCAGGGGCACATCGTCGACGTCGAGGGAGTCGAGTCGGCGGAGTGTTGCGTGTGGCACAGGAGGTTTGAGGGGGCCTAGGCGTAGCTACATGGGGTCTGTTGCGATCGGATATTTTAATTAACTAATTTCATTTTGAGTGTTTCGCGGGTATTTCCTATGAAGGCCACGTTGTGATAGGGATCATACTGTTCATAGTGGAGGCGTCTTGCTGCGATATGCGAGGGGACATCCACCTCCCTAGTTGTAGTAATTGTTCGTGCTCTACAAATTTGGTTTATTATTGAGGGTATTCGCGCTAAAAGTTTTGAATAATATTTCGGTGTGCACATTATGGAGTGTTACATGCGGGGGAAGCGCCGTTGTTTCGCGTGTAATTCCATATATAAGAGCGCGTTGTGTGAGGAACCATACGTGAGAGGGAATTCATGATTTTTGAGATGTGTCTTTCAAGAATTTCATCTGCATTGTTATTTGTGATCTATGTTGGGTATTCAGCTTCAAACTCTACAAATCCACAAAGAAAACAATGAGGGGTTATCTCCTGTGCAGCTTTTTCGTAGCTGTATCCTGTTTTAACCCATAGTCTTAAATTTGCAAAGCTCTGGAGGTTTCGTATTGCTATTCTGCGGAGGACGAACGTTCCCGTTTGGTTATGACTAGAGACATTTACAAGAGCTTTTCTGTGGTTCATCGTGTTTAATTCTTTCGCATAACGCATTATTGTTCATGTATCTATGTATTTATTAGCATAGCATCTCTAGATGATTTAGCTTAGATGTGCGGAATAATTATACATGTAATGAGTTACTGCTTAGCTGTTAAGGCAATGTGATGTTTATTATTTGCGAGGGGTTTCGTGCAGTGGGTTGGAACATTTTGGCCGTTCGAAACCTCAGTTGGTGGTGCAATTGTTGTTGAAACGGCGGCTATACCTCTTTACATCTCTTCATACGGTGCTTGCCGTATTATTTTACCTACTGATCACTCCCTCGCATATCCCCGCCAGGCATTGGGAGCGGCTCGCGGCAGGAAGTTTCACTAAAACCGGATGAGGCGAGGTAAAAAACACCTTTGGAACAGTCTTTTGTTGTACACGAGGGTGATTTACCTCGTGTCATAGCATGTGGGGCGCAGTCTTTTCTCGCTGTCCACCAGCCCCCTCATTATTGTCTCCACATCTAGGGTCCTCCCACTTCCGGCGCGGTTCGCCTAAAACAGCCAGACGTTAGCTCAAAGGTACGGAGGGAGGCGGCTTGCGGTGAAAGGCGACTCTCGCTATTTTGGAGCTGGGACGGCGGGTAGGGATCGAATGCATTTCAGCTCTAGGTTATTAGCCCGGATCTTGATATATTTACTATTTCCGATCTAGAATTTTGGTCTCCCAATGCGCCGCCTGTTAAAGAACCATTAAAATCTGCCAGTGCGATTCATACAAGAATCATAGTCATCATAGACCGGTTATTTGTTCTTTTCCCCTGCAATCTGTATTCTGGCTGGCGAAGCTTTCGTATTACAACATATGTCGTAGATGTAGTGTTATCACAGGATATTAGAAGTCCTTGCGCATCATGCTGTCTGCTTCCTGTATTGGCTGTAATGATATTCCGGGTGAACTGTAACTTTTGTAACGGTGGTTGAATTTACAGTGACTTGCTTATAGCAGAATAATTAGCATAACAGGTATAGCAATATGTATAATGATCGTAGTTGTATCTCAGGGTATCAGAAGTCGTTGCTGGGCATCATGTCGTCTGCTTCCTATACTTGATGTACATCCAGGTTATGGGGTTAAATTGGTAGAAGTGCCGCAGGTACTATTATTTTGCGCACTCCAAGTCCATGAATTATCTGTTTCACCTGTAATTGAGTTGGGAGAGCCCTACAACTATTCCGAGCGGTTATTTGGCACGCTACACCCGTCTTAGATGATTGGGTACTCTAAATGTGCCATTCGTAATAACACTGGTCAATCATGCGCACTCAGTTGGCATGCGCTGCACTTTGAATTTCATCCCATTTCTGCAACGTAGGCTTCAGCACACTCATACAGCATCAAATTACCTGCTTCATCGATCATTAGGAAGTTAAGGGGTCAGGTTGCTATTATTTACATTTCAATTTACATGGGGAGTTACTTGTTAATTTTAGCTGCACCTGCATCCCTGGCCAGCCACGGTTGCTGTAAATTTGCATTGTTTAAGGTCCCAGGCGCCGTTCCCGGCGTGACACACTTAGCTTTGCATCTTGGGGGAGGTAGACAAATTAAACACCATTCAATCTGGGATTTAACGCCAAGATGCACCCTACTTTTGGGGAGTGGAAGTGCACATAAGAGTCATGCCATACGTCAAATTTGAGAGGCTGCGGCATCCTGGTAGTAACCCTGCGCTATTTGGGATCGGGGGTTTGAACGTGGTTACAGCTTTGAGGCACAACCTTTCCCTGCTGATATATTCAGGGGTTCCCATCCACAAATTGACCGTTTGGTATGAATCATTGACTTACAAAGGGGCGACAAGGTTTTCCTCCCATCACAAACAACTATTTCGCTGGTAAGCAATGGGCAGGTTAGAGTGGGCACAATTATTTAGGCTACTATGGGGAAATAATGTGGTGATCTACACGCTTCGCGACTGCTCCCTATGGCGCTATTACATGTCATGGGCCTTCAGATTAGTGTCAGTCCACACCCCTTTTTTCTTCTGCTTTCCAAAGCGCGGTTTTATGTCATTTGTCTACAGATTGGTGACCGTCTGAGTCGTGTAAGGTTATCTATGTTAAGCAACTAAAAAATACTTAGCACTGTGTTGCACTTGCCATCTGTGGGCTTATTTATGTTATGATTACAGCTACTTAGGGTGCGGAGGTAGACAATGGTTGGTGGCACAAGAGCCTCCCTGTTAGGCGTGCGTCACTAAGGGAGCGGTTTTGCTTGGTTCGCAATTGCACTTACCAGCTACATGATTGGGAATCTTTATGACGGAAAGTAGACAAGATAGTGGCTGCTGCCCTCGCTTGCTTAAATTGTCAGCATATTGAGCACTATAGCAGCAAGCAGATGGTCAGAACCCCTGCTTTAATACCCTATCACAGAACATCGCAAAACCATATCTATTGCTGCAGTGGCAAGGTTTGCGCAGGACGCTAGTAGCGTCACTTCGGTGGCAAGGGGACAAACCCCAACCCTCCCCTTCCTAGGGAAAAGGGTAAGGGGTAGCCAAAAGACCAGATAATCTCCCCAGGGTACACAGCCAAATACCTTCTTCCAGTTAGCTGTGAAACTTTATGGTTATTTCAGCATAAGGGACATAAACTCTGTCTTGCCAACAGAATCACATGGCTGGAGTGATAGTATGGGGGGAATCAGCCTTGGCCTTAGCCTGAAGGAGAACGTCTCATCGGGTGCTCATGCTGCTGCTATGAAGTCAGGAAACAGATGACATTTTTGTCTGCTCACAATTACCCTTGAGCCGCTAGTGCCGGGGAGCCTATTCTGGCTTGATCGTACTTTCTTGTAATGTTTTCGCGGTGATGCCCATAAGTGTAGGGAGACAGTGCAAAAAAAAAAAAAAAAAAAAGAAAAAAAAGGCTTTGCTGCAGGAGGACCCCTTACAAAACCCATGTGTACAATCACCAGTTTGGGCCGATATGGAACAGTATTTATTCCGTTCACGTAGGGGGCCTTTTGCGAGGGACATAATAACCAATAGTCAGTGTAGGGGCTGAACGGTGAGTATTGTTGCGGGGGCTACCGGGTCTGGCTAGTTACCAGGCAATAAATTTAATCATCCAGCCGCTGCTTCCCTCGACCAAAGGCAACTCCATCTTCACATAGTGTTGGCCATGAGGGGGTGGGAGGTTTTATAATAAAGAGGCACATAGCAGAGGATACGGTAACCGGAGGTTCCCTGGTAAAGGTGGTTATGGAATACAATTTACAAATTTCACCTCGGGCACAGGGTAATTACCCGGCAGGTGCTGCATTATCATGGTAACCCAGCCATTTATACCCCTGTTGCAGCCTGCAACCACAGGGCTTAACAGTAAGGGGCGAAGCAAAACCAGCTTTTCATACCCCTGTGGTGGCCTATAATCACAGGTCCTAAACAGTAAGGGGCAAAGCAACACTTCTCACAAAGGGAGCAGCCTTGGTCAGTGGGTGGAGCAATAGCACAGAGGGTGGCAGTGTAGGAGTCCAGCACAGTGCAAGTCCGGCTCAAGAAGGTCTGTTGATGGACACAAAATATGTAGCATAGCTGAGTGATTTCTAGGCACAAGGAGGTGCCTGGTTGGTAAGGTAATTATGACTGGTGTCAGCAGGTAACGGTATGGGGCAGTAGTGCTTCTTTGGCTGGCTGGCGACAAACGGGACTGACCTGCTGGTGGTCCCGGACGTCACCTGGCTGGTGACAGATTTCGGACCCCTGGAGGTCCTGGACTTCTTGGGCATATCGAAGAAACATACCGGAGAGGCTCGGGAGAGTACACTTTGGGTTGCACTAAGGTTGCAGGCAGATTTGCTATTTGAGGCCCTAAGGGATTAGTTTCCTTGGGGAGGGAGTTGGATGTCATAATGTCAGCTCGGTGGGCATTAAGTGAGGTTTCTGGACAATGTGCCTGCTACTGAGGTTAGTTGCCAAGATACTTTATATAACGCATTATTGGGCCTGGTAAATTATCACAAGGCTGTAAGAGGGGGCGTTATTACGCCACCGCTCAATGACCAATGGTCTGAAGGGAAGTTTCTATATGTGATCGGTAGGATAACGCAGGCAGTCTAAGTTAAGGGGGCTCTGGTTAAGGTCAAGGACAAGCTTGGGAGGACAGTGATACGGGCGATCAGTAAGAGGAAGGCAGCGGGTCCAACACTTCCTCCGCTGTCCCAGGAGACAAGGGGAGTCTAATTGGATTGCGCTAGCATCTAGCCACCCGTACGGGCGGAAATTTGATGGAGGGCCTGGAATAGTAGTTCCCTTTAGGATAACGGTGGTGGAAATACAGCTGGTGTCAGATTCCTCGCAGGGGGTCATGGATTAATTCTGGGGAAACAGGAGAGGGTGTAAACTAGGCTATTCACAACTCGAGGGTCACTGAAAGGGGGCAGATAATGCATCACAGGACGGCCCAGATAACAAAAGAGAGAGGTGGAATCAGGATGGAGGTCAGAATTTCGGTAGACGGGCAGTGGCTCATACAAACAATGCTAGGGGCCATTTGGGGGCACAGTTAGCGCGGGGGAGGGCGAGCGCGCCAGGGAGCGTCTCGCCCTGTGGCGGTAAAACAACTGGATGGCCCCCAGAAAGGGGTAGGAGCCACATGTGCAGAGGGTAGGCGGAAGGGGGGATTGGCCTGCTGGTGGTCCCTGACTCTTCTGCCCTAACCCACAACCTATGGACTGAGGTGAACCCTGGGGAGGCTGCCTGAGTGCAGGTACCCCGGTGGGCATGCCAGTGTGCCATGAGGGGCCCTGGTTTACAAGAAGTGCAACTGTTCGCTGTAGCGCGTTGGGGCCTCCTGGCACAATGTGCACAGCGGAGTGGGGGCTTGGTGGGCCGAGATGGCCAAGTTCAAGTGTATGGCCAAGTTCAAGAGTTCAAATGTAATCTGGTGCATATCTTCTTTACTGCCTTTGACAGGCCAAGGCCACTAAAGTGTACGGCCAAGCTCAAGTTCAAGTGTAACGGCCAAGCTCAAGTTCAAGTGTAATGTTGTGCCTAATTGCCCGGCAGCCTTCGTCAAGTTAATACCACTAAAGAGTGATGCTTTGATAATTCTATATCCAAAGAGATAATGTTACTCTCGTGTTGGTCACTGGTGAATTACCTGTTCGTGAATAAAAGGCTACGCCATGAACAACACGCTCTGTTTCTGAGAGTCCTTGGGCAAATGGGAAGAGTGAATGTCACGTTGTGCGCCTACTATGACCGGCGCCCCCCGCGCCTAAAGGCGGGGCGCCCTTAGTAGCGCCACGGGACTGGACCTTCCCCCAGGGCAGGAAAAGGGGGCTGAACGAAGTGACGTCGTCAGGGCGCGCTGGAAGGCTTATTTGAATCTGCGCCCTGCGATCCTCAGCCTCTTTGTCCCTTCGAACCTCCGGCAAGCTGCAGGGGCACATCGTCGACCACCCACCCACCCGGCAAGAGAGCGAGGGCGGAACGGTGACAGCTAACAAGCAAGCGCAACAATGGCGGTAAAACAACTGGATGGCCCCCAGAAAGGGGTAGGAGCCACAAGTGCAGAGGGTAGGCGGAAGGGGGGATTGGCCTGCTGGTGGTCCCTGACTCTTCTGCCCTAACCCACAACCTATGGACTGAGGTGAACCCTGGGGAGGCTGCCTGAGTGCAGGTACCCCGGTGGGCATGCCAGTGTGCCATGAGGGGCCCTGGTTTACAAGAAGTGCAACTGTTCGCTGTAGCGTGTTGGGGCCTCCTGGCACAATGTGCACAGCGGAGTGGGGGCTTGGTGGGCCGAGATGGCCAAGTTCAAGTGTATGGCCAAGTTCAAGAGTTCAAATGTAATCTGGTGCATATCTTCTTTACTGCCTTTGACAGGCCAAGGCCACTAAAGTGTACGGCCAAGCTCAAGTTCAAGTGTAACGGCCAAGCTCAAGTTCAAGTGTAATGTTGTGCCTAATTGCCCGGCAGCCTTCGTCAAGTTAATACCACTAAAGAGTGATGCTTTGATAATTCTATATCCAAAGAGATAATGTTACTCTCGTGTTGGTCACTGGTGAATTACCTGTTCGTGAATAAAAGGCTACGCCATGAACAACACGCTCTGCTTCTGAGAGTCCTTGGGCAAATGGGAAGAGTGAATGTCACGTTGTGCGCCTACTATGGGCCCTGTGAGATCTGCAACAGTGCAAATGTTTTTGGAAAGATATACACAGTTCCCTTCTGATTAGTCTGCATTTTACTGACTGGTGTATACATTCACTATTTTAAAATGTTTCATTATGCCTACTGTACACCATTACATTTTTTTTGGGGTGGTGGTTGGTACAAGGGGCTGAAAATAGCCTGAATGTCTTAACTGCACAGCAGATTACAAGAAAGCTGTTAATCCCGAAACAGACCCTTGAATTACAACTATATCTCAGTCATTAAAAAAAACTATCCACGCTGATGGCAAATCCCATGTAACATCGAGGCAGCAGCGGACAGCCATGCGCTGGGCACACCCTCACTGGCACACATTTGTTTTCTCCAGCAGAGGGGTATCGTAATCATATCCTCCTGATGAGATACACAACCGGGCTGAGCCTGACGCAGATTTCTGAGGGCATAGGAGAGGAGGCAGAGAGTTGAGACAAGCGTGGGGAAGGGGGCGCAATGGAGGAACAGTGGCCTCTGCTCCTGGCAGACTGCAGGCTCGCTCGCACCAGGCCTGCCCATGCCTCGCTACTTGGAAGTCAGTCTGCAGCTATTGGATGCTATCACTGGCTGACAGACTTCAGGCAAGCGGGGCTAGGTTCGGCCGTAGTAACCAGCTGTTTGTAGCTCTGCTCCATCGGCATTGGAAACGTTTGCCTGGTAAGGGTGAGCCCCACCACCGGTAGAAGACAGCACACGGTGATGGCTGCTACCAGCTAGATAACCAGGTGTGCATTCTTGGTGCTACATGAACATGATTCTGACCGGTGACAGCAGCAAGAGGAGCCGGAAATAGTTCTGCTAAACACACACCCTACAACACTGTACACTTCCCTCCATTACGGGCTAGTTACATCACGATCATCAGCAATCGATTCTTTCCCTCGCTGGTTGGCTTTAAGTGCGCAGCCGCTGACTGAGCAAGTCACAGCTTATCTTTTTCATACAAGCGCGTGCACAACTTCATATTCAAACATCAAGCTCAACTCAACTCAAATCAAAGAAAATGTTTGATTCACACTAGTAAAATGCAAAAAACATTTTCTTTGATTTAATTTACAAACAACAAAGACGCTTTAAATCCAGTTTGATTCTCCACTGATTTCTATTCCGAGTGATCGGATTTCCTTTGGCAGCCGGAGAACAAGCACTACTGTTGCATGATTCTCTGTCTGTTCCACGGCGCGCATGGCAGGCCCTGCCCTCTGCTCTGACAGTTGAGGCTGCTCCCTCTAGCTTGCACGTCTGTGGGGAGGCCCTAGGGTGCCAAGGGCCGGCCCAGTGAGCCGACCGTTTTGCACTTTTCTTCCCGCTCAGTCAGAGCTGGGCATCCACCACCCCCACCTCCCCGGACTGTGGGCACATAATCTCCTACCTGACAGTTCCTCGTTCTCCATGAGACTCCATCTCGTCCACCATATCCTCGTCCTCATCCTCCAAGGGCCCACGCATGCTTCCGGCACAGTTGAGAAGTCTCCCCCCAGGGGCTCCGTTGTATATCTGTCCGAAGCTTCACAACATTAACCCTTGGTGTGCCAGCCGGCGCTGCACGAGCTGCGTAGACGCTGCACAGACCACTCCCCCAGCTTCCATTGCCCAATCAGGAGGCGCAAACATTAAGGGAGTGCTTTAGCAGTGTTACCACCCACTTCCCTTCATCCCTGTAGGCCAGCCCTGCCCCTTACCATGGAGTTCAATGGCGCTCTGCTGAAAACGCCTGGGCCACAGCATAAGCGACCCATTCAAAAGTAAATCATTGCCGCTTCCTCCGGCCACTCCCATCATGCTTTCATCACCCTCCTGGTGTGTGCCTCGAGGGCAAGCAATAGCCATCGCCCCCGGCCAGCACATGCGCTGGAGGACTGTCTCTGACCGCACCGGCACCCCTTCCTTAAAAAAAAAAAAGAAACTAGAATTGACATAGCACGAAGCAAGCAGTGACTGAGCGCTTAATTTAAAGCTGCTCCACATGTGTACACATTTTCTCTGACTCTCTCGTCTTCTCCCGGATGCTGGTGTGGCAACGCCCCTTTCGCCCATTAATACCAGCCGCCACTGCACAATTGGTTTACAACCAATTAGCACATTCAATGTACTTATAAGTCCCTTGTAAAGTGGCACTACATGCACCAAGGACCTGTAAATTTAATGTTACTAGTAGGCTTGCAGCACTCATTTTGCCACCCATTCAAATAGCCCGATTTAAAAATGTCTCAGGCCTGCCATAGTAACCACTGTGCAGTTTTATACTTACATAGCCACCTGGCAAAATAAACCTTTTGCCAGACCTAAATCATCCTTTTTTAGGTCGGCCCTACAGCACGGAGGCGCTGTCTGCAAGACCTTTCTTAATCACTTAAAATTACGCTATCCCCACCTGCTCTTTGTGATAGGCTTGCTCCAGTGCCCCTCTTAATTGCTGCATGCTGATTCGTTCTGGTAGCCGATAGCTCACTTCCGCTCAAGACAGAGGAGCACCGGCTAATTACAGTCTCCATACCTTTCATTTTTTATCTGTGCTTTTTGAAGAACTCGTTTTTTTAGAACAGTTGCTTTCTGACTGTCACTGCAGAGCAGCTCAGGTCGTGCACTGCCCTCCCCACACCACCACTTCCTGTGGCTTTCTACCCATCGCTGTAGCCCAGCTCAGGTCTCGTGCTTCCCTCTCCACACCACCACTTTCTGTCGCTGCTTGCTTTACTTCTCAAGTCACTGCTCACTACAGCTGCCTGTTAAGTGTAATGTTGGGCACTAGGCCCGCATGCTGTGCGCAATGACTGACACAGGACACATAGTTAGGGGTAGTGAGAATAGCCACGAGCATGTGCGCTCGGCCTTTTTATTAACAGCGTCACCTGACACAGTGACGTCTGTGGTGGGTGGGTGTATAGTGTATTACGAGGAGTTAGAACACTAGAACGCGTCCATGCACAGACACTACATCCCTCCCAATTTTTAATGACAAAACCCAAAGTCAAAGTTCAACCTGTGGGAGAAAGAAAGACCCATACATATGTAATACAGTGACCAAAACTTCTGTAGAGTCTCTTGCACCTCCGCTGCTTGGGGTCACAGACGATGTTCTTCCTGTCGAGGAGACCACCAGTTTACTGTGGCACCAGCCATGGGTGCTCAATAGATCCAGTCTGTTGATGACTCTGCCTTGAAGTTATCCTCACAGTCTTTTCTTCACCTTACTTCAGTGGTGACAAACGCAGTTGGAGTTCTTGTGGTTCACTGCTAGATGTTCCCGTTCATCTTTCAGTCCTGTCCTTTTCTTCATCGGTAGCGTGTGTTTTGCTTGGCAAAAGACGGATTGATTGCAAGACACCCCTCTCACCATGATGCCCCTCTCGCGGGTGTTCCCCTGCCACGGGATATCCCTGCAGCCCTCTTCATCAGATTTGTCCTGGGCTGAGTGTACTGTATCGTGTTACTCCCACGCCGATCAGAGTGGGTGCGGAGGAGACGACAAGTCTCACCTCAGATTCCACAGTCGCACCTGGAGGGTAGCTGTTGGCTCCTGTCTTTGCACGCGATGTCTTCATCCTCCCGGGACCTTTGCTGAAGGGCGGCTGATGACCATCTCTCGTCGCGGGGACGCTCTCTCACTGGCATCCCTGAGGCCTCTGCCCCTGAGTCACCACGGCTGGCATTGTCCAGTGTCCGTGTGACCCCAAAGGTGGATGTTCCGAATGGTCCAGCCTGCTCACCTCTGCAGATCCCAGGTGTGCTGTAAGCATCGTAAAGCAGATGGTCTTCTCTCCGTGCCACGGGTGTTCTCAGGACTTGCACTCCGTATTCGGACACTTGTCGCCTTCCTTATCTTCGGAGTGTGAGTAGTCTTGCCACACTCTTCTCTCTTTTCCTCGGTTCTTTTCTCCGTGAGGATCTCGGTCACTCTGACTTCTTCTCCTCTTTTTGCAGTGGCAACCGTGCCACTCAGATCTCTTTCTTTCTCCTCTTCTTGCAGTGGCAATCGTGCCACTCCGATCTCCACTTTCTTCTTTTCTTGTAGTGGCAAACATGCCACTCCGATATCTTCATCCCTTCGCTTCACGCCGTAATCTGGACCGTTTCTGTTCTCCTTTGTCTGGCCGTGCTTCTCCATGCAGCGCGCGCACTCTGCACGTGTTCCCCCTGGTCTTGTCCTCGTCCGAGGACACTTTCTCCATCTTCCTCAGCATCCCGAGTTAGGGTCGTGACCTTCTCTTCGTCTTCTCCTTTCACCAGCTACTTTGGTTGTCGAAGTTCGTGGGGCCATACTCTTGGTCCTCTTCTTTCTTGAACTTCTTGGACCACTTGACGGTCCACTCTGCCGATCTCTGGCAGGATACCTTCGCTCTTTTCGTCAGACCTCTTGTTCCGTAGTTTCACTGCCCCTTGCGTTGGTCACCTCCTTTTTCAACCCCTGGTGGGTTGGCTTCTGTGTGTTGACCACCTGTCTGGTCACTTGTTGGTGTGATGTTCACTCTGACCCTTGCGTCGGTCACCTCCTTTCGCAACCCCTGGTGGGTTGGCTTTTGTGGTGCGACCATTTGGCTGGTCAGCTTCACGAGGTGCGTCACATCGTGTGACTACCTGTGTCTTCTGCCTTGTCGGGCGCTGGTGCGTACTTCTCTTCGTACCGTCGTGGTACATCTTCAGTGTATCGTTGCTCCTTGCACCGTGTGATCTCTGGTTGTGGTGGCTTCTTGGCGCCCCTGGGTGTGCCCTCTGTCTCCTTACCCTTCAGTGTCGTTGGATACTTGCTGCGCACATCTTCTTCAGTGAGTTCCTCTCTTGTAGGCGCTGCTGTGTACCTTCCGCGTCCGGGGTACATCTGCGCTGAGGGGCCGATTCACAGAACTAACTTAAGACAAAATCCTAAACTTACTACTTTTGGTATTCACAGAAGTTAGGATTTTGTCTTAAGTTTGTCTTAAGACAAACTTAAGACAGACTTAAGACAGTCTTAAGACAGACTTAAGACAGTCTTAAGACAGACTTAAGACAAACTTAAGACAGACTTAAGACAGACTTAAGACAGACTTAAGTTAGGATTTTGTCTTAAGTTTGTCTTAAGACAAACTTAAGACAGACTTAAGACAGTCTTAAGACAGACTTAAGACAGTCTTAAGACAGACTTAAGACAGACTTAAGACAGACTTAAGACAAACTTAAGACAACATCCTAACTTAAGTCTGTCTTAAGTCTGTCTTAAGTCTGTCTTAAGTTTGTCTTAAGTCTGTCTTAAGACTGTCTTAAATCTGTCTTAAGTTTGTCTTAAGACAAACTTAAGACAAAATCCTAACTTCTGTGAATACCAAAAGTAGTAAGTTTAGGATTTTGTCTTAAGTTAGTTCTGTGAATCGGGCCCTGAGTCTTTTAGCTCTCTCGAGGGTTCACTCCACTTGATGCGGCGACAGCGCGATCCTCGCTGGGGTGGATGTGGCTTGACCCTTTTTTTCTTCCTCCTTGTCGCTGTGGGATGACACTGCATCCCTCTGGCACACTGTCGTCTGCCTCCATGGCTTCCCCTCGTTTGCAGGCTTTGAACATGCTGTTCACATTTCTTACAGTGCAGTTGCTGGAACCGGCCACTAGATGGCAGTGTTGCTTTCCACTTTATTCAGCAGCAACCTTCTTTGCTGCTAGAACTTTCTGCCGTGTTGTCTTCCCTTTTTCCAGGCTTCACCCGGGCCGTGTAGGGGAGCTGGAGCCACAGCAGAACACTGGGAGCAGGACACCGCCACACAGCAGGTAAGTCTCTTTACATTTCTTTATTTACAGGCAGGGGGCACCGGCATTGTCAGCGAGCTGCATGGAGGACGAGGCATCACTCTGCGTGTGCGCGAGTAGGGGGGGGGAAATGCTCCTTCCTCCCGCTGGGTTTCCCAGCACATTCGGGACTTCAGTGGGCATATTGGCAGTCAGTGCCATCGCGCACCCAGTTGTAGTTTACTTCGACAGCGCTGGCCGCTTACCTGCACTTTTCCCCATGCCGCCGGGGTCCTGTGAGGTGGGGGCATGTTCCGATGGCTGGCGGCGGCCATTCCTTACTTTCTCGACCGCCCTCCCTGCCCTCGGCAGCTTCCTGCAGTCCTCGCGCGGCAGGGAGGGGGTGCCGGCATGTTCGTCTCTATGCGGGGTAGGCACCCGCTCGTTCCCTCCACTTGCAGTGGTCGTGGCCGATGCGGGTGGGCTCCAATCGGACCACTCTTCACCACCGGGCACGGCGGCAGGCTCGACGGGGTCGGGGTCGGCACCCGACCTCCTCCTAAGGGGTCACGGCGTCGCGGCCGATGCGGGTGGGTTCCGCTCGGCTTGCCCTTCACCACGGGGCACAGCAACAGGCTTAACAGGGTCGGGGTGGGCACCCGACTTCCTCGCCTTCACTTTGGGGCGACATGTACGCCCGCAGGTCTTCGCGGCGGTGCGGGATGGGGGCAATTAGACGCTTCTCGCCTGCTGGGGGCCTTCACGCAGGCAGCTCTCTCCCCCTTTTCTTATAGCTGGGCTGCTGCACGCCAGGGCACAGCCCCCTCGTCACCAGCGTAATGTTGGGCACTAGGCCCGCATGCTGTGCGCAATGACTGACACAGTGCACATAGTTAGGGGTAGTGAGAATGGCCACGAGCACGTGCGCTTGGCCTTTTTATTAACCGCGTCACCTGACACAGTGACGTCTGTGGTGGGTGGGTGTATAGTGTATTTCGAGGAGTTAGAACACTAGAACGTGTCCATGCACGGACACTACATTAAGTAAAACACGTAACTGGAGGCTGCTTCTCCGTACTTCCTGATTGCTGGAGCACTTCGCGCCTCAGGTGCCTGTGCTGGAGCAGGGTTTTAAATTGAAATTTGAACTCCAGTTTATGTTTTATATGTCATAATTAAAATTACTAGTAATTAATTGCTAATATTAATTTTGTTGAAGTTCCTGACTAATCAACTTTACTAATGAAAAATACACGTGGGGATGCATTTGTGTTGTTTTATTAATACGTGAACTAAGTTGGTGAGCAAATTAATTAAATATGTGTGGCTAAAGTGCTATTTGTTATGTGTTTGCGCTTTGAAATAATACGCTTTTAATGCTTCTTTATGTTGCAGATGGCTAGATAATTACATACACATAAGGGTATTAGTGGGAATTAACACTGTATAATCATTACGATGTAGTAACGTTGGTTTGTGTTTCTTTTAATTAAGATGGTCCGTTTTGGCCTAGTCAAAGATGGACGATATTTACAGCCTACATTTGAGTAGATGAAATACGAAGAGAGGCCTCGCTGAATATGGTTGAAAACCACCTGACCACGGCCTCTGACTGTATTAAAAGTTTCCGTGAGGACAGCAGCTCCGGGCTTGATGCCAGTTGCCCTTGGAAGAGAATAAAAGCCACAATGAACTCTGATAAACTTGCGGTGGCTTCACTATGATTCCGAGGAAGAGCATTCATGGTTGTTACATTTTTTAGTTTGTGCTTCCTTCTTCCATGTTTTTATTTTTGTGATTTTCGAGAGCGGAGGTTTTTCTAAATGTTGCGAGCCAACATCCTTTCCTGCTCGCTCTGCTCAATGGCTCAACGGACGTTTAGAGCTTGTTTGTAACTTTTTAACGTGTTAGTTTTACTAAAAATATTGTTAGACTAGAGAGGGTCTAAGGCCACTTCTTCCCGAACCTATGCTCGAGAGGATCGACGCTGATTGAGAGGACGGCGACTCGGGAGACTTTACTGAGAGACCTGTCCTGACCCAATTACGACATTTAGCTAGAATAGGTAACTATGAGAATAATGATTTTGGCTATTGATTGACTTTCATTTGAACTAATTTAGATAAAATAACCTTTTGTTTGAATCACAGTGTCGGGTGGTTATTTCTTTGTCATTTATTGAATTTCCAAATTTGTTCTTAATGTTTAAATCATGACTCAAGACTGATCAATTAGGTCGCATTGACCTCAGTTTAGATGCAGATTGATTTAGGATTTCTCTTGTATATTCAGTGTGGATAGAGTAATAGAATGAATGTTAGCGTGATGGGCCCTAGCGTATGATGAGTGTATGTGCGTATGACTGTGGAATTACTCTGTCCGTGGAAGTAGGGAGAATTTATATGCTCCGATCTGCAGCAGTTTCCTGGTAGCAGTATGATGGTTTGATTATTGTCTTGATCTGATAGATTGCTTGTACATAGGCTTTTGGATTTATTGATTTATTGATTGATGTTGATACATGTACTAACATTATATGTTGAAGTCGTCGTATTGAGTTCTATGTAGTGTGTACGGCTTCTGGAACGTAGGGAGCTGGTGACGGTTCCGTAGTAGGGCAGAGGGAAGTGAGTGCTGCTCTCGGGAAAGACGGGATTGTTGGCCCTGTACGTATGCAGGGAAAAGCGTGTGACAATTGAAGTTGCGCGTCGCATTGTCTGGGTTCGGAATCAGTGACATCGTCGTGTGTTACTATTAGAGACATATTTTCAGTATAAAAGGAGTGTGTATGGTAGCGAAGGTTATCTATGAAACTCTGGTCTTAAGTCCCAGGGATCCGTAAGGTTTGCCGTTAAAGCTTACTGCTG
Source organism: Triturus cristatus (assembly GCF_964204655.1). Classification (NCBI taxonomy): domain Eukaryota; kingdom Metazoa; phylum Chordata; class Amphibia; order Caudata; family Salamandridae; genus Triturus; species Triturus cristatus. The sequence goes on along the minus strand of NC_140592.1, from coordinate 1,116,471,021 downwards.
GAGAAGTAATAGGTATTCTCTGAGCTTGTTTGAAGGACTGGGCAGAGGTAAGCGCTGCTTGGTTAACGGGTGTTATAATTCTGTAGTGGAGCAGATTGTTCACTGTTCTCAGGAAAGGCAAGATTCTGTGTGGATGTGTTACGGTTTTCTGGTGTGAAAGTGCGTGAATATATGAGCATTTAGTTGATTGTGAGACTCTTTGGAGCATTTCAGGAGGAAACAGTTAATGGATGCATGTTAGAAGGGCAGAGTAGAGGGTGTGCTACTGTGTCAACGAAAGTAATAATTCCGTAGTGGAGCAGAGGTAAGCGCTGTTCTAGAGAGAAGCGGGATTCTTGTGAGAAAGACTTTTCTTTACTATTCTGTGGTTAGCGAAGCAGACAATGGAGATGTTTATATGTTGTAACTAATAGATTTTGTAGAATCTGAAACGGAGTCTATTGAGAAGACTTTGTAAAGGAGGGGTAGACGAGTGACAGGAGACAGGAGTAGAAGCGACTGCAGCGACTACTGACGTCAGAAAGACCGCGCTGTGATTGGGCAGTGGATTAGAACAGTGCTCGCGCTGTGATTGGTGCGTTGGTGTGAGCCGCGCAGGGATTGGAAGGAATACAGGGTGACGTAGACGTTCCAGGATTGGTGCGTTGGTGTGAGTCGCGCTGTTATTGGATAAAAGATCGTACAGTTGCGGAAGGGATTAGAGAGTTGTGGTAAACGCTAAAATGTATTACCAGACGGAGGAAAAGAAGAAAAAATCCTTGTTCGGTAAAATTAAAAAGTGGTTCGACAAGGATAAAGACATAATAACTAGAGAAGGTGAATTGCTACCTCCGACAAGGACTCCTGCATGCTTCATGGTTGTGAAATATGGGTATCATACCTGTATATGGTTAGACAGCTGGGCTAAGTACACTAAAGAAGATGGTGTTTTAGCGTTCCCGGAACTTGGTTCATTTAATCTGGCCGTGTTGAGAAATTTACGGGAAAAGATGATGTGTCTAGAGCATGGGTACTCACAAACTTTCTCTCGGGGGCCAAATTTACAGTGTGGTTTCTGGCCGAGGGCCGCACTGGTGGGGGCGGGGTCATTGGGGGCGGGGTCATTGGGGGCGGGGTCAATGGGACGGTGCTATGGGGGGAAAAAAAATCACTGCCGTTTCAAAACATTACTAGACAATGCTGTATTTCCAAAGCAGATGTAACTACATGGAGCACATGTTTATAATGTTTTTTTACTAGCAGACAATAGCAATCTTGAGTGGGATTGCATGGCAATTTTCAGTAACCGGATATTCAGCACAGGTTTCAGAGTCCCAAAAATAGATATGTTAAAGACAAACACTACAAACTTATTTTACATTTCATGTCACCGATTAGTTTTCTGTAATCGGGTACCAAGTTGGAACCGGCAAGCCTTAAAAGCTGCTCCAGATGTATGTCTGTAAGTTTATTTCTGAGTTTGCTCTTCAACAGTCCCATTGTGGAAAATGAACATTCGCAAGCATATGTTGACCCAAACATACAAATTACCTTCTGGGCTACTGTAAAAAGAAGAGGAAACTTGTCAGGGGGCACAATTTTCCAGAATTCTTCGGGTGCTTGCCCCAAAAAAGATGCTTCGAGGGCTGAATTGTGCTGCATGTCAATGAGCTCTATTTCTACTTGAGCCCTTTCCATGCCAATAAGGGCAACAACGTTAAGATTTTGTGCACTCACCATCCAGGGGTTTTCAACCAGCCTGAACAGAGGGGTAAGGGCTCAGAATTGAGCAAATCGTCGTTTGATCTCCCCAGATATTTCCTTAAGACATGCACCAAGGTCTAGGTTTGACAGAATTTCTTGTGCTTCTGGAAACCTCTGCATCACAGCTAAGAGTTTTGGGAAGTGGGTGAAGTCACTACCATCCAGTTGTTCTTTGAATAGCACAAGCTTACTTTCAAAAGCATAAATACCATTCATGAGGGAGTACACAAGCTGTTGTTTACCTTGCAGGGTCAAATTAAGAGCATTAAAATGTGTGAAAATATCTGAAAGAAAATGGAGCATAATAAGCCATTTCACATCCGTTAGTACTGGGAACGATTGGTCTCTACTGTTAACAAAGAGTTCAATTTCAGGAAGCAATGCGATGAACCGCTCCAGAACCTTCCCTTTGCTTAGCCAACGCACGTCAGTGTGCATCAAGACGTCGGTATATTCTGCTTCAGATTCCTGCAGCATTGCTTTAAAAAGTGTATGGTTGAGAGCTTTGGCACGGATAAAATTAACAATTTTCACTGCACCTTTTAGGACATTATTCAGTTCTCCATGCTTTAATTTTCCACACAATACTTCCTGGTGAATAATGCAGTGGTAGTCTATCACAGTCTGTCCTATGAGCTTCTTTTTAAGCATAGATACGAAGCCTCTGTCATGGCCTACCATGGCAGGAGCCCAATCCGTTGTTATGCTGACAAGAGTATTCAGTGGTATGTCATTTGTTTTAAAGTAGTTGCACATGCTGTCCAGTATATCTTCTCCTCTTGTGTGCCCTTTCAGTGGTAAAAGGCACAGGAGCTCTTCTTTGGGATGAAGCGATTGGTCCAGATACCTCACCCAAACTAATAACTGGGCCACATCGCCTATGTCTGTGGACTCATCCATTGCAATGCTGAAGAACGGAGACTCTCTCACTGCATTGATCACCTGCTCCTGGATGTTTTGTCCCATTGCCTCTATTCTGCGGGCACACGTGGAATCCGATAGCTGCAATGCACCGATTTCCTTTAAAATGCTGGCCTTATTAGTGTAATTGTCAAATAAAATTTCGGCTGCTGAAAGGAAACATTGCTTCACAAGCTCTGCATCTGAGAATGTTTTTTTTATGTTTGGCAAGCAAGTAGCATATTTTGAAAGACGCTTCTGTTACAGCCTCAGATTCCTTCATCTGGCAAAGGAAGATCTTCTGCTGAGAAAAAAGAGCTTGCTTCAACGATGCCACTTTTGCAGATCGCAGATTTGAGTTCAGTGGGAAGTTCGCAGTGTATCCAGAGTGCCGCGTTTTGTAGTGCCGTTCCAGGTTATACCTCTTCAGAACATTTACTTTCTCTTTGCAAAGCAAACAGGTGGCTTTTTCCTTTGGGCATTCTACAAACAAGTACTCTTCTTCCCATGCTTCCTGGAAGGTCCTTTGTTCGCTCTGTATCGATCTGGGTCGTTTGCAGGGCTTGGAAACTGGGCTGTAGGCCATTGCAGAGCTCTCCAGCTAGTTTGTTACTATGCAAAAAGTAACAAGGACCACGAATCTGATTTTCCACCGGACGACCAATGGACCGACACCGCCCCACGACTGATGGGCCGACACGACCGATGGAACGACACGACCGATGGACCGACACGCCCCACGACCGATGGACAGACACCACGTCACGACCGATGGACCAACACCACTTCTCGCAACAGATCTGTGAGCAACACCAAAGTAATGTTTTGTTTAAACATACAAAGTAATGGGTAAACCTGTAAAAGAAAAACAGGAGGCTTTCCTAAAGCCAGTGGTTTATGCAGGAAATGTGTCACTCAAAAGGGATTTGAAATAAATAGCATGCACACACACGTATATATAAGCACAAGTTCACCCATAGGTATCTTGGCGCTGAATAACAGATGTTTATTTCTACCCAACTCATTTTATCAACCTCAGATGGATGAAAGGCACGACCCGCCAGGATTTGTACCTGTGACCATGAGGTAGAACACAGGCCCCTGCAGTGGGCCCTGCCATATCTGACACATAATACATCATCTGCTGCTTGATGTGACAATTTTAACAAAACATTGTAGCTCAACTTTGCCGTCTATGCCAGCTGATTTGCTGCATTCTTAAATATCTCCAGCTAGCTGAAAGTAAAAACAAGGATGCAAGGCAAAGGTGCCACGACTTTAATCCATAAAACATTCAACGTCTCCCACAAAGCTACCTTAAAACAGGATCAACCAAAATGCACCCATCAATCAAGGACCATTCACTTCACAAAGAAAAGAGATGTCCTATTAGTTAAAAAAAAAAACTGTGTTTACATTTTGTAATCATGGCTAGTAATAGTGTTTTCAATATTGTAACACAGCAGCAGCGCACTAATATTACTGCAAGTAATGTCTGTGAGACTGCTAGAGCAGAGTTTTCAGTTTGAAAATTAACTGGGTTTTGAAGCTCTGGCATGTCTATTTGTTATATTAATTTATTAATTATTAATTATTAATTATTTGTCTTGTGTAAGTGTTTATACTAATCAACTCGTTTGTTTTAACAAGAGAGAATTACACGTGGGAATGCATAAGTGTGCTGTTTAACAATAATGTGCATGTTTTCATGTTTAAACGTTGCTGAGTGTTGTTTATTTTTAAAGCACGAAACGCTTTTCGAATTAATGCTTTTCTATGTTGCAAGAGCTAGATAATTGCATACACATAAGGGTATTAGTGGGGTTAACACTGTTCAATCACTATGCTGTGGTAACGTTGTTTTTGTCTCTTTTAATTAAGATGGTCTATTGTGGCCTATTGTGGCCTAAACAAAGATGGCCGATATGTAAAACCTGGCCTCGAGTAGAAATCTGTGACGAGAGAGAGCCTTGCTGAATATGGTCCTGAAGTCAGCTGACCACAGTCCTTGCTTTGCCTGGTTGAAATTTTCCGTGAGGACAGCAGCAGTTTTGGGCGATCTCCAAATGAATGAAGTGTCCTTGGCAGCTTTGGGAAACAAAGGAGCTTTAAAGAAAGACTCTGAACTGTGATCTCATTGCAGAGGAGACGTGGAGACTACAAGATACAAATGTATTTTTTGGTTCCTGTTCCGTTATGTTTATTTTGTGATTTTTCCTGAGCGGAGATTTTCAAATGTAGCGATGCTACATCCTTTCCTTCTCGCTTTGCTCAGAGGTTTGACGGAAGAAGTTAATACAAATTATATTTTCCTTTGTTCGACTTGCTATAAGAATTTTTAGCCTAGAGAGGGTTTTTGCCACTTGCCATTTGCCTTTGCCGCGTTCTGAATCTGCGTTGGTGAGGATCGTTGCTGAGAGGACTTCGTCTTGAGAGACTTTACTGAGAGACTTGTCCTGACCCGTTCTGACATTTAGCTAGAATAGGTAACTATGAGAAAAATGATTTATTCTGATTGATTTTCTTGACTAATTTTAGATAAAGCAATATAATTTTGAATATGGTGTTGGTTATTATTTCTTGTCAATTATTGAGTATCCTATTTTGATTATTATTGTATAGATTGTTTAGACTATGTTTAAGGGCAGTCTCAATAACCAGATCTTATCGACCCTGATATAGATGCAGGGTGTTTAGGAGTTTTTCTTTCCACAGGTTATTGCTGGTAGAGTATTTGAGCGTATGTTAGTGAAATGGGCCCTAGTGTATGAAGAATGTATGTGCGTGTAACTGTGAGATTACTCTATCCGTGGAAGTAGGGATATTATATACACCCTGATCTCTATCAATTTCCTGGTAGCAGAGGATGGTTATTGATGATTGTCTTGATCTGATTAGATTACATATTGATTATTGATTATTGATGTTGGTATATGTACTAATACTATATGTTGGAGTTGTCATGTTGAGTTATATGTAGTGCTTCTGGAATTTGGAAGCTGGTAGCAGTTCCGTAGTAGGGCAGAGGGAAGTATATGCTGCTCTCGGGAAAGACGGGATTGTTGGTCCTGTATGCATGCAGGAAAATTCACATTGTCTGGGTTCGGAATCAGTGACATTATTGCATGTTACTATTAGAATATATTTCTGGTATATAAGGAGTGTGTATGGTAGTGAAGGTTATCTGTGAAACTCTGGTCTTAAGTCCCAGGGATCCGTAAGGTTTACCGTTAAAGCTTATCGCGGGAGGAGTAATAGGTATTCTCTGAGCTTGTCTGAGGAACTGGGCAGGGTAAACTGCTTGGTTAATGTGTGTTATAATTCTGTAGTGGAGCAGATTGTTCGCTGTTCTCGGGAAGCAGGATTCTGTGTGTATGTACTATATTTCCTTGTATGAATGTGCGTGAATGCATATACATTTAGTTGATTGTAAGACTCTTTGGACAAGTCCTAGAGGAAACAGTTAATGAATGTATGTTAGAAGGGCAAAGTAGAGGGATGTGCTACTGTGTCAACAAGAGGTTCTTGTGAAATAGATTTCTTTTACTATTCTGTGGTTAGCGAAGCAGACAATGGAGATGTTTATATGTTGTAACTAATAGATTTTGTAGAAATTTTGACACGAAGTCTACTGAAAAGATTTTGTAAAGGAGGGGTAGACGAGTGACAGGAGACAGGAGACAAGCGACTGCAGCGACTGCTGACGTCAGGAAGACCGCGCTCTGATTGGATAATAGAGCAGAATAGTGTTCGCGCTGGGATTGGTGCGTTGGTGTGAGCCGCGCAAGGATTGGAAGAGCTATTCTAGTGACGTAGACGCTCCAGGATTGGTGCGTTAGTGTGAGTCGCGCTGTTATTGGTTGAAAATCTGTATTGTATATTTATAATACGGGAAAAAGTAGAGAGTTTTGGTAAAAGCTAAAATGTATTACCAAGAAGAGAAAAAGAAGAAAACATTCTTTGGAAAAATTAAAAAGTGGTTTAACAAGGATAAAGATGTTAAGACGAGAGAGGGTGAATTGTTACCTTCACCGAAAACACCTGCATCCTACATGGCTGCAAGATATGGGTATCATACCTGTATATGGTTGGAGAATTGGGTTAGGTATACCAAAGAGGATGGTGTTCTAGCATTTCCAGAACATGGTTCATTTAATTTGGCCGTGTTGAGAAATTTACGGGAAAAGATGTTATGTCTTGACCCGAAACCAAGACCTACACAGTTTGAGGCTTTAGTGGAATGGGAAGAGGAAGTACATGAGCGAGAAAAACAGAGATCTGGAGGACAGTACAGGTACATGTTTGGGAGGAGACATGATCGTGAGACTCATCATGATCGAATGAAAAGATGGCGAGATGCTAGTATGTCAGAGGGATTATATCCAATGAGAACAGTTGAAGAAGGAGCAGAGAGGGTTCCTGAGTCAGAAATGAGAAGATATGGAGTTAATGAATATGAGGATGAAGTCTTGAATGACATGATTTACAAAAGACCACCTCCATATAGACCAGAACCAGATGAGAGTACACCAGTTGTTTCTCCAATAAGAGATACAGTTTGTATCATTGAGACAGAAAATGTGACATCTGAATCAAGAAGTGGTAATTCTTTCAGGGAGAAAGAGAATCGAAGTGGTGACGAAAATGCAAGAGAATTAGCTAGAACTACAACAGAGCTGACTGAAAAGATTAGGGAGTTAACGAAGAATCTGGAAGCTGTTACGGTGCCTGTAACAATAGGTCCGGTTATGCCTGTGTTTGACAAGCAGAGAATAGGTGAAAATGGTTTGGTGATTCCATATGTTGGGAATAATTTGATAAGTTCAGTTGGTCCTTCAGGAGATTCAGGAAAAAGGACAGAAAGTAGTGACCTGAGACAATCCAGACATGACACATGTAGTGAAATATTAGATGCTAGTGAAGCTAGTTGTTCAGGGATGCCAATTTTAGAACCGCAAAAGAGAGTGGTTCCAGTGAGAAAAACTACTGCAATAACAGCTGAAGATTTGAATGATTGGATGAAAGTTCTTCAGAAAAAAGATAAAGATTCACAAGCAATTGATGTGGCTAGGTTACGGGTAGAATTAGAAGAGCTTGTTACAGGGACAGTTCCAACAGAGATTCTTAAAAGTCATCATGATGGTGAACTAATGTTTATGTGTAAAAACATTACCTGGAGAGCGAGAAATACACATGACAGGTTAAGAGCAATAGCGAATGAGCAGGGAGTTGACATTGATAAGGTTAAAGCTTTGCAAAAAACCTACAGGATGGATTTTTCAGAAAAGGATATTGAAAATTTGAATGCAACTGGTAGAACAGGACAGATTAAAGAAATGGTTGCATTATTGCGAAGATGGGGAGATGTAGAAAAATGGAAGGATAGGTGGTATAAGAAAAGAGAAGAATCTGAAGATAGAACAACTTATTCAGCTTTTCCAGTGAGAGAAAAAGAGAAACCAGTGGATAATTATCCTATGAGAGAAATACCTGGAGGAGGATATGTACATGTTCCATGGACCAGACAGGATATTTTATCATTTACGAATGATTTCCCTCGATTGAGAGAAAAGCCCGTCGAGTGGTATAGGCAGGTAGATAGGTTTGTGAAATTGTCAAAAGTGCTGTGGATTGACCTGAATTGTCTGTTTGATATAATTGTTCCAGCAGATTTGTGGACTGAGTGTAAAATAGTTGTGAGTTGGCCTACTGAGGAATATCCAAGAGATCCAAGAACAGGAGCACCAGATCCAGAGGTAATGAGAAAGTACGATCAGGTGATGGTATACCTGAAGAGTAAAGTACCTGCAAAAGAGACAGATTGGGTAAAAATAGATAGAACACAACAGGAAGCAAAAGAATCAGTTCATGCTTTTTATGAGAGGCTGATACTGGCGTTTAAACAATTCAGTGGAGATGAACACCTGGGTGACAAAGATTTGAGTCATTTTGTATACAGATTTGTATATGGCCTGAGACCTGAAATTGGTGAGAGAATTCGTGAGCACACAGTGGATTGGCAGAGTAAGAAAATAGATGAGATTCTGAGACATGCTAAATACTTCAGTGATGAAATTGAAGCAAAACAAAGAAAGCTGAAAGAGAAAGCAATGTGGGCACAAGTGAAAGTTGCAGAAAGACAGGAAGCACAGTTGATGGAACAGGCGAATAATCCAGGAAATAATGCAGGGAATAGACCTAGATATGCAGGGAAAGGAAAGGGGAATCTTGAGGAAGCAAAAAAGAAGTTCCCATGTCACAACTGTGGCCAACTGGGACATTGGAGGAATGATTGTACAAATCCACCATTAGTGAATAATGAGGGTAAAACCTTAAATCAACAGGTGCAGAACGAGGGGAATAATCAACAGCAGCAACAGCAGAAAGTTGTGAGACAGCAGAGTCAAGAGCCAAAACCGCCCTTGCCGCAGAATAGAGGAGCACAAAAGTATAATCAGGATTCGGGATTCTACAATGATGAGCAGGTAAACAAACCAAGGCGTTCTAATCAGGTACAACAGTACTTGTTAAAGAATGAAGGGAGTGAATCTGAGGGTGATTATTGACGGTGCCGAAGAGAGGAGGAAGAGTGCATACTTTGTGCAACTCTAGAAATAGACCAGGCAGGACCATTTGTGGATGGGAAAATAAATGAAGAGAGTGTTACTTTTTTAGTAGACACAGGTGCGACAAGATCAACTGTCAGGTCAACAGATGTTAGAAATCTTCCTCTCTCGGATGAAGCAATCCAAGTAGTTGGTGTAGCCAATACACAAATCAGAACACGTCTTACGGAACCAGTAAGAGTACAGATAGGGAAATTTTCAGACATGCACAGATTTATTGTCTGTGACACGAGTCCAGTGAACTTGTTAGGTAGGGATCTGTTGTGCAAGATGAACTGCACAATTTTCTGTACACCGGATGGAATAGCTTTTGAAACACCAGATGAGGATGTTTTGTACCGAGTGACTCTAGAAAATAGGGAAAGTGAGTTAATTGGTGCATTTGCTGTGTTTGATCCAGAGGATTTGCCTCGAGAGCTGAGGGACACAGTGAAAAGGACAGTTTGGGATTTTACTGGAGAGGATGTGGGATTGATGAATAATGTAGATCCAGTGAAAATTGCAGTGAAAGAGGGAATTACTTATCCTAACATTCCTCAGTACAAAATGACACCAGAAATAATTGAGGGAATAACTCCTATAATTGAGAAAATGATTCAGCAGGGAGTTCTGAGAGAACTACTGAGTAGTCCGTGTATTTCACCGATAATGGGGCTAAAGAAGCCTAATGGGAAATTCAGGATCGTACAGGATCTGAGAAAAGTTAATCAAATTGTGGTGGCATGTTGTCCTATTGTGCCAAATCCATCAGTGATCCTGTAACAGATTCCACATGATGCTGAGTGGTACACAGTGATTGATTTGTGTCATGCGTTCTTTTCAATTCCATTGCATCATGACAGCCAGCCGATTTTTGCATTTAGGTTTGGCCAGCGTATTTTAGCATGGTGTCGAATCCCACAGGGGTATACAGAGAGTCCTTCGATATTTAATCAGTTGTTGAAAAAATCGTTGGAGAGTTTGATCATGCCTGAAAATTCAGTACTAGTACAATATATTGATGACCTACTTGTGGCATCAAAGACACGAGAAGCTTGTGAAGTAGATACCATAGCTTTACTGAATCATCTGGCAGATGGAGGGTTAAAGGTATCTCCAGCCAAATTGCAATTTTGCAAGAAAGAGGTGCATTATCTTGGACATAATATTGAAAAAGGTCTGAGAAAAGTGACTGATGACAGAATCAGAATCATCAGGGAAATGAAAGCTCCAAAGACCCAGAGAGAAGTGAGGATGTTTCTGGGGATGGTGGGTTATTGTCGTCAGTGGATAATTAATTTTTCGCTGATAGCAAAACCACTGATTAAACTGACAAAAAGTGAGATGACAGACCCATTGGAACTAAATGGAGAACAAATGGCAGCATTTGAAGAGCTTAAAAATAGAATGTGTGAGGCTCCAGCTTTGGGTATGCCTGACTACGAAAAGGAGTTTGAATTGTACTGCAGTGAGAGAAATGGATGTGCACTTTCAGTGTTAATTCAGAAGCATGGATTACTGAGAAGGCCTATTGCGTACTTCTCATCGACACTTGACCCTGTAGCTGTGGGTTTACCAGGTTGTCTGAAATCTGTGGCTGCAACATGCAGGAGTTTGGAACAGAGTGAGGGAATCATAATGGGATATCCTGTAAGGGTATTCGTACCTCACAATGTGGCAATTCTTTTGACAAGAAGCAGAACTCAGTACATGTCACATAGTCGGTTGACTAAATATGAGAAAGTGATTCTAGGAGCATCGAATGTGACTCTTGAGAGATGTGTAAATGTGAATCCAGCGACACTTTTGCCGGATATTGAAAATGTGGGTGTGAAAATGGAAGATGATCATGATTGTTTGGATGTGCTTGATTACTGTACAAAACCGAGACCAGACATAAGGGATCTTCCCTTACATGAGAGTGATCATGTGTTGTTTGTGGATGGTTCATGCCTGAGAAATGATGATGGTGTGCTATGTGCAGCATATGCGGTGTGCAAAGTTTCAGAGGTTATGGAAGCATCACCATTGAAAGGAGTGAAATCTGCACAGGTTGCTGAATTGGTGGCATTGACAAGAGCTTGTGAAATTGGGAAAGATTTGAGGACAACTGTGATGACTGATAGTCAGTATGGATTTGGAGTGGTGCATGATTTTGGCCAGCTTTGGCTACAAAGAGGTTTCTTGACATCGAGTGGAACTCCAATAAAGAATGCTGAAGTGATTGGGAAATTACTTGAGGCGATACAGCTGCCTAAGGAGTTAGCAGTTGTAAAGTGTGCTGCCCATGGACAAGGGGAGGATTTTATCACGGTTGGAAACCGTTATGCAAATGACATTGCTCAATACTGTGCAAAATCGAATCAGTCAATTAATAGGGAACGAGAGGGGGAAATGTCTTTTTGCTCTGTGATGTTTACTAATGCCTTAGAGACATGGGATGAAGTGAAGCAGTTGCAGGATGAGGCAGGAGAGGAAGAGAAAAAAGATTGGATTAAGGCAGGATGTGCCCCAAGAGAAAAAGACCATGTTTGGGTCTATAGGGATGGCAGACCAGTAATGCCCAACTCCATTTTGTCGTCAATGGCAAGGATGTATCATGGCCAGGGACATTTGGGGAGGGATGCGATGATTAGGTCGGTCAAGCAGACCTGGTACAATGCAAAGTTCAGGACAATTGCAGAGAGCATCTGTCAAAGGTGTTTGATTTGTCAGCAATTTAACACTGGGAAAAAGACAGTGGTGAGTCTGGGAACAATAGGCAGAGAAGGAGGTCCTTTTACAAGAATGCAGATTGATTTCATTGAAATGCCCCAAGTGAATAGACTGAGGTATGTTCTAGTGGTAGTCTGTTTGTTTTCAAGATGGGTTGAAGCTTATCCGACTAGGAGAAATGATGGAGTGACAGTGGCAAAATTACTGTTAAGGGAGTTGATTCCTAGGTACGGGTTTCCAGTGACGATTGAGTCTGATAGAGGTGGACACTTCTATAATGAACTCATGAGTTTGATTTGTGAAGCATTAAGCATACAGCAGAAGCTACATTGTGCATACAGACCAGAAGCTTCTGGTGTGGTTGAGCAGATAAATGGCACAATCAAAAACAGGATTGGTAAAATGTGCTTAGCCACTGGCATGAAATGGCCGGACGTCTTGCCTCTAGTGCTAATGACTATTAGATCTACTCCAGATAGAACTACTGATTTAAGTCCGCACGAGATAATCATGGGACGTGCAATGCGCCATGCATTTGTACCTGTCAATAAGTTGATGACAATAACTGATGACATGATTTTGGATTACTGTAAAGGCCTGGCTGACGCAGTTCATTCTGTGTTTCACCAGGTTGGAGAAGAAGCTACCACACTTGAGAAGAAGCAAGCTCATGATCTGAGTCCAGGAGACTGGGTGAGGATTAAGGTGCACAGAAGAAGAAATTGCTTAGTTCCAAGGTGGGGAAGGCCGAGACAAGTCATTCTAACAACGACAACTGCAGTGAAGTGTGCTGGTGTGAAAAACTGGGTGCATGCGAGTCATACTCTGAGAGTTCCAAACCCAAAAGAGGGAACTGGTAAAGAGTATTTTGAAGAATCAGATTCCAGTGATGATGAAGACCCAGAACCAGTGAGAAAAGAAGCAGAAAAAACTCCAAGAGAACCATTGGGAGTCTCAGAAAGGAGATCAGATTCTGTAAGAGAGCCTGAAATTTCAAAAAGCAGTGAAGAAAAAAGAAGAGAAAAGAGCAATTCCACAGAGATTACTCCTAAATCAGAAGAGGAGGAGACTGAAGAACCACTTGAGATTATACCTGAAGAAGCAGGGTCAGAAAAAGATAGAGAGGGACAGATTGCGGAAGACCCCCGAGGAGGTGTAGGGAACATTCTTGATAAGCTAGGTGAAGGGACAAGTAGACAGCAAGAAGATTGCGTGTCGGAGACCCGAGGAGGGACAGGAGTAGGGAAGTCTCAAATAGTGGTGAAAGAAACTGTGGAGGAAAATAAAACTGCTAGAAAAAGAAAACAGAAGGCACTTGAAACAGAATTGGATGAGAGTGAAAATGAACAAACAGAAGGTCGAGTTCTAAGAAAGAGAACTTGTATTGGAGAAAGAAATGATAAAGAAATTAGGCCGAAAAAGGTGATAAAAGGAGATCGTTGGCCTAACAACAGAGTAAAGAGATTGAGATACAGAGTAATAAGAACAAATACATCGAAAGTTGAACAAGTGAATGAAGTATCGAGTCAAAATGAAGTAAAAAGAAAGGAGCAAGAAGAATCAAGAGAACCTGAGGAAATAAAAAGAATAAGAAGACCCAACCAAAAGTACAGATCACCGGAATGGTCTTATGTGGCACTGTCTGAAGAAGGAGAAGAAGAAACAGTGACTCGAGATAATCCGGAGGGGATCTTGAGAAAAGTGGTTGAGGAAAAAGAAGGAATCTTAAAAGTTATCCTGACTGACATTGGAGAAGAGTCAGATGCACAAGATGTTGGTGATGATCTGATACAATTTGATGTTACTGAAGAAGAAGGAGTGAAAACTGATGAATATCCAAATTGAGTGAACTGAAAAATCACTTGGAGGAAAAGTGAAAAGAGAAAGTCTGAAATTCAGTTGTCTGAAGTAATACAAAGAAATAATAGTAGTGGAGTAGTAGAGGCTAAGTCAAAAGACAAGGTCAAAGTAGTAAAATGGCTAACATAGAGGATAATCAAAGTAGATGTGCCTTCATTAAAAGATGGTGTAGAATGTGCTGCTGCTGTACTGGATTATTAATGCTACTGTGGGGAGTTTTAGTTTTATTAGTTACTTTTAAAGTTACATTTGAGATGCATACAGAAAATATGACAGATATAGAGAAGAATTCGCAAAAAGTAGTTTTGACTAGAATTAGTAATACTTACATACACAAAGATAGGTCAATTAATAATTTTTCTAGTAATGTTTTTTCGAAGTTGTTGTATGAATATGTGAAAACAATGGAAGTAAGGGATTGCTACGTTTGTATGCAATTACCTGCATCCGTTTCAGAGGGTGTTACTTATCATCATTTGCCAGCTACATATGGTATTTCATGTAGTATATTAAGTAGTGTTTTCTATTTGTTAGGGAAAATAGATTATAAGATGTCTAACAGAGATAGTATTTTTGGGCATTTGTCAATGAACAAAGAGCTGAATCCAGCTAAAGAAGCTAACACTTTTGGTGAAATTTTTATTGAAGAGAAAGGATTAACATTAGATTACATTTTTAAGAATAATTTAACTTGCAGTCTGAAAGAAGAGGAAAAAGCTTTCCTGGATATGGTAGAGGAAAGGAGATTGAACATGCATGAGAAAGCAGGGAAATATGAAGTGAGTGAGACAATTTGGGACATTGAGATGGGAAAAGAATTGAGAAATGGGGCTAGTCCAACTTTAGCTCTAGATGTACCACAGAAGGGTAAGCTATGCATTACAAGAAGGAAATCCCAATATGATACATATTTTGTTGGGACTAGTGAGTGCCATGATACATACTTCATTGCAACAGGTTGGGGTTTCAGAGGTGGAGAAGATACAGTTTTCCCAAGAGTGTATTATGTTTGTGGGAACAAGGCTTATTACAAGTTGCCTGACCATTGGTATGGCACGTGTTATGTGGGTCTGGTCTTTCCAAAGATTTTTCATATAGATAAAATAAGAGATGTAGAACATATTAATTTACTAATGCGTTTCAAGAGAGAAACCTGGTCTGAAATAGTGGGTGATATTTTTGGGGTTTTAATTCCAGCAGTGGGAATTTCTTTAAATGCTTATGGAATTCGGAAATTGTCAACAGTGGTGGATCGCTTATCGACAAATACCGCTGGAGGGTTTCTTTTAGTGAATACGGAATTAAGTGCCGTACGTGCCATGTCAATGCAAAATCGACTTGCCCTTGATATTTTATTGGCCAAGGAGGGTGGAGTTTGTGGAATGCTGAAAGTTCAACATTGTTGCACTTACATTCCAGACGAAAGCAAAGACCTGAAGGTCTATATCAAAAATATTACTGATTTGCATGAAGAATTAGTACCACTTGAAGCTGAGAGTTTATGGACTAAAATAGCTAATAAGGTGATAGCTGTTAAAGATTTTATTGCAAAAATAGGTAGTACTATTATAGGTAGAATATTGTTTCCTTTAACTTGCATAATTATTGCTTTATTGATACTGAGATTAGTGTGTATGTGTTGTAAAAACATGGGAGGGAAGAAGAAATTGAATAAAGAAAAGAAAAACAAAAGGTTGAAAAGAGAACCACAAGAAATTGAATTAGAAGAATTGAGGGAGAGTGTTTATTTGGAAACAAAGAGGGATGATGAAAGAGTGACTGGTGTGTAGTGTTGTGTAAGGAGAAAAAGACATTTCCGATTTCTCCTAAAATGGGACTAAATTTTCACTAATTGTTTTTGGGGTTTATTTGGTGATAAAATCACCAAAGGGGGGATTGCTAGAGCAGAGTTTTCAGTTTGAAATTTAACTGGGTTTTGAAGCTCTGGCATGTCTATTTGTTATATTAATTTATTAATTATTAATTATTAATTATTTGTCTTGTGTAAGTGTTTATACTAATCAACTCGTTTGTTTTAACAAGAGAGAATTACACGTGGGAATGCATAAGTGTGCTGTTTAACAATAATGTGCATGTTTTCATGTTTAAACGTTGCTGAGTGCTGTTTATTTTTAAAGCACGAAACGCTTTTCGAATTAATGCTTTTCTATGTTGCAAGAGCTAGATAATTGCATACACATAAGGGTATTAGTGGGGTTAACACTGTTCAATCACTATGCTGTGGTAACGTTGTTTTTGTCTCTTTTAATTAAGATGGTCTATTGTGGCCAAAGATGGCCGATATGTAAAACCTGGCCTCGAGTAGAAATCTGTGACGAGAGAGAGCCTTGCTGAATATGGTCCTGAAGTCAGCTGACCACAGTCCTTGCTTTGCCTGGTTGAAATTTTCCGTGAGGACAGCAGCAGTTTTGGGCGATCTCCAAATGAATGAAGTGTCCTTGGCAGCTGTGGGAAACAAAGGAGCTTTAAAGAAAGACTCTGAACTGTGATCTCATTGCAGAGGAGACGTGGAGACTACAAGATACAAATGTATTTTTTGGTTCCTGTTCCGTTATGTTTATTTTGTGATTTTTCCTGAGCGGAGATTTTCAAATGTAGCGATGCTACATTCTTTCCTTCTCGCTTTGCTCAGAGGTTTGACGGAAGAAGTTAATACAAATTATATTTTCCTTTGTTCGACTTGCTATAAGAATTGTTAGCCTAGAGAGGGTTTTTGCCACTTGCCATTTGCCTTTGCCGCGTTCTGAATCTGCGTTGGTGAGGATCGTTGCTGAGAGGACTTCGTCTTGAGAGACTTTACTGAGAGACTTGTCCTGACCCGTTCTGACATTTAGCTAGAATAGGTAACTATGAGAAAAATGATTTATTCTGATTGATTTCTTGACTAATTTTAGATAAAGCAATATAATTTTGAATATGGTGTTGGTTATTATTTCTTGTCAATTATTGAGTATCCTATTTTGATTATTATTGTATAGATTGTTTAGACTATGTTTAAGGGCAGTCTCAATAACCAGATCTTATCGACCCTGATATAGATGCAGGGTGTTTAGGAGTTTTTCTTTCCACAGGTTATTGCTGGTAGAGTATTTGAGCGTATGTTAGTGAAATGGGCCCTAGTGTATGATCAATGTATGTGCGTGTAACTGTGAGATTACTCTATCCGTGGAAGTAGGGATATTATATACACCCTGATCTCTATCAATTTCCTGGTAGCAGAGGATGGTTATTGATGATTGTCTTGATCTGATTAGATTACATATTGATTATTGATTATTGATGTTGGTATATGTACTAATACTATATGTTGGAGTTGTCATGTTGAGTTATATGTAGTGCTTCTGGAATTTGGAAGCTGGTAGCAGTTCCGTAGTAGGGCAGAGGGAAGTATATGCTGCTCTCGGGAAAGACGGGATTGTTGGTCCTGTATGCATGCAGGAAAATTCACATTGTCTGGGTTCGGAATCAGTGACATTATTGCATGTTACTATTAGAATATATTTCTGGTATATAAGGAGTGTGTATGGTAGTGAAGGTTATCTGTGAAACTCTGGTCTTAAGTCCCAGGGATCCGTAAGGTTTACCGTTAAAGCTTATCGCGGGAGGAGTAATAGGTATTCTCTGAGCTTGTCTGAGGAACTGGGCAGGGTAAACTGCTTGGTTAATGTGTGTTATAATTCTGTAGTGGAGCAGATTGTTCGCTGTTCTCGGGAAGCAGGATTCTGTGTGTATGTACTATATTTCCTTGTATGAATGTGCGTGAATGCATATACATTTAGTTGATTGTAAGACTCTTTGGACAAGTCCTAGAGGAAACAGTTAATGAATGTATGTTAGAAGGGCAAAGTAGAGGGATGTGCTACTGTGTCAACAAGAGGTTCTTGTGAAATAGATTTCTTTTACTATTCTGTGGTTAGCGAAGCAGACAATGGAGATGTTTATATGTTGTAACTAATAGATTTTGTAGAAATTTTGACACGAAGTCTACTGAAAAGATTTTGTAAAGGAGGGGTAGACGAGTGACAGGAGACAGGAGACAAGCGACTGCAGCGACTGCTGACGTCAGGAAGACCGCGCTCTGATTGGATAATAGAGCAGAATAGTGTTCGCGCTGGGATTGGTGCGTTGGTGTGAGCCGCGCAAGGATTGGAAGAGCTATTCTAGTGACGTAGACGCTCCAGGATTGGTGCGTTAGTGTGAGTCGCGCTGTTATTGGTTGAAAATCTGTATTGTATATTTATAATACGGGAAAAAGTAGAGAGTTTTGGTAAAAGCTAAAATGTATTACCAAGAAGAGAAAAAGAAGAAAACATTCTTTGGAAAAATTAAAAAGTGGTTTAACAAGGATAAAGATGTTAAGACGAGAGAGGGTGAATTGTTACCTTCACCGAAAACACCTGCATCCTACATGGCTGCAAGATATGGGTATCATACCTGTATATGGTTGGAGAATTGGGTTAGGTATACCAAAGAGGATGGTGTTCTAGCATTTCCAGAACATGGTTCATTTAATTTGGCCGTGTTGAGAAATTTACGGGAAAAGATGTTATGTCTTGACCCGAAACCAAGACCTACACAGTTTGAGGCTTTAGTGGAATGGGAAGAGGAAGTACATGAGCGAGAAAAACAGAGATCTGGAGGACAGTACAGGTACATGTTTGGGAGGAGACATGATCGTGAGACTCATCATGATCGAATGAAAAGATGGCGAGATGCTAGTATGTCAGAGGGATTATATCCAATGAGAACAGTTGAAGAAGGAGCAGAGAGGGTTCCTGAGTCAGAAATGAGAAGATATGGAGTTAATGAATATGAGGATGAAGTCTTGAATGACATGATTTACAAAAGACCACCTCCATATAGACCAGAACCAGATGAGAGTACACCAGTTGTTTCTCCAATAAGAGATACAGTTTGTATCATTGAGACAGAAAATGTGACATCTGAATCAAGAAGTGGTAATTCTTTCAGGGAGAAAGAGAATCGAAGTGGTGACGAAAATGCAAGAGAATTAGCTAGAACTACAACAGAGCTGACTGAAAAGATTAGGGAGTTAACGAAGAATCTGGAAGCTGTTACGGTGCCTGTAACAATAGGTCCGGTTATGCCTGTGTTTGACAAGCAGAGAATAGGTGAAAATGGTTTGGTGATTCCATATGTTGGGAATAATTTGATAAGTTCAGTTGGTCCTTCAGGAGATTCAGGAAAAAGGACAGAAAGTAGTGACCTGAGACAATCCAGACATGACACATGTAGTGAAATATTAGATGCTAGTGAAGCTAGTTGTTCAGGGATGCCAATTTTAGAACCGCAAAAGAGAGTGGTTCCAGTGAGAAAAACTACTGCAATAACAGCTGAAGATTTGAATGATTGGATGAAAGTTCTTCAGAAAAAAGATAAAGATTCACAAGCAATTGATGTGGCTAGGTTACGGGTAGAATTAGAAGAGCTTGTTACAGGGACAGTTCCAACAGAGATTCTTAAAAGTCATCATGATGGTGAACTAATGTTTATGTGTAAAAACATTACCTGGAGAGCGAGAAATACACATGACAGGTTAAGAGCAATAGCGAATGAGCAGGGAGTTGACATTGATAAGGTTAAAGCTTTGCAAAAAACCTACAGGATGGATTTTTCAGAAAAGGATATTGAAAATTTGAATGCAACTGGTAGAACAGGACAGATTAAAGAAATGGTTGCATTATTGCGAAGATGGGGAGATGTAGAAAAATGGAAGGATAGGTGGTATAAGAAAAGAGAAGAATCTGAAGATAGAACAACTTATTCAGCTTTTCCAGTGAGAGAAAAAGAGAAACCAGTGGATAATTATCCTATGAGAGAAATACCTGGAGGAGGATATGTACATGTTCCATGGACCAGACAGGATATTTTATCATTTACGAATGATTTCCCTCGATTGAGAGAAAAGCCCGTCGAGTGGTATAGGCAGGTAGATAGGTTTGTGAAATTGTCAAAAGTGCTGTGGATTGACCTGAATTGTCTGTTTGATATAATTGTTCCAGCAGATTTGTGGACTGAGTGTAAAATAGTTGTGAGTTGGCCTACTGAGGAATATCCAAGAGATCCAAGAACAGGAGCACCAGATCCAGAGGTAATGAGAAAGTACGATCAGGTGATGGTATACCTGAAGAGTAAAGTACCTGCAAAAGAGACAGATTGGGTAAAAATAGATAGAACACAACAGGAAGCAAAAGAATCAGTTCATGCTTTTTATGAGAGGCTGATACTGGCGTTTAAACAATTCAGTGGAGATGAACACCTGGGTGACAAAGATTTGAGTCATTTTGTATACAGATTTGTATATGGCCTGAGACCTGAAATTGGTGAGAGAATTCGTGAGCACACAGTGGATTGGCAGAGTAAGAAAATAGATGAGATTCTGAGACATGCTAAATACTTCAGTGATGAAATTGAAGCAAAACAAAGAAAGCTGAAAGAGAAAGCAATGTGGGCACAAGTGAAAGTTGCAGAAAGACAGGAAGCACAGTTGATGGAACAGGCGAATAATCCAGGAAATAATGCAGGGAATAGACCTAGATATGCAGGGAAAGGAAAGGGGAATCTTGAGGAAGCAAAAAAGAAGTTCCCATGTCACAACTGTGGCCAACTGGGACATTGGAGGAATGATTGTACAAATCCACCATTAGTGAATAATGAGGGTAAAACCTTAAATCAACAGGTGCAGAACGAGGGGAATAATCAACAGCAGCAACAGCAGAAAGTTGTGAGACAGCAGAGTCAAGAGCCAAAACCGCCCTTGCCGCAGAATAGAGGAGCACAAAAGTATAATCAGGATTCGGGATTCTACAATGATGAGCAGGTAAACAAACCAAGGCGTTCTAATCAGGTACAACAGTACTTGTTAAAGAATGAAGGGAGTGAATCTGAGGGTGATTATTGACGGTGCCGAAGAGAGGAGGAAGAGTGCATACTTTGTGCAACTCTAGAAATAGACCAGGCAGGACCATTTGTGGATGGGAAAATAAATGAAGAGAGTGTTACTTTTTTAGTAGACACAGGTGCGACAAGATCAACTGTCAGGTCAACAGATGTTAGAAATCTTCCTCTCTCGGATGAAGCAATCCAAGTAGTTGGTGTAGCCAATACACAAATCAGAACACGTCTTACGGAACCAGTAAGAGTACAGATAGGGAAATTTTCAGACATGCACAGATTTATTGTCTGTGACACGAGTCCAGTGAACTTGTTAGGTAGGGATCTGTTGTGCAAGATGAACTGCACAATTTTCTGTACACCGGATGGAATAGCTTTTGAAACACCAGATGAGGATGTTTTGTACCGAGTGACTCTAGAAAATAGGGAAAGTGAGTTAATTGGTGCATTTGCTGTGTTTGATCCAGAGGATTTGCCTCGAGAGCTGAGGGACACAGTGAAAAGGACAGTTTGGGATTTTACTGGAGAGGATGTGGGATTGATGAATAATGTAGATCCAGTGAAAATTGCAGTGAAAGAGGGAATTACTTATCCTAACATTCCTCAGTACAAAATGACACCAGAAATAATTGAGGGAATAACTCCTATAATTGAGAAAATGATTCAGCAGGGAGTTCTGAGAGAACTACTGAGTAGTCCGTGTATTTCACCGATAATGGGGCTAAAGAAGCCTAATGGGAAATTCAGGATCGTACAGGATCTGAGAAAAGTTAATCAAATTGTGGTGGCATGTTGTCCTATTGTGCCAAATCCATCAGTGATCCTGTATCAGATTCCACATGATGCTGAGTGGTACACAGTGATTGATTTGTGTCATGCGTTCTTTTCAATTCCATTGCATCATGACAGCCAGCCGATTTTTGCATTTAGGTTTGGCCAGCGTATTTTAGCATGGTGTCGAATCCCACAGGGGTATACAGAGAGTCCTTCGATATTTAATCAGTTGTTGAAAAAATCGTTGGAGAGTTTGATCATGCCTGAAAATTCAGTACTAGTACAATATATTGATGACCTACTTGTGGCATCAAAGACACGAGAAGCTTGTGAAGTAGATACCATAGCTTTACTGAATCATCTGGCAGATGGAGGGTTAAAGGTATCTCCAGCCAAATTGCAATTTTGCAAGAAAGAGGTGCATTATCTTGGACATAATATTGAAAAAGGTCTGAGAAAAGTGACTGATGACAGAATCAGAATCATCAGGGAAATGAAAGCTCCAAAGACCCAGAGAGAAGTGAGGATGTTTCTGGGGATGGTGGGTTATTGTCGTCAGTGGATAATTAATTTTTCGCTGATAGCAAAACCACTGATTAAACTGACAAAAAGTGAGATGACAGACCCATTGGAACTAGATGGAGAACAAATGGCAGCATTTGAAGAGCTTAAAAATAGAATGTGTGAGGCTCCAGCTTTGGGTATGCCTGACTACGAAAAGGAGTTTGAATTGTACTGCAGTGAGAGAAATGGATGTGCACTTTCAGTGTTAATTCAGAAGCATGGATTACTGAGAAGGCCTATTGCGTACTTCTCATCGACACTTGACCCTGTAGCTGTGGGTTTACCAGGTTGTCTGAAATCTGTGGCTGCAACATGCAGGAGTTTGGAACAGAGTGAGGGAATCATAATGGGATATCCTGTAAGGGTATTCGTACCTCACAATGTGGCAATTCTTTTGACAAGAAGCAGAACTCAGTACATGTCACATAGTCGGTTGACTAAATATGAGAAAGTGATTCTAGGAGCATCGAATGTGACTCTTGAGAGATGTGTAAATGTGAATCCAGCGACACTTTTGCCGGATATTGAAAATGTGGGTGTGAAAATGGAAGATGATCATGATTGTTTGGATGTGCTTGATTACTGTACAAAACCGAGACCAGACATAAGGGATCTTCCCTTACATGAGAGTGATCATGTGTTGTTTGTGGATGGTTCATGCCTGAGAAATGATGATGGTGTGCTATGTGCAGCATATGCGGTGTGCAAAGTTTCAGAGGTTATGGAAGCATCACCATTGAAAGGAGTGAAATCTGCACAGGTTGCTGAATTGGTGGCATTGACAAGAGCTTGTGAAATTGGGAAAGATTTGAGGACAACTGTGATGACTGATAGTCAGTATGGATTTGGAGTGGTGCATGATTTTGGCCAGCTTTGGCTACAAAGAGGTTTCTTGACATCGAGTGGAACTCCAATAAAGAATGCTGAAGTGATTGGGAAATTACTTGAGGCGATACAGCTGCCTAAGGAGTTAGCAGTTGTAAAGTGTGCTGCCCATGGACAAGGGGAGGATTTTATCACGGTTGGAAACCGTTATGCAAATGACATTGCTCAATACTGTGCAAAATCGAATCAGTCAATTAATAGGGAACGAGAGGGGGAAATGTCTTTTTGCTCTGTGATGTTTACTAATGCCTTAGAGACATGGGATGAAGTGAAGCAGTTGCAGGATGAGGCAGGAGAGGAAGAGAAAAAAGATTGGATTAAGGCAGGATGTGCCCCAAGAGAAAAAGACCATGTTTGGGTCTATAGGGATGGCAGACCAGTAATGCCCAACTCCATTTTGTCGTCAATGGCAAGGATGTATCATGGCCAGGGACATTTGGGGAGGGATGCGATGATTAGGTCGGTCAAGCAGACCTGGTACAATGCAAAGTTCAGGACAATTGCAGAGAGCATCTGTCAAAGGTGTTTGATTTGTCAGCAATTTAACACTGGGAAAAAGACAGTGGTGAGTCTGGGAACAATAGGCAGAGAAGGAGGTCCTTTTACAAGAATGCAGATTGATTTCATTGAAATGCCCCAAGTGAATAGACTGAGGTATGTTCTAGTGGTAGTCTGTTTGTTTTCAAGATGGGTTGAAGCTTATCCGACTAGGAGAAATGATGGAGTGACAGTGGCAAAATTACTGTTAAGGGAGTTGATTCCTAGGTACGGGTTTCCAGTGACGATTGAGTCTGATAGAGGTGGACACTTCTATAATGAACTCATGAGTTTGATTTGTGAAGCATTAAGCATACAGCAGAAGCTACATTGTGCATACAGACCAGAAGCTTCTGGTGTGGTTGAGCAGATAAATGGCACAATCAAAAACAGGATTGGTAAAATGTGCTTAGCCACTGGCATGAAATGGCCGGACGTCTTGCCTCTAGTGCTAATGACTATTAGATCTACTCCAGATAGAACTACTGATTTAAGTCCGCACGAGATAATCATGGGACGTGCAATGCGCCATGCATTTGTACCTGTCAATAAGTTGATGACAATAACTGATGACATGATTTTGGATTACTGTAAAGGCCTGGCTGACGCAGTTCATTCTGTGTTTCACCAGGTTGGAGAAGAAGCTACCACACTTGAGAAGAAGCAAGCTCATGATCTGAGTCCAGGAGACTGGGTGAGGATTAAGGTGCACAGAAGAAGAAATTGCTTAGTTCCAAGGTGGGGAAGGCCGAGACAAGTCATTCTAACAACGACAACTGCAGTGAAGTGTGCTGGTGTGAAAAACTGGGTGCATGCGAGTCATACTCTGAGAGTTCCAAACCCAAAAGAGGGAACTGGTAAAGAGTATTTTGAAGAATCAGATTCCAGTGATGATGAAGACCCAGAACCAGTGAGAAAAGAAGCAGAAAAAACTCCAAGAGAACCATTGGGAGTCTCAGAAAGGAGATCAGATTCTGTAAGAGAGCCTGAAATTTCAAAAAGCAGTGAAGAAAAAAGAAGAGAAAAGAGCAATTCCACAGAGATTACTCCTAAATCAGAAGAGGAGGAGACTGAAGAACCACTTGAGATTATACCTGAAGAAGCAGGGTCAGAAAAAGATAGAGAGGGACAGATTGCGGAAGACCCCCGAGGAGGTGTAGGGAACATTCTTGATAAGCTAGGTGAAGGGACAAGTAGACAGCAAGAAGATTGCGTGTCGGAGACCCGAGGAGGGACAGGAGTAGGGAAGTCTCAAATAGTGGTGAAAGAAACTGTGGAGGAAAATAAAACTGCTAGAAAAAGAAAACAGAAGGCACTTGAAACAGAATTGGATGAGAGTGAAAATGAACAAACAGAAGGTCGAGTTCTAAGAAAGAGAACTTGTATTGGAGAAAGAAATGATAAAGAAATTAGGCCGAAAAAGGTGATAAAAGGAGATCGTTGGCCTAACAACAGAGTAAAGAGATTGAGATACAGAGTAATAAGAACAAATACATCGAAAGTTGAACAAGTGAATGAAGTATCGAGTCAAAATGAAGTAAAAAGAAAGGAGCAAGAAGAATCAAGAGAACCTGAGGAAATAAAAAGAATAAGAAGACCCAACCAAAAGTACAGATCACCGGAATGGTCTTATGTGGCACTGTCTGAAGAAGGAGAAGAAGAAACAGTGACTCGAGATAATCCGGAGGGGATCTTGAGAAAAGTGGTTGAGGAAAAAGAAGGAATCTTAAAAGTTATCCTGACTGACATTGGAGAAGAGTCAGATGCACAAGATGTTGGTGATGATCTGATACAATTTGATGTTACTGAAGAAGAAGGAGTGAAAACTGATGAATATCCAAATTGAGTGAACTGAAAAATCACTTGGAGGAAAAGTGAAAAGAGAAAGTCTGAAATTCAGTTGTCTGAAGTAATACAAAGAAATAATAGTAGTGGAGTAGTAGAGGCTAAGTCAAAAGACAAGGTCAAAGTAGTAAAATGGCTAACATAGAGGATAATCAAAGTAGATGTGCCTTCATTAAAAGATGGTCTAGAATGTGCTGCTGCTGTACTGGATTATTAATGCTACTGTGGGGAGTTTTAGTTTTATTAGTTACTTTTAAAGTTACATTTGAGATGCATACAGAAAATATGACAGATATAGAGAAGAATTCGCAAAAAGTAGTTTTGACTAGAATTAGTAATACTTACATACACAAAGATAGGTCAATTAATAATTTTTCTAGTAATGTTTTTTCGAAGTTGTTGTATGAATATGTGAAAACAATGGAAGTAAGGGATTGCTACGTTTGTATGCAATTACCTGCATCCGTTTCAGAGGGTGTTACTTATCATCATTTGCCAGCTACATATGGTATTTCATGTAGTATATTAAGTAGTGTTTTCTATTTGTTAGGGAAAATAGATTATAAGATGTCTAACAGAGATAGTATTTTTGGGCATTTGTCAATGAACAAAGAGCTGAATCCAGCTAAAGAAGCTAACACTTTTGGTGAAATTTTTATTGAAGAGAAAGGATTAACATTAGATTACATGTTTAAGAATAATTTAACTTGCAGTCTGAAAGAAGAGGAAAAAGCTTTCCTGGATATGGTAGAGGAAAGGAGATTGAACATGCATGAGAAAGCAGGGAAATATGAAGTGAGTGAGACAATTTGGGACATTGAGATGGGAAAAGAATTGAGAAATGGGGCTAGTCCAACTTTAGCTCTAGATGTACCACAGAAGGGTAAGCTATGCATTACAAGAAGGAAATCCCAATATGATACATATTTTGTTGGGACTAGTGAGTGCCATGATACA
Source organism: Triturus cristatus (assembly GCF_964204655.1). Classification (NCBI taxonomy): domain Eukaryota; kingdom Metazoa; phylum Chordata; class Amphibia; order Caudata; family Salamandridae; genus Triturus; species Triturus cristatus. The sequence continues at coordinate 1,116,444,700 of NC_140592.1, read as the reverse complement.
TACTTCATTGCAACAGGTTGGGGTTTCAGAGGTGGAGAAGATACAGTTTTCCCAAGAGTGTATTATGTTTGTGGGAACAAGGCTTATTACAAGTTGCCTGACCATTGGTATGGCACGTGTTATGTGGGTCTGGTCTTTCCAAAGATTTTTCATATAGATAAAATAAGAGATGTAGAACATATTAATTTACTAATGCGTTTCAAGAGAGAAACCTGGTCTGAAATAGTGGGTGATATTTTTGGGGTTTTAATTCCAGCAGTGGGAATTTCTTTAAATGCTTATGGAATTCGGAAATTGTCAACAGTGGTGGATCGCTTATCGACAAATACCGCTGGAGGGTTTCTTTTAGTGAATACGGAATTAAGTGCCGTACGTGCCATGTCAATGCAAAATCGACTTGCCCTTGATATTTTATTGGCCAAGGAGGGTGGAGTTTGTGGAATGCTGAAAGTTCAACATTGTTGCACTTACATTCCAGACGAAAGCAAAGACCTGAAGGTCTATATCAAAAATATTACTGATTTGCATGAAGAATTAGTACCACTTGAAGCTGAGAGTTTATGGACTAAAATAGCTAATAAGGTGATAGCTGTTAAAGATTTTATTGCAAAAATAGGTAGTACTATTATAGGTAGAATATTGTTTCCTTTAACTTGCATAATTATTGCTTTATTGATACTGAGATTAGTGTGTATGTGTTGTAAAAACAGGGGAGGGAAGAAGAAATTGAATAAAGAAAAGAAAAACAAAAGGTTGAAAAGAGAACCACAAGAAATTGAATTAGAAGAATTGAGGGAGAGTGTTTATTTGGAAACAAAGAGGGATGATGAAAGAGTGACTGGTGTGTAGTGTTGTGTAAGGAGAAAAAGACATTTCCGATTTCTCCTAAAATGGGACTAAATTTTCACTAATTTTTTTTTGGGGTTTATTTGGTGATAAAATCACCAAAGGGGGGATTGCTAGAGCAGAGTTTTCAGTTTGAAATTTAACTGGGTTTTGAAGCTCTGGCATGTCTATTTGTTATATTAATTTATTAATTATTAATTATTAATTATTTGTCTTGTGTAAGTGTTTATACTAATCAACTCGTTTGTTTTAACAAGAGAGAATTACACGTGGGAATGCATAAGTGTGCTGTTTAACAATAATGTGCATGTTTTCATGTTTAAACGTTGCTGAGTGCTGTTTATTTTTAAAGCACGAAACGCTTTTCGAATTAATGCTTTTCTATGTTGCAAGAGCTAGATAATTGCATACACATAAGGGTATTAGTGGGGTTAACACTGTTCAATCACTATGCTGTGGTAACGTTGTTTTTGTCTCTTTTAATTAAGATGGTCTATTGTGGCCAAAGATGGCCGATATGTAAAACCTGGCCTCGAGTAGAAATCTGTGACGAGAGAGAGCCTTGCTGAATATGGTCCTGAAGTCAGCTGACCACAGTCCTTGCTTTGCCTGGTTGAAATTTTCCGTGAGGACAGCAGCAGTTTTGGGCGATCTCCAAATGAATGAAGTGTCCTTGGCAGCTTTGGGAAACAAAGGAGCTTTAAAGAAAGACTCTGAACTGTGATCTCATTGCAGAGGAGACGTGGAGACTACAAGATACAAATGTATTTTTTGGTTCCTGTTCCGTTATGTTTATTTTGTGATTTTTCCTGAGCGGAGATTTTCAAATGTAGCGATGCTACATTCTTTCCTTCTCGCTTTGCTCAGAGGTTTGACGGAAGAAGTTAATACAAATTATATTTTCCTTTGTTCGACTTGCTATAAGAATTGTTAGCCTAGAGAGGGTTTTTGCCACTTGCCATTTGCCTTTGCCGCGTTCTGAATCTGCGTTGGTGAGGATCGTTGCTGAGAGGACTTCGTCTTGAGAGACTTTACTGAGAGACTTGTCCTGACCCGTTCTGACATTTAGCTAGAATAGGTAACTATGAGAAAAATGATTTATTCTGATTGATTTCTTGACTAATTTTAGATAAAGCAATATAATTTTGAATATGGTGTTGGTTATTATTTCTTGTCAATTATTCAGTATCCTATTTTGATTATTATTGTATAGATTGTTTAGACTATGTTTAAGGGCAGTCTCAATAACCAGATCTTATCGACCCTGATATAGATGCAGGGTGTTTAGGAGTTTTTCTTTCCACAGGTTATTGCTGGTAGAGTATTTGAGCGTATGTTAGTGAAATGGGCCCTAGTGTATGAAGAATGTATGTGCGTGTAACTGTGAGATTACTCTATCCGTGGAAGTAGGGATATTATATACACCCTGATCTCTATCAAGACCACTCCCATTTCTCATATGCGAGTTCCTGTTTTGATCTAACATTATTACAATGGCATCTGAGACAGGTGGGGAGAAAGAGAGATGGTGAGACTTGAGAAAAGGCGTAGGGTGAAAGAGTCCGGGAAAGTAAGGAAGAGACAATTGGAGAAACAGATGAGAGACCATCACATTGCCTACTAAAATAGGATGCTGTGCTTACCTCTCGGGGTGCAAAGATCAACCTGCGGGTGGAGCTGGTGTTGCAGGGTGATGGAAATCAAGCTGGTCGTGAAGATGGAGGCAGATGTGGTGATGGAGCTGCTGCTGGCCTAATCCAAGTGGCGAAGAAGGGGCCTCAGGCAGAGAAGAGGCTTTGGGCGAGAAGACGCTGCGGTGGACGAGAAGAAGCATTAAAGCAGGCAATGTTCCATTCTGATATGCTGCAGCAACTTCCCCTTTCACAACATTCTGCTTCCTGTGTGCAGTGAGTTGTCACAACAGATACACAATAGTTTGTTAATCAGTGTGGGTGTGATTGTGCCATTTCTTTTTTTTAAATTACATTATAGACTGCATGTTTGAAGAACCGAGGTTTGCTTACAATTTAGTGACAGTAATTAAGCTCTGTGAAGAAAAACATGTGCTGCCTCGGGGTAATCGGGGCCTGCTCTAGGATGTTTGGGGCCCTGGGCAGAAAAGGAATGTGTGAGGCCCCTCTAAATTGCAGACAGCGTGATTCAGGGCTGAATAGATGCCCTTGCTCCTGAAGCGTCAGCCCCTCCCACTCAGTCACCTTCAGAGTGCTTGGTGTGGAGAAGCACACACGCAGAGTCGAAAAAGAAACAGCATAGTTGGGAGTTTTCTGTAATAATAAGAATCGATTTCCAGCCAAATTAACCCTTTTTGCAACATTAATCAATGTTCTAATAATGTATACTTTGCTGAGTGTATGCCGTTCTGGGATGAAAGTTAATAGCTCGCTGTTCTATATTAGGACTTTAAATTATAAATTGCAAGTAACAAAAGGATGTTTCCCTTAAAAGCAGTAATCTGCTGATCTGTTGACATCATACGCACTCTGTACTCTACTTGATACACGTTCTATGCAGCAGGCATGTTAACCCTGTGCACTAACTTCACCGAAAAGTCAAAACCTCAAGATACAAAATGCTGATCTCTCTCCAGGAAGATAATTAATTGCACGAGTTATCATGACCATTTATGAGAGGCCTGGTAATAGCCTGTGGAAAGAAACGCTGCAGCAGGTGCTTCAAAAGCATGATAAACTTTCAAACACGGTTCTCCCAGGAAGCCAGCACCGGGCAAAACAGAAGCGGTAACAACCGTTACATACACTTACCTGCAGCTTGACGGATATCGGAGTTTTTCCGGCTGCAATGAAGATCCTCCCCAGGGCTGCGGGCTGCGGGCTGCGGGCTGCGGGCTGCGGGCTGCGGGCTGCGAGGAGGTCGAATCCGGCTGCAATGAAGATCCTCCCCCGGGCTGCGAGGAGGTCGAATCCGGCTGCAATGAAGATCCTCCCCGGGGCTGCGGGCTGCGAGGAGGTCGACGTCGACGTGGCCACGGACACTGGAAGCTTCTTCAAAGGTCCTTTAAAAGTCAGCTGTAAAAGCGCTAGTTACAGCTGACTTTTAAAGGGCTTGTGCTTGGCGCCGGGTGCCGTGTGTGACGTCACGTCTCAGCGGCCCAGGCCAATCAGAGGCGAGATAAGCAGAGAAGATGGTCGCAGGAGCAAACGTTGTGAATACGTACTGAATACGTATTCACTACGTATGCGCCTGCGGCCATCTTCTCTGTTTACAGGAAGGAATTTGCATACTGTATGCAAGGGTCCGCGGGCCGCCGATGAAGGGCGGGTGGGCCGCCAGCGGCCCGCGGGCCGTACTATGAGTACCCGTGGTCTAGAGCCTAGACCAAGGCCGACACAGTTTGAGGCATTGGTAGAATGGGAAGATGAGGTGCATGAGCGAGAAAAGCAGAGGAGTGGAGGTAATTATAGGTATATTTTTGGGAGGAAATATGATCGTGAAACTCATCATGATCGAATGAGGAGATGGCGAGATGCTAGTATGTCAGAGGGACTATATCCTATGAGAACTGTTGAAGAGAAGGAAGGGAGGAAGGGTACGGAAAAGGTGCCTGATACAGAGGTGAGAAGGTATGGGGCTAATGATTATGAGGATGAGGTCTTGGATGACATGATTTACAAGAGACCACCTCCATATAGACCAGAACCAGAAGAAAGAACGCCAGTTACTACTCCAATAAGAGATACTTTGCGAATCGTTAAAACAGAAATTGCGACACCTGATCTGAAAAGTGTTAGCTCTTTCACAGAAAGGGAAAGAGAGAGAGGGTGAGAGAGAGAAAGTCAAATCGGAGATGAGAAAACAAGAGAATTAGCCAGAACCACATCTGAGTTGACTGAGAAAATTAGAGAACTGACAAAGAATTTAGAAGCTGTTACAGTGCCTGTAACCATAGGTCCGGTTATGCCTATTTTTGATAAGCAAAGAATGGGTGAAAATGGTTTGACAGTTCCCTATGTAGGAAATGGTTTGGTTGGTTCTGGTTCTTTGGAGGAATCAGGAATGAGGACGGGAGAAAATCATGTGAGACAATTGAGACATGACACATGTAGTGGAGGATCAGATGTACAGCCTAATTCAGGATTGAATACTGGTTGTTTAGGAGGATCAATTTTGGAACCACGGAGGATGGCAGAACAAGTGGGTGCAGTGAAAAGGTCTACAGAAATAACAGCTGAAGATTTGAATGATTGGTTGAAAGTTCTTCAAAAGAAGGATAAAGATTCACAGGCAATTGATGTAGCCAGGTTGCGCATAGAATTGGAGGAGCTTATTGCGGGAACAATTCCTACAGAAATGTTGAAAAATCATCATGATGGAGAGTTGTTATTCATGTGCAAGAGTATCACCTGGAGGGCTAAGAGTACACATAACAGATTAAAAGGAATAGCGAGTGAATTAGGAGTTGATATGGATAAGGTGAAAGCTTTGCAGAAGCCTTACAGGGTGGATTTTTCTGACAAGGACATAGAGAATCTAAATGATGTTGGTAGAACAGGGCAGATTAAGGAAATGATTTCCTTATTGCGAAAATGGGGTGATGTGGAAAAGTGGAAGGATAGATGGTATAAGAAAAGAGAAGATTCAGTGGACAGGACTTACTCAGCATTTCCCATGAGAGAAAAAGAAAAAACAGTGGATGCTTATCCTATGAGAGAGATTCCTGGAGGAGGATATGTACATGTCCCATGGACTAGACAGGATATTTTGTCATTTACGAATGATTTCCCTCGACTGAGAGAAAAGCCCGTCGAGTGGTATAGGCAGGTATACAGGTTTGTGAAATTGTCAAAAGTGCTGTGGATTGACCTGAATAGTCTGTTTGATATAATTGTTCCAGCAGACTTGTGGACAGAGTGTAAAATAGTTGTAGATTGGCCTGGTAAGGAATATCCAAGAGATCAGAAAACAGGAGCTCCAGACCCGGAGTTCATGAGGAAATATGAGCAGGTTATTGTATTTCTGAAAAATAAGGTAGCCCCTAAAGAGACAGATTGGGTTAAGATAGATCGAACACATCAGGAAGCGAAAGAATCAGTTCATGCTTTTTATGAAAGGCTGATACTGGCTTTTAAACAGTTTAGTGGAGATGAACACCTGGGTGATAAGGATTTGAGTCATTTTGTATACAGGTTTGTATATGGCTTGAGACCTGAAATCAGTGAAAGGATTCGTGAGCAAACAGTCGATTGGCAGAGTAAAAAGATTGATGAAATCTTGAGACATGCGAAATATTTCAGTGATGAAATTGAGGCAAAACAAAGAAAGCTGAAAGAGAAAGCAATGTGGGCACAGGTGAAAGTTGCAGAAAGACAAGAAGCACAGTTGGTGGAACAAGCAAATAATCCAGGAAATAGGCCTAGATATGGCACAGGAAAGGGAAAGGGGAATCTAGAAGAGGCCAAGAAGAAGTTCCCATGTCACAACTGTGGACAATTGGGGCATTGGAGATCCGAGTGTACGAATCCACCATTAGTGAGTAATGAGAATAAATCATTGAATCAACAGGTGCAGAACGAGGGGTGTAATCATCAGCAGCAACAGCAGAAGGTTGTCAGACAGCAGAGTCAAGAGCCAAAACCGACCTTGCCGCAGAATAGAGGGTCCCAGAAATATAACCAGGACTCAGGATTCTACAATGATGAGCAGGTAAACAAACCGAGACGTACTAACCCGGTACAGCAATACTGGTTAAAGAATGAGGGGAGTGAGTCCGAAGGGGACTATTGACGGTGCCGAAGAGAGGAGGAAGAGTGCATACTTGGTGCAACTCTAGAAATAGACCAGGCAGGACCATTTGTAGATGGGAAAATAAATGGGGAAAGTGTTACTTTTTTAGTAGACACAGGAGCGACGAGATCAACTGTCAGGTCAGCAGATATAAGAAATCTTCCTCTCTCGGACGAAGCAATCCAAGTGATTAGTGTAGCTAATACACAGATTAAGACACGTCTTACCGAACCAGTAAGGGTAAGAATAGGGAAATTTTCAGACATGCACAGATTTGTAGTCTGTGACACTAGTCCAGTGAACTTGTTAGGTAGGGACTTATTGTGTAAGATGAATTGCACAATTTTTTGTACTCCGGATGGAATAGCTTTTGAGACACCAGATGAGGATGTTTTGTACAGGATGACTCTAGATAATAGAGAAAGTGAGATTGTTGGAACATATGATGTATTTAATCCAGATGATTTGCCTCAAGAGTTAAGACACGCAGTAAAAGCAGCGGTTTGGGATTTTACTGGAGAAGATGTGGGATTGATGAATAATGTAGATCCAGTGAAGATTTCAGTGAAAGAAGGAATCATTTATCCTAATATCCCACAGTACAGATTGACACCAGAGATAATTGAGGGAATAACCCCTATAATTGACAAGATGATTCAACAGGGTGTTTTGAGAGAGTTACTGAGTAGCCCATGTAATTCACCGATAATGGGGCTGAAGAAACCTAATGGTAAGTTCAGGATTGTACAAGATTTGAGAAAGATTAACAAAATTGTGGTAGCATGTTGTCCCATTGTGCCAAATCCGTCAGTGATTTTGTATCAGATTCCTCATGATGCTGAATGGTACACAGTAATTGATTTGTGTCATGCTTTCTTTTCAATTCCATTGCATCATGATAGCCAGCCGATTTTTGCATTTCGGTTTGGACAGCGTATTTTGGCATGGTGCCGTATCCCACAGGGGTATACAGAGAGTCCTTCAATATTCAATCAGTTGTTGAAAAAGTCATTGGAGAGTTTTATCATGCCTGAAAGCTCAGTACTAGTACAGTATATCGATGACCTACTTGTGAAATCGAAAATACGTGAAGCTTGTGAAGTAGATACCATAGCTTTACTGAATCATCTGGCAGATGGAGGGTTAAAGGTATCTCCAGCCAAATTACAATTTTGCAAGAAAGAAGTGCATTATCTTGGACACAATATTGAAAAGGGTCTGAGAAAGGTGACCAATGACAGAATCAAAATTATCAGAGGAATGAGAGCCCCAATGACCCAGAGAGAAGTAAGAATGTTTCTGGGAATGGTGGGTTATTGTCGTCAGTGGATAAGTAATTTTTCCCTGATAGCAAAGCCACTGATTAAATTGACTAGAAGTGAGGTGAGAGACCCATTGGAACTGATTGCAGAACAAATGGCAGCATTTGAAGAATTGAAGAGCAGAATGTGTGAAGCTCCTGCTTTGGGAATGCCAGACTATGAGAAGGAGTTTGAATTGTACTGTAGTGAGAGAAATGGATGTGCACTTTCAGTGTTAATCCAGAAACGTGGACGACTGAGAAGGCCAATTGCGTACTTCTCATCAACACTTGACCCCGTAGCTGTGGGTTTGCCAGGTTGCCTGGAAGCAGTAGCTGCTACATGCAGAAGCTTGGAACAGAGTGAGGGTATAATAATGGGATATCCTGTAAGGGTGTTCGTACCTCATGATGTGGCAATTCTTTTGACAAGAAGCAGAACTCAATATATGTCACATAGTCGGCTGACTAAATATGAGAAAATCATTCTGGGAGCATCAAATGTGACTCTTGAGAGATGTGTAAATGTAAATCCAGCAACTCTGTTGCCAGATGCTGAAAATGTGAATGTGGGAGATGATGTTGATCATGATTGTTTGGATGTGCTTGACTACTGCACAAAACCTAGACCAGATATAAGAGATCTGCCACTATCTGAGAGTGATCATGTGCTGTTTGTGGATGGATCATGTCTGTGAACTGATGATGGTGTGCTGAGTGCAGCATATGCGGTGTGCAAGGTTTCAGAAGTTATGGAAGCTTCGCCTTTGAAGGGAGTTAGATCTGCTCAAGTGGCTGAATTGGTGGCATTGACAAAAGCTTGCAAGATTGGGAAGAATTTGAGAGTGACTGTGATGACTGATAGTCAGTATGGATTTGGAGTGGTTCATGATTTTGGCCAACTTTGGCTACAGAGAGGTTTCTTGACGTCGAGTGGAACTCCTATAAAGAATGCTGAAGTGATTGGGAAGTTGCTTGAGGCGATACAGCTGCCTAAAGAACTAGCAGTTGTAAAATGTGCTGCTGATGGACAGGGAGATGATTTTGTTACCCTTGGTAATCGCTTTGCAAATGACATAGCACAGTATTGTGCAAAGAACAATCATTCGATTAACCGGGGAAGAGAAAGGGAAATGTCTTTTTGTTCTGTGATGTTTACTAATGTCCTGGAAACATGGGATGAGGTGAAACGGTTGCAGGATGAAGCAGGAGATGAGGAAATGAGAGATTGGATCAAGGCAGGTTGTGCCCCAAGAGAGAGAGATCATGTTTGAATATATAGAGATGGAAGACCAGTTATGCCTAACTCAATGTTGTCAACAATGGCAAGAATGTATCATGGCCAGGGACATCTGGGGAGGGATGCTATGATTAGGTCCTTTAAACAGACCTGGTACAATGCAAAGTTTAGACTGATTGCAGAGAGCATCTGTCAAAGATGTTTGATTTGTCAGCAGTTCAATACTGGGAAGAAAACAGTGGTGAGCCTAGGAACAATAGGCAGAGAAGGAGGTCCTTTTACGAGAATGCAAATTGATTTCATTGAAATGCCCCAAGTGAATAGATTGAGGTATGTTTTAGTGGTAGTCTGTTTGTTCTCGAGATGGGTGGAGGCCTATCCGACTAGGAGAAATGATGGAATAACAGTGGCAAAGTTACTGTTAAGAGAGTTGATTCCTAGGTACGGGTTCCCAGTGACAATTGAGTCAGACAGAGGGGGACACTTCTACAATGAGCTCATGAGTTTAATTTGTGAAGCATTGAGCATACAGCAGAAGCTACATTGTGCATACAGGCCAGAGGCTTCTGGCGTTGTTGAACAGATGAATGGCACAATAAAAAACAGAATTGGTAAGATGTGTTTAGCCACTGGAATGAAATGGCCTGATGTCTTGCCTCTAGTGCTAATGACTATTAGATCTACTCCAGACAGAACTACAGGGTTGAGTCCACATGAAATATTGATGGGACGTGCAATGAGACATGCATTCGTGCCTGTCAACAAGTTGATGACAATACCTGATGACATGATTTTGGATTACTGTAAAGGCCTGGCTGACGCAGTTCATTCTGTGTTTCACCAGGTTGGAGAAGACGCCACCACACTTGAAAAGAAGCAAGCCCATGATCTAAGTCCAGGGGACTGGGTGAGAATAAAAGTGCACAGAAGAAGAAATTGCTTGGTTCCAAGGTGGGGAAGGCCAAGACAAGTCATTCTGACTACGACAACTGCAGTAAAGTGTGCTGGTGTGAAAAACTGGGTTCATGCAAGTCATACTCTGAGGGTTCCGAATCCGAAGGATGGGACTGGTAAAGAGTATTTTGAAGAGTCAGATTCCAGTGATGATGCAGAGACTGAACCAGTGAGAAGAAAAAAGAATCCTGAAAGGGGGGAAGGAGAAAGAGAGTCAGGTGATTCTTTTTTCTTACCAAGAGAGGCTTCAAGAGGAACATTGAGGACCTCAGGAGAAAGTTCAGATTCTGGAAAAGTGCCTGAAGTTTCAACGAGCGGTGAAAAAGAAAGAGGAGAAAAGAGCAATTCCACAGAGACTACACCTGAGTCAGATGAAGAGATTGAGAATCCACCTGAGATTACTCCTGAAGAAGTAGGGTCAGAAGAAGATAGAGAGGGACAGATTGCGGAAGACCCCCGAGGAGGTGTAGGGAACATTCCTAATAAGCTAGGTGAAGGGACAAGTAGACAGCAAGAAGATTGCGTGTCGGAGACCCGAGGAGGGACAGTAATAGGGAAATCTCAATCAGTGGAGAAGAAGTCTGTGGAGCAAAAGAAAATTGTTCATGAACCAGAGGCAAATGAAACAGAATTGGATGAGAGTGAGAATGAGAAACCAGAGGGTCGAGTTCTGAGAAAGAGAACTTGGATTGGAGAAAGAAATATTAAAGAAGTGAGACCGAAAAGGAGCGTAAAAGGAGATCTTTGGCCTAACAAGATAAAGAGGCTGAGGTACAGACTGACACGAGCGAATTCATCGAAAGCTGAACATGTGAACGAGGTGTCCAGTCAGAGTCAAGCAAAGGGTGAAAAACAAAAGGTGTCAAAAGAACCAGAGGAGATCAAGAGAATCAGAAAACCTAACCAGAAGTATAGGTCACCGGAATGGACGTATGTGGCACTGTCTGAAGAAGAAGAGGCAGAAAGTCAAGGAAATCCAGAGGGGACCTTACGAGAAGTGGTTGAGGAGGAGAAAACTGTTGGAATCCTGAAAGTTATCTTGACTGATATTGGAGAAGAGTCGGATGCTCAGGATATTGAAGATCTGATACAATTTGATGTTGCTGAAGAAGTGAAAAGTGATGAAAATCCAAATTGAGTGAACTGAAGGAGTCACTTGGAGAAGAGTGAAAGAAGAAAATCTAAAATTAGCTGTTTGAAATAATTTAGAGTTCTAGAAATTCAGTAGTGGAGTAGTAGAGGCTAAGTCAAAAGACACTGCCAGAGTAATAAGATGGCTAACACAGAAAATAATCAAAGTAGATGTACCTTCTTGAAAAGATGGTGTAGAATGTGCTGCTGCTGTACAGGATTATTGATGCTACTATGGAGTGTACTTGCTTTATTAGTTACTTTTAGAGTTACGATAGACACTTTTGGAATACATACTGAGAATATGACTAATATAGAGAGGAGTTCACAGAAAGTAGTTCCTACTAGAATTAGTAACATATACATACATAAGGATAGGTCAATTAATGATTTTTCTAGCAATGTTTTTTCAAAGTTGTTGTATGAATACGTAAAGACAATGGAAGTAAGGGATTGCTACGTCTGTATGCAATTGCCTGCATCCGTTTCAGAGGGAGTTACTTATCACCATCTTCCAGCTACGTATGGGATTTCATGTAGTGTGTTAAGTAGTGTTTTTTACTTGTTAGGGAAAATAGATTATGAGATGTCTAACAAAGATAACATTTTTGGGCAATTGCCTATGAATAAGAAACTGAACCCTGCTAAAGAAGCTAACATTTTTGGTGAGATTTTTATTGAAACAGAAGAATTAACATTAGATTACATTTTTAGAAACAATTTAACTTGCAGTTTGAAAGAAGAAGAAAAGGCTTTCCTAGACATGGTAGAGAAAAGAAGAGTGAGCATGCATGAAAAGGCAGGGAATATAAAGTGAGTGAGACAATATGGGATATTGAGATGGGAAAGGAGTTGAAGAATGGGGCCAGTCCAACTTTGGGTTTAGATGCACCACAGAAGGGTAAACTATGCATTACCAGGAGGAAATCCCAATATGATAATTATTTTGTTGGGACTAGTGAGTGTCATGATACATACTTTATTGCAACAGGATGGGGATTCAAGGGGGGAGGAGAAGATCCAGTGTTCCCGGGAGTGTATTATATTTGTGGGAATAAGGCTTATTACAGGTTGCCTGACCATTGGTATGGCACATGTTATGTTGGCCTGGTCTTCCCTAAGATTTTCCATATAGATAAGATAGAAGATGCAGAACAGATTAATCTACTAACACGCTTTAAAAGAGAAACTTGGTCAGAAATTGTAGGTGATATTTTTGGAGCTTTGATTCCAGCAGTGGGAATTTCTTTAAATGCATATGGAATTCGGAAACTGTCAACAGTGGTGGATCGCTTATCGACAAGCACCGCTGGAGGGTTTCTTTTGGTAGATACGGAGATGGTTGCCTTACGCGCCATGTCTATGCAAAATCGACTTGCCCTTAATATTCTATTGGCCAAAGAGGGTGGAGTCTGTGGAATGCTGAAGGTTCAACATTGTTGCACTTACATTTCGGACGAAAGCAAAGATCTAAAGGTCTATATCAAAATATTACTGATTTGCATGAAGAATTAGTACCACTGGAAGCTGAAAGTATCTGGACTAAAATGGCTAATAAGATGATTGCTGTTAGGAACTTTATTGCTAAAATAGGTAGTACCATACTTGGTAAGATATTGTTTCCTTTGACATGTGTGATTGTTGCTTTATTGATACTAAGATTAGGGTGTTTGTGTTGTACAAACAGGGGAGGGAAAAAGAAAATAATAAGAGAAAATATTGAAAAGAAACAAAAGAGTTCAAAGAGAGACCCACAAGAAATAGAATTGGAAGAATTTAGGGAGAGTGTGTACCTAGAATCGAGAAAAGAGGATGAAAGAGAGACTGGTGTGTAGCATGTTGTTCAAAAAGACATTTGAATTTATCCTAAAGAAATGGGGACTATTTTTTTTTTTTTGGGGTTGGTTTTTGTGGTGATAATATATCACCAAAGGGGGGATTGCTGGAGCAGGGTTTTCAATTGAAATTTGAACTCCAGTTTATGTTTTATATGTCATAATTAAAATTACTAGTAATTAATTGCTAATATTAATTTTGTTGAAGTCCCTGACTAATCAACTTTACTAATGAAAAATACACGTGGGGATGCATTTGTGTTGTTTTATTAATACGTGAACTAAGTTGGTGAGCAAATTAATTAAATATGTGTGGCTAAAGTGCTATTTGTTATGTGTTTGCGCTTTGAAATAATACGCTTTTAATGCTTCTTTATGTTGCAGATGGCTAGATAATTACATACACATAAGGGTATTAGTGGGAATTAACACAGTATAATCATTACGATGTAGTAACGTTGTTTTGTGTTTCTTTTAATTAAGATGGTCCGTTTTGGCCTAGTCAAAGATGGCCGATATTTACAGCCTACATTTGAGTAGATGAAATACGAAGAGAGGCCTCGCTGAATATGGTTGAAAACCACCTGACCACGGCCTCTGACTGTATTAAAAGTTTCCGTGAGGACAGCAGCTCCGGGCCTGATGCCAGTTGCCCTTGGAAGAGAATAAAAGCCACAATGAACTCTGATAAACTTGCGGTGGCTTCACTATGATTCCGAGGAAGAGCATTCATGGTTGTTACATTTTTTTGTTTGTGCTTCCTTCTTCCATGTTTTCATTTTTGTGATTTTCGAGAGCGGAGGTTTTTCTAAATGTTGCGAGCCAACATCCTTTCCTGCTCGCTCTGCTCAATGGCTCAACGGACGTTTAGAGCTTGTTTGTAACTTTTTAACGTGTTAGTTTTACTATAAATATTGTTAGACTAGAGAGGATCGACGCTGATTGAGAGGACGGCGACTCGGGAGACTTTACTGAGAGACCTGTCCTGACCCAATTACGACATTTAGCTAGAATAGGTAACTATGAGAATAATGATTTTGGCTATTGATTGACTTTCATTTGAACTAATTTAGATAAAATAACCTTTTGTTTGAATCACAGTGTCGGGTGGTTATTTCCAAATGTGTTCTTAATGTTTAAATCATGACTCAAGACTGATCAATTAGGTCGCATTGACCTCAGTTTAGATGCAGATTGATTTAGGATTTCTCTCGTATATTCAGTGTGGATAGAGTAATAGAATGAATGTTAGCGTGATGGGCCCTAGCGTATGATGAGTGTATGTGCGTATGACTGTGGAATTACTCTGTCCGTGGAAGTAGGGAGAATTTATATGCTCCGATCTGCAGCACCTGCATGTGCCAGTGAAGCAGCCCCGTTACCGGCGTCACTGCTCCTGTTTATCCCACAGATGGCTGAGCTTCCACTCCTATCACACAGGTAACTGGAGGCTGCTTCTCCGTGCTTCTCTGACCAACACATGCTCCAAATGTTAACGTATGTTCAGCCCATAAATAGTGCGTTCTGTGACTCGCAGTGGTAATAACCCTAACCTTCTAGCGAAGCCAATTGAAGGAATGTAAACAGTGGAAAATATTTACATTTCGGGTCACTATGTAAAAAGTATGTGCCGCGCAGCTCACTAAAGCAGTTGCTCAACAGTGTTTGCCAAAGTATTCAACAACCACAAAGCTGGTTGTTACTTAGCTCTCGCTGTCTTTCTGAATAAAAGCCACGTCTTGTTTAGTGAAGTCTCAGTCTATTTCTGTCTCTTTTAAGACCACATTAGGTTTTCCTATTGTAATGTGTGTACAGTGTTTTTTCGCGACCCTTTATGTTATTTAATGAAGTACATTGCATACGATGTCGGGCTCTCTGCTGAAGAAGGCACGATGTGCTGTCGGCTGTCCGCTTTCTGCAACCCTTCCACCATGTACGAGGCACAATAGGTGATGTTATTTAACTCTGCTTATAAAGCACAACGCACACGATGTTGTCTTTGCGCTATATTTTTGTGAGCAGAAAGGGTTAGGTCACCTTTAACTGCACCATGATAGTTGAACCGTACACGGATACAATAGCTTTTATTTTTTTAAATTCACCAACTTCGATGTACTTCTTTCTACACTGTATCACGCTAAATGTTATTTAAGCCATCTTTTGTTTCAAAATAATTTATATTTTCTAAAAAGAAATACAACTACAATGTGCTTTCGTTTCTTACATTTTGAATGCACACAGTTTTTTTCCTCTGTCCCAGGCAAATTAGTTTGCCTGGTTAATGCGGTGTTCAAATTAAGTTTTCCTATTATACTGTTTGTATACTGTTTTTCATGACCTTTTATGTTATTTTAAGAAGTACATTGTATTCAATCTTGTATTGTCTTGTATTCTGACCATATTTTCTGTATCTACACACCTATACAAAACTATATATTATTGACCACTTTAATCACACTATGTTTGCCACCCACATAAGCTAGGTCTGGTGGCTTACTAGACTAATGCATACGGATGTATGATATTACAACGTGGGTTTTTACCACGCGTCCAGTTACATCGCATGTGTTACAACGCATGCGATGTTACAACGCTATGCCATTAGAACGCAAGTCTTTATATCGAGTTGCGCTAGATGGCGTGCTGACATTAAAAAAGTGTAATTTACTATTCCAACTCCAGTCCACTTAACAGTAGGGAAGGTGTTGGGATAGTAAACTACACTATTTGTAATGTTAGCACGCCATCTAGCGCAAGTCGATGTACAGACTTGCGTTGTAATGGCATAGCGTTGTAACATTGCATGCGTTGTAACGCATGCGATGTAACTGCACAGCATGGTAATAACCGCGTTTTAATGGCTGTTCCCCATGCATACACCGTAGTGGCCTGTGCTCCACTTCATGGCCAAAGATTCAAATCCTGATATGTCCACTTAGCCTTTCATCCTTATAAAATCAGTAACACTGCTTTTTGATATTTCTTTTTAAACTGATTTATAATATACTTTCTGTTTATCAGCCCCATTGTTGTTGATGTCTGCAGTGTTTAATATGCTGTTGGTATTTTGCAATTGCCACTGCTTAATATGGGAAGCAGGCTCCCATTACTCAGCACGGCAATTAGTTATAAACACCGGCGCTTTTTCATCAAACTACTCCTACAGGTTTTAGACTGCTTTTTTTCAACTCCACTTAAGGAAATATACAAATTCGGGTGCAATTGTGCAAATTACGTTCTTTGCCCAAGCTCACAGGGTGTTACACCCATTACCAAGACTCAAACTTTCTTCCTCAACTCTAAATATGGGCCCCTTCACTGGTATGCCATAGCTTTTCCATTATGGAATTTGCCTCATCAAATTTATTGACCACGTTGCTGGTGTACGCAGTGTAATACCTATGCATGTTGCGCAATATCCTTTAACTAATTGCATTTACCTCTCCGATTCTGGTAGTTTCTCCTCACCATTCACTTATCTCCTCAGCTCCCTTTCTCATCTTCCCCTTTTAAGCCCTCTTACATGCTTTCTTTTACCATTTCCTTATTATCTTTTCCCCTTCTCTACTCATTTCTTTCCATCTCCCTCACTTCCTTCATCAATTTCTTCTGCCTCTTAGCCACTCTCTCCTCTTTTTCTCATTCTCCCATCCTCTTCCTTTTCCCTTTACATTTTGTTTACCCCTCCCTCTCCTATCTTTAACATGCTTGTTCACTTTTGTAACTTGCACAAGTTAGTCATTTATAATATACCTATTAATTCCGGACCCCATTATTGTTGTCCGCAGTGTTTAATATGCTGTTGGTATTTTGTAAGCGCAGTGATTAATTTGAGGCAGTGCCTCCCATAACTCACCACAGCATTTAATTATTAACAACAGCGCTTTTACAGAAAACTGCACCTACAGATATTGGAGTGATTTTTATAAGCTCCGCTTAATAACATATTAAATTCTAGTACAAACATGCAAACGCTAATTTAGTTACCTGTTTTCCTTTATATTTTGAACGCACACAGTTTAATGTTCATTGCATCATGCTAATTAGATTTTCTAAATGTAAATCTTTTCATACTGTGTATCGGTCAACTTTCATTTCATTCACACAACTACAACATGTACAATGTTGTGTTTGCGTGATATTTTTTATGATCACAGAGGGTAAGCTGACCTTTAACTGCACCATGATATTGTATGTCTTTTTGTCCATTTCTAAACTTAAAGGAAAATGGGATGCATTAATAAAAAAGAAAATTAAACATTTTAATTTCATTTGTTAAGGGTAGGCAGTGGCCCCTGTGACCACTGCCTGCCCTTAAAAAATAATTTTGCATGCATTTGCAAAGAGGAAGGGGTCCCTGGGGACCCCTTCCCATTTCCAAATGCATTACCACCTACTTGAAGTAGGTGGTAATTGCAAGTGTTTTGTGACCGCAATTGCGGTAGCAAAACATTTGTACATGGTTTTGAGACTCGCTATTTGGAAGGGAATGCCCCTTCCAAATAGCGAGTCTCAAAACCTATTTAGCGAGTTGCAAAAAAATTGCGACTCACTAAATATGCTATGTAAATGTCCCAAAAGGTTTTTGCATGCGCAAACGGGTCTGCAAACCTGTTTGCGCATGCAACAACGGGTCATAGATTTGGTCCATAGTGTGTAGCAATGGTAAAGCTCTTCAATCCCTAGTGGCACAGCACCCAAAATTCAACAACACACCACATAATTGAATTACATACATAACACTCCACAACACAAAATCCCATTTCACATAGTTCCACTCCACAACACACAATTCCACTCCACATACCTCCAAAACACTCAAAACCACAACATTACTAGCCACATAATTCCACTGCACACCATACCACATATTTCCACTACAGAAATCCACTCCACAACACACAATTCCACTCCACACAATTCCACAACTCATTCAAATCCAACCTATATAAAATCCACTACACATCACATACATACATGGGTAAAACACATTGCCATTTACAATGCCAATAGGTCTAACTCAAGCAAATGCGAGACCTATTGCATTTCCAATGCTTGTATTATATATGTCACTCCTAAGGTAGGCCCAAAATTGCCACAAGGGAGGGTGCAGTGTAAATAAACGTTGGACATGTGCTTTTAAGTTTTGCAAGTCTCAGTAGTTGAAATCTTTTTTCACTACCATAAGATCTCCTCCTCCCATAGGATGACACTTAGGATGACACTTGTTACAATGAATAAGTGATACCCTTTGCTTGGAAACAGGTAGAAATGTGATGTTTGGTCTCTCAAGATTTGTAATTTAAAATCATATTTAGTGGTAAAGTCGTTAAAAATGCCACTTTTAGCAAAGGTGCTATAAAACAACTGGTTCTGCAGAGGAACGCACAATTTAATTGAGCTACGTTAATTTGGTCCCAATTAACTAGGAAGTGCGAATAAATGCCATGACACACATATTAATAAGCAAATTAATAAACACCACTGACACAGAAAAACGTATTCTCTCCTTATATAACTATTCATGTATCATAGAAAAACACATGTGCTACACTTCACAGACACAGGAGTGTTATGGAACATAAATAATAATGATAAATATAAATCAGTTCCATGCAAAAAAATGTGGGGACATAAAAAATAATATAAGGAGAGAATATTTTTTTCTGTGGCAGTGGTGTTTATTAATTTGCTAATTTATTGGTATGTCACGCCATTGGTTGGCACGTCCTAGTAAATCAGGACCAAAATAACCTAGCATAAAATAAATTGTGTATTCTCCTACAGAACCAGTTGTTGTTGTTGAAAAGCAATAATCCCCCAGAGTCTGTGGGACACTGGGACACCCCATTAGAATTATAGGACTTTTAGAAAGTTTGCATTTTCTTGTTCTAACCTTTTGATGCCTTAAACTGTTTCTTGGGTCACATGACTAGGTGTAGGTGTCAGTCAGCCTTTAGTTATTCCCCCCAGACAGAATTACAAGGGGAGATTAGGTATTGTCAGGATAAGCAATTCTGACAGGATAAGTGGGGCGGATATGTTACCTACCACACTTGCACTTCAAAGAGCCTGCTGCAGCACACTAACAAAGAACTTCACACTAGTCTTTTGTCACCAAAGACCACTTGGAGCCAGGACAGGGGAAGGAAGGAAATTCCAGAACCATATATGGGAGAACTCCTAGAAGTTTCTCCCACTTCAAAGCTGGCACCATGTATAAATACTGGAACGTGAGACCAACTCGTCAGTACACTCCTGGACCTGTAGATGCTACAGAAGAATGACTGTCCTGCTTTCAGAGGACTGCCTTAATGTTAGAGGCCTGCTTTGCCCTCTGTGAAGGAACACTGGACTTGCTCTCTACATCCCAGGGGAGTAACTCCAAGGGTCAGCTTGCTGACCTCTTTTGAGCTACAAGGACACACAAAGCTCCAGATGCCTCCCTGCACCTACGCTGTTGGCCTGCTATACTGGGCCTGCCTTGATCTGCAACTGGACCTGCCTGAGCCCTTATGGCCTCTGCTGGAGTAACTACCTGATCCCCAAGATGCGCCTCTCAAGGTCCTGGACACCTGTCTGGCATCAGAGAGAACTACTCCTGGCCTAACTGAAGGCTCATCAAATCCGCCATGAAGTGATGCAGAACCTCTCAAAGCCTGGTCCCACAGCTGCAAGCTTAATTGTAATGGACAGTGAGCGATGCAAAGCTTCGCATCACAGCTAAAAGTTTCTTCAAATCTGAAACAGAGGGATGCAAAGCCTTATGGCATGGCCTCATCAGAACCTATTGCCTGACGACGTGAAACCAAGCAAAGCAATGCTGTGCAGACCACACACCAAGGACATGAGGTACAATCCTCAGCAGGCCAAACTTGGTCCTGTGCCCATCCTGCACTCCATCACAGTTGGCTGGAACCTATGACTTTGTCCCTGTCCAGTGCTACCAGATACCCTCAGTTGGCACTTTGCGTCTTTTGGTGCTACTTTTATCTAAACCCTTACAATTGCATATCTACAGTTCTACCATTGGATGTTTGTCCTTTTGGTCTCACATTATTTAATAAATCAAAATCTATTTTTTTTAATTTGGTTGGAATTTGTAATGTGTTGCTTTTTTACTTTGTTACTGCCTATGTGCTGCTTAAATTCTTTGCACATTGCCCCTAAGTTAAACCTGACTGTTTGTGCCAAATTACCTGAGGGTTAAGCACAGGTTGATATAGTGACTTGTGGTTCTCCCTGACAAGGATTGTGGTTGTTGATTTAAAATGGTTAATACCACCGTCAACCAATAACCCAATTTCTTACAGCAACCGATGCCAATCTTGAATAATTTTAAAATGACTACATATTCAATCAAGCTTCTTGTAGACGTCCAACATGGTTAGTAAAACAGTCAGACTTTTCATCCTCATTATAAGATTTTTGGACAAGTTATACTAATTATTATTTCAGAGGTATTTTGCAGTAATTTTAGAGTATGCATCATCAATGAATATCTCATAGAGTCCCCAAACTAACCTTTTGTACCATTACCAATGCTCCAGATAAGCATGCAAAGTGTATCATGCCAGTTTAGACAGGTGATTACATAATTTACTGGTTTAACAGTTTTTGAGTTTAAATTTGTGCAAAGATTGAGTAGGTTCTAATCAAAATTGCATCCACATGTGCCTAAAACTTTGAAAACTTGATTTAAAGCACACTATTGAGGCTATAAAACCTTTCTATACCCATCATGACCAGTGAGCATTGGGCCATGAGTATGGTGTTAGGTTGCAAAAAACATTCTGCTTGGGTATCATACAATCAGATGTCCACATTTTTATTGATTGTGGCAGAATGGTGATATCCCTACCTTCAGTTGTGTTTAACCCTATGGTAGTATGACACAAAAGCAGGTTAGCTTAACCTAAAGGCAATGAATAGAGCATTTGTGAACAACACACAAACAGTAATGAAGTGAAAACAAAACACAAGAAAAATAGAGTACATTTTAATAAACTATTTGACACCAAAACAACAAAAATCCAAACCATAGAAACAGCAATATGTAATTTCAAAGATTTAAGGTAAGTATAGTGCCTGCACGAAGCGGCACTCATGGCTAACTTGTCATGCGAGATTCGGTAAAAGTCACAATTTCAGGCCGATCATGATGGAGTGGAGGCCAGATCCAGGGACCAGGTTAGTCCCTTGGAAAAAGTTACCTTCTGCAGTCTTGCGCGAAGTGTTCCTTCTTAGGGATCAGGAACTCACTAAAGCAGAGACCAACAGGGTTCAACCAGGTCCAGTTGCAGGTCGAGGTAGCGGGTCAGCTGATTAGATGCTGGGAGGCCCCTGGAGCTTGGTATGCCCTTGAGCTCTAACAGGAGGTTAGTCAACTGACCCTTGGAGTCACTTTAGCCTGGGATGAAGGATACAGTATCAGTCTTTCTTCTCACAAAGCATGGCAGTTCTAAAGTTGCAGGGCAGGAGGGTGCCCTTCATCTGTAGAATACACAAGTCTAGGAGTGTAATGAAAAGTTGGTCCAAGGGTCCTCTTTATATCCCCGTTGACTTATTTAAAGTGGGAGAAACATCTTGAGGCTCCACTCTACAAAAGTGTCTAGAATGTCATACCTCCCCCCACTAGATCCAGCTTTGCTACAGGCACAAAAAGATGGTGTGAAGTTCTTTGTGTGTTGTTAGACCTGGTATCATTGGCGTGAGTCTCCCTTCCATTGTTTACTGATTGCCTCCTATGTTTTTGATATGTTTTTGCTGGTTTAGATGCTTTGAGCACTTTGCCACTGATATTCAGTGCCACAGTGCAAGTGCTCCCTATGTTAAATTAATGTATTGATTAGTGACTCCATGATTGGGTTATTTGATTTACTTGTCAGACCCTAGTACAGTGCACCATGTGTGCCCAGGGCTTGTAAATCAAATGCTGCTGGTGGGCTTGCAGCACTGGTTGTGCCACCCACAGAAGCAGCTTGTAAAGTGTGTCTCAGGCCTGCCATTGCAGGGCCTGTGTGCAGTCTGTGACTGCCATGTCGACTAGGCAAGTGCACCCACTTGCCAGTCCCTAAACCTTCCCTTATCTTCACATCATCCACCCCTAGGGTAGGCCCAAGGGCAGGGTGCATTGTAAGTATAAGGTGTGACATTCTCTGGAGTGTGTGGCATGTCCTAATAGTGAATTACAGCCATTTTCGTTTTTCACTATTGCAAGGCTACCTGTTCCCCATAGGCCAAAATGGGCAGTTTGATTATTACATCTTATAATCCTAACTGACTCAGGGAACTAGATAGAAATTCGAGTTTAGTATGCCAAACTCAAAATGATAAAATACATCTTTTAGTGAAGTTGGTTTTAGCATTCTGTGTTTGGAAATACCACTTTTAGAAAGTAGGTATTTTCTTGCCTAACTGTCGAAGCCTGCGTCTGCTAGGTTGTGTATTGTGTGTCTGGCTTTGTGAGTGACAGGGGCTGGGGGATTCCAGGAGACAGGGTAAATCAGCACAGGGCTGAATAGAGAGAGCTGCATGTAGATGGGTAGGAGGAGCTGCACCTGGGACCTGAATAGGGCTGTGCCTTTCCTCCACAATGCTGGCTTCACCTTCTGTGGTGCGTCTGATGTCCCTGGCCTACCCTGTGAAAGGAAAGAAGGAGTCTTGTCAACAAAGTGCTCCAGGACTGACCAGAACTGGTTTGGACTAGGCAGAGGCCTCTCTGCCTCCAGAGAACAAAGAGAATAGTAGTATAAATATGGGAACCCAGACCCCAAGGCTTTAGTGCACGCATCGTCTTCACATCGTCGCATCAAGGGTGCCACCTTATCGCATCGCACCGGATTGTCGCATCGCATCGAGATGCCATCTTGCCACATTGCAACCGGGCCGCATTGCGAGAATCTACGCATCACCTCCTCTCCGGTAAGGATCAAGACGCGTCCCCTACTCTGTGCAAACATTGAGGCGCGATGCATCGTCTCCCCCGAAGCAAGGAATGGACACATCTCCAACGCTGCCAGCCTTTTGTTTATTTTGCTCTACGCATCCAGGTACGTTTGTGAGAACTTTGTCTCATTTACCATCAACTTGAACTAAGTTAATTCTACCATCTTTAAGTCAATTTTGAGTACAGTATTGCGGATTTTTGACGTTTGTGGTCTTGTGTTAAGTCTATATAAAGAATACTTATTTTTATAAAACCTGTGTGGTGTCAATGTGTAGTGTTTTCACTGTATTACTGTATGTGTTCAAAAATGCTTAACACACTGCCTCTGAGATAAGCCTGTCTGCTCGTGTCAAGCTACCAAGGTTGCAGAGGTTATCCGGTAGTGTAATCCCCTTTCCCTGACTTAGAAGCAAGGGTCTCTATTTGGTCAAAGGCACCAACCTCTGCCAACTATAGACCCCAACTTCTAACATGTGTGAACAGGGCCCAGTTTATTAATGTGTAAGTGGGCCTGTTCAAAGATCTGCACCCCATCCTGCCAATGATGGCCCATTCAGTCACTCTACTGTGTGGTGGTTTTGGAGGAATATACTCACACCTAGACATGTGACCCAGGAACAGGCTTGAAGGCATCAAAATGGTTGGGACTAGAAAATGCCAACTCTCTTAAAAGTTGCATTTTCAGATTTGTGACTTAAAATCCGACTTTACTATTAAATACGTTTTTTAAATACAATTCCTCAGATACCAAACATGACTCTCCTACCTGCTCCCAATCAAACTTTAGCACTTCTTAAGTGTAATATTGTAACCCAATGCTATCATATGGGAGAGGTATATCTCACGGTAGAGGAAAAAAAAGTTGTGAGTTTTGCACTATGAGGACATGTGAAACTTACAAGTATATGTCCAACATTTTAACTACAATGCACCTTGCCCTTTGGGGTGTCTGAGAAGTACCTTAGGGGTGACATATGTAATAAACAGGGAGATATAGATCTCGAAAGAGCTTATATTGCCATGTCAAACTGGCAGTTTAGTACTGATGGCAGGCCTAGGAGAAGACTTAAAGGGGTACTTAAGAGAATGGTACAATAAGTGCTGCAGGTCCATTAGTAGCATTTAATTTGCGGGCCCTGGGTACATGGGCAGTAAGTGCTGCAGGCCCATTAGTAGCATTTATTGTGCAGACCCTGGGTATATGAAATGCCACTTTACTAGGGACTTATAAGTACATTAAATATGTCAATCAGGAGAAAGCCCATTTACCATGTGTAGGGCGTGAGCATAAGCAAAGGTTAGCAGTGTTTAAGTGCACAGCGTCCTGTGGCAAGCAAAAATGAAGTCAGGAAAACACAATGGTGAAGGCAAAACATTTATGGGAAGCTCCCCACACTAAGGCTGACAGGTCTAACAACCATCTTTACTGCCTATTTGTCCCAACAGAGAGCTGAAGTTTGTTCGACTTTGGAAGTTTCTTCGCATTTGTACCGCTAAAACTCCTATATTGGGCATTAGGTGTGATGTCATTGGTAGGGTTGTGCATTTGAACATGTAAATGTTATCCTAAGAATAAGGAAAAAGAAAAGATATTCTTTGTAAGAACTCGAACGGATATGACTGGTGAGGCCAATGTCAACAAGATATTATCTGCATGTGAGTTTAAGATTGGCTGCTGGATTATTATTGTCTTTCTGGCACATGCATCAAGCAAAAATCACCTCGCAAAAATACCGAATTGCTAAAATCTCCCGTTAGCGAGTGGCAAACAACGAATCCCAATGCATCAACACCAATAGCGAAAAAATAAAGAATCGCAAAAAAAATCCCCGTTAAAATAAAGAATAGCAAAAAAAATCCCCGTAAAAATAAAGAATTGCAAAATAAAGAATCGGTAATACCGAAAATACAAATAGCGCCTGGCATTAGCGAATCGCAAATAAAGAATCACTAATGAATGCATCAAAAGTTGCAAATACCGAACATCTCAAAATTCGCTATTTTGCATGAGCAGATTAAGGGGAATCAGAACCAGGAGGTAAAGTTGCAGAAAAAAAAAAAATATGGAAAAATTCACAAGTGTTCCACAGATGCAATCAATCAGAAAGCCATACAAATTGGGCCTGGAGACCCTGTTTCCTTTCACAAAATGGCAGCCTTCTACATGCTTGCAAGGAGGATGAGAATAAATGCTGCAGCACAGTGCAGGAGAAGGATCCAGGAGAGAGTATTCAGAGGGCGCATTACATTGCTTGGCCAAAATGAGGATGAGGTATACGACAAGTACCGTCTCAATTGTGCAATGATAATGCGCCTAATTGCTGACCTGGAACCACTACTGCAGCACCAGACACGTCGGACCAATGCCATTCCTGCGCACGTCCAGGTCCTATGCAGCCTGCACCTACTGGCGTCTGGAAGTTTCCAGGGGGTCATAGCGGTAGCGGGAGGCGTATCACAAAGCGCACTATCACGCTTCTTCCGTAAATTCATTGATGCCATGCTGACAATGATACATACCCACATCAGCTTCCCCACAACCCCACAGGAGATGTACCACACCAAACAGGAATTCTACCAGGTGGCACAATTCCCCCATGTCATAGGATGCATTGACTGCACGCATGTCCCCATCTGTCCACCCTCAGCCAATGAGTACATCTTCCGTAACAGGAATTCCTATCACTCCATCAACGTGCAGGTCGTATGCGATGCCAAGCACATCATCACGGACATAGTGGCACAATTTCCAGGGAGCACACACGACTCATATATATTCAGACACAGTGGCATCCACAGGCGTCTGCTCAATGGAGAATTTGGAGAGGGACTCCTGCTTGGTACGTAAACATACCTATTCATAACATCTGTATCACACATGTATCATCATGACTGACGCTAAGCCTTTGCTTCCATCCTGTAGGTGACAGTGCATACGCCCTGCGGGAATATATCCTCACTCCCTACATCAACCCAGCTACACCACAGGAACAACGCTACAACGCGGCCCACATTAGCACCGGAAATGTGATTGAGAGGACATTCGGGATCCTGAAGAGTCGCTTCCGGATCTTACATAAGACTGGTGGTGCTTTGCAATATAAACCAGACACCTGCTGCAGGATTGTAGCAGTATGTGCCATGCTGCACAACATTGCAACCAGAAGGGGGATACCCATAGAGGTGGACCGGAATGACAACTACCAGGATGATCAACCACCCGCACAACACCGACAGTCACACGTTCCAAACACAGCTGAAGGTCAAAGGAGGCAGACATACATCACACAACATCATTTCAGAGCCAGGTAAGAATGAGCCAACTCGATATCATTAGGAGTGCTACTGTTTACTTCACATGAGCACTTATGTAGGTAATGTTACACTAACATGCAAATTAGAGTTCCCCCACACATTGTGGGCAAAAACATGACCGTTGGCATCACGGGAGTGCTAATGCAAAATTAAAGTGGGCCATGGTTACCCCACCATGGTCAGGGATGCAGGACTGAATGTCTAGTGGCGCTTCCCACAAACACCCAGCCTCCTATCGCGTGTCTCCTCCACCTCACCACGCTGTGTCTCTGTGGCTGTGGAGCAGCGCGAACTGCGCCTCCTGGTGCAGGTCTCCAGCACCGACACACTGCTCACACTGGATGCAGCCTCACTGCCATCCTCCCCTCCCAAGTTGCTACCACTGAATGTCCCTGACTGCAAGTGTTCCACTGCAGTGGTCACCTGGCCTAAGGCCTTCGCCACGTCACCACAGTAATGTCTGAGGTCCACCTGCAGTGACACGGAGCGGCGGGACAACACAGCAGAGCTGTTACAGAGCTTTGTGATGGCCCTGGTCGATGCTGTGGAACGGAGCAAGTTCTGCCTATGCCTCCGGCGCTCGCTGTGTTGTCCTGCTCGGATGGCACGGGTGAGCTCCTGGAGGTTCTGACTAATGTCCCTAATGCCCTCTGCCACAACTGTGGTCATGTGCCACACAGCGTCAGTTAGAGTGCACATATGTTTGGCGAGTCGTGAAATATTGAGGTTCATTGTCCCCATGTGTCTCCCCTGCAGGCGCTGAACACGCAGCATCTGGGCCTCGACTCCACCATAAATGTTCCTTGGCTGGTCGGCTCCCTCGGCAGTACTGCGCATGGACCTGCGCCGCTGCGTGACTCTGCCACGTGCTGGTGGTGGTGCTGGCGGTGTGACACCTGTATGACTTTGCCCACTTGTGGGTGCAGGACTCGGGCATGCATCCATCACCTGCAGGGAGGGGACATGTGCCCTGCGTCTTGGTGGTATTGTCGCTAGTGGTGATGGTGGTGGTGGTATTGTCGCTGGTGGTGGTGGTGGTGGTATTGTCGCTGGTGGTGGTGGGGATTGACCTTCCTGCGGAGTGTCGCCATCGGTATCTGCCGGTGTTTCGGAGATGATGAGGCGCTCACTATCATCTGAATCCCCAGGAGATGCATCTGTCTATGAAACAGTGCATTGTTAGTTTATTTTGTGACTACATCTGTTTGTCATTCTGGATTTATTTACTACAATGAATTACATAATTTGACTCTCTGTTGGCTCTGTACTGCTGATCTTATTTATTGTGAATTTGTGACTATACATGCACACTTTGCTGACATGACTACGAATCCCATGATGCAATACTGATGTGAGGGCATATGTGTTATGCACTTCTGCCTGCACACTGTGATTGACCTGGGGGGATGGGGATGGGTATACGATACGCAGCATATGGGCGCAGGCATGCATCTTGCCTTGTTCTGTGGTGGCTGCACCGGAGGTGTCCATCTGCGTTACTCCGACGACTGCCTCTGGCTCAATGGTCCCCTTGACGAGCTCCTCCAGGGCAGTGTTTGCAGGTACTGTGGATGGCCCCCCTCCTGTGCCAGCTGCCTCCTTGACCCTTTCGGCAATTCTTTCCTTTGCCCTCTTCCTGAGGTCATACCACCTCTTCTTTAGGTCGTCGATGCTGCGGTGCGTCACTCCCACAGCATTCACCCTCTTCCTGATGCGAAGCCAAATTTTCCTCATCTCAGTTTCGGGCACCTTGAGTGACAGCTTGCCAAACAGCTTGTCATGCTTGCTGCTCACCCCCTCGATCAACTGCTCAAGTTCCCTGTCAGAGAACTTTCTCTTCCTCTTCCTGGGCGTGTCTGCAGTGGCTGGTGCATCCTTGTCCATCCTGGATGAAGGTAGGGTGGATGGTTTCAGTGGGTGAATTCTCTTGCCTCAGCCTGTGTGCCCTGCCTCCTCATCTGAGCTCCTCAGGGCAGTGAATGAGGGTGGGGCTGGTTGACTTCCTGGTTGTGATGTCATCAGCCCGCTTCTAGAGCGACCCGGTTTTAGCGAATTCGCTAATTCCGAACTCACTAATACCGAATTCGGTAATACCGAATTCGGTAATTGCTATTCGTTATTTTCAGAAATCGCTATTGAGTATTCGGTAAATATTAGCGATTTTTAAGCAATCGCTGAGATTTACTGAATCTGTTCATGCATTCCGAAATGCGATTCCTTATTAGCGATTCTTTATTTTTCGCTATTAAGGAATCGCTTTTCAGGATGTTGATGCATGTGCACCTATAATCTCTATATAGAGATGATTTTTAATGGCCAGCAGTTCTAATTCCAGAAGG
Organism: Triturus cristatus; assembly: GCF_964204655.1. Classification (NCBI taxonomy): domain Eukaryota; kingdom Metazoa; phylum Chordata; class Amphibia; order Caudata; family Salamandridae; genus Triturus; species Triturus cristatus. The sequence goes on along the minus strand of NC_140592.1, from coordinate 1,116,416,028 downwards.
AAAAATATGAGGGACAGGAGACATCTATTTCTGTACCTCTATTGATATTCATCTTGCCAAGCAAAAAGCCATTAGAGTTCTACCCTCATAGGACTGCAGAACAGACAGTTCATCATGGTGATACATTTTTGGCCTGCACTCATCCTGGCCATTGTAGGGAAAAGGTAACCCCCAAAGCACTTGATCCAAAACGTTCTCAGCATCAAGGGAAAGGACCACTACTTTCTCTGTATCACAACTAAGGCCCCACAATAAATATAGCAGGATTCTCATGTGATTTTGTGCTGAAAATCAGGAGCAAACCCTCATTGAGTCTTGTGTATTACTATTGAAATGACTTCTTTAATCCAGTAGCTAATTCCTTAGATAGGATCTTGATATTGAAATAAATCAAGGCACTAAGTTACAGTTCATATATAAATATATTCATAATGATAGATATATTTATATATCATGTTTTATATAATGGGTTCTTCCTGGTTTGGGGATTAATGATATAAAGGTACTGCTGAATAAGTATGCAAGCCTTCCATCTATATAGCTTCTTTGTAGTGGTACTTAAGTACATAGCAGTTATTGGGCATGGCTTACATGGCAATGGCGTATGCTGTGTCTTCTTTAAGCACCATTGGCATAAGTTCCATAATCAGGAATCCTGGCGTCTGGATCGTCAGATGGCCCAGGGGGTGTAAGAATCAGCTCTGACCCCTACCGCACCATAATTAAGGACAGTGGCGTGGGAGGCCAGCAGAAACAGATAGATTTCTTGCTCCCTTTGGTGACCAGGGCACTGGATCAAAGATGGCGCCCGCTGAATTGAGGCAGGAATAAATACCTGCCACTGGAAGCCTTAACCCTGACTGGGACAATGGAGAGGGCCCCATAAGGTCTAGTGGGGGCCATACATCATTGCAAAGGCCTGAGTCAGATTAGGAGGGTTGAAGCAGTGAGGTGCACACCTTAATGAAGCAAGAAATGTAGGGAAGGTGGTAGTGTCCCTGGCCTTCTGCCTTTAGTATTCTAGGATACAAAAAGAGCTCTACTGCACCAGGGGTCCCCTCTTTCCTTAAGGCAATGGCGATGTCAACAATATTGGTGGTCAGCCTTGCCATTCATCATTGGAGACATAACTTGGACTGACATTGGCTCATTGTGTGCTTCATAAAGGGGCATAAGACATTCAACAGAAGCAGTCACACAGTCCTGCTACTGCAAAGAAGTGGTACACTTGTGGAACACAAGTAGTACAGGTGCTGGATTCAAGTGTCTGGGATGATTTCTAATTTTGTCACCCACTCTGTGCATACCACATAGCTGGTTGAAACCCTGGAATCACCAGGGGTAAAACAGACTGCAGTCTTTTTTCCGGCATAATAAGGCTTTATTGGCCATACTGAGTGTGGTGGATCACATTACAGTGCTGCATGTGTGGATTATTTATTAATTTTATTTGAATGCTCTTCCCATATATTCAAGGGGATCTTAAAGAATCCAATTCCACACCCTGAGAGGCAGAAGACCACACAGAACCATCTGTCCATCAATGTACTCAGTGCAATATTGGCAGGGGTTTTCTCCAGAGATACCCACAATAATGTGAAAGAAATTGACAAAAAGGACAGGCCTCCTTCAACCAAAGAGAACCTAGACCTTATTATTATTAAAGGAGAAGAGAAAGAGGGAAAGAAATACAGGGCTGGTATTGCTTGAGCATCTGGATGAAATCTTCACAGCTATAAGCGAGACTAAGGCCAAATTTCCAAACATTTTGAGGTGGCTTTACATGACAAAAGTGACGCAAACCTGCACAAATGTTTTTCATTAGATTTACTTCCCAGCGCACAACTTGTTTTGTGCTGGAAAATTGCATGAAATTAATGCAAATCACTGTTTTGTGTTACTCTGCAGCAAAGGGGAGTTCCATTGGTATTACATGGGCATCACTATGCAATCACCCATTGTTTTTGCTGCAAATATCTATCTACTAACAAAAGTAGACGGAGTTTTGTACCAAACGTTAATGCCGCTTTAAAACCTGTTAAAAATTAAAATAGTTTTATTTCTACCAACGTATTGCACTTTGCTTGTTTGCTGCACTGTACAGCCCACGTCTGAAATGGGAAACGTTTCAAAGTTAGTCTAAGTATAGTGGGACTTATTTATGAGCCCTTGCATCACTTTTGCTCGGCCGGTGCGTCACTTTTTGTAACGCACCAGTGGCGTAAAAAGTGAGTCTTGTTGCACCATATTTACAAAGTGAGGCACCTACCTAGATGCGTCACTTTGTAAACCCCTGCGTCACATTATACCTGTGCCTGGTATAATGTATTCAGGGGGGGCGTTCCCACGTAAGTAAGACTCGTAGAAGTGACGCAGTGAAATCTCCGAGCTTTCACTGCGCCACTTGGCAGGCGTAAGACTGACGCAGGCCCTTTCACATGGGGCTTGCCTCATGTGAAAGGACACATTGCTGGAGTTGCGTCACTTTTCTAACACACTCCCGCAATGCGTCACTTTTGCACTTACAGATACGGCAGAAATTCTGACGTATCTGTAACTTCTTGCGACATGATGCGTCATACTGTAAATATGACGCATCCATCATGTTGCAAGGAGGGCACACTGAGAAGTGACGCATCGTTGCTTTCACGCAGCAATGCGTCCCTTCTCATAAATGAGGCCCATTATTTTGTAGTGGAAGAGTATCCGTCTAGAACAAAGCCTATGCTAGCCTCATGCAGACACCTTTGCACTGTACTGCAAAGAAATATTTGTGTTGCTCAGCAGCCTGATTGTGCACCAATGCAAGGGGGAGAGCAGGATAGATATGGTGCGTTCCTGCTCTCTTCCTATCATGCAACTCAGCACAGCAACTTTGTTTGCTACACAGCATTGGGCATTGTGTAACTTTAAAATCTGGGCCCATAATTTTATATCATTGAGCCTCGACCTGCCCCAACCGTCCCCACTCAATAATTTACAGAGAAAGCATCAACCAAACAAAACACATTGCTTTTCAAATCCTATTGTAACACAAGAATTACATCCGTTCAATAGCAGGACGAAATAATTCATCATATGAAAGACACTACCTATATCTAAAGTAAAAGAGAAGATTAGAATATTGCAGAAATCATTCCAGTAACAAACTGCACAAACCAGAAGATTAACCCAGGTTACCCCTCAGAGTGACAAGTGCATTTACAACCGAGAACAGGCCCAAAATACCCCAAACACTTTTTATAAATTCTTTCATGCGGCTGATTGATTTACCCACTCAGTCAAATGCTTCCAAATTCTCAGTCCCTTCTTCCTAGCTATGTGACCCTTTCTTGCATAAACTGCCTTTTCCAGATTATACACTGAAAAAGGTCGAGCCAGACATTGCTGAAAAGAGGAAGGATTAGCATCCAGCCAGGCTGAGGCGTCACATAGCCTAAAAATCGACAAAGCAGAGCCCCTCCCTCTTCCGATCGCACCCTGTCTTGTATTCCGAGTAATATTGAAGTAGGAGCCATGACTGCTTTCAGAGACAGCTTGTCTCTAAAAATTATTCATTTCATCAATCACAGGGCAGAGAGAGCCATATGTAGCAAACATATGCACTGTGTCTGCCCCATTCAGAAAGCACTGTAGACAGTGTATTCCTTTATCTTCCCCCCATTTAGCAATCATATGGGGGGTATAGTACAGACAGCAACTCTTGTAAAACTGGACATGTAGACTTGCAGACATTAACACGGCTTGAGTTAATGAAAAAGCTTGATAAAAAAAACTGCATCCGAAATGCCTAATTTCCTTTGCCACTTTAAGGAATATTTTTCAAAGTCATCTTTCTTAAAATAATTCGAAATATTCTACATAATACTAATTTGGGGAGATTCCACATCAATCAGTTTCTCTATAAAATCACATTAAAAAAAAACTGCATGACCCCCCTTATGCTGTAAAAAATTCCTAATTTGGAGATACCTACAAAATTCCTTTTGGGTAATTGAAATCTAATCTAAGGTGATTATATGAAATAATACCTGAAGACAGGTAAATGACCCCTAATTTCTTAATCCCGGCATGAAGCCATATATTCATATAAGAATCTCCAAATATTTCTGGTAAATTCTTATTGCCCTGAAGGGGCATATAGAAATTCAGTCTGCCGATACTCAACAGTTGAAATGCAGAAGTCCAGACCTTGAAGGCAGTTTGAAGAGTCTTAAAAAGCACCCTTATATAGCACCCAGAGTCAATCTGCCACCATAGGCATCCCCAAGCTTTTGTATCAATTAGCAATTCAAAGGGAGAGAGAGGATCCAACACATATCTGCTAGGGTGTTCCTGTAAGAGAACCACGCAATGTAATAGGGTAGTAGCCCAATAATATAGTTTAAGATTAGGGATAGCCAATCCCCCAGGAGTGACAGAAGCTTTACGGATCTTCTTGGCTGGAGTAAGCCCATAGAAATTGTAAGTAGATGCCATCTAATTTCTTCAACCACTGATTAGAAAATGCTATTGAGATAGCTCTCATTAAATACAAAATTTTGGGGAAGAAGATCATCTTGATAATATTACATCTACCCACCAGGGATAGATGCAAATTGTTCAGGATACACAACAATTTTTTAGTCTTCTCTGCGAGAGGAGATACATTTTCATTTATAATCTCATCTAAATTAGCCATTATGATAAAACCTAGATACCCTGCACTTTTAACCACTATACTGTCTGTCAGTGAAATATGCTTGTTGATAATAATTTGAGTTTTTTCCTTACTTAAAGAATACCATGACATAAGACCAAAGATTTGAGCCTCTTCTTCAACTGCCTTGATAGATCGTTTTGGATCGGGGTAACCAGAGCAATGTCCTAGACATAGGGTAAAATTTTAATGGACTTGCAAATAAACCGGGGGGATAATTATATTGCCTTCCTAACTCCTTAAAAAGGCGTCAATATATAGTGTGAATAACAGAGGAGAATAGGGACAGCCTTGCCGGGTACCCCTCAAGATCTTGAATTGCTCAGTCATTAATGTATACGCTGGCACTGGTTCAACATACAGTGCTTTGACTGCCCAAATAAAATCTGGATCCATCCCCTTTCTTTGCATGGAGGCCCAGAGGAAATGCCAGGAGACTCTATCGAATGCTTTTTCGGCACCAAGCATGATCACAGCCATATGGTCTGCTGACAATTGCCCTGTGTCAAAAAGAGAAATAATCCTTCTGATATGCTCTATCGTTCTGCTCCCAGGGATAAATCTGTGGTGCCATTTGGAAACTATCCTATGGATCACTTGAGAAAAGTGAGTAGCCAAGTGTTTTGAATACATTTTTGAGTCCCCGTTAATTAAAGTGATGAGAACGTAGAAACCAAGCTCTTGAATGGTTTTGTTCTTCTTAGGGAAAACAATATAATTTTAGCCAGAACACAAGACCTAGGGGGCTCAGCCCCTTTAAAAATTTGCTCGAACAGGACTGTGATAAGGTCTTTGAGTTGATCTGAGAATAGTTTATAGAATTCAGTGGATATTAAATCTATACTAGCGGCCTTCCCATCAGGTAAGCTAGAAAAAGCTAAAAGAATCTCATCGCAGGACAGAGGGCTGGTGAGCTGCTCTTGCTCTTCCCTGGTCAGTTGTTTCAATGAGGTAGAATCTAAATATTTACGGGTTTAATCCATGATCTGGTGGGCCTCCCTCCGTGGTCCCTCGGAGCATAATACTTGGTAATAATTCTGGAAGGAATCCTGAATATTAGTTGGATCTGATACCAGACCAAGTACTGGGTCCCTGATTACACCAACTTCATTATGTATAAATTCCTGTCTGGTTCTCATTACTAAGTAGTGTCCTATTTTAACTACATTCATAAGGTTTTGTCCTGTAAATAGCTAATTTGGCAGCTGATTTTTTTGCAAAAATGTTCCCAATTGCGATCTTGGCAGACACCATCGCCATTTGAGCCTCCTCTACGTCAGTCCTCCGCTGCAGTGCAGTAACTAGACTTTCGTCTGCCCAGGCCAGGTTCAGTTGATGATCCTGTAGAATATGTTCCTTATCTTTCCTCCCTCTTCAGAGAAAAGTGATTCGTTTTACCCCGGATACAGGTGTACAGGGTATCCCAAACAATTCCTAATTGGGCGCTACCTACGTTCTTTCTTAAAAATTCGGGAATCCCCTCTTTCGTATGTTCCCGGTATTCATCATTGCACAAAGGGCCCTATCAAAACTCAAGGGAAAACCCTTCTTAGTAAAGCCAGCCCCTTGAATTAAAAAAATTAGAGGGTTATGGTCAGCTAGATATGTGGAGTAACGTTCAATCCTACCTACCTGTACTATAGAGGAACATTAAAAAAAATCCATTCTTGCATGAGATATACTTTCAGTTTTCTCCCTGTGTAACTCTGGCTTATGACCCAATTACCGAGTGAATTAATATTCAAATCCCCACACAATATAATTGGCAAGGACCAATATGCTAACTAATTGGATAACCCATCAAATACCTCTGGGTCATCGATTATACTGTTGTAGAGTGAACATAAAGTAAAAGGGGTACAACATGAAGACCGTCATCTCGCAATAACCCATTGTCCATGCAGGTCCTACCATATTTGGTTAAATTGCAGCATATTATGACAGACTAAAATTGCAACCCCGCGGGTACAAGCCCTTTGTGTTGTCCCCTGATTAATCTGTAACCTAAATTCCTTAGCAAACCATTCCAAGCCTCCTCTATGTGGGTTTCTTGTAGACAAATAATGTCTGCATGTAACAACTGAAGCCATTGAGAAACTCTTAGCCTTTTCCTGGGATCATTTAGCCCACAGATATTCAGCGTAGCGCTCCGTAATTTCCCATTTCCTAACATCAGAGCAGCCATGTTCCCTTCATCTCAATACCCTTCCTATGTTGTTTTAACAGGGCTCTAAGCTTCTCGATTGAAATGAAAAGCACATTCTACCCATGCCAAAGGAATAGACAAAAAAGTAAATAACTTCCGATTACCACAAACATATTTCCATTGAGCTGCCACCATTATATCCAGGAGTCAAAAAACGCCTGTACTTATGAGAGCTTCACTTCGGAAAACAGTGACTACCTCTCCCCTGAGTAAGCTCAGTTAAAAATTCTTGGACTTGAATTTCAGAAGTGAAGCCACGAGTTTGCCCATTAACTAAGAACATTCCGTATGGCACTAAGCTAACTATAGCACCCTCCTTAACCCTGCGAGCTGACCTCACCATCACTCTCTACAAAAATGGCATCGTTCTGATCCAAGCCTCAAACAAAAACCTGAATAAATTTGCAGACCTATTTACCCTCCTCAGACACCACATGCACAACACTGGTAGGGTAACTAACTCCCGCCTTGATGAGCCCTCATCCAGCCCTTCCTGCCCAACCAACATGTCTAGCCACCCACAAACCCTTCTAAGATCTTCCAACTCTAGCCACCCTAACCACTCCAGCACGTCTCCCAGTCCTGTCAACAGAATCACCTCTAGACCTTTGGTCCCCTCCCTACCAGCTCCCCAAGCAGACCATGTCACTGGTAAATCCCCAACGACCTACGATACAGGCCATGTTTACCTTTCCCGCACCGTTGAGTCCTCAGCCAGCCCATCCTGCATGGCCAGCCACTCTCGAACCCCCCTTAGGTCCCCCTTCACTGTCCACCCGAACCATTCCAGCACGTTTCCCGGCCTCGCCAACAGAATCACCCCTAGGCCTTGGGTCCCACCTCTACTAGCTCCCCAAGTAGACTATGTCACCGGCACGCCCCCAATGACTTACGATACAAGTCCCGCTTGCCCTTCCTGTCCCCAAGCCAACCCGCAAAGGGACTCCAATATAGATCCTATGGCTTACAACACAGGCCTTACTAGTCCTCTCCCCCTATCACCTACTCTCGCTGTCAGAACTGCTCCCGAACCACTGCCCTCCTGCCCTCTAGCACCCCCGTTTTCATAGGGACATGGATTCTCTTCACGCCAGAGCCGCCAAACTAACCCAGAGCATACATATCTCCATCCTAGAGCTAATTAACCTCCTCCACCTTGCCAAACTCTCCCTCGCCAACCATATGCCCCCGCCAAATGCCACCCCCCACAATTGCCAGAACTTACTAAACAACCTCTTCCACTATCCTTGAGACATCGTCGCCCCAGTAAGCACCCATGCCACCTCTCAGAGGAAGAAACACATGTCCTTGTCATTTCCTACAACCCCTCCTCTGCCACTCCAAGCCCACTAGATCTCACTGAAAGGGAAATCCTTGCCATCGTCCGAGACCACAACTCTACCCCAGCTATCCTTCATCCCTTAGACGCAAAGGCCGAACACGCCATCGGCACGGTCACTATCAACCCCAACAGACCAGCTACCCTCCGCAACAGAACTATGGTCAAGAGTAATCTAGCACTGGGTCAAGTTCGCGCTCTATAACACACATACATAAATTAATTGCCGGTCGGCAGCTAAGCATGCCGTGGATATTGCTGCTCTCATCCTTCTCAAAAAGTTCGACTTAGCGATCCTTATGGAATCATGGCTCAACGAATCCTCATCTCCATACCTGGACCTCCTAGTCCCTCCCAACTACAACATCACAAGGCTAGACTGACAAACTGACAAGAAAAGAGGAGGCATCGCCCGCATCTACCGCTCCTACCTTCTGGTCACGGAACTTCTGGCGGACACCACCGAATCCTGCGAATACCTCGCCCATGCTATCTTCAGCAACCTGCACATCTTTTACCACGCCCCAGGCATGAACGACTCCTTCACTGACCACCTCATGGAAATCATCACAGCTAGGTGTTCCAATAATGCCAATGACATTTTCCTCGGTGACTTTAACCTGCACTGGAACGATCCAAAGGACTGACATGTCAACGCTATCAAGGAACTCTCGGCCGATCAAGCCCTGACCCAAGCCTGCTCACAATCAACTCACGCAAAAGGGTCAACTCTGGACTGGATTATCTCCTAAGAATCAACAGTCAAGATTATCTCTATAGACCCATGCGACTGGTCTGACTACCACGCCATCACCTTCCTCCTACCTGACACCCAAAAGTCTTGGGCACCGCAACCGGTGATTCCGAAATGCTGGATCAGAGATACCTTGAATCTACACTGCAGGGAACTCGCTGCAAATCAGACCTCCCCCCCGCATATCACAACAGTCAGCGGCCTCAACGAGAACTACTCTGCAACCATTTCGAACATCCTGGACGACCTTGCCCCACTAAAGCTGAAAAGAACCCAAATCAAAGACAGAAACCTCTGGTTCACTGGATCCCTTAACAACGAGAGGAGAACCCTCTGACAAGCTGAAAGATCCTGGAGGCAACACCCCTCTACCGCACATCAAAAATTCCTCCGCCAGGCCAGAAATACCTACAACAGGAACATACTCAAGTCAATAAAAGTGTTCTTCAGAACTGCACTAGAGAACGCCAAGAACAGACCCCACAAGCTCTTCGAACTGGTCAAACACCAATCTAATAAATTGGCCAAAACTTCAAAAGAAACCCCTAAGTTTCTTATATCCTCAGAGGATTTCTCCTTCTTCTTCGCTGATAAAATCTCAGCCCTTGGAAAAAAACTCAAATCCATCACATACCCTCAAACACCTCTTGACCCACGTCCTCCAGCCACGTCACCCCTACAGGCTTCACCCAAAAACCATGCTCACTGGACTGACTTCAAACTCTACGACGACGACTCAGTGTCCAAAATCCTATCTTCCCTAAAACCCAATAACAATTTTAATGACCCGCTCCCTTCCAACTGCATAGCTGCCGTCGCCCAATCCATTATTCCTAGCTGGACTACAATAATTAACGCCTCTCTCTGGCAGGGAACATTGCCAGACCCTTGAAAAGCCAGTCAAGTCCTTCCCATTCTGAAAAAGCCGTAGTTGGATCCAGCCTCCACCGAAAACTTCAGACCCATCTCCAACATCCCCATCTTAGCCAAAGTGATGGAGAAATGTGTGCAACAGCAGATAAGTCAACACATCAACAACTTCCACCTACTCGATGACTTCCAATCTGGATTCAGACCAGGGCACAGTACTGAAACCACTATGCTCCACATCGTGGATGACGCTCTCCAAGCTCTCGACCAAAGCAAAACTTGTATCCTCATCCTCCTGGACCTATCCTCGGCCTTCGACACGGTCAACCATGTAAAACTACTCGAATGCCTCAAACTCAGGATGGGCTTGGATGGCACTCTTCTAGAATGGTTCAGATCCTTCCTCCAAAACCGGTCCCAGAGATTCCTCGTCCACGGCATCCTATCGGCACCATCCCTGGTCTCGGTTGGAGTCCCGCAAGGTTCCACACTGTCCCTCACCCTCTTCAACCTTGACCTGGAACCGCTTACCGAAGTTCTACGCACTGCTAATATCTCCTATCATATGTACGTTGAAGAAACTCAGATCTACATCAAAACCTAATCTCTCGAAGAGATCCTCTCCCTGAACGATCCTTTGGAACACACCGTCCAATGGCTCGCATCCAATCAACTCAAACTGAACGCAAAGAAAACTGAATTTCTCCTCATCGCCCCGCCCAATACCAACCTTGAGATCAAATCATGGGTTAAGGCTATCAGAGCCTTGAATTGCCCACCGACCATCGTGGACTCGGCCAAATCCCTGGGAATCACTCTCAGCAGCAACTTGAACATGCATGACCACATCAACTCAATGGCCAAATCAGCCAGATTCCACCTGTGCTACCTTAGGAAATTGAAACCCTTCCTCGACGCTCCCGACCTAAAAATTGCAGTCCAAGCACTTGTCATATCTAGACTGGAGTATGGCTGTTCTACCCTCTCGGGTCTACCCAAGGTCTCCCTGGCACCTCTAAAAGCCTGCCTCAATTCGGCCGCCAAACTACTCACCGGCACAAGGAAATTCAACCATATTTTCCCACACTTGAAAGCTCTCAACTGACTCCCCCTGGAGGCAAGAATACAGCTCAAAGTAGCATGCATCAGGCACAAAGCCTTATACCCTAACTCCCCTGCATCTCTGAGGCAGAAACTTGTGATCTCCGGAGGAATCAGAAACTCCCGATCTGCCAGAGACCTCCTGCTCCAACCCGCACGCTTTCGAAAAAAAAAACCTTACAACCAAGCTTTCTCTCGGGCTGCTCCTAGAATATGGAACTCTCTCCCTCCTGACATTAGAAGAATCCCCTCTCTGTCGCACTTCAAAATGGAAGCCAAAACATTCCTTATGGGCAAATCTCTTGCTTAAACTCGCATCTACCACCACTACTGCCTTGATCTACGGCCAGCTACTGCCTCCTTTTGGATTATCTACCTCACCCCTTCAGAAACGTGGGACCTCTCACGAACATTGATTAACACATTTTATAATTATGTTATCTCATCTTGAGTACTTGGATATTTAATCTGTAAATACGTGCTCTATCTCCCTTCTGTATCCTGCACCCTGCCCTCTTCCACTCGATCTGTAACTGGATGATGATATGCCTACTCTGTACATGCTTATGTTTCTCTGTAAAGCGCTCTGATACCCTAACGGGTCAAGTTTGCGCTCTATAAAACACATACATAAATAAATAATAAAAATTAACAACAATATTTAGTCATGCAGGGTTTTGAAGATAAACCTCAGAACCACCAGCTTTCTCAAAAGGTGCAAACAATTGCCGAAGGCGCCACCTTTTTAAATCCACGGTTGCATGTGCTATATCGAGCTTGACAAAAAAGACACCCCCTCATGAGAGTTTTCTACATTTGGGTGAGCTTGATCATAAACCAATTGCCTCAGCAAAAAATTGCCACAATACACCAGCATTGCTCTAGGTCTCTCAGTTTTGTCTGGCATGTGCTTTTTCAGCATTAGGGGAACCGGTGTTCTCGTTGAATTACCAGGTCCCAGTTCCATTTGATCTGATCAAGAAATGTGCATTTTAAAAGATTCACCATGAATTGTCTGGCTTTGCCCCTCCACTCTTTCCAGGATCCTGAGAAATCGCCAATTTTTCCTCCATTGCTGTTCCTCTTGATTTTCCAGCTTTGACATAATGACAGAGAACAGGGCTCCCTGAGAGGTGTTTTGAGTTTTCAGGGAGTTGACCTAGGACTGAAGGTTCTCCGTCCTGGCCTCCACCATTGTTAGTTAGTCTGCAATCTCTACACAAGTTTTGTTCAATATCTGAATCCCCCTGCAGCTTTTTAGAGGCAACTCTCGCCCAACGGCTTTCAATTCAGGATAGCTCCTGGATTTGTTTAGTAGAATAAAGAATGGTGCGGGATGGATCCCCTGGCTCACCAGGTACAGCACTGGGTCCAGTACCTGGAGTGCCAACATCATTTGGGTCATGATGATCATGATTGTCTCCATCGGGATAAGCAAGCTGAGTGGCTGAATAGTCATTTCAGTTGCTGGCTATTCCTCCTCCAGTTCCCCTTTTACTTTCTGATGTTTGTATCAGACACATCACCATCACTTAAGGATATATTGCCATGATTAGAAAAATCAGACCCATCAGTTAACGAAAAATAATTCTCCCAGGTCATCTCATGAGAAAAAGCCCCTCCTTGCTGCTAACCATCAGAGAGGAGCCTTGAGCTGACAGCATCGCCGCGTCTCCACTCCCTGTTTCCTGTGGTGGAAGATCACTGGGTATAGATTCTGTAGTAATTTCAAGACCATCCTGCACCACACTCAAAGACCCTTCCCTCAAAGAGGCTACCAGTACTGGGGGGGAAGAGACTTAGGAATTTCCTTTTAGATGAAGCTGTTAAAATTATTCCTTGGCACTTCCAGAATCCGGCAAGGAGTCTGTTATCCCACTACAAACCACATCCTCTGTGGCATCACCTTGGTGGCCCATTAGATTGGAGGGCGTAAACAAGCTTGCAATAGAGGGCTGCAAAGACCCACCTTCCAGCTGCACCGTGCTGTGTTTCGTCCACAGGGATGTTTTCTTCCCCCCTGTCTCCAGCTTGCTCTTGCTGGGGCCCTCTCAAGGTTTGCTTCCCCTGGCGAATTCGCATGGCACCACAGAAGAGGTTCCTGCTGTGCCAGCAGCACCGGAGGCCAGATAACCTGCGGCACGTATCTTCGTATTTTTCAGCCCACAGCTCATCATGACTTGGGGGGAACGGGTTCTCAAAGACGGTGGCAGCCAAAATCTGCCATGGACAAACAGCCAAGGGAGCCAAGCAGCAGCAGTGGCAAACCGATGAGATAACTCAAAGTGCTCAGAACGCAATAGCTTTCACTTGAGGCGGAGGGGATTGGACCAACAAAACAAAGCCACACAGCTCAGTCCGGGTAATCGAGCACCGCAGTACCGAGGCATGAGAGGCACTGTGAAAGGAGCGACAAATTAGTCAGACGCCATCTTTGCTCTCCACCCAGACATTGAGACCCAGGAGTTCACTTGAACCCAAAATAAATGTGGTTGCCTTAGATTTTGAGATCCTTAGAGCCGACCACAGAAAACTATTGGAGAGAGTTTTCGAGAATAAGTCAACTGGCAAAAGTGTAATTCACATTATTGGAAATGGAGTCAGGGCCATAATCACTGCAGAATGACATTCAATTCCTGAGTGACAACTTGGACAATGATCCATATACAATAGCATCTGCATTCTCTGCATTCCAGAAACAACAGAAGGCCCCAGGGTTGAACTCTTTGTGAAATATTAGCACTCACAAACAGTTTTGAATAATAAAACCTTAAATACCTTCAACCAACAGGGTACCACGCAGACGACCTACACCAGGTGAGTTCCTTGTAGCCGTATCCCTCAATTTTAGGGACCGAGGCCATATTCTAGTGATGTCTGGAGCACATGGCCCGTGCAGCATTGAAGGAAGCAATATTTTCTTAGAGTACACAAGTGCGGTACAGAGACAACGGGGTGCCCTTATAAATATAACAAGCATTTGCAATGCACTTTGGTTTCGCATTTGTGAGAGTTAGAGGTATTGGTGTTGTAAATGAGAAAGTCTTTTATCCATGTGTTTTGGATTGAAGCAGGTGTATGTGGTGTGGAGTGGATTTATGTGCCTTGGAATTGTTTCATGTGGAATGGTGTGTAGTGGAATTGTTTGGAGTGGGTTTGTGTAGTGGAACTATGTGGCATGGTGTGTAATAGATATATGTAGATTGTAATTATGTGGTTTTGAGTTTTATGTGGAGTGGGATTGTGTGTCAGAATGTAATTATGTGGAATGGCGTTTTGTGTGGTGGAGCGGTATTTTGTAGAGTTTAATTCTGTGGTGTGCTATTAAATTATGTGGCATGATGTGGAATTCTGTGGTGTGGATTGAATGTATGTGGTGTGTTGTGTAATTGTGTTGAGTTGAAGAAAGCAGCGTGGAATGGAACTGTGCAGAACTGAATTGTGTGGCATAGAACCATGTGGCGCTGAATTAAATAATGATGATTGGAATTATGTGACATGGTGTTGAGTGTACTTGTGTGGATTGTCTTACCAAGTTTAAAAATGAACCTCTTTTACTGCCAGCCTTGCTTCTCTTCTTGTATGCAATGACTAGAAGTACAAAGTGCTTGTTTACGTAGCGCTTGTAGGTTTTCAAAACACATGGGTAAAAGACATTGTCATTTACAATGCCAATATCTCAAACTCTTGCAAATGCGAGACTTATAGACCTATTGCATTGCAAATGCTTGTTAACAGCAGTTGGAGACTACATCATGCATGCCATGTTATCTGCTGACCAATAATCAAGATGCAGTGACCCCCATACTCTTTTTTGCTCCTTGACCCAACTTGAATTCAATGGAGCCTTTCTAAATTTTCAACTCCTTGGGCTTTGCCCTGAAAGGGCTCCAAAGTGTGCATTTTTTAACAGACTTGTGATAACTGTAAGTGTATGCAAGCAGCCGGAGAGTCTTCCGTATTCGAACACTGAACTGTAAAATACAAAATAGTCTTGGTGAAGGAAGGTGTCTGCAGACATGCGAGTATAAATGAAATAGAGTATCCTTAATTAACAACGTGGTGCAAATCACTTTAATGACGTGAGCAATGGCTTTTGTTTTCTAGCATTCACACTCTCTGAGATCAGTAGTGGCTGTGGGGGGATAGCCAAAGAGGAGGAGCGAAGGGAAAGAGTGGAGTTTGGGGGGAGGTAAGGATTACTTGTGAAGTTAAGGCACATTTAGTTATGGAGAGCCCAGATCCCAGGTTAGTGGGCAGCCTAATCAGAATGGGGTAAAAGATTGCCTTCTCTTGTGTGCTGAGTAACCACTCCGGAGCATATTAGCAAGAAGAGGCGATAATGATCGCTAACCCAGGTTAGTTAAATTTTTGTTATAGCCGTCGATCCCTGATAGTTATCTCCATGTTAGCGACGTATTACCAATATGTCACTAACAGGAGATAGCTTCAGGGATCAGCAGCGAAAACTTCCACTAACCGCAGTGTGATGGCGATAGGGAAATAGGCGATAGCAGGCGGAATCTAGCGATGAAGCCAATCAGCGATAAAAAAACGCACGCTAAGCAGCAAGTGTGGAAAAAATAGCCAATCAGTCCACCCCCCATACAAAAGATGCACAAAAAAAAGTTCAATACAGCATCCAGGGCCAAGTGCAGCACACATCAACAACCCACCCTAGCCACCCAACATCCAAGATGACCAGAATGACCGCCTGGATGCCTCGCTGGACCTGCGTCTGGTGCCTGGATGCCTCACTGGACCTGCGTCTGGTGCCTGGATGCCTCGCTGGTCCTACATCTGTTGCCTGGATGCCTTGCTGGACTTACGTCTGGTGCCTGGATGCGTTGCTGGACTTGCATCTGGTGCCTGAGTGCCTCGCTGGACTTACGTTTGGTGCTTGGATGCCTCGCAGGACCTACATAAGGTGCCTTCATGCCTTGCTGGATTTGCGTCTGGTGCCTGGATGCCTCGTTGGACTCTTGTCCGGTGCCCCAATGCCTCGCTGGACCTGTGTATGGTGCCTGTATGTCGTGCTAGACCTGCGTCTGGTGCCTGGATGCCTCGCTGGACCTGCGTCTGGTGCCGGGATGCCTTGCTGGACCTGTGTCTGGTGCCTGGATGCCTTGCTGGACCTGCGTCTGGTGCCTGGAGACATTGATGTGTGACGATCACCCGTACCTGGTGGTGAAGTCTGGCAGGTCGTATGGAGAAACGTTGCTGACCTGTGAGAGAGGTCCGCCTTGTTCACCTTGGAGCAGTTAATGGTAGAGGTGCCCATGCGCACCAACTTAGTGGGGTCCACCTCAAATACTACAATCCACCACTACACCGGGGTGCACGGAGGGGATTACCAATGGTGGGTGCTGTCTCCCTGCATCTCAGGACGGATAATATTGGGCAGGCCGGATGCTCTGGAGGGTGAGACCCCTGTGCCACACCACACTTGTGTGGTCTGAGCGCTGCAACTACACGCCTAAGGGAGCCCTGTTGCATCAACTTCTTCGGGTGGTCCACCAGCGGACAACGCAGTGACTGCTGTACCCAGCCCAGTGAAAGCACACCTGACTGAGGCTCCTACTGGCTGAGTCACAGATTTGGAGAGAGTGCAGTGGCAGCGCCACAGTCTCAATGTAAAGGTAAGGAGAAGGTGGGACACGTAGCGCAGAAGGGCCGGGGGGAAGTTGCTCATGCCTATCACATGTAGATGATGCACCCCCAGTGGTGGCTCTCCCGCTATGTTGTAAGAGCGTTGCCCCACCACCTAAAACAGTGCAGAAGAGGAACAATCATCACATGATGATAACACAATCAGTCAATAACTCAGGGGAATTGTAAGCGCGCTACTCACCTGTGAGGGTCTCAAGGCACTGAGCTGGGGTGCCGCTGATCTGTTAGTTGAAGAGCCAGGTCTTGAGGGTCTACATGAAGGTGTACAGGGAGGGAGGGGGCACCCCTGATGTCTGCCGGTAGCTCGATCCCGGTATTGGATGCAATGTGGGAGAAGGATCTCCTGCCTGCTCTGGCTCTGTGAATGTGCGGGGTTTCAGACAGTGCAAGGTTGGAAGATCGGATATCTCCTTTGTGTACGTGGAATTTGATTCTGTTGTTGAGGTATCTGTTTACATTAATGTGTAGCAATTTGTAGGCCTGAGTGATGATTTTGAAGGTCACTGTTTACACCACGGGGAGACAGTGGAGTCTACGTAGGTATTGGCTGATGTGTTAGTGGCGGGGAATGCCGAGGACGAGTCATGGTGGCGGTGTACTGTAATGTCCGTACTCTGAGGAGTAGGGACTTGTAAATGGCGGCGTAGAGTGCGTGTCCATAGACCACTCTGCTGGTGATAAGTGCATGGGTGACTGTCTTCCTTGACTCTGGGGACATCCATTTGAAGGGCTTGCGGAGGATGAGGAGGGTGTTGAAGCAGCTGGAGGTGATGGCATAGACCTGTCTGCTCATGGTGAGGGATGGGTCGAGTCGGATGCTGAGGTTTCTGGCGTGATCCGAGTGCATAGGTGGGCTTATGAGGGCGAATGCCACCGGGTGTAGTCCCATGCTGAAGCGGTGGTTCCAAGGACAAGGACTTCTGTCTTCACGGCATTGGGCTTCAGGCAGCTGTTGGTCATCCAGACTGTGACGTCCTGCATTCCTTCTTGGAAGTTGAGTCTGGCAGCGGTGGGGTCTTTGGTAAGGGAGAGGATGAGCTGGGTGTCATCAGCGTAGGATACGATGTTGGGGCCTTGTTGTTGGACGGTGGCGGCCAGGGGGGCCATGTTGATGTCGAATAGGGTCAGGCTCAGAGATGACCCCTGAGGGAGTCTGCATGTGATTTACGTGGAATTGGAGAGGAAGGGTGGCAGTCGGATCCTTTGGCTTCTTCCAGGGAGGAATGATTGGATCCAGTCTAGGCCTGTACCTTGTATGCCGGTGTCGTGAATTCTTGTGACAGGTGTGCGGTGGGAGATGGTGTAGAAGGCCGCTGAAAGCTCGAGTGGGATGAGGTCTGTGGAGTCGCCTTGGTCCAGGAGGGTGCAGATGTCATCTGTGGCGGTGAGTAGGACGGCCTCATTGCTGTGGTTGGTTCACAGTCTGGATTGTGTCGGGTCAAGGATGGTGTTGCCATCAATGAATCGTGTCAGTTCCCTGTTGACTTTTCACTTTGCAACTTTGTGCGCGAATGGGAGGTGCAAGATGGGCCAGTATTTCTTGAGGTCAGTGGGGTCAGCTGTGTTGGAGTCCGGGGTGGTGATTATGCTCTGGAGGCAGTGGAGGCAGGATAACTGGCCATGGGTTGTGTTAGCTAAGGCCTGTTATCAGTCTCTGACTTTTCCAGGGTTGAGTGCATGGAGGGTGGCTGTGCTGTAACAGTGGGTGGCCCATGATCCAGGGTCCCTGGCGCTGGTCGTGGTTGTGTTGCAGACGGGCGCAGACAGGCTTGTATTAGGCACGCCGTCTGTGCATCAGCGGCACGTGTCTGCAGCGCAATCGCGCAGTGTCCGCCATGTATGAGGGGACGGTGGAGGATCAATCAGCTGGGAGGTGGGAATGGACAAGGACAGCTGTGCGGGGAAGCAGGGGCAGCAGCGGTGGGAAGTGCAGGCTCAGAGAAGCCAAAAAATCATTTATAAAGGGGAACACAAGGTCTAACTAACTGATGTAATCATGCTAGGTATCATCGGGGGAAGGGTGGGTAGGACTGCTCCAAACACGGAGTAGGGCATGTGCGGATTGGCATGCCCACTCTAGTGCGCAACAACTGTTTGTTCAGCCCACTCAGGCTGCCCAATGTAGCCGTGCACACTTCACTTTTTGCAATGCAGGCTGCATTACAGCCTGCATGGAGAACATGCCCACCCCTCCAGTCCCGGGCTGCATGACTTGTCCCGTTGCCTATTATCAATCACACCACTGCATTGCAGCATTGTGATTGACTCCGGAGAGGGAGCCTTGCTGGCTACTTCCTATTCCTGGAAGCAGACGCAGGAGGGCAGCAGCTAAGAAGACACGGGACCCAGCTTGGAGGTAAGACTTTCCTCAAGACATTTTCTCAAAACCCGCTCGCACACACATCCCCGCACCCATGCACCACCCAGTGTTCTTTCTGGCGTTTACCACCTCACAGCTGTCCAGACACCCCTGCACCTCTCACTGTTGTCCGCTGTGTGCCCATGCACTGCGGGCGTACCACTCGTGTGCCACAGGCACATACGTAGTTGCGACGCATGCCATGACCTCGCATTTCAATGCATAGTAATACTAGGTGCATTGCAACAGTAGGGTAGGTGTTGCATGGCGGAGACATCCAGATCACTGTTCCCACTTTAGTGAGTGCAACCCAACACTAAACTTTGCACAACAAAAACCTAACATGAACCCTTGAATCCTTTTTTAGAACCCCCAGAACACACCGGAAAATCACATTTGAGACAAATGCGCAACCCATTTTTCATATTTCATCCCACAACACATATTTCCTATTCTACCCTCAAATACACCCCAAATTACATATTTTACCCCAATACAACCCAAATTTCATATTTTACCCCAATACACCCCAAATTTCATATTTTACCCCGAAAGCACACACCATTCTTCAAATCTGACCCCCAGAAAAGCAACAATTTTCATTTCTGACATCTAAAACACATTCACACTTGGAAAAGTAAAAATTACCCCATAACTGACCTCACAATGCGTTGTAATCGAATGCGATGTTAAGGCACCCGCATTGTCGGAGTTGCGTTGTTATGGTCATCTCCCGTACCTAAGGCAACCCATAGGCTATGCCGTTTGCGTCCGTCAGCCCCTGGACCGCGCTCAGCACAAAGGAGCATTCCTCTTGGCCACTCCACCGCTACGATGCCTGCACCCTCCTCACCAACCCTGTACTCCAGCTCGCCTGCCAGGTCCTACCTCTGCTCCGTACCGGACTTCACCTTCACCATCACAGACGGCTGCAGTATCACCCGCAAGGAGCACCCCGACAGTCAAGGAGGAGGCATTGCTGTCACCTACAGGGGCACACTCCGACTGATCACGCACTCTAATGTGCCAAGGGTGACCATGGACCACATCAACTCCAAAATCCGAACCAAGCCAAGAACATTCTCTGTGGCACCCTCATGTGCAGGCCCACCGGGCTGTAGCCCCCATTCTCCAATCCCATTTAGGACCTCATTGCACCCCAGGGTCTCCTATCCTCCAATAGCATCCAACTCTGAGCACTCAAATTCCACCTGGGCAACCCCAGTGACTAGAGCACCACCCCCTCCTGTGGAAGGTCACCAACATCAGACGCAAGCAGCAAGTCATCTCAGCAGGCCACATAGCAAGGTACACGGTTGTGCACGTCACCTCCGCCAGTGGGTACTTCAACTATAGCCACAACACCTGCACTACCATCATTGGATGAATGACGTCTTCACCTTGCCCACCGGACGCCAGCACCAACATCGCACCCCAGTTGCAGCTGGATCCAGGCCACCGCAGAACATCTCTTCAACTCCCTCCGCACCAACCCTCCACCAATGCTTCCATACAATGACACCACAGCACGCAACCACCACTGATGGATCTCCAACATCGCAGACATTCGGGCACCCCTCATTAACGGCACTAAGTCAGTACCTTCCACCTGCCTGATGTCAGGCATGAGGGTGATGCTGTGCCACAAGGATGGGCTGGCCCAAGGCATTGCTGGAGTCGCGTCATGGTTGTGGACTGCAGGACTTTAGCGCAAACAGATACATCAGGACTCCTGACGTTTCTGTCGTTACTTGCGTCATGGAACGCTGTTCAGTGAGTACAGGGCATCCATGCTGTTGCAAGGGGGGGCGTGATGAGAATTGTTGCAACGCTGTCTTGTCGCAGCGCTTAAACACTTTTCATGACTGGGGCACCGGAATCTGCACTATCTTAGTGATGGTGAACCTTCCTGCACAATGGGGCAGATTTACAATAACTGGCGCATCCCTGCAGATCAGCAGGGATGTGCCAGTTATTTTGCGTGACGTTAGGAACCCCTTGCACCAACATCGATGCACTGCCTTTACAATGCAGGGTACCGTGGTGCAAGGATCTGTCAGCATATAAGTGACGCAGTGCTGGAGTCGTGTTGAAAGCACGACGCTACTCCAGCACTGCTCAGGGGCATCCTATACTTGGAATGCTGCTTCCCTCCTTACGCCTGCTACAAGCAGGCGTAAGGTTTTGATGCAGCGCGGACGTAAAAGTGACTCAGAGAAATCGTGTAGATTTTACTGCGTCACGTTTATGGGGCTTCCTTGTGACGGAACGCCCACCCTGCATACATTATACCTGACGCAGGTATAATGTAGCGCAGGGCTTTAAGACGTGACGCATCTCACTAGATGCGTCACGTTGTACATCTGTCGCATAGTGACGCATTGTTTGTGATGCCACTGCATCACATAAGTGGCGTAATGGTGTCGTAAAGATGTCGCAAGGGGATTATAAATCGGCCCCTATATTTTTGTTGCAGGGCAGTGCTGCAGCATTGCTTCAGCACAGTCCAGCACCAAAAACATGCATGAGTGTGGGCCCAAGTCTTATCCACATTTTTAAGACCTCTTTTTTTCTGGTCTTAAATTCTTGCAGCTTACAAGCTTTAGCAACACTTTTTTTATCGCTTCGCGGGTCTGGGCCATCCTTGCTAATAGAGCAAAGTGCAGTTAGCGGGCGTTTTTGTGAAGTTTAGAGACAGAACGCCTACCTTGCATGTCATTACCGATAAATATTGCTGGCATGCAAGGCGATAATAAAACCGGCCACTATCGCCAGTAAGCTGCCTTTAATGACTGTTAGCGACAGCTTGCTAATAGGGCGATAAAAAGATCGCCGCTTTAGCCGCAAAAAAGTGCCGCTAAAGCGGCGATGGGCCCTTGATAATATGCCCCACCGTGTTTACATCTTGTTGTAGGTTACATTCCACTGGAACACAGTTGCAGAAAGGCAACTTCCTTTCCAAAGCTGGATTCGTCTTGCTTTTGTTTTCTATGTGCGATAATCCGTTTTTGAGACAAGCTGCTATTTGCTATTATTTAAATTAAACCAAAGATTCCAAAATGTATCATATTAATAAATCCTTAAAAACATGCACATTTAAGGAACGCGAGGCCGCTAGTTACATCATGTTCCAGTCATGTTTTACTTGCAGGCTTCATACATTTGTGCAAGCAGTGTTGTCCTCATTCCATTAGGCTACACTGACAGCAGGAAAGTAGAGGCTGCAACCTGATCTGCCTGGTTTTGTAGGTTGGCTACATTTAAAATGAAGACTATGACAGTCCCCGGGGGAAGTGAAGGTCACAGACCAGTCTTCTCACGAGTGCACTTCGCGGGATAAACATAAGGGCAAGGTGGGGAGGGATTAGAAGAGAGGGGAAGGGGCAGGAGTTGAAAGGTTTATAAAGTAGGGGTGGGCGGAATTTGCGAAAGTGACTTTCGCAAATTATCACGAAAATGTTAAAAATCTCCGCAAACACGCGGAAATATCGCGAAGATGCGGAAGTTTTTTTCCCGCCTGTTCGCGGTATTTTCTGCATGGTCGCGGCTCGCCAACTTACCCATGCGGTTGCTCGCGGGCACGGCCATCTTGTTTTCACTCTTCTCGCGGTGCATGATCGCGAGAAGAAAGACGTGATCGCGCGACCAATGACATTACTGCGGGCGCGAACTGTCGCGAGACAGCGCAAATAGCTACCAACAATCCAACATCTCGTGGAGAACGCGACCGGATCGGGAAAACTTGTCGGCGAAGGCGGGGAGTCAGGTAAGGCGATCGCGCGCGAGAATGTATTACTTTACAGCGCGAGCAAGAAACAAATTATCGCTAAGCTGCGGAATGCGGACATTTTGACATTTTCGTGCTCTCCGCGGAACGCGAAAATGTCAAATTATCGCAATTTCCGCGAGCGGAACGGAAATTTAGCCCAGGCCTATTATAAAGGTGTCAGGGGAGAGTTTCCGGTCTCTTCCTGACACCTGGCACCACCGAGAGGGCAGGGGAGAAAAAGTTAGTAAAGGGATGGGGGTTTTTCCTGTAGACCCAGTAGCTGGGTCAGACAAGGGGTTTTGCATGTAGGCTTTATGACCTCCCCCGGTTAGTGAGCTGCTGGGAGCCTACTTCGCAGAGCTGAGGTGTTCTGGTGCATGCTTCAGAGCGCCGTGCTGATCGAGTCATGCAGTGCGGGCTGGCCGGATGCCCCGAGGCCTGATTAGACCAGGTGAGGGGTCGGCATGAGCCGACCCATGCAGGGCACGTGCACAAGTTAGGCCGCGGCGGCGGCATGCAATGATAAGCCACCACGGGCTGTTTGGGTGATTGGGGGCTTAGCTGGGGACTGGAGACGAGATGTAGCCGAAGCTCCGTGCGGAGGCGGGGTTAAGTGCCTGCCTGCGTGGCTCCTCGATGCGGTAGGCATCCGAGGGTGTAAGCGTGGGAAGGGCACTGCATTAGGAGCCGGTGTTCCGTCATGTCCAGCTTACTGTCTGGATGTGCTCCCCCCCTCGTAATGCACCTGCTTATCAGCAAACGCATGTGCAGGTTGCTTTCCAATGCAGGTATGTTTAAGCTCCCCAGCAAAAAACACAAGAAACTCTACCCCTATGTTTGAAAAGTACAAGGTATCATAAATTAGACTCCAAAAGGTATGGCACTCAGATAGGAAAAGAACGGTGTAACATAGAGGTGCAAAAAATAACAAAAGAAACAAATGCAAGTGCAGCAAAACACAAGACGATCACAGAAGATAGAAAATAGTTTCCTTTTATTTGGAAATAAATAAATATGGGAATTTGATGATCCGTTTATGTTGTTTTGCAAAAATTCAATAACATGCAAAACATACTCAAAAGCTGTACAAAAACAGAAATATGATACAAGTATAAACAAAAAACAAGTTCCCAGGCAGGGGGGAGAAGACAGAAGGTATGAAATAAGGGGACGATTCCCAATCAAACAGGCATACATTCAACTTCAAACAGCTCGCATACATACAGCATCACAAAGAATCATTCAACAAAAGCCAAACAACCTTTCAAGGGCCCATTCCCAAGGAAGTGATCACAAGGGACTCTAACAATAAGTCAAGATGGTAAGAGAGAACTATTCATCAAGCTATATAGAGAGTTTCAGGGGCGGGAATGGCAGGCCCAACGAACAACGCCGACGCGCGTTTCGGTGAAACCACTCCTAACCAGGAGCACCACCTTCCTCAGGGCGTAACAGACAGACCCCCACAGGCTGGGACCTAAAAGGATAAGAAAAAATAATGAAAATGGAAATAAAGAAAAAAATAAAAGTGAAATAATACTTTTGACAAACAAACAAATTCACAGACTAAGTGCCAAAATCCCTAAGGAGGAAAACCGTGAATATTCAGGTATATATATTCTATTTTATTAAGAAGCTATAATGCTGAAAACGGCAAATATACAAACATACACAAATATTTGCACCTAGGAAAACAAATGGGGAAGAGTTTAACAAAGGAGAAACAGAATATAAATACAAGCCAAGTGCGCCAGTAAAACGAAAAAACTCATTTATAGATTTTCTACAAACGATCCATATCTGGACACAAAGAAAAAATAATAAGAAGAATACAGAGTCAAAGCCAAAAGAAGACTACAGAAAAATATATATATATAAATGCGTTTACCTGCGTAAATGAAAAGTGGAAATCAAGGAAGAAAAAGGCAAATGTTTGCTAGTGAAAGACCTCTTTGGTAGGGCTCTCTAAATCTGGATAATAGAAAAAATAAATGAATGAAAAAACCTTAAAAAAATGCAGAAAGGAAAAAAAAAGGATGAGAACAAAACAGACAATGAAAAATAATTGAGAATAACAAGGAAAAACTGTTCAAAGTCAAAAAAAGGCGGTTACAACACTCCGTTCAAGATTTAGCGGCCCAAAATCATTTCACAAGAATACTAATAGAAATGAAGATAGGTAGAGAAACTATCCAAGGCGTTTACCTAAATTTCAGGACAGTCGACCGTGCAGCGGCAAAGACATTCATGCGTTGTGAAGAAAAGGATCCGGCTAAAAAGCTCCCGTGTTTGTTGCAAATACACTTAGGCCGAAAAGAACTCCCCAGGAGGCTAACATGGAGTCTAAGAAAACAAGAAACCACAAGGAAAGAAAGCGGTCAGGCTATGAGCATCATAGTGAGATGTAATATAAGTGCAGGATTAGAAAGCATAGCCGGGTATTCAGTCAAAAGACTGGGCAGTCAAAAACTGCAAGAATACCAATTAAAAGCCGCTATCAAACAGGGGGATACCTAATAAAGAAAAATAAGCTCACCTGGGTCCAAACGGACCTTTCCTAGAGCACACTGCAGCTGTCAAAAATGTAAACGAATTCGCTGAGATTCTTTCAAGATGGAGGGCCGAGAACTCGGAATGCTGAAACATAAAGAAATAAAAACGAAATAGAAAGATAATAATGAAGGTGTCGCGCAAAATGTCAGCACACAGCCAGCAAAATATCGAAAAAATAAAAACAAAAGCGTCGCACAAGCGAACTCAAAAAGTTTACCTAGATGATATATCCAATGTCAGCGTTCTGGATGACGGCGGTCAAAGCGGCAAAAACTTTTCGCGGGGATAATCGCACAAGAGGAGATCCTATTGGAGAGCGGATATTTAAGCTCTACGAGTCAGAACCCTTCCCAGCTGATCAGCCAATCAACTGGCGAGGCACAAAGACTGTCAACCAACTAGATGTGTCGGAATTAATGGATAAACCAATAGGCGGGGCTGTACGAAAACAACGACAGATACACGGAATAAAGAAATAGCAACAACATAACAGCCGAGACGGCATCCAAGATAAAAATGTTCTCAAAAAATAAAATAAAACTAAGGCGAAAAGAGTGGCGTATGAATGCTAAATAGAAAAACGACGAATAAGAGCACTCAAAAAGTATTCGAAGGAGAATATATAAACGTAAAAAAGAAACTAAATGGTAACATAAATAAGAAAGAATTAAATATATACATGAAAAGGAATGTGCATATCTAAATATAAACTGAGAAGTTCAAAAATACAGGTAGGTCAAACAGACACAAAGAGGCACATAAAGGTTCTTAAATTATGGCATTCTCCCATGGTAGGGATTCATTAAGCCCTCTGGTCTTAGTGTCAAGAACAAAAATCCAAAAAACTTCGCGCTTTTTACGTAGGTTGTCTGGATTCGTTCCCTTTTGGGCTTGTACTTTCTCCAGTATTGTCCACCGTAGATCTTCCTCAGTGTGCATCTTCTCCGCCCAATGTCCTACCAAAGGGGCAGGATGCTTGAGACGTCTGATGCTGGACTTATGCTCACCAATGCGTACTCTAACCTCTCTCGAGGTTTCGCCAACATAGGTCAATGGGCAGGGACACTGGATCGCATAAACACAGTTCGATGTTCTGCAGTTGGTAATTCCTTTAAGGGCAGCAGTAAAACCATTCGTGTAAAAAGAGGTGCCAACAATGGCATTAGCACAGGCATGGCAAGTGCCACACTTGTGGTTTCCTCTTACAGGGGTGGTTCCCTCAATAGACCGTTGTAGCCATGTTCCCTGACTAGGGATCTTAGCTCTGATCAGATGGTTCCTAAGGTTCTTGTTCCTGCGGAAAGCAAAAACCGGTTTGGGCATGGCCGCTGGTTGTTCGCCCAGATTCAGGAGATGCCACTCCGAATTAATGATCTGTCTAATCTTGTTGTTAAATGTGGAATGTTTGGTAACACAAACAAGTTTGTCCATAGGTTCCTGGTTTTTGCTCTGGAACATTGATTCTCTGTTGTAGAAACGAGCCCGTTTCATGGCGTTCCTGACTAATCTTGGAGGATACCCCCTGTCAATGAACTTTTGTTTCATGCTTTCAGCATTGGCGAGATAGTCCTTGATGGAAGTACAGTTTCTGCGAAGACGCAGAAACTGACTGAAAGGAATCCCATCTTTCTGGCTCCTCGGGTGGAAGCTTTCAAAATGCAAGAGGGTGTTTCTGGCGGTTGGTTTGGTGTAAAGAGACACCGCCAGTTTGGAATCATGGTGTTCCACCCAGACATCCAGAAACTCGAGTCTCATAGTACTGAAGTGGGCAGTAAACTTGATGTTACAATCTGCCGCATTCAGCCATTCGATATATACCTCCAGGGAGTCTTGGTCGCCAGCCCAAATGAAAAAGACATCATCGATGTACCGCGACCAGTGTCGCACATTTTCAAAAAATGGCGCGACCTCATTAAAGATGTTGAGTCTCTCAAAGTTCCCCATGTATAGGCAGGCAATGCTCGGTGCGCATGCTGCCCCCATGCTGACACCTTTCACTTGTTGGTATAGCTGCCCGTCAAACTCAAAGAAGTTCTCTTCCAAAACAATTTCAAGAGTTTTAACCAAAAAAGTTTTGTTTAACAAAAAGGGGTCAGATTGGATGATGTTACTGACTACTCTGGCTGCCTCAACCTGGGGAATGTTAGAATATAAGGATTCCACATCCAGAGTAACAAGGAATTCATGTTCACAGTTGTAGTCAAGTCCCTCAATTTTGGAAATAAAATGTCCTGTGTCTTTGACATAAGACGGCAGACTGCCCACCAAGGGCTGGAGAAACCTGTCAAGATATTTCGAGAGCGGCTCCGTAGCTGAACCAATCGTTGAGACAATTGGTCTCAGTGGGGGATCAAACTGGTTCTTGTGGGTCTTTGGTAGGCCATAGATAATGGGAATGCGGGTGTAGGTAGGTGTAAGGAAGAGAGCTTCCGACGTGCAGATGTCACCTCTTTCTATTCCTTGTTCTACCTCCTGTAGGATACGTTTCTTGATTCTCGATTCAGGGTTGAGAGCGATTTTGCAGTAGTGTCTAGCGGAGCTCAGTAGTTCAAGCATCTTCTCCTTATATCTTTTAGTGTCAAAGAGAACAATGCCGCCACCCTTGTCGCACGGTTTTATGGTGAGACTGCTGTCGTTTTTCAAGGACAGGAGAGTAGAATTCTCATCTTTGGAGGTGTTAAAACAGGGAGCAGGAACGAACTTGATAGATTTTACAATCTTGCTGATAACAGCTTTCTCAAATAGTTGTACTTCCGTGCCCAGCATTTCCAACCCCGGGGTAAAATTCGAGGGGGGTTTTAAATCCGAGCGATTATCGTTAGAATCAATTGAGTCTTTATTCAAAAAGAACTTTTTTAGCCTAACTTTGCGGAAGAAGGCATGTATATCCCGAAGTAACTCGAATTTGTTTAACCTTGTTGATGGAACGAATGATAGGCCCTTCGAAAGGAGTGAAACAACGGTTTGGTCCATGGTATGGGAGGATAGATTAAAAATAGGGATAGTGTTCAGGTTCTCCAGTACTGCTGTTGGCGGGTTTGTATGTATCTCTGAGGTTGTGCTGGGTCCTGGTACTGACCCCTCTGTTGGAAGCCCTGGGACCGGTTTTGAAAACGATTTTGAAACCTTGGACGATAATTGCCCCGGCGGTTCCCTAAAAAACGGTTCTCTGTGGCAAACCGCTCAGAGATGTGGCCCTGTGGGGGATTGCTGTAGGGAGATCCCTCACTGTCCGAATCTGTTGTGTCCGAAAAGGTAATAACCCGTTTATTGCCCCAGTTGGGGTGATTTACGTTGGGTTTACCCTCGTTGTTATAGGTGTAGAAATTTTCTCCTAGAAATGGATAGATGCGTTCTTGAGAGAAGTTCCTGATATCCTTCCGCAGTTTGTCCGTCTTCCTTTTTAGGAGATATTCACTAAAGGAATCAAGTTCAGCGGCGATATCTTCAAGCCTCTTTTTACACTCGTCAATGGGGTTGGACTGTTTTAATTTTTCCTCTAGCTCTAAAATCTCTTTATTAAGGAGTTGGATGACCTCTCTAGCCGTTTCTATAATGAGGATCATCCAATCCCTAGAGCATCTGTTTGAAATAAGAGCCCATTTCTCCAAAAACGTTCTGATGTCAACAAAAAGGCCCGGTATGTTTCTCACCCGAAGGCCGATAGGGATTGTACCTGCCCTCAGATATTCTAGCATAAAGTTTGCATGTGAGTCGGTCCGCTTAGTCTTCTTTTTTAAATCCAATAGTTTCAACCAGTCGTCATTTAGGCCTTTCGACAAAGCAAAAGGACGGTCACCATCAGTAGTCTGACCTAAAAGACGGGCAAAGTCTTCATCGGTAAAAACGAATGTTTTGATGCTATCCATAGGAAAAATCAACTAGAATGAAACGAACCACACTAGCTCAATGTGTCCAAATGAGGAAGAATACAAAGACAAAAAAGAAAAAAGAATCAGAGCGATGACGAAAAGAGAGAAAAATAAGAGAAAGACAGATACAAGGTAAAAGAGATCCTAGGTGTATAAGAACCAAACAAAAATATACAAACAAACCAAAAAGATAACAACAAAAGACACCCCACGGCACAGGGCCGGGAAATCGTATCCAAAGAACAAGGGGCACCCCCAAATAACAAAATATGGGTAGAGATGTAGGGGAATAAACAACCAAGCAAAAAACACAAGAAACTCTACCCCTATGTTTGAAAAGTACAAGGTATCATAAATTAGACTCCAAAAGGTATGGCACTCAGATAGGAAAAGAACGGTGTAACATAGAGGTGCAAAAAATAACAAAAGAAACAAATGCAAGTGCAGCAAAACACAAGACGATCACAGAAGATAGAAAATAGTTTCCTTTTATTTGGAAATAAATAAATATGGGAATTTGATGATCCGTTTATGTTGTTTTGCAAAAATTCAATAACATGCAAAACATACTCAAAAGCTGTACAAAAACAGAAATATGATACAAGTATAAACAAAAAACAAGTTCCCAGGCAGGGGGGAGAAGACAGAAGGTATGAAATAAGGGGACGATTCCCAATCAAACAGGCATACATTCAACTTCAAACAGCTCGCATACATACAGCATCACAAAGAATCATTCAACAAAAGCCAAACAACCTTTCAAGGGCCCATTCCCAAGGAAGTGATCACAAGGGACTCTAACAATAAGTCAAGATGGTAAGAGAGAACTATTCATCAAGCTATATAGAGAGTTTCAGGGGCGGGAATGGCAGGCCCAACGAACAACGCCGACGCGCGTTTCGGTGAAACCACTCCTAACCAGGAGCACCACCTTCCTCAGGGCGTAACAGACAGACCCCCACAGGCTGGGACCTAAAAGGATAAGAAAAAATAATGAAAATGGAAATAAAGAAAAAAATAAAAGTGAAATAATACTTTTGACAAACAAACAAATTCACAGACTAAGTGCCAAAATCCCTAAGGAGGAAAACCGTGAATATTCAGGTATATATATTCTATTTTATTAAGAAGCTATAATGCTGAAAACGGCAAATATACAAACATACACAAATATTTGCACCTAGGAAAACAAATGGGGAAGAGTTTAACAAAGGAGAAACAGAATATAAATACAAGCCAAGTGCGCCAGTAAAACGAAAAAACTCATTTATAGATTTTCTACAAACGATCCATATCTGGACACAAAGAAAAAATAATAAGAAGAATACAGAGTCAAAGCCAAAAGAAGACTACAGAAAAATATATATATATAAATGCGTTTACCTGCGTAAATGAAAAGTGGAAATCAAGGAAGAAAAAGGCAAATGTTTGCTAGTGAAAGACCTCTTTGGTAGGGCTCTCTAAATCTGGATAATAGAAAAAATAAATGAATGAAAAAACCTTAAAAAAATGCAGAAAGGAAAAAAAAAGGATGAGAACAAAACAGACAATGAAAAATAATTGAGAATAACAAGGAAAAACTGTTCAAAGTCAAAAAAAGGCGGTTACAACACTCCGTTCAAGATTTAGCGGCCCAAAATCATTTCACAAGAATACTAATAGAAATGAAGATAGGTAGAGAAACTATCCAAGGCGTTTACCTAAATTTCAGGACAGTCGACCGTGCAGCGGCAAAGACATTCATGCGTTGTGAAGAAAAGGATCCGGCTAAAAAGCTCCCGTGTTTGTTGCAAATACACTTAGGCCGAAAAGAACTCCCCAGGAGGCTAACATGGAGTCTAAGAAAACAAGAAACCACAAGGAAAGAAAGCGGTCAGGCTATGAGCATCATAGTGAGATGTAATATAAGTGCAGGATTAGAAAGCATAGCCGGGTATTCAGTCAAAAGACTGGGCAGTCAAAAACTGCAAGAATACCAATTAAAAGCCGCTATCAAACAGGGGGATACCTAATAA
This sequence comes from Triturus cristatus, assembly GCF_964204655.1. NCBI lineage: Eukaryota > Metazoa > Chordata > Amphibia > Caudata > Salamandridae > Triturus > Triturus cristatus. Next base: position 1,116,384,821 of record NC_140592.1, on the reverse strand, counting down.
AGAAAAATAAGCTCACCTGGGTCCAAACGGACCTTTCCTAGAGCACACTGCAGCTGTCAAAAATGTAAACGAATTCGCTGAGATTCTTTCAAGATGGAGGGCCGAGAACTCGGAATGCTGAAACATAAAGAAATAAAAACGAAATAGAAAGATAATAATGAAGGTGTCACGCAAAATGTCAGCACACAGCCAGCAAAATATCGAAAAAATAAAAACAAAAGCGTCGCACAAGCGAACTCAAAAAGTTTACCTAGATGATATATCCAATGTCAGCGTTCTGGATGACGGCGGTCAAAGCGGCAAAAACTTTTCGCGGGGATAATCGCACAAGAGGAGATCCTATTGGAGAGCGGATATTTAAGCTCTACGAGTCAGAACCCTTCCCAGCTGATCAGCCAATCAACTGGCGAGGCACAAAGACTGTCAACCAACTAGATGTGTCGGAATTAATGGATAAACCAATAGGCGGGGCTGTACGAAAACAACGACAGATACACGGAATAAAGAAATAGCAACAACATAACAGCCGAGACGGCATCCAAGATAAAAATGTTCTCAAAAAATAAAATAAAACTAAGGCGAAAAGAGTGGCGTATGAATGCTAAATAGAAAAACGACGAATAAGAGCACTCAAAAAGTATTCGAAGGAGAATAAATAAACGTAAAAAAGAAACTAAATGGTAACATAAATAAGAAAGAATTAAATATATACATGAAAAGGAATGTGCATATCTAAATATAAACTGAGAAGTTCAAAAATACAGGTAGGTCAAACAGACACAAAGAGGCACATAAAGGTTCTTAAATTATGGCATTCTCCCATGGTAGGGATTCATTAAGCCCTCTGGTCTTAGTGTCAAGAACAAAAATCCAAAAAACTTCGCGCTTTTTACGTAGGTTGTCTGGATTCGTTCCCTTTTGGGCTTGTACTTTCTCCAGTATTGTCCACCGTAGATCTTCCTCAGTGTGCATCTTCTCCGCCCAATGTCCTACCAAAGGGGCAGGATGCTTGAGACGTCTGATGCTGGACTTATGCTCACCAATGCGTACTCTAACCTCTCTCGAGGTTTCGCCAACATAGGTCAATGGGCAGGGACACTGGATCGCATAAACACAGTTCGATGTTCTGCAGTTGGTAATTCCTTTAAGGGCAGCAGTAAAACCATTCGTGTAAAAAGAGGTGCCAACAATGGCATTAGCACAGGCATGGCAAGTGCCACACTTGTGGTTTCCTCTTACAGGGGTGGTTCCCTCAATAGACCGTTGTAGCCATGTTCCCTGACTAGGGATCTTAGCTCTGATCAGATGGTTCCTAAGGTTCTTGTTCCTGCGGAAAGCAAAAACCGGTTTGGGCATGGCCGCTGGTTGTTCGCCCAGATTCAGGAGATGCCACTCCGAATTAATGATCTGTCTAATCTTGTTGTTAAATGTGGAATGTTTGGTAACACAAACAAGTTTGTCCATAGGTTCCTGGTTTTTGCTCTGGAACATTGATTCTCTGTTGTAGAAACGAGCCCGTTTCATGGCGTTCCTGACTAATCTTGGAGGATACCCCCTGTCAATGAACTTTTGTTTCATGCTTTCAGCATTGGCGAGATAGTCCTTGATGGAAGTACAGTTTCTGCGAAGACGCAGAAACTGACTGAAAGGAATCCCATCTTTCTGGCTCCTCGGGTGGAAGCTTTCAAAATGCAAGAGGGTGTTTCTGGCGGTTGGTTTGGTGTAAAGAGACACCGCCAGTTTGGAATCATGGTGTTCCACCCAGACATCCAGAAACTTGAGTCTCATAGTACTGAAGTGGGCAGTAAACTTGATGTTACAATCTGCCGCATTCAGCCATTCGATATATACCTCCAGGGAGTCTTGGTCGCCAGCCCAAATGAAAAAGACATCATCGATGTACCGCGACCAGTGTCGCACATTTTCAAAAAATGGCGCGACCTCATTAAAGATGTTGAGTCTCTCAAAGTTCCCCATGTATAGGCAGGCAATGCTCGGTGCGCATGCTGCCCCCATGCTGACACCTTTCACTTGTTGGTATAGCTGCCCGTCAAACTCAAAGAAGTTCTCTTCCAAAACAATTTCAAGAGTTTTAACCAAAAAAGTTTTGTTTAACAGGGCACGTGCACAAGTTAGGCCGCGGCGGCGGCATGCAATGATAAGCCACCACGGGCTGTTTGGGTGATTGGGGGCTTAGCTGGGGACTGGAGACGAGATGTAGCCGAAGCTCCGTGCGGAGGCGGGGTTAAGTGCCTGCCTGCGTGGCTCCTCGATGCGGTAGGCATCCGAGGGTGTAAGCGTGGGAAGGGCACTGCATTAGGAGCCGGTGTTCCGTCATGTCCAGCTTACTGTCTGGATGTGCTCCCCCCCTCGTAATGCACCTGCTTATCAGCAAACGCATGTGCAGGTTGCTTTCCAATGCAGGTATGTTTAAGCACCCCACTGGCGTGAGGCAAACAACTTCAAAGCCTTTGAGGAGGGTGGGCCTCCGGCCCCTCCTCTGAGACACCTTACAGGGAATAGGTTGAGAAGGTATCAGGCAGCCTGGTCCCCGCAATTCAGAGGCCTTGAGGGGAGGGGCAGGGCTTTGGCATTGTAGGGCGAGGTGGGAGCTAGGAACAGTGGGGGCTTGCTCTAGGAGGAGGAGGGGGGCAACAAGTGTGAGGACAGAGAGTGCCAAGCACCAGTTGTCTTGGTTGGGGGAGTTGGGTGACACTCCAATCAGTGCGGCAGGAATGGGGGACTGAGGCAGGTGGGTGGGACTGCAGGGGGGGCTGGGTTGCAGATTGCCAGACATGCAGTGAGGGGAGGGACCAACAGCACGGCATTGAGGCCTGGTGGTGAACAGGACCCACCAGGTTGGAGCAGCCTAGTGGGGTTGGAATCAGGACTGGTGGTGAGGCTGGTAGTAATAGGGCGCAGCCGGTGGGGAGCACGACGGCCCCAGGGTGCTGGCCTGAAGCAGCAGGGGGTCCGTGGTGGCCTATCCTCCAACGAGGGATTGCGCAGAGAATCCAACAGTATAGACGTATGATTGGGAAGAATGGCATGGAGGCTAAGGGTATGAAGAACGGGGATGTGATGCTGTGTGGGGCACAAGAAGATGCGAGAAAGAGTTGATGCCGGGTACTGTGGGATGAGAGTGATGAATGGGAAAGGTAAAGTGCAAATGAGTGATCGTGACTAGTGGTTAAAGTCTCTGATTACTACTCTTGTGGCTATGTGCTTGCAAATCCTGGTGCTTCAAGGATCGTGGTTTGTGAGCTGAAATGGTGAGGGATGTGGGGGTGGCGCTGCGGGTGGCTCGGGAAGGAAATAGTGGCAACCAGAAGATTGGTGTTTTGCAGGAGGCAAAAACAGCAAAAGACAAACCGGAGGGCGTGGAGCAAGGTGAAACAGTAGCGCCGGACAAAGACAAGGAGGTCCTGGGTGGACACTCAGGTAATGGAGAGAGCGAAGACATGGAATGAGGGAACCAAAGGTTTTAAACGGAATTCCTACCGATCATTGGAGGTGTGTGGGGAGCTTTGAGAGATTTGGACACAAAGGAGGTGCAGCTGCGGCACCTGCGTGGACCAGAGGGTAAGCTGGTGCCACGTGCTTGGTGGGGGTCCAAACGGACAAGGTGAACGCATGGGGGAAAGAGGACAACAATGGGGGATATGCATCACAAAGTGACATGCGAGAGATGGGGAGTTGTCAAATGGGTCGAGGGCGCCCTTTAAAACGTAAATTGGACATCGATCTTCCGAAGTTATGCCAGCATTTTTACTTTGTGCGGCATGGGGCTAGGGCAAATGCCCAGTGGAAACAAATGGCTAGTGGCCATAAGGTATGGCAAATGGGGGATTGTTGCGCTTGGCAAAATTATGATGTGGAATAAAGACCAGGGTAGTGCCAACTCAGCTAGTCCAAGGGGGAAGGGGAGCAGGAGCGATAAATGCAGGGGGTGGCATCGGCACAATACTCTGCATCCACACAAAAAGCCAGGGCGAGCAAGGGACTGGTCGGCCCTAGCAAGGGAACCACTTAATGGGAAGCGCAATCAAGTAACTTAGGAAGGAAGGGTACGAAGGACATGGGGGACATCCACCCACACAAGGTTTCCCGTCTGGCCACCCTGGAAGAGTGGGGGAAGGCCACTAAGGGATGGGGCAGCCGGAACAAGGGGCCCTTTCCCAGTTTGTTTGAGGCCATGGGCCTGTGGCACTCAATGAATCCCGACAGGAAGCCAGTGGTCTGGCTCTCAGGGGGAGTTTTCCTAAAGGGTGTCAGGTAGGACAGCAAGTCCACGGGGAGTGGAAAGGCAGTAAACCTGAAGGAAGCTTGAGAATTGCCACAAGGGCTGGCACCATGTAGGAAGATGACAGGGAAGGCATGACATGCCAGTCAGGCACAGCCAGCTCCTTTTGGAGAATACTTGATCAAGTCAACTTGGAGGGCGGTGCCTAATAAAAGGAGTAGGGGATTTAGGGATAGGGACAACATACTGGCAAGGAAAAGGGGGGCGGTCAATGAATTGGTGTAGCGGTAGGCCCCAAAGGCTACGGTATGCCTCGGTGGCTGATGCCATCCACCTGAGTGGGGGGGCGAATGTGTGAAAGGGAGCAAAATGGTGCCTTATGGGGTTAAGTCACCTCCCTACTCCCCCATTTCTGGTAATGACTATACCCACAGTGTTTTTTCACTTGGTGTGCACGTTAATGGGGCATATACGTGGACGAGGGCAGGCCAGGACATGTGAAGGGGGCCCCCGTTTGGAAGTTTTAGCACACTTAGTGGAGGTTATTTCACTCAGGAAATAGCGGGTTCTGGAGACGCCTCGGTAGTGGGGATGACATTTGGTTCAAAAGAAAGAGAGCTTATGGGAGTGTGAAGAGACAGGACAACTCTTCAGAAAATTAATGCAGGTTGGGGTGACCTTGGAGCCAGAAGAAACGACTGGCCACAGGACAGTCTGACGTTATGGGTTAGTTGCATCTGGACTTCTTACAGTAGGGGGACGCACACAGATCTGCACAGAACTGGTTTGGACTAGGTACAGAGTGACACTCTCTGCCTTCAGAGACAAAGGATTTGTGTGTTTAAAAAGGGGGACCCTGACCCCAGAACTTTAGATCACTTCTGGGAATCAAGACAACCCTTTGCCAAGGAGAAGGACCAAGGAAGTGGAAGGAGGAGACTGCCCCTGTGCTTTGCTGTTGGGATTGGCCTGCAGTTGTTACTTTATTGCCAAGGAAAGGAGAAAAGGGACTTTGTGTGTACTTTTGCAATCTTGAAGAAGAATCTCCAAGGAGTTGAACTGAGCTTGCCTCCTGCCTGAAGTCTCAGGGATACAAGACTTCACCACCAGCTCCCCTGAATTCCCTTGCTGTGGAATTCTGCCTGCAGAGGGTGCCTGCTGTTGTTTGGGCACTCTGAGAAGACTGTAAGTCGCTGGGAGCTGGAACAGCGACGCAACGAGGAGAAGCATTTCGCCGCCGCAGCAGTTGATGTCGCATCACCAAAGAAGCGTGCTGCCGCTGCAGCTGTTTGCCGTTGCATCATTGGCAAAGCGCGTCGCAGCATCGGAGAAGCATGTTGCTGCCACAGGGGTCGCCAGCACATCACATGAGAAGCGTGTCGCAGGGCCTGTTGCGGCTCAGAAGTTACAGAGTTCACCGCATGGCCATCGGGCGTGCACGCATCGCATCCAACATTGTCGCATCGCATCAAGATGCCATTTTCTCGCATCACACCGCATCGTCGCATCGCATTGAGGCACCATCTTGTCGCATCGCCCTGGATCACTATAAGAAACTGATGCATCACCTCCTCTCCGGTAAGGAACTGACGCATCACCTCCCCTGCACTGCAGTAAGGAACAAACGCATCACCTCCCCCAAAGCAAGGAACCGACGCATCACCTTCCCTGCGACCCTTTTGTCTGTATTGCGTGATGCATCCAAGGTACTTTGAGAGTAAAGTTTCTCACTTACCATCTACATTGATCTAAGCTATTTCCACCATTTTAGAGACTATTTCTGATTACAGTATTGTGTATTTTTGTCATTTGGTCAATGCTTTACACACTGCCTCTGAGATAAGCCTGTCTGATCGTGCCAAGCTACCAAGGGGGTGAGCAGGGGTTATTTTAGGAGTGCACCCCCTTACCCTGACTAGAAGCAAGGGTCCCTATTTGGTCAAAGATACCTACCTCTGCCAACTAGAGACCCCCAGTTCTAACAGGCTGTCATGATTCTGCTACGCAATCCTATTAACACCACTCCTCGGTGACCATCCACAACTGCATGTCACATACAGTAGAATGGCATCAGATATATTTACCCCTGTTAAAACCCACCCCTGTTCCGTGAATCCTTCACGCCAAAGAGTGTATAGGAATTATGTATTTGTCTTGATAATTTGAGTTAAGAACACGGTGTAATTATTGTAATGAATAATGACTATAGAGAATTATTGTATACTCATTGTGCCTCAAATGTTATGTATGCTTGAATACATTTAGTAGGCTTTAATGCATGTTATATGCCAAATTATTAGGTTAGAACACAGCAACACCCGCTTGACTTCTCCGTGGTCAGGATGAAGTCAATGTCAGTATTTTTACTCTGCATGCAGCTTGCCTGCACTTCGTTTACACACAAGCTCCGCTGTGTGAACTTTGACTCTGCACGCGAAGGGCGAGCAACGTGTGCATTCGTGCTCGGGTGTGGCCAGGGTATAAATAGCCAAACCCTTGTTCTAGAAGGCGCTTAGCCATCCATCAGCGCGCAGAGGAGCAACCGGCTTACCTGATCTTCGTCGCAACTCCGGGCAGGAATCTTCTCGGCATTGCTGCTTAGCAACGGACGTCACGGAAAGCATTTCCTGGTCTCCTTGCCGATCCTCGATCCTGAAATGCAAGAACATCACGAAAGCTAGGTGAACAGTTTCTTTACTTAATGGTGCCCATCACAAGGCAGCGTTAATAAGGAAATTTAGAGACCACATTTTTGGAACGTTTTTCTACAGCAAAGCATTAAAGGACATAGAAACTTTGCTGAAAGATTTAAAAGGACATGTTTTATCCTTAGTTATGTGTGTTAAAATATAGTTTATTTTAAAGCAACACGTGATGTATCAAACCACTTGGAGAATACAGCAGTAAGTAACAGGGTAGCACAATGCTGACAGGTGCTAGTGTCTAATGGGAATGTAAAGAAAGCCAGTAACTTATTCATTGTTTGCTTTTCTTGGTCTCAGGAAATATTACCAGACTGAGCTGCATTACCAGACAACAAACCCCCCCCAAGCATCACAACCAATCTCCGTCACAAGACTCCACGGACGCTACGCAAGACTCCTGACAATCGCAGGCAGGACACTTATCTAATACACTAATCAAGAAACGTAAAAGTAAGATCGTGGCTGCACCATTTTAAGCACTGAAGGTCAGAGTCTAAAGTCTTACCTGTTGCCTTGCAGTTCGACAACAGGAAGAATCCAGCGTCCATATCCGGCCCTCCTCCCTACGCCTTATCCCTTAGCCTTCGTAGCTCTAAGCATTACACAGGTTAAAAGGTAGGGCTTTGGGAAGTTGGCTCATAGCGTCTCTGCAAAACTCCAATCAAGCACCCCACAGGTAAGATTGTTTGTCTGACCTTGACAGAAGGCTACGCCCATGCATATTGTTTCGCCCAGACGCTATGAATCAAACTTCGGAAGTATCCTTGCAGGATATAGCTGCAATCTTAGCAAACATACAGGCAGAAAATGCTGCACTTCGAAGAGACGTATCGGCTCTCCAAACCACAATGCAAGCTTCCAATGCGCAAACCGCCAATGTTCCACAGACTTCTACCTGGAGTTATGCTGCCTCCCAGAAACCCATTCACAAACCACCTTCATTTAAATCCGCTATGCAAACGCGGCACAGTAGTACTTCTTCTTCCTCGACCCTTACTCAGATTCAAGTAGTAACTCCTGAAACTATCCCTTTAGCAGCTCCAGAACGCTTCTACGATGACAGTAATAAGTTTACGATCTTCTTAAACCAATGCCATTTGGATTTTATTGCAAAACCGGCCGTATTTCCAGATGATTCCTCCAAAATACACTTTATCCTCTCCTATTTAGGAGGAGACGCGGCCTTATGGTCAGTACCGATAGTCAAAAGAGACAATCCGAGCCTTTATGATTTAAGAAGGTTCAAAAATACTATGAAAAAACTCTTTGCCAAACATGTTTTTGTACAGTCAGCAGATCACAAATTATTACACTTAAAGCATTGGTCTTCAGATCTGTTGCATTATATTTCCCAATTTAAAAGACTAGTTATTGAAGCCGCAAGGCCAGAAGAGAAACATGTTTTTCTTTTCTATAAAGATCTTAGAGAAGAGTTAGAAGACATGGTAACTCAAATTCTGGATCCCCCAGAGGATAAAGAAGACTTTCTTGATCTGGTAGTCAATCTTAATCACAGATTGTCAGAGCGTAAAAATGAAAAAGGACGAAATGAACATAAAGTGATTATGTTTAGGGAAAAAAACCAGTCCAAAGACTGCATCCAATACAGATATGGGGGAACCCATGCAAATCGGAACTATTAGAGGCCCCCTTTCCAAAGAGGAAAAAGAGAAAAGAAGGAAATTAAACCAGTGTCTCTATTGCGGAAAAAACAAACATTTTGTAAAAGAATGTCCTAACCGACCTAACAAACCTAAGGTAAAAACCAATGAGGTAGCAGTGACCCAGCATTCGGAAAACTAAGTAGCTCAATGAAAGATGAGGTCAGTTTATTGAGTGAGCATATTAGATCGGACTCCACAGCCCCAGAAGCCACCATCATCTTAGCATCAGAGTAGTGTTACAGTCACAGAGTGACAAAGAGCGGTCATGGTCAGTGGACGCTCTTATTGATTCAGGAGCCACAAGCAATTTTATTGATACTCAAATCTTACACACATTAGGACTAAAGACAGAACCAAAATCTAAACCTGAAATAGTGAGAGCAGTGGACAGTTAACATCAGGGTTGATACAGTACCACACAGAAACTCTCATCATGACGGGTTCCACTAATCATAGAGAACATATCACCTTTGACGTTATAGATGCTCGACAATTCCGCCTTATCCTGGGGGTTCCTTGGTTAATCCAACACAACCCAAAAAAAGATTGGGTACAAAAAACCATTCTGTTTGACTCAGATTATTGCCATACCAACTGCCTCCCTCAACACTTGACTGAACATCTCATACAAGGTTATGACTTTCCTAAAGAATCCAAAAATATTTTACTGCCAGAAGGAGTACCTGCTGAATATTCGGATTTAGTGGACGTGTTCAATAAAAAAAAGGCTACTACATTACCACCACATAGGGATTTTGATTGCCGTATTGATTTAGTACCAGGGGCAACCTTACCATGTAGCCGAATCTATGCTCACACAGAATAAGAGAACAAACATTTACAAGAGTATCTAGATGAATACCTTCCGAATGGATTTATATGACACTCTAAGTCTCCATTCTCCTCGCCTCTTTTTTTTATACCAAAGAAGGGGGGAGAGCTGTGCTTGTGCATAGACTATCGCACACTTAATAATGTGACTGTCAAAAAGAGGTACCCCCTTCCCTTAATACCAACATTATTAGACCAAATAAAGGATGCCACTATTTATACAAAACTGGATTTGCGCGGAGCATACCAACTTGTAAGCATCCGAAGGGCGACGAATGGAAGACAGCATTTCGTACTAAATTTGGCCTTTATGAATATCAGGTCATGCCCTTCGGACTCTGCAACGCTCCAGCAGCATTCCAGTTTTTTATTAATGAAGTGCTCAGAGAATTTTGGGAGATAATCTGTGTAGTATATATTGATGACATCCTTATTTATTCAAAAACTGTATCAGAACATGTACAAGTGAGAGCCACTCTTCACCAGCTTTTAAAAAATTCTTTGTATGTGAAATTAGAAAAAAGCATGTTCCACACCACCAAGGTAGACTTTTTAGGTTATACCATCAGTCCTGCAGGCATCGAAATGGACCCCAAAAAGATTCAAGCAGTACTTACTTGGCCCAGCCCTTCTCCTGTGAAACAAATTCAAAGTTTTAGAGGGTATGCCAATTTTTATAGATGTTTTATTCAAAATTTCTCTCAAATTATAACCCCCATCACAAAACTATCATGCAAAAATACAAAATTTTAAGTGGAATGATTCAACCAAACAAGCTTTTCAAACTTTAAAGAATCAATTTACGTCAGCCCAGATTCTAATGCATCCGGATCCATCTTCCCCATTCATTGTAGAAGCTGATGCCTCACAATTCGCTATCGGAGGCATGTTGTCAAAAAGACATTGAGATACGCGTCAGATGCATCCCATAGCATACTATTCTAGGAAATGATCCTCTGTGGAACAAAACTATGCCATAGCCGATAGGGAACTTTTAGCCATAAAAGCTGTGTTCGAAGAATGGCGACACTACTTGTTAGGAGCTCGACACCTGTTACTATATACACGGATCATTGTAATTTACAAGCATTATGTTCTGTGAAGGTTCTTTCAGCTCGTCAACTTAGATGGACACTCTTTTTCAATGATTATAATTTTATAATTACATATTTTCCTGAAAAAGACAATAACAAAGCAGATGCTTTATCACAAATAGGATTCAGCGAAGATATGAACAGTTCACAAGCAATTTTTCCATTGCAATGCTTTCAGGTTGGAATTACGTATAAAAATGTGGAAGAAGATGTTCAAATAGAACTACAAAACAAAGAAAAAGAATATTGGCACAATCAGTATCCCTTACTTCAATGGAGAAACAATATGGTATTCATGAACGAACAAATGTTTGTACCAACTCCCTTTTTGCACAAACAAGTAATTCAGTTCCATGATGATACTCCTATGTCAGTGCACCCTGGGGTTACTAAAACTTATCACTTAATTAAGAGACAATTTTGGTGGTCTTCCATGTTTAATGATAAACAAAGTTATGTTGATACTTGTACAGTTTGTATTCGAAACAAGTCATCACATCAAGCCCCCTGTGGTCTATTACTTCCCTTACCAATACCCCCACAACCGTGGCATACTGTGTCACTTGATTTTGTAGTGGAATTACCTCGTACAAAAGCAGGGTTCACCACAATACTCACTGTTGTTGATCATTTTACTGGAATGGCACATTTTATACCCCTAAAGAAATTGCCTTCTGCAAAAGAAGTGACTCAGATTTTTGCTAAAGAAATCATACAACTACATGGAATCCCGTCAGTGGTTATTTCAGATAAGGGTTCTCAATTTATTTCCCATTTTTGGCAACATTTGGTCAAAATCTTAAACATGGAATTCCGCACCTCTTCTAGCTATCACCCTCAGACGGATGGTTTAACTGAACACACAAATCAAACCATAGAACAATATTTGCATTGCACATTATCAGACTGTAATCAAGAATGGGTAGATATTTTGTGGAATTTAGAATTCGCTTATATTAACATGGAACATTCATCCATAGAAATGTCCCCATTCTTTTGTGCAAATGGCTATCACCCCAAGAATATTCTGGGCCAACATAGCACTCCTTTGTTATCACCATCTGTATGTGATTATGTAAAAAATGTGGTGTCCATTAAAGAACAAGCACATTTCCATTTGGCAAAAGCAAAGGAAAGACAGAACATTACAACTGATATGCATAGATCGACTCAGCCCTCTTATGCTGTAGGAGATAAAGTATGGTTATCTACCAAAATGTACACATCGGAGGTAATAGAAAATTCTGCCCCATGTTTATTGGTCCACTTACCATAGAAAAAAATCATCAACCCAGTAAGTGTCAAGTAAACGCTACCACCTATGTACCGATTTCATCCTGTTTTCCATGTTAGTGAAACCATTCAATCCAGATACTCGTATGAAACTAGCTCCATCCGCCATAGATGTTGATGGTGCCCCTGAATTTGAAGTGAAAGCTATCGTTGAACGAATTTGAGGCAAGTTATACTTAGTAGATTGGAAGGGTTCCAGCCTGGAAGAACGAACATGGGAATCCCTAGCTAACTTAGAAAATGCACCAAGAATGGTGAAATCTTTTCATGCACGCGACCCTGATAAACCCAAACCCATTCCTTTGGTCTTAGGGGGGATTTTGCAAGGGGTGTACTGTCACGATTCCACTAGGCAATCCTATTAACATCACTCCTTAGTCACCACCCACAACTGCATGTCACATACAGTAGAATGGCGTCAGATATATTTACCCCTGTTAACCCCCCCGTCCCATGCATCCTGCACACCAAAGAGTGTATAAGAATTATGTATGTGTCTTGATAATTTGAGTTAAGAACATGGTGCAATTACTGTAATAAATAATGACTATAGGGAATTATTGTGTATTCGTTGTGCTTCAAATGTTATGTATGTTTTAATACATTTAGTAGGCTTTAATGCATGTTATATATGCCAAAGTATTAGGTTAGAACACAGCAACACCCGCTAGACTTCTCCGTGGTCAGGATGAAGTCAATGTAAGTATTTTGACTCTGCACGCGGCTTGCCTGCACTTCGTTTACACACAAGCTCCGCTGTGTGAACTTTGACGCTGCACGCGAAGGGCGTGCAATGTGCGCATTCATGCTCGGGTGTGGCCAGGCTATAAATAGCCACACCCATGTTCTAGAAGGTGCTTAGCCATCCATCAGCGCACAAAGGAGCAACCGGGATACCTGATCTTCGTCGCAACTCCGGGCAGGAATCTTCTCGGCATTGCTGCTTAGCAACAGACATCACGGAAAGCATTTCCTGGTCTCCTCGCCGATCCTTGATCCTGAAATGCAAGAACATCATGTAAGCTAAGTGAACAGTTTCTTTACTTAATGGCACCCATCACAAGACAGCGTTAATAAGGAACTTTAGAGACCAAATTTTTAGAACGTTTTTCTACAGAAAAGCATTAAAGGACATAGAAACTTCTGCGAAAGATTTAAAAGGACATGTTTTATCTTTAGTTATGTGTGTTAAAATATAGTTTATTTTAAAGCAACACGTGATGTATCAAACCACTTGGAGAATACAGCAGTAAGTTATAGGGTAGCATAATGCTAATAGGTGCTAGTTTCTAATGGGAATGTAAAGAAAGCCAGTAACTTTTTCATTGCTTTCTTTTCTTGGTCTCAGGAAATACTATCAGACTGAACTGCATTACCAGACAACAACACCCCCCCCAGCATCACAACCAACCTCCGTCACAAGACTCAATGGATGCTACACAATACTCCTGACAATCGAAGGTAGGACACATATCTAGTACACTAATCAAGAAACGTAAAAGTAAGATAGTGGCTGCAACATTCTAAGCACTGAAGGTCAGAGTCTAAAGTCTTACATGTTGCCTCGCAGGTCGACAATAGGAAGAAGCCAGCATCCATACCCGGCCCTTCTCCCTACGCCTTATCCCTTAGCCTTCGTGGTTCTAAGCATTACACAGGTTAAAAGGTAGGGCTTTGGGAAGTTGGCTCATAGCGTCTCTGCGAAACTCCAATCAAGCACCCTACAGGTAAGAGTTCTTGTCTGACCTGTCACAGGCTGCAACAGTTCAGGATGGACCATGGGTGTGGCAGAATGTGACGGAAAGGGAGAGGGGGGCCAAGCAGTTGGTTGTGGGAAGATATAGGTATTCATGGGGTTTTGCAGTATTGGGGTTAGAACAAAGGGCGCAAAGGGGTTATGAAAAGGGGGGAATAATCTATTCCAGGCCTAATTGTTTTTTCTTTTATACAACAAGAAGCAGGGGCAGACCGGGAACCAGGACGGTTATCCGGATAGGTGGACATTCTCTCGTGCATTGGGCAGCCCTGTATGTGGAGGAGCCGGTGTACGGACGTAGCCAGGCTGGATAAGTGGCCACCAGGAAGTGACATGGTGGAATAAAGGGAAACGCAATGAGTGGCGTTGTGGCCAGAATCGAACGGACTGTCCAGACATGTTTTTGGTATGCGTGGAAGAGAGCAACCTAGTGTGTCTGTCAGGGTTGACACTACGCCACCCACAGGCAAAGGGATTAGGTGGCAATAAGGAGGAATGTGCGGGAAATCTGGTAATCTGAAGGGGGTGTGCCTTGCGGAGTTTGGGGGAGGTACCGAGCATGCGGCAAAAGGAAAATGCCTGCAGGTAATGGGACAAGAGCATGGTGGGGTTTTTTTGCCAGGCAAGAGACATGGAGGTTCTTGCACAGGAGGGTTGACGGAAAAGCAAGTGGTTTGTTTAAGAAAATAAATAAATACATAAAAAGATGGTGTGCACCTTTCGCGGTCGCAGAAGGGCACAAGATAGGATTGGATCGTGGGACACAGTTGGTAAGTGGTGGAAGGACATCCACATGGGGCCGCAAGGTCAGCTGAAGGGAGGCGAAAGGTGCACAGGTACTGGGGCAGGTAACCGCCCTACGGGGGTTTCCTGGTCAGCGATACTTTGGAGGGGTGGTGAGTCACATACGGATGGATCCACTCCTCAGGGGGGTACACAGGTGACTGATAGCAGGGCGCGGGAGGCAATGAGCAACGAAGGAAAGTCAACAGAGGATGGTTGGAGGGCAAATGAAGGTGAGAATGGGGAGATGAAAGAGGTCACTGAGTGAAAGGGGGAGAGTCAAACGGGTGAGATGGTTTTGAGAGTGGTGAAGGGAGAATGAGTCAGTATGGGATGAAAAGTTATATTCTTGAAATTATGTACTGTTAATAAAGTTTAAATGAGGCAACCTTGTCCTAATAAAATGGCCTTTTACACTTCAAAGTAACAACATGGAGTGTAGTTATTGCGCGAACACCTAATCAACTAATAATGTCAAGCTGCTGTTGTAGTGCGCATTGTCGGGCTACAGCAATAAAGGTATGGTCATTAGCAGCACGGGAGCTGTCGCACGGAGCTAACCTCCGCTGCAAAGCTGTGTGCAATCTGAAAACCCGTGGCTTAGGAGTGGATTAAAAAGTACATTTTACCTGTATTGTAAGTCGCATGGGGAAAAGCGATATTCACATCGCCACAACACTCAGGGGATGACGCTGAAACTAACAAAAGGAAGAAAGGGGTTAAGGGTGGGTGCTTGGTGGGAGTGTGACTGAAATAAGCACAACCCCTTAGAAAAGAAGCCCACGCATCATCAGGGGCTACTAAAAGATCCCAAAAGAAACCGAAGCCCGATAATCTTCCTGGAAAAGGGTTTAAAAAGAAGAATATGCGACGTACAACATTAACCATAAAAAACTCAACTCACATTTGGTTATTTAGTTGTAGGCAGCACATTGTCCTGTACTCTGGCAGACTCAGGCAGGTTCATACAGGCATGGAGGAGAGGGTTTGATAGCCTTGTGCAGGGAAACAGGTGCCATGTGTGAAGAAACCTGTGGGGAGGTCAGATGAGCACTGAGCTTGCTGGGGAATAGGAAGGCTCACTTTGGAAGAGCGCCAAAGCAGTCTCACACATGGAAAGAAGTGAGTGTGAGAAGAAATCAATGGGGTGGTGCGGGGGGGGTCAGATGAAGCATGGTGCTCACTGGGGAAAAGATAAGTCCACTTTGGAAGAGCTGGGGACCAGTGTTCGAGCCTTGTCGTCGGCTCAACATCTGTAATTATTAGCAAATCCGGATCCAGCACTTTACATTAAAAATAAATAAATAAACATCATCTTGGAAGGGCCGGGGTGAGAAAAGATAAAACGAGTTAGGCGAGCTGCACAAGTTAAAAAAACAAGTGAGGAGCTGCTCTGATAGTGAATGCCCGCATGGCACACTGAATGTTGCAGGGAAGCATGTCGTGCCTGCAGTAGGAAAAACTCATTAAAGAAAGTAGTGCTGACAGACTAAATAACTTGTACTGTGTAACAACAGAAGTAAAAGAGCCAGTAGCCATTAGAGGTTACAAATAAAGACAAGGCAGTACTAAAGAGGGACTAACAAGCTAATTTACTGAATCAGAAGCCAGCATTTACGAAGGACGAAGACACAAGCCAATGAAAAATATGGGTGGAAAGTGGGCAGGACTTCTATTCTATACTTTAGTACAGCAAGTCTCGCAGTGCAGCGCATGCGCGCTGCCTCTAGGCTCGACCTAAAAAACACCTGCGCTTATTTAACCCTAAATTTGTGCTATTCTATTCATTGTAACTGGTTGTGATAGTCACATTTTTGTCTCTTCAGCTTCAGAAGCAAGAGCTTGGTTCAGAGCACAGGGGCCCCCCATGGCAGCAGACCTAACTGATAAAGAGAAAGTGCAGTGGCAAGAGCAATGCACCAGGAAACACAACAGGAAATGAGTGGCTAACCAACCAACAAAATAGCAGTTGAAGTAGGAGACAGCATGTATGGTGACAAAACTGCAGCAGCAAAATAACACTAATGGAAGGGTGAGAGTAGGACTGCATCTGATACTAAAAATGGAAACAGTGGATGAGAGGTAAATGGATCTTAACTGTATGAAAAATTAGGCCCAATGATCACAGCACAGAGAGCATTATTTGCTCGATCATTTTTTATAACCACATGCTAGCGCATTATGCTTTGCAGCAGGGACATCTTAAGGATTTTGGGAGGCTTGAGCCAAAAGTATTTTAGGGGCCCCTGTTCGGAACAGCTTTGAATTTATGATCGAATTTCAGCTCTTTCATGCACTCTTTGGCCAGGTCACTGACAGTGTACAGGCCCACTGGTGCAAAAATCTAAATGTGTTTGCATCTAATATTCAGGCATACTGACGTGTGTTTTCATTACTGTAACACAGCAGCAGCTCACTAATAGTACTGCAAATAATCTCAGCGACACCCTCCCATTTCCCATATGTGAGGTCCTCTTTTGATCTTGATGCAGCATGAAACATAAAAATTCTCTGGAAAATGTCTGGAACAGACTCTCACAAACCAATCATATGAAAGATACATTAAAGGAAAATTGCGATTCCTTAAATGCAATGTATGAAGCACAGAAAAAGTGCGATTTGGCCGTAAGGAATCGCAAATTACCACCAACTTCAAGTTGGTGGTAATTTGCGATTTCTTTGAAAAAAGCACTTTTTTGCATTTTTCAAAGTGCCATGTGGCGCACATACATGCCCTTAGGGCATGTATGTGCGCAACATGTGCACACATACATATTTCAAGGGTGCAACAGGGTGTCCTTTTGACACCCTGGCACCCTTGAAATTGCATTCTCATTTTGCGATTCTCAAATTCCGAATCGCAAATTGAGAATGTCTTCCCATTCATTCCTGTGGGCCTCCTAGCCAAAAGGAATGAATGGGAAGGTATTCCTTAGTTGCGATTCGCAATTTGCTAATAGCAATTAAGGAATTCCAAGTAATTGCAAAAGATTTGTGAATTTTTTATTACATCACCTTTTGCGTTTCTCAAATAGCGATTCCCTAAAAATCGCAATTTGAGAATCGCAATAACGGTATTTGATACATATGCCCCATAGTTCCTAATGTCGCCATTTAATGCGGTATAAAGCTTTTTCAGCCTTCAGTGGAAGGCTGTTATTCAATTCGTATTTTTTTAGATTAAAAGGTTTCAGGTTAGCATCATTTGGTACAATGAGATATATTGATGGAGATGGAAAATTTCCAATTCCAGTATCAGCTTCTTTTCAAGCGCTGCTTGGTGTGCTATTGTGGGGTCCCTCATCCGTTGGCCCCTTTAAGTGATTTCCGAGTTGGTCTGAGGTTTTACGAAGAACTGACTGAATTCTCAGGTCCAAGAATACCTTGAAGTGACTTCGCAGTTTTTTTTTTTTTTTAGGCAGTCTGTATCTCAGAGTATCTTGTAGCGTAACGGGGGCATAATCCAAGATGTAGCTTACTCCAGTTTCTCTGCTCTTGGAGAATATGTCACCATTAGTTAGGAAGTAAGGTGGTTCCATGATAGGAAAGTTTATTAACTATTCTCGAGTTGCCAGAATCTTCATGGGTCAATAAGGGACTGACTGTCATTAGGTTTCTAAGAACTTAATACCTCTATTTTTGTTGTTTCAGGGATCTGTAGAACCTGTATGGTCCAGTTTAAGGGAATAGAAAGTTTCCTAAAAGAAACTTCAATTTTCTTGTAATACTCTGTTCAGTTTAGGACAAAACTGGTTTTGCGTCCTAGAGAGCACATGCAGACATAAACACAAGATAGTGGTCTTTACGTGCCTATTTGGCAAACTCGTAAAGAGGCCCTGTGGATAACTCCATGTTTTCTGCACTTTTGCTGGTAGTGTCTTGCAGGTTTCTATGGTGTTAGAAATTGGGTTATTGGTTGACTGGGGTGTGAGCCCTGGTCAAGCCTCAATCACATTCCTAGTCAGGGTACGGCACAAGCAAACCCAAAATTAACCTGTGCACAACTCCCTGATAGTTTGGCAAATAGTAGTCAGGCGGAAATTAGAGTCAATGTGTAAAGCATTTGTGCAACACTTCAAACAGTAAAACAGTGAAAACACCACAAAAATATGCCCCACAGCAGAAAGATAGAGAAAAATGTAATAAATAAAACAAGACTAAAACGACAAAAATCCACTTAGTAGAATCCAGGATATTGTATTTTTAGAGAAAATATCTCCAAAAGTTGTAAAGCGCCAGCTATAGATATCTGGCTGTGCCGGACTGGGACAAAATCACAAGTTCAGGCCGACTGCGATGGAGTGCGGGCCGGCTAGAGGGATCCAGTAAGGCCCCCTTAACAGAGTGCCTCAAATCCTAGTTTGCAAACAGTTCCGTGGATCTGCATCGAAGATCCTTTACGCAGCTGATGTGATGCGTCAGTTTCGAGATGCAGCAAGGCTGCGGTGGTTCTGTTCTGTTGAACAATGCTGAGGATGCAGTTGACGGGACGTGTGATGTAAAGTCCAGCATTGGAGATGCGGTGCGCAGTTGAGGCAATGCTTGAGTTCTGAAGGGCTGCGAGGCTACAATGCAAACGGTGGCGTTAACATTGAGGCTGCCATCTGCAAGAGATGCGAGAGCCTGCGCATTGGCGGTTCCAAAGGTGATGCGGGATGCGACCGATCCAATCCATGTAGCAGCAGAGATGCATTGGTTCTACTCACAGTTGCGCCATGCAGCAGGGCTCCAGACTAACTACAGGGAGTATGCACCGTTTGCAGGGTGACAAGACACAACCTTTTAAGGGGTAAGTGAGGCTGGGCCCAGCTCCCCCCCCCCCCCAACCAGCCAGTGATGGCCCATCCAGGTACATCAAGGCTCCACATTGTGTGTGGTTTTCTAAGATGAATACAAAAAGTCCAACTGTCAACTACACCTAGTCATGTAACCCAAAGACCAGCTGCTGACACCAAATGGCTAAGGCAAGTAAATGCCAACTTTCTAAAAGTATTCAAATAGATTTGGGCAGCCCAATACACCCTTGTGGGCTTGGGTAATTAAAGTTAAAAAGGTAAGGGTGACTACTAGGGATTTGTTTTACACAAAGAGTTGTTTATTAGTCTATATCTTATATAAGATGTCTCACCATGACATAGCAAATTAATAAATTTATAGATACCCTTATCTGTTTAACTTTCTAAAGATATCAAATTTTTAAATTGTAATTTAAATCTGTCTTCACCATCAGGTAGGATTTCGAATTGGGATTCTAGAGACACCAAATACGAACCAGTTATCTCTTCCCATTTTGAAAAGTACACTTATAAAATGCAATAAGGCAACTCCAATGTCATCCTATGGGAGAGATAGGGCTTTCAGTAGTGAAAACGGATTTAGGAGTTTTTCACTTCCAGGATATGTAAAACTTAAAAGTATATGTTCAACTTTTTTTTTGTGTAGCAATATTTATTGAAGAAAAATATATGGATACATAGCACGGATTCTCATCATCCAAGAGTCAGGTACAGCAACTGGATACAATGGTAATTAGAATGAGATGGTACATAGAACATAGAGATGATAGTAGGGAAGGGAGAGAGGGATGAGAGGGTAGCTATGGGGGGAGGGGCAGGTGAGGGGATAAGGGCTAGGTGCTTGCTGGGAGTGCCCTGAGATAATTATACATAATTCCAATGGTCAAGGAATTCGGGCGATGGCCTGCAGGTGGTGGGATGTTATGTGCCCACATTGCTGATGGGGAGCCAGCTCCCTAGTGGGCACTGTCTGTGATGTCTGTAGTGTAGCCTGATAGCGGATATGTGTGGCAGGAGATGAGTATCCTGGAGAAGAGTTAACTTTTTTGTAAGGTAGCAAAGGGGTTGATGAATAGGTAGTGCGACTGGGGCCGAGTGTCTTAATGTGCTTGCAGAGTGGAGAACAAAGTGGTTTGTAGAACGTGCAGGAGGTAGGGATTGAGGATTACTGAGGATTGTTGGGGAATTTCACACCAATTCTGGTATCAGTGGTATGGCCAAATGTCATTGCAGAGATAATTGTGAGCTGTAGTGGGGAGGGAGATGAAGGGGCTGGATTGATGGTATCGGGGGCTCATCTGCTGTTGTCAGGGTGGAAGGGATGGGCATCTGTATCATTGTGTGAGACTGCGAGTCCAGGCGGTAAGGGGGGGGAAGGGAAGGGGAGGAGAGGGGTAGGGAGGGGAGGGTAGGAGAGGGGTTGTGGAGGGAGGAACCTTCAAGAGGGCTGTAGGGGAGATGTGGAGACGAGAGAGGACAGAGATGGGGGTGGGGTGGAGAGAGTATATGGGAGGGAAAGGGGCATGGGTAAGAGTTCTATTAGTACGTAAATAGCACTTGAAATATGAAATATGAAAAATGGAAAAATTAAAAAGGGGGAGGGAAGGAGTGAGTAAGCATCCTGCGCCATAGAGTAAGGCAGTTGTACAGAGCAATGTGACCCAGTTTAATCCAAATGGTGGGAGGGGATTGTGGGGAAGGCGGGGGAGAAGGGCTTGAGGCACCTAATGTAGGGTGTCCACCAATGCCCTCACCATCATGCAGGAAAGGTGCCCATGTTTGGATGAACAGTTCAGACTGGTCTTGAAGATTGTAAATAACGCGTTCATGTGAAGCTGCGTGGATCAAGGCCACGAGCCTGGCCCCCTGCAGTGGGGGTGCTGGTGATCTCCACAGTGGTGGCTGGTGACATTTAAAAGTGGTGGGCCGTAAACGTTCTGTCTGAGTACACAGCGGCAAGTGAGCGCAGCAAGTGAGCCCAAACAACTTAAGGAGGGTTCGGGGGGTTTTCCCCTCAAAAATTTTGAAAAAAGAGTGGGTAATTGGTGCATTTTTAAGCAAATTTGAGAAGCAAGAAGGTTAATAAAGCAATTGTGAAAGTGCAGCTATTACATTAATAAAGGGATGTCATATAACAACATGAAGATAGAAATGTTTCTGAAGCTAGGCCCTGCCAGTGCCACGAACCTCTAAGCAATATACCATCCAGCAGGGCTTAGCGTCAGAAACGTTTCTATCGTTATGTTTCTGAAGCTTGGCCCAGTGCTGGCACTCAGTGAACGTGTAAATGAAATACATGAGTCCAAAATACAGCCAGATTTCAGTTGCCAGGGGAGCACGGAGACACATCCACCAACAGTTTAAGGGGAAACGCTCAGCAGGGTGCCGGCAAACCCCATGAGTACTGACGGCTTCTATTTTTATATCTGCCAAATTCACATGACTGTACTTCAATTTCTTTAGCAAGGTGGTTTTACAGTATGTTTAGGTCGCAGGTGTCTGTTGACTTTAGTCATGTGGCAACAAGCATCGCACTTGATTAACCTCCTGAGGCTCCAAAGGGAATTACTGAGTGCGGAAAGCGAATTAGAGGACTACCACACCATTAAGACACACATTAGACATTCAACTCAGCAGGCATTCCCCCACACAAGTATGCACTTCTGCTGTGACGCATTTTAACTTTGACCTCCTACCACTAATTCCTCAGGAAGGAGAAACATTCCTTCCCAAATAACTTTCTTTTTC
This sequence comes from Triturus cristatus, assembly GCF_964204655.1. NCBI lineage: Eukaryota > Metazoa > Chordata > Amphibia > Caudata > Salamandridae > Triturus > Triturus cristatus. Next base: position 1,116,362,908 of record NC_140592.1, on the reverse strand, counting down.
GCTTTGTTGCGAGAGAGAGGATGGGGCGGGCCTGCCGACTTTTGAGCTATGGAACCAAGTCACGGTTTCGGTTCAACATCCTGTGATTATGAGGCAAATCACTTAATCTCCCCGTGCCGTAGAAAAATGAGTGCAGCAGTGATGTGCTTTGTTGCACCAGAAAGGGGCGGTTAGGTTTGTAGAAAGCACGTGCCCTGAGTGTTAAACTATGAAACTCTTCCAGCGACAGAAGAAGGCCATTCGTTATGCTCTGTTTACGCACCAACAGAAGATGATCCTGAGATGATAAATTACATTAACACTCAGTTAACTAGTTGATCTCTCCCAATAATTTTGTGTGGGGACTTGAACATAAATGGATTAAACGGCCTATGGTTAAACGATCCCGATAAGTTTATAGGAAGAAAGAGAAAAAGCCATAAAGCTTTGGTACAATTAATGTTAGATAATGGGTTGATCGATAGGTGGGAACAGGACAATCCTCTGGGTGGAGGCATCACCTATTACTCAGCACCACATAAAAGGGTAGCAAGGCTTGATTATTTTTTTTATATCACCCTCACTAATTTCTATAACTAAAATATCTAGATTACCAAGGGTGATGTCAGATCACAACCCCCTGATCCTTGATATCGCAGGGCTTAACGTCCAAAGGGAAGGAAGGAGATGGACCTTCGAGAGGGCATTGTTATTAGATGCCAGATACATTAAACATATGGAAGGCTGGCTTAGGGAGTTTCTTGAGGTAAACAGGGGTTCTGCTTTATTAGCTGTTGTTTGGGATGCCATGAAAGCGGGCATCAGGGGGGAGACTATCAGCTATTCCGTTAAGCGTAACAGAATTGAAAGGGAAGAGATCAACAGAAAGATCAGAGCTGTTGCTGCTCTAGAAGAGGAATTAACTAAAACAATTAGCACTAAAAATGAATTGGGAGAGATTGAACAGAGACTATTTATAGCCAAGGCAGCTGTTGGCAAAAATTTTGCATCAAGGGCCTCGGGGAAGTATCTCGCTTGGAGACAAGATCAATATGAGTTCAGTGAACAAATTGGACGCCTCTTGGCAATTAGAACTCGACAAGCGGCTACGAAGGGAGATATCAAAAAACTGATTTCAGGTGTAGATGTCATTGCTACAACGCCCAAAGAGATCTGTACCATCTTTCATGACTTCTATCAAACAATATATTCTACCGATCCTGGGCCGGACAGTGCTGAGAACGAGCAATATATAGAGACATCCTTAGTTGAGAGACTTGCACCAGAGGACAAAAATGATCTGGAACTATGTTGCACATCTGAAGAAATACAGACAGCTGTTAAAGATCTCATAAGGAGGGTCTGCACACTGTTTGATGGCACGACATCCTCACGAGACCCTATGGCTCTGATATTAATTGACGCTGAAAAAGCATTTGATAGGGTCTCGTGGGGTTTCCTATGGATAGCATTACAGAAAGTTAATATCGGGAGAGGCTGTATAGAGGCCTTGAAAGTCTTGTATAGAAAACCCACGATTAGACTTAGAGTTATGGGGGAACAGAGCGAAATGATCAAGATTAAGTGTGGGACTAGACAAGGGTGTCCCTGTTCCCCGCTACTCTGTGCTATATATATCGATCCATTCATAAGGAGAATCGAGTTAAATAGAAGAATTCTTCCAATAATTTTAAATGGATATGCTACAAAAATACTGGGTTATGCGGACGATCTAGCTATCACCACATCCGATCCCATCACCGCAATAGCAGAAATAGAGAGCGAAGCCACATTTTTTGGGCCTCTGTCGGGGTATAAATTAAATGGGGGAAAAACCCAGATAGTTATAAACAAATATGTATCGATAGCAGACAGCAGAGTAACAGAGGGAGCAACCTATCTTGGAATCACTATAACAGCAGAAATAACGAAGATTGTCGAAAAAAACTTAGGCCCAGTGATCAAGAAAGCTAAGGAAAATCTAGATAGAATGAATAATTTACATTTAACAACAATAGGCCGGTCCAATGTAATAAAAATGTTATTCTTGCCCAAAGTATTGTATCTATTTCGCACCATCCCTTTAAAATTCAGTAATAATTGGTTCAAAGAACTTGATGGCATTACCAACCGTTTTATATGGGCAAAAGGTAAAACACGTAGAGCCATAACATTTCTCTCACTATCTAGACAACGGGGAGGCTTAGCAACCCCTGATTTTAAGGTATACTATCTGGCCGCTGTCTTACAGTTTATTAGAGGATTGCTGGGTGGGAACATAAAAGATAGGTGGAGAGATAACGATAATATCCCAGATATATACGAGCTAATATCGGAAGGTTCTAAAGGATCGCTAATGCGTTAGGACCCAAACTACTATAAAAAAACGAGATTTAAAACACTGGGGGGAGCAGGGTCAGTATGGTCCATGGTTCGGAAAAAGATTGATATGGGAAGAATACATTTCTACACTCCCCTGTATAAGAACCCGGCTCTACCAGGAGTATTTCATGATCTAGCAATGAAACGCTGGGATTGCTCAGGGGTCAAAATTGTTGGAGATCTCATTGATAGTACAGGCATGATGGCTTTCGACAAAGTACAATCAGTATATAACATAGAGAGCAAAGATTTTTTTAAATATCTGCAGATTAGATCTGCACTATCTAAAAAACAAGCAGGTAATACGCACTATAAGAGAGAGGAAATAATGGAGCTGATGAGAAATGGCGGGGGCTGCACAATAACCCAGCTATATGAAGTAATGTGCCTGTATAAAGATGATGACCGAGCAAAAGTATTCGAGAAATGGAGAATAAAGCTAAATCTAACAGGAAGGAGCCTGAAAAATCGCTAAAACTAGCAAATACAATATTAAGAGTAGCAAATCTGCAAACCCAATACTTTAAGACCTTTTTCGAACTGTACCATTCCCCTTTTAGGATAGCTCAGTGGAGGGGGAAGAAGCGGGCCAACTTGCCCGAGATGTCAGAGCACACAGGCAGATACAATACACATGTTCGCTGCTTGCCCCAAACTAGATCTTTTTAAACGATCCATAGAACAGTTTATGGATAGAGCACTCGGGATCTCTATCAACTTAACAAATGAGGTTATGGTTCTAGGGGTGGTAAGGGAAGGCACCGAAGCAGTCTCGCAAGAGTTTATATTCCTGGCGATTACTTTAAGTCGGTTGTGTATAGCGTCCTTATGGAAAGGTCCGAATCCGCCTGTGTTTCAGCAGTGGCTTTCGCGGCTGCTGGCCATATATACCTTATCATAAAGGCTCTTTATGATAAAAGGGGATGGAAGCTAAAGCAAATGGGAAATCTAATCTGGGCACCAATTGTTGAATGGAAGTTAAGAACTGAGGGATAACTAGATTCTGAATGCTTGATAGGTTCATCAGCCGAGCCCATATGATGTATTATCTGTTTCATACTCTTTATGTTTTTTTTATTAGTCTCTCTTTAAGGTTTTTTATATATTTTTTGTTTTTTGTAATTATTTATTTCTGTCTTTCCTCTTTTGAAACTTGTATGAATTAGCGCTGTAACTATGATGATAATTCAAATAATAATTTTTTTTTTTTTTAAAAGAAGAAGGCCATTCGTCTGCCTACACATGAGAGCAGCACAGGACAACGTCTTGCCCACAGTCCTCGATATGAGGAAATGTGGCATAACTAGATTTACAGTCTACGGTTCAAAGAAGCAGTCGCGACTCGCGGCACTTAATATTCGTGGGGGGGGTCGCGCGGGTGTTGGGGTGAAGGTCGCATGGGTGTTGGAGGGGGGAGGGGGGGAGATGTGAAAAATAACTTACCTGACCGGGTCTGCCTCTGCTGCTCGGCCGGGTCCAGGTCTGCCTCTGCTGCTCGGCCGGGTCTCGTGCCACCTCCCGTGCCGCCACTGCTGCTTTCAAACACAGGAACAGGCATGCTGCTCCCTCCCCTCCTGTGAAGGCAGCATTGTGATTGGCGCTGAGCCACGGGCGGCGCCCAGCCGGGCACCAGTAGGGACGCCATTTTCTCTATGTAGGCTGCATGCAGCCTACATAGAGAAAAGGCACATGACGCAAGACTGCTTTGGTCGGCCCCCAGGGCCGACCAAGCAGTCTGGGCACTTAGAGTGGTGCAAGCCACTTCTCTCTGACCCGCCCACACGCCCACCCCAACCAGGCAATCCCTCCCACCCACCCCCTACCAGGCATACCGCTGACATCTGCTTTCTCGCAGCGCGAGAAGCAGGAAATAAAATGATATTTTAAATACCGTTTTATTTTCTGTTTCTGGCGCAGCGAGAAAGCAGTAGGGCGGCGCCCCAACGCCCTAATGGAGCAGCCGCCACTGGATCTCCATTATCAGAGGATGCAAATCTTGGCTGTGGCCAAGGCTGTGTGGAGAAGTCGACCCTGTGTCCGCGAGAGCTCCAGTGAGTTCCGTGAATCATGGAGGAGAATAGCTGAGGGGGTGAGTGGTAGGTGAAGAGGCATGGAGATAATCGGAACTAGTCTGACATTGGACCATAAGGGTTATATTGAAGGGCAGTCACATATTATATGGGTTGTATCGCAGTGGGTGCTTGCGCATCTCCAACAGTTTGTGGGCTGGAGGAGGCCTGCTCTATTCAATTTCATTGGTGTCCAATGCAAATCATGTAGTGTCTTAAAAAGGCAGAACTTCAGTCGGGCCTCTCTGGTGCCCCTATCCAAGGCCACTAGGGAATCTGCCCACTTGTCTTCTTCGTATGTGACAAGCAGATGGGCTTGCCATCTGGCATATACAGCTTGCAATAGGGGCTGGGAGAAGAGATGGGATGAAAGTGTACCGTACAGTCCTAACATCACCCCTTTGTATTTCCCCCATACATGTAGATAGGCTACTACTGGTGAGGACTGTAGAGACAACGAACGGGGACCCAGGCATCCCCTCAGGCAGTGTTGCAGTTGCATGTAATGCTAGGATTGGTTTGTATAAAGGCTGAATTCTTCCCTCAGCTGCTCAAAAGATTTGAAGTCCCCATTGAGGAGGAGCTAATCAAGAGTGTGTATATCCTCTTCCTTCCATTGGGTCCAGGACAGTGCCTGTCCATCAATGGGTATGCTGGCATTCCTCCACAAGGGGGCTTTCTCATGGAGTCATTGGTTCATCCTTAGTAGGCCATGCATGCGCTGCCAGGCCCTATGCATAGCGTGAAACACCGGATGGATAGGGTTATGTTGACAGATCCAGGCCCCGTGTAAGGTAGAGAGGCCTGGGTCTGCTGATAGTAGGTTCCGCTCTATGTGTACCCATTGCAGTGGAAAGGATATCCATGTATGGCTGCTTTGGTAGTGCCGGTCGAGATGGGACGAGAAATCGTCGATGATATCCAGCAAGGACAGTAGGGAGCATTGCAAATCAGTGAGGGTGAGCAGAACATCATCTGCATAAAGATAGAGATTGGAGTGGTCCATAGGGAGGGGAATGCCTGTGATGCTGGCAGAACTGCAAATGGTAGAAGCTAGGGGTTCCATGGCCAGAAGAAAGACGGAGTGGGGAAAGGGGGCAGCCCTGATGTGTTCCCCGATGGATCAGGAAAGGTTCGATAGGAAGCCCCGCAGTTAACCTGGGCAGTGGGTACATACATACAACAGTTGCACCAGAGCGATAAATCTCCCAAGCCGTAGCGCTCCATCACCTCAAAGAGGTAACTCTATTTGAAGCAGTTAAGTGACTTTTATGCGTCACGGGAGAGGGCCAATGCATCAGTCTGGAGATCCTTGGATAACCAAAGAGTGTGTGCCAAGATGCTAAGGTGCTTTCGGGAAGACTGGCCTGTAATGAAACCTACTTGTGTGTGGTGCATTAGAGTGAGGAGGACATTGCGCAGGCGGAATGCTAACAGGCTGGCCAGGATTTTGATTGCACAGTTTAGCAAGGAGATAAGCCGGTAGCTACTGCATAATAGGGGATCTTTCCCAGGTTTGGGTAGGACAGCAATCACCAGCTTGTTGGACAGGGGACCCAGGGAGGACGTCCGTTCTGCCTCCTGAAAGGCGACCTGCAGGGTGTCAACTTTCTCCTCCCCAACCACCTATAGAAATCTGCCGGAAAGCCATTTTCCCAGGGGCTTTACGGAAGGTTAGTTTGGCTATTACGAGTGCTATCTCCTCTTTGCTGAACTACCCCTACACGAGGTTTCTGCCCTTCTCGGAGAGATGGGGAAGGTCCACCTCTCAAGAAAGTAGTCATTCGATCACCCCTGGCTGGTTCTCCAGGAGTATATAGGGATTTGTAGAATGAGGCTAATTCGTTCACAATGTCTTGGGGATGGGTGAGGGTTTCGCCCCCTGCCGATTGTATAGCAGGGATGCCCATGTTTGCTTCCCTTTGACAGAGCTGTGCTGCCATCAGTCATCCCTATATTTCCCCTTGTTCATAGGGTCACCCTTTCATCCATTGCAAAGTATATTAGCTTTAGAGGTAAAGAGGCTGTTTAGAGCCAGGCCAAGCCTGTTCTAGGGATCTATGGTGCTGAAGAGTAGGGTGGGACATGTTCAACTTTTTAAATACACTGCACCCTACTCTTGAGGCTGTCCAGGACCTACCTTAGGGGTGACTTATATATTATTAAAAAAGAAGGTTTATTTTGCTGAGTCAAAATTGCATTTTAAAATTGCACACACAGGCTCTGCAATGGTAGACCTGAGCAATGTTTAAAGGGCTACTTACATGGGAGGCACAATCAGTGCTGTAGGCCACTAGTAGCGTTTAATTTACAAGCCCTGGGCACAAGTAGTGCACTTCACTAAGGACCTATAAGTAAATTAAAAACGTCATGAGTCTATCCGCCTGAAGTTCTGCTGTTAAATTACCAAGAGCACTCGCAGTTATGTTAGCAGTCAATTCTACCACATGGGTCAATTGTCTCAGGTTCCTACTATTAACCATAGGTCCCCAAAACGGCAGGAAACCCTTAAAGAAATCTCCTGCTTCTTGACCGGCAGTGTCCTCTTCGCTAATAACGCCTCTCACAACTCTAGTCTTGTGATAGTCTGAGGCAACCGTAAAAGTCGGTGGCAAAAGATTCGCAATATAACAGGTACCCGAGAAGTCACGGGGCAACCATGTATATGCACGTTCATAACATACGAAATAGGTACCCTTGGCAGTCAAGAAAACAGGGGAAGAGAGCATCGGTAGAACATACGTATCAGTACAAGCACTCTTCCCAAGTTGGGCTCTCGGATTTCGACCAAGACCTTTCAAGCAGAAATTACCGAGGTGAGGTACGATCCATATTGGAGACGAGCTCTTAAGCTGTCTATCACCCACTGACATACTATACTCAGCCTCACTCAGATCTTTATATGCTTGCACCTCTTCATCTGGAATAAGCGATGCATCAAAAATATCTCTATCTAAATCAGCAATCGCTATCGCCAAAGGCTTGTGGTACGGACCAGGACCGAAGTTTGCAGAACGTGGCCCTCGACTGGGGTAGGCATCTAGTGCACTACGGAACATAGTTTGAAATGCTCGAGCTGAGCCCTGGGAGCTGTAAGGAAGAACCAAATACGGAATACCCCTATCCATGGTATGTGGCATTAACCCACACACCCAACAGTTGTTAGTATTCATCACCAACTGATGCTGATGTAGGAGTTGAACGAAGGAGTTATTCATGAATTCCGCACGTCTAACCTGTTCATGTTGGGGCAGAGGATGAAAGGAATGTGGGGAAACAGTGGTAATAGAACTTAGTTTAGGAGAAACAGTAGGTGAAATGGAAGGCAATAACGACTGTATTCCAAAATACACTCCACCCACCAATAGCATAGAAACAGTCAGAAACAGCAGGAATACCTGTAACAAGAAGCATTTTGTTCGTACAATCTTATGCAATTTTGATCTTTGCGCCGACATCCTTTCTACTTCCAACAGCTTAGAGAACGCCATCCTCTAAAAACCGTCCGTGACGTCCTTGACGCACTTCGTTCTGAGTAGCGATTATCAATTCCCAGGAGTTCCCAGGAATCGACAAAAGGAACCGACCTAGTGTCAGGAACCTGCTAAACAGAAGGAAGTACCCGCACAGCCCTAAACAAACACCCAACTTAATAAAAAATCTCTTAGCTGAAAAAAACACACGTAGAAAGGAACTCGAAAATCAGTAAAGGATGCAATTGTTCTTAATGTTCATGGCGACAGTAAAGGACAATATAAGAAAAATGTTATTAGTCTTTGTCATGTGAACGAAGAAAATATCGACTTCTTCCAGGTCGAGTCTGCTCTTTAAATAATTGTTCAGCTTGTGAAACAGTGTTCAGTCGATCAGATGACAATTCAGACCTTGAGTTCTCCAAAACTGACGACTCAACAGATGTGTCTGGCTGCAATGAATTGTCTCCTATAGGTTGAGCATCACTAAACGGCACAAAACATAGAGGGGTCTCGGTTTCCGTTGCCACAATACTAGTTCTCACCCAATTGTCTGCTGGTGAAGGGATCGGAACCTTTTTGGTATGGGTGGCATGCACCCAGTTCTTTCTGCCTTCCAACCGAACTGCAGTCCTTGTAGCCAGCAATACTTGGAAAGGACCCACAAATCTCGGCTCCAAGTTGCGTTTTCTGCCAAAATTGCGGGTAACAACCCAGTCACCCGGTTGGAGCCGATGTCCAGGACCCTCTGTCTGTGCCGGTAAAGCTTCAAAGACCTGTTGATGAATTAACCTCAGTTTAGCAGTCAGATCATGAAGATAATCAATTAACATTGGATACTCAAGACTATCAAAGGCCTTAGGCCTCGGGACTCCCCAAATGTTTGCAGGGCGGCCGAACACAATCTCATATGGGCTGAGCCCTACTCGAGAGTGCACAGTCGCCCTGGTCGATAAGAGAGCCAGAGGCAAGGCATCAGGCTATGACAAACCAGTCGTAGCTTGTATCTTCGCAAGTTTCAGCTTCAGAGTACCATTGTACCCTTCAACCAAACCCGCTGCCTAGGGATGATTGGCGCTATGGAATTTCTGTCGAATTCCAAGGCCCTTACACACACTCTGCATCACGCTTCCCATAAACTCGCTTCCGTTATCTGACCACACAATCCGTGGCATTCCATACCGAGGAAAGTATTCCTTCAGTAGGACTTTCGCTGTGGACAGGGCAGTATTATCCTTAAGAGGATAGGCCTCGATCCATCTGGAAAACGCACAAACCACAACTAAAACGTACTTCAGATTATTGCATCTCTCCATATGGATGAAGTGGAGTTGGATAACCTCAAAGGGACAGGCAGGAGGAGCAAAATGGCCGGGTGGAGTGGGGGTGCCCTTGCCAGGATTATGCATCAAACACACCATACAATTCTTAACCACTCTCTCAGCACATTTAGCAATACCATCATTCTTCCATACAGGGGACAACAACTTACATATACCTTTCGCGCTAATGTGTGACAAACCGTGAGCCATAGTCACAACGGCTAGCACATATGTATCCGGTAACATCCACCTCTGACATTCCGACAAGTCGACCCAACATCCATGCATGTCTAACTTTCCCGTGCTTTCTTTCCACTTGGTCTTCTCAGTTTCAGTGGCCTCATTCTGAATTGCTTTCACGCTCTCAACAGTGTCTTCACACATACCAGTCTCCGTCGACCACCTCACTGAACTCGTAACATACATTCGGGTTGCAAGATTCTTAGTCGTTTCCTTAGCAATCTCATCCGCAAATGCATTACCACGACCAACATCATCCGTAACCTTTCGATGCGCACTACATTTAATGATCGCCACCTGTTTAGGCAATGTAAGTGCATCCAAAAGATCGTTCACGAGCTGTCCGTGTTGGATCTTCGTACCATGCGATGTCATAAATCCTCTTTCTCTCCACAATCGACCAAAGCTATGTGCAACACCAAACGCATATTGACTATCGGTAAACACATTCACTCACTTTCCCTTAGACAAAACCCACGCTCTTGTCAACGCAATCAACTCTGCCGCTTGCGCTGAATTCTGACTCAATCTCGCAGTTTCCACAACCGTACTCAACGTCACTACAGCATACGCAGTCGTCACATCACCATTCGGCAACTTAAAACATGAACCATCAACATACAAAGTGCCATCGGGGTCTATCAATGGAGTGTTCTTCAGGTCAACACGACCCTTCGTTTCTTCCTCAGTTCGTAAATAGCAATCATGTGGTGGTACATCATTTGATTCCATATTAGTCGGCAACAATGTCGCCGGATTCAGCACACTACAACGCTTGATCTGTATATGACTTGCCAAAAGTGTCAACTCATAACCGGACAACCTTGCACTCGTCAGATGTTGAGTTTTTGTACGATTCAGGAGAGTGTCAACTGCATGCGGAACCATCACTGTGAGCATATTATCCATGACCAGACCTGCGGATTGTCGAATAGACACCGCAGCTGCCGCTCTCAAGCAACTTGGCAACGCTCTAGCTACCGGGTCTAAGGTCGAGGAAAAATATGCACATGGACGCTGCTTACCACCAAATTGTTGCGTCAAAACACTCAACGCACAACCTTCTCTCTCGTGAACGTATAGTGTAAATGGTTTACTGTAATCAGGAGTACCTAACACAGGAGCCGAACACAGCGCATCACGCAGTTCAGAAAAACTTTTCTGACATTTCTCCGTCCATGGCAAAGGAGTCGAAACATCCTTGCACGTGAGAGCTATCAATGGTTTCGCTAACAGTGAAAAGTTCGGAATCCACTGTCTGCAGTATGACGTGATACCTAGAAAGGCACGCACATCTCTCTGAGTTGTTGGCACAGTCATTCGAGCGATCGCTGCAATTCTTTCTGGGGTCAACCTTCTTCCCTCCTTTGACAATAAGTGACCTAGATAGGTTACTTCTTGACAACAATATTGTAATTTAGAAGGTGACACTTTGTGATGTAAGTCACATAGATGCTGTAACAGTGATACTGTAGCAGTTCTGCAAATCTGTTCAGTGTCAGCAGCAACCAGCAGATCATCAACGTACTGAATCAAGGCCGCACCAGCCGGTAACACAAACGCATCAAGGTGACTCTTAAGAGCTTGGCTGTAGATCGATGGACTCTCACAGTAGCCCTGAGGTGCGCGTTTAAACCTGAAGCTGCGACCACCTAATGAGAAACCGAATAGATCTCTGCTTTCCTCAGCAATCGGAATGCTAAAGAAAGCATTCTTTAGATCGATTACCGAAAACCATGACGCAGAAGCTGGAATCAGAGTCAGCAAAGCTGTAATGTCAGACACCACGGGAAACTGTGGAATAACAATTTTATTTACCTCCCTTAAATCAATAACAAAACGATACACAGGAGGCTTGGATGGATCAGTTCGTTTCAAAATAGGTAACACAGGACTATTACACACGTTACCCCGAGTTTCCTCAATGACATTTTTATCGATCAAATCGTAAATGATCGCTAATAGTCTCCATCAAGAGAGATACGGTACTGGGGAATGCGTGGCAGTCGCACGTTGGATTTCAATTGAACAACATAAGGTGGTATATCCAGCAGGCCCACGTCGTTGGGACCTGTCGCCCACAAAGACTCAGGAAGAGAACTCAATTCCGGTGGGAGCTTATCAGTCGACAAATACATAGGAGAGATCACTCTCTGACCTAACGTAAGCTCCACTCCCGCAGGAGAACAGTACAGAGTCGCATATAACCGCTTCAACAAATCCAGGCCCAAAAGATTCTCACCACAACCAGTAGTCAAAATCAAAGGAGCTTCTAACTCACGAGACCCAATTGTAAGAGGCAAAGGGCTAGAAACTGGATTGCTAACAGGGGCGCCAGAGAATCCAACGGAAACATTAGTTAAGCCAGACAAAGGCGCGCCAGGGAGTTTCGAATGCATGATGGAACTTTTCGCTGCACCAGTGTCCAACAGAAAAGGCTCAACTACGCCCAATGTGGCAACTGCGACATAAGGCCCTCTCTGATTAACTGGAACTGATACTACTCCCTTTCTTTGTCTATGGCTGTCCTAGTAATTACCGTCAGGATCAACATCATGCTCGACATAATAGTCCTTCACATGATACTGTGCAGATCTACCAGACGATGAATCGCGCCGATCAAAGCAATTTTGCGAGTCTGAAGAAGTGGCAAAGCGCTCATTCTGATTCTGAGTAAAACCACGACCTCTACCACGTGACGCTTGTTGAGGACCACTACGACCTCCTCGAGCCGAGACACCATTGTTTCGGTCACGCAAAACTGGACAATTAAACTTCAGATGGCCCTCACCCCTACAATATGCGCATTGATTATACCCCAGCATAGATCGAGGTGTAGAGGAGTCAGTACGCAGCTGCGATCGAGAAAACTGTGAGTGTAATTGATTTTGCTGTTGCGAGTCATTTTGATTCGAGCGCGGAGGATACGCTTGCTGCAATAAGACCTTAGTTTTAAGATCCTTCGTTTTCTTATCTGCGCGTTCGTTTTGTTCTTTCTCTCTATTCGGTAGTATTGGGCCGTGGCTAATATTTGAGCAGTGGTGGAAACGGCCCACGAACTTTCAGAATTCTTCAATTTGTTGCTTAGTTCAGGCAACAAATTCGATACAAATTTATCAACAAACAATCGCTGACCTCCCTCAGAGCTCATATCCTGACCACTATGATCGATGAATGCCTCCTCAAATCTCGTAAAGAAATCGGAGACACTCTCGCCCTTCTTTTGTTTGCACGCAGACAATTTGTCCCAGTTAACTCTCATTGCTGGCATAAGTGTCTTCATAAGTGTAATTATCCTCTGGGGCAGATTCTCAATGATCTGTTCAGGTTTAGCCCCACCAACTTGCCGTCCGTCAGCCGCCACAAAAGCAGCACAATCACCGCCTAACTCAGCTGCGTGATTCTCTTGACGGATTTTCGCCCAAATCGGTTGAGGTACTACGTTACCAAACAACATGTCGATATCGGCAAGGTTCATAACAGTAGCATCCACTAATTGGGATAACTCCTTATAATAACCTGCAGGATTTTTGCGGGGGTCAGGCAAAGTTTGCTTTACCTGCAAAACTTCCGATCGCTTCCACGGGAGGTGTATCCAAACTCTCTGAAAGTGTGGTAGAACAATAGGATTAGCAGCAGGATCACCTGGCATCCATACTGGGGGAACTTCCCGCATAGGATACTGACCAGGTTGTGCCGTCCGCTCCTCAGTGTCGTCCGTAAACAATGCTCGAGGTTGTACGGTAGATCGAAAAGATAACAGACGCTCTAAAGCACGGCGGACATTAGCACCCACAATCATACCATTCGAAAACTGATTCTGAAGTTCAGTGATCTCGGGCGGTACATTGTCTACCGCATCATTATCCCACTCTTCTCTCAAAGATTTACACATTTCCTCGTACACAAATCTTTGTGTGGGCTCATTAAACTGAGAAAACGTCTCGAAAACTATACGCGAAGTGTACTTCGCAGGATGCCTAATCCATTTACGCGCCATTTTCACTAACGACTCACGTTCTCTACCATCAGGAATTTGACTGCGCCTCTGAGAAACATCAGAAAGATCGGACCCGAGTATCGGTCCAAAAAGTGGAGAATAGAGATTAGCGACAGCATTAAATATACGACTACAAACAGAAGGGGAAGAAGAAGGAAGTACAGGAGCAACAACATTAGGAGTAAACGTAGAAACAGTAGCAGTAGTCGGGATAACAGGAGTAGTAGTAACAATAGGCTGATGAGGTACTGGCAAAGGAGCAGTAGGAAGAAGAGCAGGTAGAGGAGGATGGACAATTTGCGGCACAAGGGGATTCGGAAGAACAGGAGGAACGACAGGCTGACCAGCAGCCGCCAGAACAACAGGTTGAGGAACAGGAGGAATCACAGGACCCACAGTATCTGGTGCATAGGGAGGTGGTGATTTCAATAGATAAGACAATAATGGATCCTCTACCGCTTCTTCTCCCGTCTTATCAGAACTAGACGGTAAAACCGGATAACATTTATCCACCGCCATATGATGCAGTCTAGCAAAAACTTCCTGCTCCTTCTCGTCTATGTCTCGCTGATACTGTTCTGCATTTCGCATTACCGTAATAACACCTTCACTCTTATTTTTCTTAATCTGTTTGATTTCTTTCTGCTTGGCCTCTTTACGCCATAACCGAAAGGAATCAAACATGGCCGGCCTAGCCTTCTTTTTAAACAATTTAGCTTCAAGATTATCTAATATTGAAGTTTCGAAACTACCATGTGATGGCCAACTAAGAACACCATCATTTTTAGTGTAACAAATCCAATATTCATTATATATGATAGGACCTACTCCATGGCGACTATAGAGCTCATAAATTGGAGTTCCAACTGGAGGTATCGGACATGAATCCTCCAGTCGGGAATCCGTGCTGCAACATTTAAGGAAACCAAACAAAGTACTACGGCCAGGCATCGTGCACACTAGTTTACAAACTTCAAGGGCTATCGAATTACGATGTCCTCGCAAAAAAAATGCAAGACCCTCGGTTTTTGGCAATTGCAATTGTCAAATAAAACCCAACAACTAAGAACCAACAACTAAGAACCACAAATGCAATGGAACCATGCAAACAACCAGGTTTAGAGACCCACAAATACTTAACTGAAAGAGCAATGGCGTCACCAGGAAGGCCCGTCTATCGTCTCGCCATACAAAGGTCTACGCCAGGCGCCAAAACAGGTCGACAGTCAGGGCATCAGTCCGTCGCAGCCGTCAGGAGGCGGGAATCTTCGCGGGAAAAGTCTTCGGACCACTTATTTCGACAACTGGATCGATAAAGCGGGGTGCACCTTCCCTCAAAGATTTCACACGAAGTTCCTCACGATCGTCGGGCTTTGGACCGGTACCGCTGATGTGGCCCCACATTGGGCGCCAACTGAAGGACTGGGCTATTCTAAGGCCCAGCGGTGCCAGGGGACAACACCTAAAACCTTCGTGGGTTACCTGTTCCGGCGTACAAAACACAGAGACACGGGACACTTCCTGTGGCGTCAAAGATCAGTATTTATTTACTGCAGGGATACAGAAATCGCAAGAAGTACACAACGTGTAGGTTCTGAGAGACTGCTTCAAATTGCAACAGTGGATCGCTCCTTTTATACACATTTTCGTCATTGAACAACATGGCAAACAAAAAGGTTACAACTCAGTTCCCACAGTAAACTTCAAAAGGGTCGCATTCATGTTTTCAGAAACCCGGAACATAATTACAGCAGCATTGCTGGTTCCCAACTGTAAAAGCACATTATCCCCACATTAAGCACATTCCATTCTGACTGTAAACGAATTAGGAGAAGGGACAGAAACAGGTGCAAAGGAAAAACAAGGATGCACAACAGATTGGAAAAGAGTGTAGAGAGCAATATCGGAAACTTGATTGCAGGATCAAAGGACTCGTGCCTAACGCATGCACGACTGAAACAATAGACTAACATGGCAAGATGAGCCTCGAGCGGAGCCATCTGCCCTTGCCGTGTCATCCCCCTCATCATAAAAACACCTTCAAAGGAACATGTGTCCTCCGCGAAAGCTTGGGAATCCCAGGGTCACGAAGCGGACAGTGTCCGTTCGCTGGCTACTTGAGGGCAAGAGACAAAATGGATGCCGTATCTAAAATGGAACCCGAGGGTCCAGATGGACACACCCAGGAATGAGACGAACCGTACATAGTAGCGTAGCTAAAACGCGTACACCCACTAAACTCGTCATTTGCGGTTCGTAGATACCAAACTCGTCCATATTCAAACAACCCAAAAATGTCTTTACGATTCTCACGGAACATCAACACATATACACAGTGCCAGCTGGAACCAGGTAGTAAATTACAGGGGATTATATACATGACAGGGCCGATCGAGCCACTGTCAGAACCTTTAGAAAGCACCAGTAGCAAATATAAAACACCTAGTAATTACTGGCAAAAAACTGTACTCAGCATTATCACTAGCAACATAAATGTATTATGTCTGCATCACATTAGGCATAAACACATTATGGGGGACTATCATTTACCTGTGCCGCAGCGTGGAGGCTTGTGTGTGTTCCTTGCAGCCTTTTTGGACACCGACTTCACTCACCAGCTTGCCCTTGTCTGTGTCTCCCTCCCGCCGCCACGTTTGACACCGTCGCGGCCGCGGTCAAGAGGGGGACTACATCTCCCAGCACACCTGTTCTCAAGGGTGGAAGTTCCCGCCCACTACCCACGCATGGAGGCGCA
This sequence comes from Triturus cristatus, assembly GCF_964204655.1. Lineage (NCBI taxonomy): Eukaryota > Metazoa > Chordata > Amphibia > Caudata > Salamandridae > Triturus > Triturus cristatus. Next base: position 1,116,346,688 of record NC_140592.1, on the reverse strand, counting down.
ATATAAACCATCTAACCCTCGGTGGAGCGAGGGACTATCATTTACCTGTGACGCAGCGTAGAGGGTTGTGTGCGTTCCTTGCAGCCTTTTGTGACACCGACTTCACTCACCAGCTTGCCCTTGTCTGTGTCTCCCTCCCGCCGCCGCGTTTGACACCCTCGCGGCCAGGAGGGGGACTACATCTCCCGGCACACCTGGTCTCAAGGGCGGAAGTTCCCGCCCACTACCCGCGCCTGGAGGCGCAATATAAACCATCTCACTCTCCGTGTCGCGGGTCCGCGCGCGGGCTGAGTCCGGGCAGAGGGCGGGCCGTCTGTGGCCGTCAGGGGCAGACAGAGGCAGGGCAGCGACACCCCCCTTTGCAGCTACGAACAGAACCAGTGAGAAATAGGTACGTTATACCCCAGGGACTAAGATTTCTGCCACCTCACCGCCTCACATGGACTGGAAAAGACATTTACTAGTTAACATAACTGAGTCGGACTGTGTGGTCTGTGTGACTTGTTTGTATTTTAATCTCTGCTCCAAACATGGAAAAACGTAAAAGCGCTGTGGGCACTTTAGACGCCTATTTACTAAGAGCAGAATCCTTAATCAATCAGGAAATCTAAACCACTGAAAGGAGGCTCTCGTTAGAACCAACCACCAGAGTAATTAGAATCTATGATGCTTCAAATCCACCCTCATCGATTAAATCACCTACTCTGATACCTACCTCTGACTCCTCGGCCTATCTCCTTCTAAAATCTCCGGGGTGCACAGGAGCATCGCCAAAACCTACCCCCCCCACAACGAGGGAAAACCAAAATTAAACCGAATGCCGGAAGGGGGGCACACACAAAAGGTCGCCCCCACAAAGCGGGGAAGACCTTAATCCATCCAGTCTCCTGTGACATAGGCACACAGACAGAGGATAACAATCAAATAACCTCTGTCCAACTGGACACCCTTGGTGCAATGATAGAGAGGACAGCTCACCATAGCGAAAAGGCAATCCAAATAGCAGTAAACCAAGGCTTAAAAGAGAAATTGGGCGAAATGATCTCCATACTCTCTGCTGTCTTTGAAGACAAATTCGTTCAACTAAAGAAAACGTTACTTGAGGGCATAACACGACTAAATCCGCCCAGAACACAGGCTGTAAATAGTCAATCTACCTCTCATGAGGTACATTCTTCATCTTCTGTAACTGAACACTCTAACAACCCTATCGCAAACACTCTTATCCTCCCCTCTACAGCTATACCGGTAAATAAACAGGGTACTAAGGGGGAGATTAGACCAAATGTAATAGTGGAACAATCCCCAAGAGCTCCCGTAAGTTCCAACCAAAATAAAACGCCCGCTCCTAAAACCTTTCCATCCGTAAATAAAGACCGCCTAAACTTACCACCGGCTGCTCGCCCTTATGTCCTAGTCTTAACAGGTGTCCCACCCTTAAATAAAGACTCAACCGAAACTTGGGTTTCACTTAGAAATAAGGTTACGGACTGGCTCACCAAAAACACCTACTTTCACCCAAACCACATACATCAGATTTTGAAAGGTCAGAAGAGTGGCTTGGATCGGGGACTCCCAGAAAAAGTGTTCCGGAGATTGCATAGTTATTAATTTTAAATCACCAGGTCTAGTGCGCTCCCTCCTCAGGATTAATAGGGGAACAATACACGAAAACACAAACAATCAATTTGGTGTCACTCGATTTTTTCTACCTTACCGAGCAAACAAATTACCACAGAAGGAATGGGTGCATCTTCTTACAAAACAGATTTGAACAACTTGCCACACTAGAGGAGGTGGACTGACAACTAACACCCCCAGATAATCCCGTTCCCCCAAACGTTATCCTGACTCTTTCCACATCAAACGGACACCCTGAGTCCAACTACGATCACGGCAAGAAAACGGCACCTTCCATTTTTAGCCCCCCAGTGCTTTCAGTTCAAACAGGGCTTTCCCCCATCTCTAAATCCATCAGCGTCCCTGAAAACATAGCCCTTTTGATAGACAGATCACGCAGGGAGGACGACATCAGCCCACCTGTGGACCCCTTAGTAGCCAAATCAAACGCTCCAAGGATCCCCATTAGTCTTAATAAAACTTCTCCGAAGAATTCAGATCTAAACATAACTTTCTGGAAAATATCGGGCCTTCGATCAAAGATCCACAATGAAGGGTGGATAAATTTCATTAAAGAAAATGAAATCGTCGCCTTCCAGGAGACATGGGCAACCACCCCTATTCACATAAACGGTTACAAAACATTTTTCAGTCCAGCCTTAGCCTCAACATCAGGCAGAGCAAAGGGCGGATTAGCCACCTACGTTTCAAATCTAATCCCAACTTTGGAAGCTCATGCTCTCAAAAACGAGATACATTATCAGATATCACGAATAACCGTAAGTAGAATGCCACCAATCCTGATAGTCAATATTTACAATAATCTGACAGACCCCAGATTCATGGAGGTTACGAAAGAAATCCGACACTTTCTACAAAAACAAACTATCCATAGCAAAGGGAAAGAACCAATAATAATCTGGGGAGGTGACTTTAACCTTACACTATGCAAGAGCAGACATAATGGTAACTGTGGCTATATAGACCATCTAAATAATAATACCACTCATTTCTCGCACTCTCAAAAGGGGTCTTTTTTGAATGAGACTATGACCCTCCTTCAATTAGCCTTCGCAAACGAACTTATTGAGCCCTCAGCTGTCTTTGCCCCAACCTTTAATGGCAGAGGATTATCTTCTTGCATTGATTTTATCTTGGCAGGAAACATTTCCTCAGATCTGATCACTGCAGTCACTACTCATGATTGTGTATTCAGTGATCATTTCCCATTGTCCATCACCATTCAAACTACCGCTCCACAAAAAAAGGCTCAAACATTATATCACGAAGACAACATCTCAATGCCCCGTTCAAATGGTTACGCACTCAAATGGTCTCATATCGATCCCACCGTTATTTTAGAAACCATATTTAACACGGCGCGTCCAGCCTTTGCAGTTTGCTTAACGGAGACGTCATCTCCCAGTGAGATTGTAGCCAATCACGAGAAAATAATTTCTGAAGTAAAGAATGCCTTGACAGTGCTGCCCAACGGGCAGAAAATCCCAAAGGATACACCTAAGTTTCGGTGGTTTAATCCAGCCTGCACTATAGCTTACAAATCCCTTAAAAAAACCTTTAAAAAATCCCCAAGAAACGTTTCAGAGGTCTCACAAGCCAGGAAAATTTATAACAAAACAATTACATCCAGGAAAAAATAACTAAAAGAGGCACATTGGACTGCCCTACATGATAGTTGTTACAACAAAGATTCGGTCACCTTCTGGGAGATCGTGAATTTGTCCTTTCTCGCAGGTCCTAAAGAAAGTGGCACACTCGAAACAACTATCACTGAACAAGAGTGGGTCACCCACTTCTCTAAAAAAAATTCTATCCCAGATGGGATAAGTCGACAGACCCACATTCCTCCAATGGACCGAATCATCCCACTAGATATGGACTTCAACCTCGCCGAGGTGAAGATGGCCCTGAACGTAAGTAGATCAGGAAAGGCCCCGGGACCCGACGGTGTCCCTATGGACCTCTATAAATCGAATATCGATCTTTGGGCCCCTCTGCTACTTAACGTTCTAGAGGCAATGGGAAAGGTAGGATTACCAACTTCCTGGTCAGACTCGATTCTAGTCCCCATTTTTAAAAAGGGAAACAGGAATAGCCCTGCGTGCTACCGACCCATATCCCTACTGGATTCTTTAGGAAAAGCAGTGGGAAGAATCCTTTTGGCACGCCTACAAAACTGGGCAGAGGCAAACAATATTTTATCTGACCTTCAATTTGGCTTCAGGGAAGGAAGAGGCACCATCGAAGAGGTCCTTAACCTCACACTTCTGAGAGGGAAGTATGTCCATGCAAAGGGTGGCAGCCTCTGCATGGCATACGTTGATCTATCCGCAGCCTTCGACTGCGTAGCCCACAATAAGCTGTGGAGTATAATGACACAAATGGGAATTGACACTAACCTGGTAAATTATATCAGGGAAATTTACTCCAATACGACCACAAGAGTAAGATACGGCTTAGGGGGGCAGCTAACGTCATCATTTGGAGTCGAGCGGGGAGTCAGGCAGGGTTGTGTCCTGGCTCCTTTCCTTTTCAATCTGTACACAAACGGCCTAGAAGCAGCCTTGTTAAAGGGTAGCCAGGACCAACCATACGTTCAATCGCGCCCGATCCCCGCCCTCCTTTATGCGGACGACGCAGTCATAGTCGCCCGCACCCCCCTGGAGCTACAACGGGCCCTGGACAGATACAAAAACTTCATGAACCTTTTGGATTTAAATATCAATGTCAAAAAGACCTTTATAATGACATCAGGTGATCAATCTAGAAAAACAAAAAGCATTTACCTAAATGACATAAGAATAGAACACACTACCACCTTCCCTTACCTGGGAGTTGTAATAGACAAGAAAGGCACTTGGAAAAGCGCAACAGAAAATAGAAAATTACAATTTTTTAAAGCAACAACGGCCCTGACAGCTTTCGCCCGGAGACTGGGCAAGAGAGCCTCCAAAGAAATGCTTGACATTTATAACTCAAAATGCCTCAGCAAGGCAATTTATGGGGCAGGGATCTGGGGTAACGTACGAGTCGATTCAATCCAAAAGGTAGAAAACACTTTTTTGAAATTTTTGCTGGCAGTCCCATCGTCCACTTCAACTTTTAACATCCACAGCGAACTGGGCCTCCCATATATCACAGACGTGATACGAATGCAGCCAATTCTTTTATGGCACCGCGTCTGGTCTACGCCGGAATTAAAATTCACGCAGGCACTTATCTCTGATTGCATGAATCTGGATCACGGGTCCCAAATCACCTGGCTATCTTATGTTAAAAACGTTTTATTTGATTTGGGACTCGATCATTTTTTCTCTAACCCTTATAAATTAAATTTAATTCCGAGAAAGAAATTACGAGACATGTGCTTAAGCCACCTAGCAGACCTGCGTCTGGTCCTTGAATCAAGTAAAAACACTGTACAGCTCTTTCTTCCCATTCAGACCACAGACCAAATGGAGCCTTACCTGAATTCAAGTTCAAGTAATTTTGAGAAATTCTTACTGACAAGATTGCGATTTAATATGTTCCATCGGCTAATCACTTTTCCAACGATAAACGATTGGGCACCTCAACTGACCCTATGTCCGTGTGACGATCTTTCTGCCCAATTGACTTTGCACGTAATCATGTTTTGCAAATACTATACCGAACCAAGAAAGTTATATCTGATCCCTTTATTGAAACAGATGGGCCCAAATCAATGTCGACCGGCCCTAATGGTTCTCCAAATGTTAGAAACAGAACTATTGGCAAAAAACATCACAACGTTTTTAAAATTCTGTGTGCGACACAGAACAAACCTCTAAACGGAAACTTGTTCCCCCTCTAAACATCTAAAAAGACGGTCCTCAAGAATTACTTAAAACATACCCTACGAAGAATTGGGATCACCCCCCTACGCATCTTAAATCAGCTATTGGGGGGTTTGTTTTCGTTCCGTCTTTTTTTAATTTTTAACACCTACACAATTCTACTCACTGATTAATAGTCACGAAAGGCATATGAATACTTCTTTGCTAATTTGCACATATTTCCTCTCCAGTTAGGCAAAAAAACAAAATTATTTCTTTTAATGATCAACTCTTTCAATACTTTTTAAAATAAAAAATGTATTTTAAACTGTTGTCTAATGTATAATTGTAATTGCTTTTTTTTATGCAAATGCTTTTATGGTCTGTAAATGCCTTACCGAATAAAGCTTTTTCATCATCATCATTATGCATAAATCACATTTAGGAGTGCACCGTAGTAACACCCCTCCGATGCATACATCACCTTCAGCATAATCACATTAGGGCTTTGCGCCCTTCCAGTACCCAAAAGCGACCCGGCCAACTGGCCTTCCTGGGGGCCCCAAATGCCCTCTGTCCAAAATGTCAGGGCTCTAAATGTAGGGCCTTCCACTGGCCCTCTGGCTTCCTTGGTAGCGAAAGCAATATGCGTAGTGCACTGGGGGCAGGGGGTGCAACTCACCCCTTCCTCATCATCACCAAAATAAATGCCCCGTCATTGCAGCCTGAACTCTCGCGGTGCAGCTAATGAAATTGTCTGTGGCACCACTGTGCCTCTGGAGCCCCCCTCTGGGATTCCTAAAACAAAATTGCCCCCACGTTGCAGCTCCCCGTGCTCCTGCCTTGCAGCTGTGAAGAACAACCAGCACTGGCACCACTGTGCCTCGTGAGCCCCCTTTACCGGGGCTCTTCCGGTGCCTCCTCTCTGCACCACAATGCTTTCAATTCAGCCCCCCTCACTGGGGCTCCTTTGGCCAATGACTCCGTGGGCCAACCCTCTAAGAACTGGTTTTGCAGCATAGAGCATCTAAAAGGTACTGTCATCTCCCTTCATCTCCTGTAGATTATAGTCTGTAGTCACACCTTGTTTGTTTGAGAATATCTGGGAAAATTCTCAACCATTATTAAAATGAACAAAAGAAAAGGTCATATGGAAAAGGCGGGGTGGGGTTGTTGGGACCCTCAATGCCTTTTTAACAAGGGCTACGACTGTACTTACTCATGAAATTGAGATAACAGAGAGAAGGCTCTCCCTGGACACACTTATTGCTCAAAATCTTTCCTCCCTCGGAGGACGATCTCTGGAGGATGAACCCACCTTTTTTTGTGCAACCTATACCTGCATCTGATACCAGTATAGTGTCGAGCCCATCCTCGCCTACTAATCTCTCATCTGGATGTCGTGTAGTGAAGCTGAGACAGGTAGCGTCCTTTCATCTTGAGATCAGTAATTCATAGCCTCCAGTTAAGAAAAGAAGGGGAGGTGGAGCCCCGAAGCAAAAATATTGAAAGGGACACACCTAAAGAAAATCATTGGGACAGGTGATTTGTACTCAGGGCTTCCTGCACCAACAAGGTCTAAGGACACTATCATGCAAACCAATTTGGCAACTGATCATGACTCTGACCTCTTAAAGAGGATAGAAACTATGGTGACTGTGCTTTTAAATCCCATTTGGCATAAATTATCCCAAATTGAAGAAAGGTTAATATCTATGGAGACCCTGTGCTCAATGAACCAAACTCCTCCAAATATAGCCCAACTAAATGAGGAAGTTAGGATGTTTCCTCAGCCAGATGGGGTAGCTCTCCAGTCAACTGACGGGACGGGACCCTTTGTTCCGCATGTTTTCCAACAGGTAGTAGGGTTGTCCGCTCACTCGGTGGGCTATGGTAATAAATCTCCCAATAGGACGAGACCCATTGTATCTAATCAGCATCAGATTATGAACCAAACAGATCTAGGTGCCCCAGCCAATTCGTTAAGATAATCAGCTAACATCATCTTCAACACATGCCTCTCCTCATGTTATCCCTCAGCTTTACATCCATCTGCTCCTCCGGTAACTGACATTGCTTGTGTTCAACTGCCTATATATTCTGCTTCTCATAAAGTGTCTCCTGTAGTGTCTTCCCCCCTGTAAACTCTCAACAAAATCTAAGTCTGCAGACAGGTGGCTCAACCTTGCCTCAGTGCTCGATACTTTTAGAGAGAACCCCAGAGTCTGTTGTAGTGATTTCTTGGAACATCTCTGGTTATGATAAAAAAAATCCAACTTGGAGTGGTTGTCTTGTTAATGGCTAATGACATATTGTGCATTTAGGAGACATGGGAGGTTGACTCGATCCACCTGAAAGGGTATCGTTCATTTCACACGCCTGCTATACTCTCACCAGATGGTCGTGCAAAAGGTGGTTGTTAGACTTGGCACCATTGGCGTGGGTCTCCCTTCCATTTTTTCCTGTTGCCTCATCTGTTTTTGCTGGTCTAGGTGCTTTGGGCAATTTGACACTGCTGTTCAGTGCCAAAGTGCAAGTGCTCCCTTTTGTAAATTGATGTAATGGATTAGGGATTCCATGATTGGCTGATTTGATTTACTTGTCAGACCCTAGTACAGTGCACCATGTGTGCCCAGGGCCTGTAAATCAAATGCTGCTGGTGGGCATGCAGCACTGATTGTGCCACCCACAGAAACAGCTTGTAAAATGTGGCTCAGGCCTGCCATTGCAGAGCCTGTGTGCAGTCTGGGACTGCTGTGTTGACTTGGCAAGTGCACACTCTTGCCAGGGTGAACAACCATTACAACGCAACTTTTACAACGCACTGCCATTACAACGAAACTGTTACAACGCAAATGCTGTGACAACGCATGCCATTACAACGCAAGTCTTTACATCGACTTGCACTAGATGGCGTGCTAACATTAAAAATAGTGTAGTTTACTATCCAAACACCTTCCCTACTGCAACGTGGACTGGAGTTAGAATAGTAAATTACCCTTTTTTAATGTTAGTACGCCATCTACTGCAAGTCGATGTAAAGACTTGCGTTGTAAAGACTTGCGTTGTCACAGCATTTGCGTTGTAAAAATTTGTTGTAACAGCATGCGTTGTAAAAGCATGCGTTGTAACATCATACATCCTCTTGCCAGTCCCTAAACCTTCACTTTTCTACATGTTAGTCACCCCTAAGGTAGGCCCAAGGTACCCCTGTGGGCAGGGTTCATTGTATGTGAAAGGTAGGACATGCCCTGATGTGTGTGGCATGTCCTGATAGTGAAATACTGCCAATTTTGTTTTTCACGATTGCAAGGCTATCTGTTCCCAGGGGCAAGAATGGGCAGTTAGTTTATAGAATCTTATAAACATAAATTGCCCTAGGAACAAGATAGGAAAATAAAGTTTAGTATGCCTCAGCTCAGAATGGTAAAGTGCATCTTTCAGTGTGGGTGATTTTTACATTCTGTGTTTGAAAATAGCACTTTTATAAAGTGGGTATTTACTTGCTAACCATCCAGTGTGCCTCTGCTAGGTTTGTGTATTGCATGTCTGGCTTGTGAGTGACTGGAGCTGGGTGAGGGCTGTGGCTCTGGCAGTCTGATGAGTCAGGGCTGGGCTGAATGGGACCTGGGTTGAATTTAGAGTAGGGGGAGGAGATTTCTTTTCACCTGCCTGGGCCAGGTCTGCTTTCAACAATGCTGTCTCCACCTCCTGCCAGGAAGCTGCACCAGTGAGGATACAACTGGTTTTGGCTGGGTATAGACACTATCTGCCTTCAGAGAACAAAGAATTTGTGTGTATAAAAAGGGGGACCCAGACCCCAGAACTTTAGATCACTTTTGGGAAATCAAGAGAAAACCTTTGCCAAGGAGAAGAACCGGATAAGATGAGGAGTAATACTGCCCCTGTGCTGTTTGCTGTCTGGGGTTGGCCTGCAGTGGCTACTTGCTGCCAAGGAAATGAAAATAAGGACTTTGCTGTTTACTTTGTCACCTGCTTGAAGAAATGATCTCCAAGGGCTTGAAACTGAGCTTGCCTCCTGTCTGAAATCTCAGGGACACAAAGACTTCGCCACCAGCTCCCCTGAATTTCCTTGCTGGGAGTTCTAACCTGCAAAGAGGTGCCTGCTGCTGTTTAGGACCTCTGGAGACTGCTTGTCGCTGAGAGCTGGAAGATCGACTCAATGAAAAGAAGCATGTTGCATCCGCGCCTATTCCCGACGCATCGCTGAGCCACGGGGAAGAAGCGTGCCGCATCCGCACTTGGTTCCAACGCCTCGCTGAGCAACCAGGAAGAAGTGCGCCGCATCTACACCGGGTCCCGACGCATCACCGAGAAGACCATTGCAGCACCTGCCATGCGACTGCCAAAGATCACGCATCATACTGAACCGTCGTTTGACATCAAGCCGCCATTTTGTCGCACCGGATTGTCGCCACATATCGAGGCACCATCTTGTCGCATCGTGCCCAGAACGCAGTAAGAAACAGACGCGTCCCCTCCTCTCCTGTAAGGAACCCACGCATCACCTCCCCTGCGCTGCAGTAAGGAACCCACGCATCACCTCCCCAGAAGCAAGGAACTGACGCATCACCTTCCCTGCAACCCTTTTGTTTGATTTGCGTGACGCATCTAAGGTACTTTGTTGGAAAAGTGTTGCATTTACAACTTGCATTGAACTGAACTATTTCTAACATTTTGAAAGCCTTATTTTTAATAATGTATTGTGGATTTTTGTTGTTTGGTCTTGTTTAGATAAAGATTACTTATTTTTCTAAACAAGTGTGGTGTCCATTTGTAGTGGCTTCACTGTGTTACTGTATGATGTGTTCCCAAATGCTTTACACACTGTCTCTGAGATAAGCCGGTCTGCTCGTGCCAAGCTACCAAGGGGGGTAAGCAGGGGTTATTTTAGGATTGTATCCCTCTTACCCTGACTAGAAGCAAGGGCCCCTACTTGGACAAAGGTACCTACCTCTGCCAACTAGAGACCCCCATTTCTAACAGTAGTCTATTGACATTACTTTCCAATACTTTTCACTTGAAGGTGAAATCTTTTTTAAACACATCTCCATACTATCATATCATCCTTTTAGAGTTTCATAGCGATAAATACTTATACATTTTTATAATAACATATTTGGTAGTAATCAACCAGCGATTCTGGGCCCTCTGGGAAGAGATATCACTGACTTGGAGAAAGCATGTAACAAACCCTGAGATATAATCTGCCTCGGGGATTTCAACGCTCATCCATGCAATATGATTAAGACACTAGCGTGTGGGTTAGAAGACGATGATGGGGATTCAGTTCCCCATTTCAGCCATAATGACTATGGTAATGGATTCAATAGGCTATTCATTATAAATAATCTTGTTTTCTTAAATACTTTTGAAACCTTACCTGGCCAATTAAGCATTACATTTTCTAGTCGCTCCCACTCCTCGACGCTTGGTTATGTTTTGGTCTCTGACCCTATAAGGAAGTTTTTCTCGCAATTAAAGATTAACTTCTATGCTTTTAGCGATCATGCTGCAATCTCGTTTCTTATCCATTCTCTACCAAAAAGGGAATGTCCTGTTAAACTCCATATTAATCCAGTGATTGCAAGGGAGAATGGGATTGTCTTGAAGTGCTAAACTATGAAACTCTTCCAGCGACAGAAGAAGGCCATTCGTCTGCCTACACATGAGAGCAGCAAAGGACAACGTCTTGCCCACAGTCCTCGATATGAGGAAATGCGGCATTGCTAGATTTACAGTCTACGGTTCAAAGAGGCAGTCGTGACTCGCGGCACTTAATATTTGGGGGGGGGGTCGCGCGGGTGTTGTGGTGGGGGTCGCGTGGGTGTTGGAGGGGGGAGGGGGGATATGTGAAAAGTAACTTAGCTGACCGGGTCTGCCTCTGCTGCTCGGCCGGGTCTCGCGCCGCCTCCCGCGCCGCCTCTGCTGCTTTCAAACACAGGAACAGGCATGCTGCTCCCTCCCCTCCTGTGAAGGCAGCCTTGTGATTGGCGCTGAGCCCCGGGCGGCGCCCAGCCGGGCACCAGTAGGGACGCCATTTTCTCTATGTAGGCTGCATGCAGACTACATAGAGAAAATGAAGAGGTAATATGCCAACAAGGGATTTTATTTGAAAAAATTCTATTGTTGTTGTTTTTGGGAAATTAATTTGGTGGGTGAGTTCTAAACAAATACCAACCCATATGTCAATTGACTGAACCAATCAACAAATATATGAAATACACACACGGGAAATCTTTTTGTGAAATAATCACAGATCTTTTTATATATCAATTCAATTTAAAAGGAGTACAAATGAACAATTGAATGCGCAATGAATCATGAAAAAGGAGAAAATAAATATTATCCACATTTCATAACAAAACATCTATTCCACAAGGAAAAACAGGGATGAAGTCGACGTTTCGGTCTTAGATGGCATCAATCCGTCAGACCATCTTCAGGACAGTAGATATTGCATTAACCCCTTCGACGCGCATGCCGGAACGGTTCCGTCATGCACGTCGGTTGCGCTGTGCGCATGACGGAACCGTTCCGTCATGGCCCCGCCCGCGCACTGAACCTTCAGCGCGGCGCGGAAATCCGCGCGCGCTGAAGGGGTTAAAAAGGAAGACTCTTAGATGTTTATGCTTAATGCGAGAAAATGTTTCTTTTCGTAACCTGATGGTTTACGCTGGTTCAGATCCTGGTCCAGTTGCTGACTACAAATTAATGTAGAGGGGATGATCCTTCCTCTTATTTTTGGAAAGACATGACAACACCGTGGGGTAACACCATGAATGTGGCACTCTTGTGTGTCGAAAAGGAGGAGACTATCCTTCCTAATTTATTGTTCTTTTTTCGGAACTCTGCAGTGACAATTTCTGACCGAGAGTAAGGAAAGCTAACGCCAGTCCACATGAAGGAACAGATGTGGACTGGCGTTAATTTGTAGTCAGCAACTGGACCAGGATCTGAACCAGCGTAAACCATCAGGTTACGAAAAGAAACATTTTCTCGCATTAAGCATAAACATCTAAGGGTATTCCTTTTTAATGCAATATCTACTGTCCTGAAGATGGTCTGACGGATTGATGCCATCTAAGACCGAAACCTCGACTTCATCATCTATTTCCATAACATTAATTTTGTACAGTTGATTACTATTCTCTCAAAATGAGATAGAGCCCAGTTTTTCCTTGTGGAATAGATGTTTTGTCATGAAATGTGGATAATATTTATTTTTTCCTTTTTCATGATTCATTGCGCATTCAATTGTTCATTTGTACTCCTTTTAAATTGAATTGATATATAAAAAGATCTGTGATTATTTCACAAAAAGATTTCCCGTGTGTGTATTTCATATATTTGATGATTGGTTCAGTCAATTGACATATGGGTTGGTATTTGTCTAGAACTCACCCACCAAATTAATTTCCCAAAAACAACAACGATAGAATTTTTTCAAATAAAATCCCTTGTTTGCATATTACCTCTTCATTTAACCTGCCCAAGCCCTCAAGGGTATATTGGGTCTGTTTCCCTACGGTTACATTACATAGAGAAAAGGCACATGACGCATGACTGCTTTGGTCGGCCCTCAGGGCTGACCAAGCAGTCTGGGCACTTAGAGTGGTGCAAGCCACTCCTCTCTGACCCGCCCACATGCCCGCCCCAACCAGGCAATCCCTCCCACCCACCCCCTACCAGGCATACCCCTGACATCTGCTTTCTCGCAGCGCGAGAAGCAGGAAATAAAATGGTATTTTTAAATACCGTTTTATTTTCTGGCGCAGCGAGAAAGCGGTAGGGCGGCACCCCAACGCCCTAATGGAGCGGCCGCCACTGGATCTCCATTGTCAGAGGATGCAAATCTTGGCTGTGGCCAAGGCTGTGTGGAGAAGTCAACGCTGTGTCCGCGAGAGCTCCAGTGAGTTCCGTGTATCATGGAGGAGAATAGCTGAGGGGGTGAGTGGTAGGTGAAGAGGCATGGAGATAATCGGAACTAGTCTGACATTGGACCATAAGGGTTGTATTGAAGGGCAGTCACATATTATATGGGTTGTATCGCAGTGGGTGCTTGCACATCTCCAACAGTTTGTGGGCTGGAGGAGGCCTGCTCTGTTCAATTTCATTGGTGTCCAATGAAAATCATGTAGTGTCTTAAAAAGGCAGAACTTCAGTTGGGCCTCTCTGGTGCCCCTATCCAAGGCCACTAGGGAATCTGCCCACTTGTCTTCTTCGTATGTGACTAGCAGATGGGCTTGCAATCTGGCATATACAGCTTGCAGTAGGGGCTGGGAGAAGAGATGGGATGAAAGTGTACCGTACAGTCCTAACATCACCCCTTTGTATTTCCCCCATACATGTAGATAGGCTACTACTGGTGAGGACTGTAGAGACAACGAACGGGGACCCAGGCATCCCCTCAGGCAGTGTTGCAGTTGCATGTAATGCCAGGATTGGTTTATATAAAGGCTGAATTGTTCCTTCTGCTGCTCAAAAGATTTGAAGTCCCCATTGAGGAGGAGCTGATCAAGAGTGTGTTTATCCTCTTCCTTCCATTGGGTCCAGGACAGTGCCTGTCCGTCAATGGGTATGCTGGCATTCCTCCACAAGGGGGCTTTCTCATGGAGTCTTTGGTTCATCCTTAGTATGCCATGCATGCGCTGCCAGGCCCTATGCATAGCGTGCAACACCGGATGGATAGGGTTATGTTGACAGATCCAGGCCCCGTGTAAGGTAGAGAGGCCTGGGTCTGCTGATAGTAGGTTCCGCTCTATGTGTACCCATTGCAGTGGGAAGGATATCCATGTATGGCTGCTTTGGTAGTGCCGGTCGAGATGGGACGAGAAATCGTCGATGATATCGAGCAAGGACAGTAGGGAGCATTGCAAATCAGTGAGGGTGAGCAGAACATCATCTGCATAAAGATAGAGATTGGAGTGGTCCGTAGGGAGAGGAATGCCTATGATGCTGGCAGAACTGCAAATGGTAGAAGCTAGGGGTTCCATGGCCAGAAGAAAGACGGAGTGGGGAAAGGGGGCAGCCCTGATGTGTTCCCCGATTGATCAGGAAAGGTTCGGATAGGAAGCCCCGCAGTTAACCTGGGCAGTGGGTACATTCATACAACAGTTGCACCAGAGCGATAAATCTCCCAAGCCGTAGCGCTCCATCACCTCAAAGAGGTAACTCTATTTGATGCAGTTAAGTGACTTTTATGCGTCATGGGAGAGGGCCAATGCATCAGTCTGGAGATCCTTGGATGACCAAAGAGTGTGTGCCAAGATGCTAAGGTGCTTTCGGGAAGACTGGCCTGTAATGAAACCTACTTGTGTGTGGTGCATTAGAGTGAGGAGGACATTGCGCAGGCGGAATGCTAAAAGGCTGGCCAGGATTTTGATGTCACAGTTTAGCAAGGAGATAGGCCGGTAGCTACAGCATAATAGGGGATCTTTCCCAGGTTTGGGTAGGACAGCAATCACCAGCTTGTTGGACAGGGGACCCAGGGAGGACGTCCGTTCTGCCTCCTGAAAGGCGACCTGCAGGGTGTCAACTTTCTCCTCCCCAACCTCCTATAGAAATCTGCCGGAAAGCCATTTTCCCAGGGGCTTTACGGAAGGTTAGTTTGGCTATTACGAGTGCTATCTCCTCTTTGCTGAACTACCCCTACACAAGGTTTCTGCCCTTCTCGGAGAGATGGGGAAGGTCCACCTCTCAAGAAAGTAGTCATTCGATCCCCCCTGGCTGGTTCTCCAGGAGTATATAGGGATTTGTAGAATGAGGCTAATTCGTTCACAATGTCTTGGGGATGGGTGAGGGTTTCTCCCCCTGCCGATTTTATAGCAGGGATGCCCATGTTTGCTTCCCTTTGACAGAGCTGTGCTGCCATCAGTCATCCCTATATTTCCCCTTGTTCAATATGTCACCCTTTCATCCATTGCAAAGTATATTCGCTTTAGAGGTAAAGAGGCCATTTAGAGCCATCCAAGCCTGTTCTAGGGATCTATGGTGCTGAAGAGTAGGGTGGGACATGTTCAACTTTTTAAATACACTGCACCCTACTCTTGAGGCTGTCCAGGACCTACCTTAGGGGTGACTTATATAATATTAAAAAAGAACGTTTATTTTGCTGAGTCAAAATTGTATTTTAAAATTGCACACACAGGCTCTGCAATGGTAGACCTGAGCAATGTTTAAAGGGCTACTTACATGGGAGGCACAATCAGTGCTGCAGGCCACTAGTAGCGTTTAATTTACAAGCCCTGGGCACAAGTAGTGCACTACACTAAGGACCTATAAGTAAATTAAATATGCCAATTGGATATAAGCCAATGTTCCCATGTTTTGAGCAGAGAAAACAAGCACTTTAGCACTGTTAAGCGTTGGTAAAATGTGCAGAGTCCTAAGGCCAGCAAAACATGAAGTCAGCAAAAGAAGGTGGTCTGAAAGCAAAACGTTTGGGGATTACCCTGCAGAAAGGGCCTGGTCCAACCGTGGGTTTTATGCATGTAGGAGTCCGAATGAGCAGAGGTGTCTGGAAGGTTTGTTGAAAGAAGATGCAATTTTTGCAGGTATGCTGCCCAAGTGTCATGTAGTGACTTGAAAGTATGAGTGAAGAGTTTGAATTGTGCCCATTTTGTGAATAGGGAGCCAGTGGAGCTCTCTTAGATGTGGTGGGATGTGAGTGCAGTGTGGGAGGTGGAGAGCAGTTCTGGCAGCCAATTTCTGGATGGTCTGCAGACTTCTGGTGAGTATTTTGTTGACCCTGACATAGAAGGTGTTCCCACAGTCCAGCTTCCACCGCCCTTCAATGCAAAATGTAACAGGTAATTGTTTAATTTATAGGGTACATAGTTCTGAAATTATCCCATTTCCTTTACGTACCTTTCTATTCCTGATTTACAGGAAAAGAAAAGATGCAGTGTATAGAAAGCCCTGGAACATCATAATCCTAGGCCATGCCCAACCAAACAAGGCAGCCCTCTATGGGGCTCGAGCACTTCTATGTGACAGGAAATTATTTGATGGGCATATCAATGGTTCAGCTTCTTATTAGTGTTGTGTTTATTTTCCCCCTTGTGAGTCCTCTACAGCTTTCATTCCTCTTTCCCCGCTCTTACTGCTTTGCAATGTCTCTCATGGATCATGGCACTGTGAGAGTATTCAGAGGCAGTTTACTACCAGGGGATCATGGTGGCAGAACAAACATCTCCCTGAAAGGCCATCACTTAAGTTCAATTCTCGTTGGAGAGTACTTCCTCTGCTTTTGTTTTCAACAGAAGAAATATGCATCGAAGAACCACTAAGCAGACCCTTCAGCATTCTGCAATTCGTGAAATTATCGCGAAATCAGATGAGGAGCAAGATGAACGCAATATGTATGGTCTCCCAGCAGACATGCACACCATTATTGGCAGTAGGCACACAGGTACAGCCCATCAGGAAATGCAGTGAGGTTTAGGGAGCAGAAATAGGCTACGCCAAACTTCCTCTCATAAAGCATGGCTTCTGCAAGCAGACTGGTCAGGGATGTTTGTGCTTTGGCTGCGGGCCTCATGTCAATTAAATTATTCTTTGCCTGTGGCACTCATGGATCCGAGAGTTGTCTTGCCTTGTTTTCTACGGGAGGGTGTTCTAGCCCTATGTCCTCGCACCCAGGAAGGAGATTATTTTAATCAGCAGGCTGCCAGACACTGAGGCGGAGGCGGCAGCATAGGTTTTTTATCTTTCTGCGCTTGCGGTAATCATGTGTTTTTGGGCCCGACTGGAACCTGGGCAGTCAGGCCTCTTCTGCGTTCCGAGTCTTGATGATGGGCCAAACCCCCACCTCTTCAGCCCTGCAGGTGCCTCTTGCTAGAGACATTGCTGGCAGGGGCCTCCTGCTTGCAGGTCCATATTCATGTTATGTTGTCACTCTAATTATCTGTGTTGCAGCATGGTTTCTAGTTCTTCAGCTCTGCAAGAGGGCAGCAGACACCTGACTCCCCATAAGAGTGCAAAACAAAACCTTGAGGCAGCAAAAAAGCCTGTCGCATAGAGTGGGCAGCAGCAAATTATGGTGGCAAGATCGACATCCTCCTGAAAAGTGCACAGAGGATGAAAGCTGGACATTTGAAAGGCTGCCCACAGAGTGGAGTAAGTAGTTTGACATCTAAAGCTTCTCGTAGAGGCATCATTCAGTGCAGCAATTCCCATAGGAAGGTCCCTCACTTTATTCCTTTGTCACTGTTTTTTGAGTTCTGTTTTCTTTGACTGTCACTGAATCTAGTGACAGTATTTATGGTTGAATATATTAGTCTTGCTGGATTAAAACAAGGCAATCTAGTGATGGTATTTATGGTTGAATATATTAGTCATGACGGATTAAAACAAGACAATTTCTATCCCCATTCCGCTTTGGGCATATGGAAGTTACTGGCATGTCATGGAGGGGAAATTATCCTGTACTGTCACTTCTCTGTGGGGCTCATTTATGAGTCCTTGCGTCACTTTTGCGCCGCCGGTGCGTCACTTTTTGTGATGCATCAGCGGCGTAAAAACTGGACCTTGTTGCACCATATTTACAAAGTGACGCATCTAGGTAGATGCATCACTTTGTAAACCCCTGCGCTACATTATACCTGCGTCAGGTATAATGTATGCAGGGTGGGCGTTCCCACGTAAGTAAGCATCGTAGAAGTAACGCAGTGAAATCTACGAGATTTCACTGCGCCACTTCTAGGGTGCAAATGCGTCAATATCTTGCGCCTGCCTCACAGCAGGCGTAAGACTGACGCAGGCCCTTTCACATGGGGCTTGCCCCATGTAAAAGGACACATTGCTGGAGTTGCGTCACTTTTGTGACACACTCCAGCAATGCGTCACTTTTGCGCCTACAGATACGTCAGAAATACTGACGTATCTGTGACTCCTTGCGACATGATGCGTCATACTGTAAATATGACGCATCATTGGAGTCGCAGGGAGGGCGCAGTGAAAAGTGACGCATCACTGGTTTCACGCAGTGATGCGTCACTTTTCATAAATGAGGCCCTAAGTGTTTTGTGAAATAAGTTAAACACTTCTACAACATCTTGAAAGAAATCCAGAAGTGGCAATCACGGATCGGGAGTGTCAAGGCAAGTGGGGGGGGGGGGATCCGGGGGGATTCGGGGGAGAAAAAAAAATGAAAAAAACATACCTGCTCGCCGCTCTCCTACTCTCTCCTGGATCGTCTCAGTCTCTCATCTCCGGGGCCGGAACGGGAAGCAGCCAAGCTCCCTCCACAAAGCAAATCACAATGCTGCAATGCAGCGCTGTGATTGGTCTGAGCACCGTGGATCGGCGCTCAGCCAGGGAATTTAGGCCTGGGCATGTTCTCCACACAGGCTGTAATTCAGCCTGCATGGAGAACATGCGAAGTGCACAGAAAACTGTTTATTGGGTGTTCTAATATGGTGTTTTATGATTGATCAAAATATAGCATCTATATCCTGGACGAAGTGTTGAGATGTCTTTCCACTGTATGATATACATTCCATCCAACAAATTTCACAGGTCGTAGATTATTTCTAGAGGATCTATCCACAGGATTAATCCCTTCAAAAGTGTAGTTTATCTCAGGTGGGGTTATGGTTAACTTTGGCCTGGTCAAGGGGCCCTCGGAATATATCTGTATGTTCGATATTTTGGGCCAGATTCACAAAGTTAAACTTAAACTTTTGTGTAAGTTTACTTATTGTTTGCTATTCACAAATGTTAGAAATGGGATTTCTGGTTGGCTAGGGCATGAGCCAAAGCCAGGCAGAAACCACCACTCTAGTCAGGGCAAGGGAGTTACATGCTGAAGATAATCCCTGCTCACCCCTTGGTAGCTTGGCATGAGCAGTCAGGCTTATCCCAGAGGCAATGTGTAAAGTGTTTGTTCAACACACACACACAGTAGCAACACACTAGGCACACTACAAAAGAAACTCTACAGAAGGTTATATCAAAAATAGCCTTAGTATTATCCAAAACACATTAGAATCATGATCACACATATACACTGTGCCAGCTGGAACCAGGTAATAAATTACAGGGGATTATATACATGACAGGGCCGATCGAGCCACTGTCAGAACCTTTAGAAAGCACCAGTAGCAAATATAAAACACCTAGTAACTACTGGCAAAATCTGTACTCAGCATTATCACTAGCAACATAAATGTATTATGTCTGCATCACATTAGGCATAAACACATTATGCATAAATCACATTTAGGAGTGCACCGTAGTAACACCCCTCCGGTGCATACATCACCTTCAGCATAACCACATTAGGGCTTTGCGCCCTTCCAGTACCCAAAAGCGACCCCAGCCAACTGGCCTTCCTGGGGGCCCCAAATGCCCTCTGTCCCAAATGTCAGGGCTCTAAATGTAGGGCCTTCCACTGGCCCTCTGGCTTCCTTGGTAGCAAAAGCAATGTGCGTAGCGCACTGGGGGCAGGGGGTGCAACTCACCCCTTCCTCATCATCACCAAAATAAATGCCCCGTCATTGCAGCCTGCACTCTCGCGGTGCAGCTAAGGAAATTGGCTGTGCCACCACTGTGCCTCTGGAGCCCCCCTCTGGGACTCCTAAAACAAAATTGCCCCCACGTTGCAGCTGCCCGTGCTCCTGCTGTGCAGCTGTGAAGAACAACCAGCACTGGCACCACTGTGCCTCGTGAGCCCCCTTTACCGGGGCTCTTCCGGTGCCTCCTCTCTGCACCACAATGCTTTCAATTCAGCCCCCCTCACTGGGGCTCCTTTGGCCAATGACTCCGTGGGCCAACCCTCTAAGAACTGGTTTTGCAGCATAGAGCATCTAAAAGGTACTGTCATCTCCCTTCATCTCCTGTAGATTATATTCTGTAGTCACAGCTTGTTTGTTTGAGAATATCTGGGAAAATTCTCAACCATTATTAAAATGAACAAAAGAAAAGGTCATATGGAAAAGGCGGGGTGGGGTTGTTGGGACCCTCAATGCCTTTTTAACAAGGGCTACGACTGTACTTACTCATGAAATTGAGATAACAGAGAGAAGGCTCTCCCTGGACACACTTATTGCTCAAAAACGTTCCTCCCTTGGAGGACGATCTCTGGAGGATGAACCCACCTTTTTTTGTGCAACCTATACCTGCATCTGATACCAGTATAGTGTCGAGCCCATCTTCGCCTACTAATCTCTCATCTGGATGTCGTGTAGCGAAGCTGAGACAGGTAGCGTCCTTTCATCTTGAGATCAGTAATTCATAGCCTCCAGTTAGGAAAAGAAGGGGAGGTGGAGCCCCGAAGCAACAATATTGAAAGGGACACGCCTAAAGAAAATCATTGGGACAGGTGATTTGTACTCAGGGCTTCCTGCACCAACAAGGTCTAAGGACACTATCATACAAACCAATTTGGAAACTGATCATGACTCTGACATCTTAAAGAGGATAGAAACTATGGTGACTGTGCTTTTAAATCTCGTTTTGCATAAAGTATCCCAAATTGAAGAAAGGTTAATATCTATGGAGACCCTGTGCTCAATGAACCAAACTCCTCCAAATATAGCCCATCTAAATGAGGAAGTTAGGATGTTTCCTCAGCCAGATGGGGTAGCTCTCCAGTCAACTGACGATACGGGACCCTTTGTTCCCCATGTTTTCCAACAGGTAGTAGGGTTGTCCGCTCACTCGGTGGGCTATGGTCAAAAATCTCCCAATAGGACGAGATCCATTTATCTAATCAGCATCAGATTATGAACCAAACAGACCTAGGTGCCCCAGCCAATTCATTAAGATAATCAGCTAACATCACCTTGAACACATGCCTCTCCTCATGTTATCCCTCAGCTTTACACCCCTCTGCTCCTCCGGTAACTGACATTGCTTGTGTTCCACCGCCTATATATTCTGCTTCTCATAATGTGTCTCCTGTTGTGTCTTCCCCCTGTAAACTCTCAACAAAATCTAAGTCGGCAGACAGGTGGCTCAACCTTGCCTCAGTGCTCGATACTTTTAGAGAGAACCCCAGAGTCTGTTTTAGTGATTTCTTGGAACATCGCTGGTTCTGATAAAAAAAAGTCCAACTTGGAGTTGTTGTCTTGTTAATGGCTAATGACATATTGTGCCTTTAGGAGACATGGGAGGTTGACTCGATCCACCTGAATGGGTATCGTTCATTTCACACGCCTGCTATACTCTCACCAGATGGTCGTGCAAAAGGTGGTTGTTAGACTTGGCACCATTGGCGTGGGTCTCCCTTCCATTTTTTCCTGTTGCCTCATCTGTTTTTGCTGGTCTAGGTGCTTTGGGCACTTTGACACTGCTGTTCAGTGCCAAAGTGCAAGTGCTCTCTTTTGTAAATTGATGTATTGGATTAGGGATTCCATGATTGGCTGATTTGAGTTACTTGTCAGACCCTAGTACAGTGCACCATGTGTTCCCAGGGCCTGTAAATCAAATGCTGCTGGTGGGCTTGCAGCACTGATTGTGCCACCCACAGAAACAGCTTGTAAAATGTGGCTCAGGCCTGCCATTACAGAGCCTGTGTGCAGTCTGGGACTGCTGTATTGACTTGGCAAGTGCACACTCTTGCCAGTCCCTAAACCTTCACTTTTCTACATGTTAGTCACCCCTAAGGTAGGCCCAAGGTACCCCTGTGGGCAGGGTTCATTTTATGTGAAAGGTAGGACATGCCCTGATGTGTGTGGCATGTCCTGATAGTGAAATACTGCCAATTTTGTTTTTCACGATTGCAAGGCTATCTGTTCCCATGGGCCAGAATGGGCAGTTAGTTTATAGAATCTTATAAACATAACTTGCCCTAGGAACAAGATAGGATAATAAAGTTTAGTATGCTTGAGCTCAGAATGGTAAAGTGCATCTTTCAGTGTGGGTGATTTTTACATTCTGTGTTTGAAAATAGCACTTTTATAAAGTAGGTATTTACTTGCTAACCATCCAGTGTGCCTCTGCTAGGTTTGTGTATTGCATGTCTGGCTTGTGAGTGACTGGAGCTGGGTGAGGGCTGTGGCTCTGGCAGTCTGATGAGTCAGGGCTGGGTTGAATGGGACCTGGATTGAATTTAGAGTAGAGGGAGGAGATTTCTTTTCACCTGCCTGGGCCAGGTCTGCTTTCAACAATGCTGTCTCCACCTCCTGCCAGGAAGCTGCACCAGTGAGGACACAACTGGTTTTGGCTAGGTATAGACACTATCTGCCTTCAGAGAACAAAGAATTTGTGTGTATAAAAAGGGGGACCCAGACCCCAGAACTTTAGATCACTTTTGGGAAATCAAGAGAAAACCTTTGCCAAGGAGAAGAACCGGATAAGATGAGGAGTAATACTGCCCCTGTGCTGTTTGCTGTCTGGAGTTGGCCTGCAGTGGCTACTTGCTGCCAAGGAAAGGAAAATAAGGACTTTGCTGTTTACTTTGTCACCTGCTTGAAGAAATGATCTCCAAGGGCTTGAAACTGAGCTTGCCTCCTGTCTGAAGTCTCAGGGACACAAAGACTTCGCCACCTGCTCCCCTGAATTTCCTTGCTGGGAGTTCTAACCTGCAAAGAGGAGCCTGCTGCTGTTTAGGACCTCTAGAGACTGCTTGTCGCCGGGAGCTGGAAGATCGACTCAATGAAAAGAAGCATGTTGCATCCGCGCCGATTCCCGACGCATCGCTGAGCCACGGGGAAGAAGCGTGCCGCATCCGCACTTGGTTCCGACGCCTCGCTGAGCAACCAGGAAGAAGTGCGCCGCATCTACACCGGGTCCCGACGCATCACCGAGAAGACCATTGCAGCACCTGCCATGCGACTGCCAAAGATCACGCATCATACTGAACCATCGTTTGACATCAAGCCGCCATTTTGTCGCACCGGATTGTCGCCACATATCGAGGCACCATCTTGTCGCATCGTGCCCAGAACGCAGTAAGAAACAGATGCGTCCCCTCCTCTCCTGTAAGGAACCCACACATCACCTCCCCTGCGCTGCACTAAGGAACCGACGCATCACCTCCCCGGAAGCAAGGAACTGACGCATCACCTTCCCTGCGACCCTTGTTTGTTTTGCGTGACGCATCTAAGGTACTTTGTTGGAAAAGTGTTGCATTTACAACTTGCATTGAACTGAACTATTTCTACCATTTTGAAAGCCTTATTTTTAATAATGTATTGTGGATTTTTGTTGTTTGGTCTTGTTTAGATAAAGATTACTTATTTTTCTAAACAAGTGTGGTGTCCATTTGTAGTGGCTTCACTGTGTTACTGTATGATGTGTTCACAAATTCTTTACACACTGCCTCTGAGATAAGCCGGTCTGCTCGTGCCAAGCTACCAAGGGGGGTAAGCAGGGATTATTTTAGGATTGTATCCCCCTTACCCTGACTAGAAGCAAGGGCCCCTACTTGGACAAAGTTACCTACCTCTGCCAAATAGAGACCCCCATTTCTAACAGTGGTCTATTGACATTACTTTTCAATACTTTTCACTTGAAGGTGAAATCTTTTTAAGCACATCTCCATACTATCATATCATCCTTTTAGAGTTTCATAGCGATAAATACTTACACATTTTTATAATAACATATTTGGTAGTAATCAACCAGCGATTCTGGGCCCTCTGGGAAGAGATATCACTGACTTGGAGAAAGCATGTAACAAACCCTGCGATATAATCTGGCTCGGGGATTTCAACGCTCATCCATGCAATATGATTAAAACACTAGCGTGTGGGATAGTAGACGATGATGGGGATTCTGTTCCCCATTTCAGCCATAATGACTATGGTAATGGATTAAATAGGCTATTCATTATAAATAATCTTGTATTCTTAAATACTTTTGAAACCTTACCTGGCCAATTAAGCATTACATTTTCTAGTCGCTACCACTCCTCGACGCTTGGTTATGTTTTGGTCTCTGACCCTATAAGGAAGTTTTTATCGCAATTAAAGATTAACTTCTATGCTTTTAGCGATCATGCTGCAATCACGTTTCTTATCCATTCTCTACCAAAAAGGGAATGTCCTGTTAAACTCCATATTAATCCAGTGATTGCAAGGGAGAATGGGATTGCCTTGAAGTGGGAGAGAGTTGATTTTGTGAAGTTTCTGTGTAACATAGTCCCCAAAGGAACCTCACAGATAATGACATGTTTAGATCCAAAATTTGATGATGGCATAATTACAACGTTTGAGCTAATCCTAGTGGAAATTAAAAATAATTTAATATGTTTTATACGTAATGGGTATCAAAAGAAGCCCACGTGGTTTGATATGGCCCTAAAGTCCAAACCTCGAGACCAAATTTTGGTCAAGTATTTACGTCAGCTTTACAAGAAAGCAAGGTTATCAAGGCTAAAACCTCTAAAAGAAGACTGGTGGGAAAGCCTGGAAAAGGCTGCCTTTTTAAATAGCTCACAGATGTTTTGGTCATTAATCAATGCACCATTTTTAAGGGATGAGCAGAGGTTGACAACAGACAGTCACGTAGATCAGGAGGCATGAGTTACACACTTTGAAGGCCTATTTGGAATTACCGAGGAGGTAACCAAGTCTAGCTGATACAGGAAGTAATGTACTGTTTACACTAGAAGATATAAAATACGCCATTAACCAGTGTAAAAGAGGGAAGGCACCTGGACCCAACGGTGTCCCAATTGATCTTTTCCTAGATAACCAAGATCTCTGAGCCCCGCTTCTAACAAATGTTTTGTATTAAATAACTCAAATAGGTGTTCCTCCCTCATGGAAGACAACTGTAATTGTGCCTATTTATAAAAAGGGGGATAGATCAATTCCAAAAAACTATAGGCCCATATCTCTGATAGATTCTACCACTAAATGAATGGGCTGGCTACTTTTGAACAGGCTTGAGGAATGGGCTTTGGAAAAGAACCATATGATTCCATGTCAATATGGTTTTAGAAAAGGAAAAGGCACAGTGGATCAGTGCTTGAATCTGAATCTAATAATGGCCGAATATACAGCAGCTAAGAACGGTCACCTATACCTTGCCTTCATGGATCTGTCGTCAGCCTTTGACTGCGTGGCACAGTCTAGACTGTGGCAGATCATGGAGGTAATGGGGATTGATATACAGATTAGTAATATAATCCGTGACCTTTATACTGGCGCTACTGCCTGTGTTCGCTTTGGCAAGGGAGGAGAATGCACTAGGCACTTTAAAATTACTAGAGGTGTGAGGCAGGGGTGTGTCCTTGCCCACTTTTTATTTGCACTATACACAAATGGTGTAGAATCTGCCTTATTAGGATCCACTCCAGATGTCCCCTACATTAATTCAACACAAGTACAGATACTCCTTTACGCAAACGACACAGTGATTTTGGCACATATTAGTATAGAGCTGCACCGACTGGTAACGAAATATACAAATTTTGATGAATAATCTGGACATGAAAATCAATTATTCTAAGTCTTTTGTTCTTGTTGCAGGCCCAAAACAACGGAAACAGTCACAAATTCATATTGTAGGGGGGAAGCTAGCTGTTGTGGACTCTTAACTATTTGGAGGTCATGTTTGATCGACATAATAATTGGCGAAGCATGGTTTCTCATAGGGGTTTACAGATGGAAAAAAAATATTGGGGCTCTCTTTAAATTCGCCAAAAAAATCGGCTCCTAACCCATTGAAGTGGTAAAGAATACAACAAAGAGAAAGGATGGTTGGGTATCAGTTGCGCAAAGTTGTGGTAAAATCTATTTGAATATATTTGTTTGCTCCAAGGATAAGGTATTGGCCATCCACCAATTACCAGCAATGTAAACCGAGTCTATTCCATTGAACACAACAAAGAGGGATATGTCCTGAGCAAAAATTCACAATAATCAAGCACAGTTCTTAAATAAGTGTGGACACAGAGGATCTTCTTAGTCTTCTTTATTCTTTCATATTCCTTCATAAAAAGTCCTAGCCACCAACACGTGTTTCGTCTCTATGTGGTGTGAGCCACAAAATACCTCAGGGCAAAATACACATAGCGTTCAAAAGCATCTTGCAAAAGCAGTCTATCCAATATTGGGATATTATCCATACATCAAAGTTCCTATTGTGTTGTTAGTGTCTCGATCTGATAGAAAGTGTAGGGGCATATCCACCAATTCTATGTGTCAAGATTTCATCTCATCACCGTAGTCTAACAACGCCATCCTACAAGAATATACTTGGAGCACGCCGGTGTCAGACTACGGTGACGAGATGAAATTTTGACACATAGAATTGGTGGATATGCCTTCGTAGGCACCAACGGTGCTCCACCCCCGGCCCTCTACTCATGGGGTGAGGTCTCTGCCGTCTCTTGGCCGATCGCCAGCATGGGGTAGACTCCCGCCTGGCTTCTGCTTCATGGAATGGAACCCGCAAGGCTCCGATTCTTTTGACACAGGTGGCGCTTCCACCGGCACACATGGGGGCCCCTCCTTCCTCCAGGGACACCCGGACTGGCTTCCGGCGACTTCCTTCCTGCCGGCCGGCCATGGCCCCAACCAGGCACAGCCG
This sequence comes from Triturus cristatus, assembly GCF_964204655.1. NCBI lineage: Eukaryota > Metazoa > Chordata > Amphibia > Caudata > Salamandridae > Triturus > Triturus cristatus. The sequence goes on along the minus strand of NC_140592.1, from coordinate 1,116,319,746 downwards.
CCTGGCTTCCGGGTCGCTGCTCTTGGTGTGGCGGCCTCTTGGCACGAAAGAAAAGCAGCAATGTGGGGTGGATTTCCGCTCCACCACAATGTGGGGTGGGCTCCCGCTTGGCCACAGTGCCGGGTAGGCTCCTGCCTCAAAAGGAGCATAAACGCAGGGTGAACTCCTGCTGCACCAAAATGCGGGGTGGGCTCCCGCTCCTTCTGGGAAGCACAACAAAAATGCGGGATAGGCTCCCCTCGCGCTGCACTCTCCCTGTCCTTGGAGAAGATATAGAGCTCACGAGGTGCTCAGTCCCAAAGGTTTAGAGGAGCACTGCTGGGCCCAGGCAGGCCAGCTCACAGGGCCCTATAGCAGAGGGGCAGTCCCTCGTGGCAGTTCTTCCTGGGGCCCAGCAAGCAACACCTCAAAAACAGCACAAGGAAGCACACTTTCATGGGGTCACAGCCCCAGTATATACACAGCATTTCTCTTTGTCTGCCCTGGCACAGGGCTTGGGGGAACCCGTCTCAACTGGTTCTGGGGGGTGTTAAAGTAATCTGTATACCAGGCTTCCACCCTCCTGTACCAGATTGGGCTTGGTCATAAGACACACCACAGGGGGGCGGAGCCAGCATTCACCTAGACAGGCACAGACCTATTCAGGGTCAGGGGACTACTCCTTTCAATACTCCAAATGCAGACCTTCCATTCAGCCTAGTGCTAACTCACCCTGCCCTCCCTGGAGCCACACACCTCACCAGCCCCTGTCACTCGAGAGCCAGACATGTAATACACATCAGGCAAGTAGACACATAGCACACAGAAATGCCAACTTCTAAAAGTGGCATTTCTAAAATAGTGATAATAAATCTGCGCACACCATTGCGTAGCAATTTATTATCACTATTCTAAACATACCCAACTTGACCACGTTGCTCCTCTCATATCAGGAATTACCACTGAAACAATTATCAGGAAATCGCCAATGAATTCCTATGAGAGGGCAGCCTCACAGCAGTGAGAAACCAACATGGCTGTTTGTCACTACCAGGACATGTCACGCACTTAAGGTACATGTCCTACCTTTTACCTACAATGCACCCTGCCCATAGGGCTAGCAAGGGCCTATCTTAGAGGGGACTGACATGCAGTAAAAGGGGAGTCACAGACGTGGCACACACTTTAGGTGTCACATCACAGCGGCAGTAACACTGCGCGCAGAGGCCCTGCAATGGCAGAGGCCTGAGACAGGTTTGAAAGGCTACTTTGGTGGGTGGCGCAATCAGCGCTGCAAGCCCACCAGTAGCATTTAATTTACTGGCCCTGGGTATCTTAGATACCACTTTACAAGGGAATGACAGGTAAATTAAATACGCCAAACAGGTCTAGGCCAATCTTACAATGTTTACCACAGAGAGCACCACAGAGCACACGTACTTCACACTGGACAGCAGTGCTAAAGTGCCCAGAATCCTAAAACCACCAACACTATGTCAGAAAAAAGGCTAGGAGGAAGGCAAACAATGACCCTGCAAAAGGGGCCACTGCACAAAGAACAATTGATGGACAGAATGCAGAACAATGTCATTCATTCACCCCAGTACAGAGATCTGGGCCTAAATCCATCGTTTTTTTGCTCACCATGCCATTCCAGTTTGGACCCAGCCATATGCAAATTAGTCTTGACCCTGCGCCCAATGGGAACAGTCCAGCCCGAACTGCCAAGCCATGTCCTCCCTGGACTGGAAACAAGCATCCTAGGACCGGTTTCGGGCTTTCAGCCCTCATCAGCCAGCATAGCTTGACTCCAGTGGCATGGAGAGCACGGGACTCACGTCTGAGCATACCCGTCCCACTCGGGGTGACAAATGAAAAAAGAACAATTGATGGACAGAATGCAGAACAATGTCATACATTCACCCCAGTACAGAGATCTGGGCCTAAATCCGTCATTTTGTTGCTCACCATGCCATTCCAGCTTGGTCAAGATGCTGTATCTGTTGTGAAATATGAGCAACATAACCCTCATGGCGTCCACTATTTTGGGTGGATCAAGAGGTAGAAATGGGTGTTGTCAAGCAGTGTTATTTTTTTTGACAGGTGTAAGTGTGAGGTCACACATATTGGCACCGTTTCATTTTGTAATGTTTGCTGTGGTACATCTGGATTGCAGGTCACACCAAGGTCAGTAATTTGGAGTGAACCTCTAGAGATGCATATTGTTGAAACAGTTTGCAAATTTTCACAGTGAGTCTGTATTGAGGTTCAAAGACATGAGAGTTAATTTAAAGTTGGGCGACCCGCCCCCCATGTCAGCAGAGACTTTGGCTGGCCACCCTATTGCTACCTTTCTCTCAGAAATGTCAACAACTTCAGAGAAACAGCTGATGCAGTGATTGCTCTGAAAGTAGAAGAGCTTGCTGAGTGGGTGCCATGTTGTTTGGGCCCAGCTCAGCAAACTTTGGGGCATATTTACAAAAGAAGTGACGGAGCGCAGCGTTAGCCTTGTTGGCTTAATGCTGGGCTCCGCCGCTTCTGAAATGCAGGGCTGCACTGTATTTATAAGAATACAGTGCAGCCCTATGTTTCTCCCTGCACTGTGCTAAATTTAGCAGCCTAGTGCCAATGCAGGCTAGGCCAAGAGTGCCTGCGTAGAGGAGAAGGATTATTTACATAAGCAATCTGAAATGGCGTTTTATAACTTCTACTGCTTTGTGCCTCACACATAGAAGTTGCAACTCGTCATTTTTTAAGTGATTGTTTATGTGCAGGAAGGGATACCTTCCTGCATATAAACAATCAAAGGCATTTTGTGGTTTCTATGTGTGCTGCATAGAAAAACGAGGAGAAATAAAGCATTTCTCCTCGTTTTGCCAGGGTAAAAACAGGTTTTCCCTGGTCTTAATTTTTGCGCTGCCCATATTTATGCCACCCTTGTAAATATGGGGCAGCATCAGAATCAATGGATGTTGCTGTGGAACACCAATCACAACACCCATTGCCCACCCCTTTCATGCTAAGTATAGCGTGTAAGGGTGCCTGACTTACAAGGCAGCGTTAAGCCACCTTGTAAGCTGCCTTGTGACTAAGGAGAAGCCCATATAAAAGTGAGGTTCCTGTGGCAATGGGGGCTTGTAAATATGCCCCTTTTGTTTATCAAAGAAAGGAGTTGTTTATTGAAAACAAACAAACAATGGCCGGACATGCATGGAGTTTGTGAAGTCCTTGATTGTTTTGATTTGATTGGTTGATTGAGTGATACATTGTTTGATTTCCCTGTAGTTCTTCCACCCTTTAATCAGGGCCCAGCACCGCAAGTCTGATGGGGCAAGTGATCGCTCAATTTATTGTGTTTCAAGGGTTTCGCTGTACTGTAAATGATGCTCTATGTCTCAGTCACCTGAAAACGCTATTCTTGGTCATTAGGCAAAATATGAGTCATCGGTGATAACGGTGTATTGGCCGACTGCGTGCTTTTTGTCATTTATGTTTGATTGTCATTTAGGATATCTTGTGTCTCTGTGGCTGTCTCTCTTGGCAATATAAAGTTATTGTGTCTTTGGGCAATATGTCTCTGAGTACATTTCAGGGATACTCTGTATTTTGCTGATATGCAGGGATGCGCCAGTTATTGTAAATATGCCCCTCTGTCTTTTGCCATTTAATTCCTCGTGCTCTGGGTATGTTTGAGGGCCAAGCGTCTTTGTCCATTGAAGAGTCCTATATATCTCTTGCTGAATCCGAGACTCAACCTTCATCTGCTTATCCAGAGCTGCGAAGTGGCCGTGGGGCATTTTAGCGCTTTACAAATAATCTAAATTAATACTGGGTAGTGATAATTTGTTTGTGGTTGAGCTACGATAGTGATCTGGTACACGAGGCCGTTCAAGACCCCTCAAGGTGGTCACATGTTCACTGGTGGGCTCGACCGTATGTTGTTGACTGCACAAGGAGTGCTGGTGTACCATGCATGGCGATGTGTGGTGACCATATGAAGGTCAGTGTATGGCAGCCATCATGCCTTGGACGCCTAATATCAGTTACCAGAGGTGAGCGAGCAGAATGGGAAATATAGAAATCCTCGGGTTTAGGTTCGGGCTGTGCAGGCTAGGAACTGTGCCAGTCAGAGGAAGTCATTTGCTGGCATCTGGCAGCCCTGTAAAGGGGGGCACTGGGAGTCAGGAGCATAACACAGGCCCCCGCAGCCCCCGCGGTGCGGGAGGGGGGCTCCGAGCTGCAGGGGCCCCCTCCGCACCGTACACAGTCCTGAGAGTTCCATTGTAAATACAGAGTGGGGGCCCCTTTATGTACCCTGAAGGGGGGGCCCCCTCAACTTTCCTTACGCTTGTGCTGGGAGTGTGGGTGTGGACCACGTGAGTGGGATGAGGGACCTGTGAGGTGAGGGCCTAAATCTCCTCGGTGTCAGTGAGCAATAGGACGAGGCACAAATGCATTCCTTCGGCTTTGAAAAGGACCTTGAGATTTAGACATTCCTCTAACAAGCAAGTGCACATGTATAGAAATGCATCCTTTAAATTGTAATACAGCAATTTGGCAGCATCTGTTGGCCCAATGTGAGCGATACACAGTTAATGTAAAGAGCGGTCACTGAAACGTTGTTGCCATGTAATGGATCACCCACCAAATAACCAGATATATCTGATTCCCTATTGCGCCCTGTTGCCAAATAACCACACTTCCTGCACTTTCCTTTTGTGAGCGCGCAGCATGTGTTTAACTGCTGTAAAAATGGTGAGATGTAAAGCTGACATCCTCAAATCGTTGTTAGTGTAAGCAAAATACATTAACGGGGCTCCATTAAAGCTTTTTATTTCCCAAGGTACCTATGATGATCATTGTTAGGTCTGGCTATAATTATCCCATAAAAACATTATTACTCTTCAAGGACACCATTTTCCTCTGGCAGCATTTAGAGCCCTCAAGAAATGAACAACGAAGAGTAGAAGGAATTGATCAGCCTGAAAAGAGCAGCATGTTATCCTACGTGTAGGTCTTTTCTCACAATTAGGTTGCACGCTTTGATATTGCTGACCTGGGGATATTGTGAGCTATGGTCATCTGTGAACAAGAACATCTCCGAGCTTCTTCATTTCCGCACAATACACACAATCACATTTAAGAATGCATATAAATGCTTTTTTCAATAAACAGCCTTTAGCAGGTAGAGCCTACAAACTCAAAATATTCGTTATCTGTCGTGCATTTTACCAGCATTGTTTCATGCGGCTCTATTTAATTTTTAGTAGCCTTTTCGTTTCTGATACATTTACTTTTGATTGATTCTTGATAAACTGTAGTTTTTGCATCAGGTATACCCTTAGTTTTCATAAACTGTTAATCCTAAATTGATTTCTAGAAAAAAAATGTCAGTTCTCAAAAAGGGTTTCGAGGTTTGCTTCCTTTTATTTGCATAGCTCGCTTGGGACTATTGTCGCGCCTTCCCCAGCCCAGGATCATGCAGATGAATTATACCGCACAGGACAGGAGCTGCTATCACGCATTACTTTATTCCTCAGCATAGACTCACACACTGTGCATTACATAATACTTCACGTTAACTACACCCTGACTCCTCCTCGCATATTACATGTTTCACCTTCAAAGACCACCCAGAACCACGAGGGTCCTAGAACGCATAACATCAATATGCTACATCTCCCCCTTTGTTAGATAAAAAGTGACAGACATCACTGAAATTACATTTCCTCAATTATTTGTCAGGGTGCTTACACTTATCTGCTGGCTTGGGTCATCCAAGATGATCAAGGTCCACCCTGATTGATTAACGGTGACATAGGCTCTGGCGCTTGAGCTGGACCTGCTGGCGGGGTCCCCTCACGTATGGTTTCAGGACTCGACAAATGGTGTGGTAGTTGTTTAAAATGTGATGTGTCCCAAATGTTTTCTATTCTCAATGATCTTGTGCTGTCACCATATGTCCCTTACATGTCACTACCTGCAATCGATCAGCGGCAAAAGAAGTGTCCATTCACTCTCTTTGTCTCTGCTTAACCAGCACCCAGTCTCCTTTGTCAAAGATTGTCTCCTTGGCATGGGAACACTGATCTGTACACACTTCCATTTTTCTTTTCCGAGTCGGGTCGGTGTGTTGAACCTTGGCAAAGTTCACTGATTGATCAGGGGTCCATTCAGATATTTTTGTTCTGATGGCTCTCTCATACAGCAAGGTGGCTGAACCCTCACCATTTATGCACTGAGGAGTTGATTGATAGGTCCGGTGGGGTTGGCACAGGGCTTATTTTAGATCAATTCCCTCCATGGATGCTCTTTGAATGATCCTCTTGAGGGTGCCCGTGAATCGTTCAACTACACCATTGGCCCGGGGCCAGATGGGTGTACTCTTTTGAAGTTTTACATTGAGTTGGATAAGACATTCTTTGAACTCTTTGCTGTTAAAGGGCAGGCCATTATCAAATTTGAGGATTTTTCTTTTTTGGGGGGGGCATGTTGTAATTAAAGATGTCACCAAGCTGTTCTATGACTGTCATGGGTTGTCACAGATAGGTCTCCCGCCAAAGGAAAATGTGAATATTCTTCTAGGCTACCTTGAGATGGTGTCCATTTCCTAGAGGCCCAAATAAGTAAACTGCAAACCTCTCCCAAGCAGGAAGTTCAGACTTTGTCACTGGGTGCTGCCTAACCTTGAGGGACAAACATTTGCAAATGTGGCACATTCTCAACTCTTTCTCGACTCACTCATTTAGCTGAGGGAACCACACTTGATCTCTTAAGGCACTTTTGGTGGTTACGATACCATGGTGTCCTTCATGGGGCAGCTCAATGACCCGCTGTCTTAGGCTTTCAGGTAGGACAATTCTCAAGCCTCGCAGTATTACACCTTCTTAGGTGACTGATAACTCATCCTCTACCTTTTTGAACGTTTAGAATTCAATATCAATGGCAAGGGTCCTGGTACTTCTCTATTATTGTGTGATAGTAAGTTCTATGATTATGGTCATGTCTTTCTCTGCATTGGTGGCAGCAATGATCTGTTCCACAGACAGGCACTGGTATGTAATTTGGGGTCAAAGTTGGCCATTTCAGTTGCATTCTCAATCATATGTGACATGTCTATCAAATTCTGATCATGTTCCAGAGACCACTAAAATAGTATATTTCGCTTTGTCAAGTCTGTCAATGGGCTACTCACTGTAGCAAAGTTGTGAATTACCTTGAACAATATAACTGGCAATGCCTAGAAAGGATCCCAGTATGGTAACATTCTGGGGAAGGCAAGTGGATGGCAGTGCTTCCACCTAATCGAGGTCCTTTTCCCATCAGAGAAAATGTGCACCAAAAACTTGAGTTTCGTTTCGTGAAACTCACACTTCGCAACGTTTAGAGTGAAACCTGCATCAGCACGTAACTGGCACACTTGGGTAAGGGCTTTGTTATGTTCTCTCTGTGTTTTCCCACAAATCAGTATGTCATCATTGTAATTGAAAGCATGCATAACAGGTTGGATTATTCGGCGAATAACATCCTGAACTATCTCAGCAGCCAAAGACACTCCAAAACTCAGTCTCTTATATCTGAACAAACCAACATGAGTCATAAAGGTAGTAATGGAACTGCAGTTCTCCTCCCGCTTGAGTTAAAGGTATCCTTTATTCAGGTCAAGACAGGAAAACACTTTAGCGCCATTTGATTGCATGATCATTTCCGCTATGTGCGGGCCAGGGTGTCACTCCCTCTCAATGTCTTTGTTTGCCTGGTGCATATCAACGCAAATGCACACCGCTCTGCTATTGTCCTTTTTTGGTACTACTACTATGGGTGAAACCCGTGGCGTGGGCCCTGTGAAGCGTTCAATGATGTTATGTTTAAAGAGTGCTTCCAACTCTTTCTCTGCAGCTTCTTGTAGATGAAAAGCAACTCTACGGTGCTGAGCAACAGGGTGAATGTCTTGATTGATATGAAGCTGTACTTTCATTTTCTTGAGTTTTCCCAGGGCATGGAACAACGACGCGAATCGGCTCCTGATCTAAGAGGTTGTAGTTAAGGGATATCAAACCCATGTCAGCAGTGGAGCAACCAGGCACTCAACAAAGTCTCTGTTGAACATGATTAGTGTCTCACACCAATGTCTTTTTGTGTCTCATTGTCACTGTGAACAGCCCTTGGCTTTGTAGTGGCTCAGAAAGGGCCCGGGTATACATCTTTGTGCCTGATGGTATAAGGCCAGGCACAGGCATACAATGTTAAACCTTTCTATTGGCATGATGTTAATCGACTCTCCAGTGTCTATGATGGAAACTATTGGGTGATTGTTCACTTTCAATTTGATTTTGTGACAGTGTTGAAATAAAGTTTGTCACTTTATTTGATAAGCTGTCTTTGAACTGTCATTTACTTTACAGGCAGCTAACACCCTCTGTGCTTGCCGTGCTTTGGTAGATATCAGCACGCACACCCATCTTCATTGCTAGCATTTGATAATGATATCAGGGAGCCTTTATACATTGAGCTTGACAACAAATGATTTTACCTGGTTTCTATTTGTTGTAGATGATGTTGCTTTTTGATTTTATGGGTGTGGTGAGAATGTTTCGGGAACATTATCATGCCCATCTTTTCTTGTTGTCGCGCATTACACATCGCGGGGACTTTCGCTTTTAATTAAGTTTCCCTCAGTAGAAATGTAATCGGAAGTGTCTCACTACTGGGCCTAATGTTTCTCTTTTTCCTGTGGGGAGCAGCTCCTTGAATTTGCTACACAATGTGGATACTAAAGGTTGTCCCAGTAGCTGTTCCGTTTGTGAATTAAGACTGGTGTTATAATGTTTAGATAAATGTATCATGCTTCATGTATTGTTTCTTACATCATATTGTTTCATCACAAAGTTTGCATGTTTTTGTTTAATTTGTTGCCTTAATATGTATAATTTGTTCTTGATTGAAACGTACCCGCACTTACCTGACCCATGATTAAATGTGGAGTAAAGTGCACAGAACAAAGTAGCAAATAAATGCTTATAGTCCATATCAATTGAATTGATGGCCTTTAGTCTGTTAAATTGGTTTAGCAACATTTGAATGTGACAGCTAGGACAAACCCCCCCATTCTCTTAGTTTACTATGTCCCTGTCCAGCCACCTAGGGCCAAACTCCTTGTTGCTATTACATTTAATAAATAGCACAAGCAGGTAGGTTGTCAATGATTGCTAAACAGTAGCAAAATGGTTATATATATATGTATATTACCTACTGGCGGTTGCCAGTAGGTAGTTATAGTTAGTAATTATTATTAATAGGAAATTCGTAACATTCCTTTCCATTTAACTTTGGCGCCGGAAGACGAATCGCCTTGAAATTTTCAAAACTGGTGGGGCGCTCCAGTCAGCTCCTAGCCTGAAAGTTTGGGGGTGATTCGTTAAGCGGGGGCCGAGAAAAAAGGGGACACTGCTTGACACTGCTGTTTGCAATGACAGGGCGGGAGCCTCGCGGCTCCCGTCCTGTCATTGTAAACTGCTTTGCTTCATTGAAGCAAGAGCAGGGAAACCTGTTCTCGCTTCAATGAAGCAAAGCAGATTGCTTTTCCACATGGGGAGCTGCATGTTAGCTGCTCCCCTTGTGGAAAAGCAATTCCGGCTCCCGCAGGACGCAGGGAGCAGGCAGGGACTGTGGGGGCATTGGGGCCCCCCACGGTCCCCAAAGGAGAGGGCCAGCCCTGGGGGATGGGGTCCCCGGGGCTAGGAGTGGCTCGGGAAGGGGGCCACACGGCCCCCCTACCCTGTGCATTTAAAAAAAAAAAAAGCAGAGGCCAGGCCCCGGGAGATGGGGTCCCCGGGGCCATATTGGGCCTGAGGAAGGGGGCCACGCGGCCCCCCTCTGAAAAAACAAAACAAAAAAAACAATGGCCTGGCCCCGGGGTATAGGGTCCCCGGAGCCAGAAGTGGTCCGGGAGGGGGGCCAAGCAGCCCCCCTCCCAAAGAAAAAAATAATAATAAATAAATAATGGCCAGCCCCAGGGCCAATAGAGGCATTAGGAGGGGGGCCACACAGCCCCCTCCATAATAAAAAAAAAAATATTTGGCCATGCCCTGGGGGATGGGGTCCCTGGGGCCAGAATTGGCCACAGGAGGGGGGCCCACGCGGCCGCCTTCCCGGAATATTTATATATATTTTTTTTAAATGGGGGTCAGGCCCTGGGGGATGGGGTGCCTAGGGCCCATAAAATATAAAAGAAAGGGGGGCCACACAGCCCCCTTCTTTAAAAAATAAATGAATAAAAAAAGACAATCATCGCGCCGGAGGACCCGCCCCCTCCCTGTACCACTCTACTTGTTGGACCCCAGGGACCCTCAGGATTCAAAGGGGCTTAATCCCCCAACTTAAAACGTGCCACGGGGTGTGTTTGCACAGTGGTGAAGGGAGGGGGAGGGGCCTGAGGTGACATGTGTGCAAACATGCCCTGTGGCGCATTTGAAGTTGGGGAATTAATTCCTCTTCAATCCTGAGGGTCCCTGGGGGCCAACTAGCCCACCGGGTACCTCCAGTAAGTGCCACAGAGCTGCGTTGCAGAGAGGTGTAAAAAGGGGCGTGGCCTCTGAACACCAGTCTACAACGCAGCTCCCTGGTGCATACTGGAGGTACCTGGTGGGCTAGTTGGCCCTCAGGGACCCTCAGGATTGAAGAGGAATTAATTCCCCAACTTAAAATGCGTGACAGGGTGTGTTTGCACACATGTCACCTCAGGCCCCGCCCCCTTCCTTCACCACTGTGCAAATGTGCCCCCTGGTGAGTTGTAAGTTGGGGAATTAATTCCCCTTGAATACTGAGGGTCCCTAGGGGGCAACTAGCCTACCAGGTACCTCCAGGATGCACCAGGGAGCTGCGTTGCAGAGAGGTGTTCAGAAGCCACGCCCCTTTTTACACCCCTCTGCAACACAGCTCTGTGGCGCTTACTGGAGGTACCTGGTGAGCTAGTTGGATCCCAGGGACCATCAGGATTCAAGGGGACTTTATTTCCCAACCCAAAACACGCCCCGGGTGCGTTTTTGCTCAGTGGTGAAGGGAGGGGGCGGGGCCTGAGGTGACATGTGTGCAAACACACCCTGTGGAGCGTTTTAAATTGGGGAATTAATTTCTCTTCAATCCTGAGGGTCCCTGTGGGCCAACTAGCCCACCACTTACCTCCAGTAAGCGCCACTGCACTGCGTTGCAGGGATGTGGCCCAGGCCATGCCCCTTTTTACACCACCCTGCAACGTAGCTCTGTGGTGCTTACTGGAGGTAAGTGGTGGGCTAGTTGGCCCCCCGGGGCCCTCAGGACTCAAGGGGATGTAATCCCCCAATTTACAATACACCAGGGGGTGCGTTTGCGCAGTGGTGCAGGGAGGGGTCATGGCCCTATGTCACAAGTGTGCAAACGCACCCTGTGGCGCGTTTTAAGTTGGGTAATTAACCCCCAACTTAAAACGTGCCACAGAGCGCCTTTTTCACAGTGGTAAAGGGAGGGGGCGGGGCCAGAGGTGACAAGTGCAAACACGCCGTGGTGATTTAAGTTGGGTAATTAAGCCCCATTCAATCCTGAGGGCCCCTGGGGGCCAACTAGGCCACCAGGTACCACCAGTAAGCGCCACAGGCCTGCATTGCAGATAGGTGGTCCAGGCCATGCCCCTTTTTACACCTCTGTGCAACGCAGCTCTGTGGCGCTTACTGGAGGTACTTAGTGGGCTAGTTGGACCCCATGGACCATCAGGATTCAAGGGGACTTAATCTCCCAACTTAAAACAGCCACAGGGCATGTTTGCACACATGTCACCTCAGGTCCTCCATCCCTTCACCACTGTGCAAACGCGCCCCGTGGCGCGTTTTGAGAGGTAGTTTTAATCCCCCTGCCCTATTATGTACTAGGGACTTACAGAGGAGGTCATGCTAATCACGGAGGTACCCCAACACACAGTGTTCCCTAGTGTATGTACATGTTTTCACTGTATTCTAAGTGTCTTATAGCATTGCACTGGCTCTAGGCCTGGTTAGTAAGAGTCAGTTACCACCAGTACCCGTCTGAAAAAGTTGTGGGCACAGGATGATTTTGCAACAAGGCCTCTTTCTGCTCCTCTGTTAGTTCTTTCTGCACGTCTTGCTTCTTCCTGCATTTTTCTTCTTCTTTGTGGACTTCTGTTGTTTCTTTCTACATTTCTTTTGCTTCTTTCTGCGCGTTTTTTCTTCTTTCTTCACATGTCATACTTCTGTAGGCATTGTTAGAAACTAGCATTTAAAAAACCTTAGAAATTCACTGAAAAAACCATAGGTTTCAGGCACATTATAGTTAGAAATTGGCATTTAAAAAACCTTTGAAATTCACTGAAAAAATCATAGGTTTCAGGCATGTTATAGTTAGAAATTAGCATTTAAATGGTGCCATGGTGGAATAATGGCCTCATGGAAATACATATTGTAAATAGCTACAAAATTTATAAATACACGGTAGGACCATATATTTTACAACTAGAGTGTACTGCAGTGTATCATCCATTTTTAGCCTATTTAAATCTTCATTAAAATGTCTAAAGGCCACTCCTGTAATACTTACAAATGAATGCGCTACTTAACTTTTTTTGTTCTTAAATGCACTGTTTTCCCTAAATTGCTGTAAAAATATATAGAAAATGTACAATACATATCTCTACCTGTTCACGCTTTAATTATTACACTTCACAATATGCCACTTCACTTTACATTACTCCACTATACGCCACTCCACACTACGCTAATCCACTGTACGCCACTCCATTATACACGGCTGCACTGTATACTATCACACCCTATGGCGCTCAAGTTTATGACACTTCAGTGTACGCCAATACACTGTATGCCCTTCCACTGTATGCTACTTCACTTTACTCTAATTCACTGTATGTAACTCCACCCTACAACATTACACTTTATGCTATTTCACTCTATGCCACTTGCACTGTATGCTGTTCCTCTGTACACTTTTTCAATTTCATGGAACTACACTCCAAGCCACTAGAAAATATGCCTATCCGCTCTACCACTGTACTGCACTCTATGCAATTCCAATGTACTACACTATACTACACTCTACACCACCCCACTCTACTCTATTCCACTATATGCCACTCCACAGTACGTCACTTCACTGTACATCAGTAACACTCAATGTTATTCCACTGTACACCACTCCATTGTACTCTACTCCACTGTATGCTAGTCCACTCTACACCACTACCCTCTCTTCTATTCAATCGATCAATCAATCAGGGATTTTTGAAGCGTGCTACTCACCTGTGAGGGTCTCAAGGCGCTGCGTGGGGGAGGTTGTGCCTCTTTGATTCAACCTAAGAGCCAGGTCTTGAGGTTCTTCCTTGATGTGTGCAGAGTGTGGAAACTTTTGATGTTGAGCGGAAGTTTGTTCCAGGTCTTTGTTGCGATGTAGGAGTAGGCTCTTCCACCCGTTCTGGCTCTGCGTATGTGTGGTGTTTTGGCGAGGTCGGCGGAGTGGAGGTTTCTCTTGGGTGCGTGAAAGGAGACTCTTACATTGATGTATTGGGGTACAGTGTTGTGGAGGGATTTGTAGGTGTGAGTGAGTAGCTTGAAGGTTTCTCTCTTCTCAAAAGGGAGCCAGTGTAGGTGTTGAAGGTGCTGGGTGATGTGTCCATGTTGTGGGATGCCGAGGACGGGCCTGGCAGCGATATTCTGGAGTTTCCAGAGCAGGGATTTGTTGATTCTGGTGTAGAGGCCGTTTCTGTAGTCTAGTCTGCTGGTAATAAGTGGGTGATGGTCCTTCTGGATTCTGGTGTGGAGGCCGTTTCTGTAGTCCAGTCTGCTGGTAATGAGTGGGTGATGGTCTTTCTGGATTCGGCGGGGATCCAATTGAAGGTCTTGCGAAAGATGAAGAGGGTGTTGTAGCACAAGGAATAGACAGCGTTGATCGGTCTGGGCATTTTGAGGGAGGAGTTGAGTATGATACCGAGTTTGCAAGCGTGGTCCATGGGAGAGGGGGGATGCCGACAGCGGAGGGCCACCAGGTGTTGTCCCATGCTGAGGGAGTGGGTCCGAAGATGAGGACTTCTGTGTTCTCCGAGTTGAGCTTTGGACTGCTGCTGTTCATCCAGGATGCAACGCCTTTCATTCCTTCCTGGAGGCTGAGTCTGGTGATATCCGGTTGCCTTGTGAGGGAGAGGATGAGCTGGGTGTCATTAGCGTAGGATACTTTGCTGAGTCCATGTTTTCTGAAGATGTCGGCGAGGGGGGATGTAGATGTTGAAGAGCATTGGGCTGAGTGACGATCCTTGGGGTACTCTACAGTTGATCTCTGTGGGTGCGGAGAGGAAGGGCAGGAATCTGATTCTTTGGGTTTGGCCGGTGAGGAAAGATCAGATCCAGTTGACGGCAGTTCCCTGTATGCTGGCATCATGGAGTCTGGAGGTAAGAGTGTAGTGGAAGATAGTGTCAAAGGCTGCAGAGTTGTCAAGTAAGATGAGGGCTGCCATGTGGCTCTGGTCGAGGAGGGTGATGATGTCGCCTGTGGTGGCGAGAAGGGCGGTCTCGGTGCTCTGGTTACTGCGGAATCTGGTTTGGGAAGAGTTGAGGAAGGAGTTGGCTTCCATGAAATTTGTGAGTTGGCTATTTACGATCTTCTTGGAGACTTTAGCTGCGAAAGGGAGGAGAGAGATGGGTCTGTAGTTTTTGAGGTCCGTGGGGTCTGCGGAGGGCTTCTTGAATAGGGGCTTCACTTCTGCGTGTTTCCAGTTGTCAGGGAAAGTACCCGATTCGAAGGAGGCATTGATGGTGCGTCATAGCTCGGGAGCTATGGTGGCGGCAGCTCTATGGAAGATGTGCAGCGGGCAGGGGTCCATGGGGGCTCCTGAGTGAATGCTCCTCATGGTCAAGGCAGTGTATTTGGTGGTGACTAGGGTCCAGGTTGAGGCGGTTGGCTGGCTGGCATTGCTGGGGATGGGTGCGGTTTCGGCATCGGGTGTCTGTTTGTTGAAATTGTCGTAGTGGGACTTGATCTTAAGATGGAAGTTGTATCCGAGTTTGTTGCAGAGGTCATGGGAAGGTGTGACGTCCGTGGCTTCCCTAGGGGATTTGGTGAATTCCTGAATGATGCTGAAGAGTTCCTTCGAGTTGCGGGAGTTGGTGAGGATTTTGTCCTGGATGAAGGTCTTTTTGGTGGATCTGATGCATTGGTGGTATTCTATCAGGGCGTTCTTGTAGGTCGTCTGAGCTTCTGGGGTTTTGGTATTTCTCCATACTTTCTCGAGACATCTGAAGGTGCATCTGGAATCTCGGAGGTCAGTGGTGTACCAGGTGACTTTCATGGGGTGCTGTCTAATGGAGTTACAGAGGGGGGTGAGCTTCTCTGCACAGTTGGTGATCCATCTGGGGTTCGCTGGTTGCAGGGTTGATGTTGGTCATGGTGAGAGGGGGATTGTGGTTGAGGGTGGAGCTGAAGTGCTCCTCGGTGACCTTGCTCCAATTCCTTAGTGGAGGGCGTGGTATATGTTTGTGAGCAGTATTTCTTTCGAAGGAGAAATGTACACTGTGGTGGGCCATCCAGGGGGCCTTTATGGCTGAAGCAAATGCTGTTTCCTCCTGTGAAGATGGGGTCAAGGGTGTATCCTGCCTTGTGGGTAGGTGTGGTAATGTGCTGCTTCAGTCCAATGCTGGCGTGGTTGTACAGGAGGGGGTTGGAGGTGGAGTCACTGAGGTTGTCGAGGTGGACGTTCAGGTCTCCGAGCAATATGTAGTCCAAGGAGGCATTGGCGTGGGGCGCAATGAGGTCCGTGATGGTTGTGGTGAACATGGTTCATGGTCCAGGAGGTCTGTAGGTGAGGGTGCCATGTAGGGTTGTTCTGGGGCTGGCTGGATCAGGAAATGAAGGTGTTCCGTGGCGGACAAGGAGTCGTTTGTGCTGGAGATTGTGAGTAGGAGCATGTTCTTGTGCACCATGGCGAGCCCTCCTGCTGGGTGGTTGGGGCGTGCCTTCCTCTAGATCTTCTATCAGTTGGGGATGGTGGTGGCGATGTCGGGGGCAGAGACGGAGATGGTCCAGGAAGGCGACGTTTGGAGAAAGGGTGATGAGGAGGTCCCAAAGCTCTACTGTGTGTCTCTGCAGGGACCATACATTGAGGAAGATGCACTTCAGGGGTTCAGGTGCTCTTGCATCTGGAGGGAGGGCAGTGACCATGTGGGTGTGGAAGATGGAGAGGGTTCAGCAACAGTGTCTGCAGGAAAACTGGCTGTGGGTGGTGTTCAGCGTCGACAGCTGGCAGTTTTTGTTTCTCCCAGGGGTGAGTGCTTGGAGGGTAGCTGCGTCATAGGGGTGGGTGGTCGGAGGAACAGGATTCCTGGCGCTGGGCACGGTCGGGTCACAGACAGGCGCAGACGGGCTTGGCGCACCAGCGGCGCGGCTGCACAGCGGCCGCCATTAAATAGGGAACAGGGGAGGAAACGCAGCTGGGAGGTGGGAGTGGGAACTGGCAGGGGGGAGGGGCCACGGGGGCAGCAGTGGCACAGGAAAGGGAGCAGAAGGGAAAACCGAAAAGCAGCAACAAAAGAAACAATACAAGAAGGCACAAAAACAAAAAGGCAAAACAGAAAGACACACATAGACAAATAGACAGAGAACAAAACAGAGAACAAAAAATGACAAACAGAGCAACAGAGGGCAGGCTGAGTGGACCAGCAGAAGAGCAAGGCTCTCCCACTGGGCCACCAGGGATGAGGCGTAGGCAGAAGCCCGCGGGTGGAGGACGGTCTCAAACACCTACAAGAGAATGGAGAGGTGCTGGGGGCAGCGGTGCAATGACGGAGCTGCCCAAGGAGAGAGCAGAGTTCACTGACCAACACTCTACAATACTCCACTCTACGCCACTCTACAGTACTCTATTAAACTGTATACCACTTCACTCTACCTCACTACACTGTGCCCCACTCCACTCTACAACTCTCCACTCTACGGTATTCCAATCTGCAACACTTCACATTACACCACTACACTGTATGCCACACCACTGTGCGCTACTCCAGTCTATGCTATTCCACTGTAAACCACTGCAAAGTACCTCAATCCAATTTACATCACTCAAATGTATTCTACTCCACTGTACACTACTCCACTTTACACTATTCCACCCTACGTGGTTACATTCTACACCTCATTGATCTATGCCAGTCCACTTACCCCACTCCAGTGTACACTATTCCAGTGCATGTCACTCTAGAGTATGCCATTCTACTCTACTCCATCCCACTCTGAGCTATTCCAATGTATGTCACAACACTTTACCTCACTCCATTCTATGCCAGTTCACTTTACACCATTCCATTGAAAGCCACTCTACTCTATGACACTCCACTCTTCTCCACTCTACTCTAGACTATTCCACTGTATGCCACTCCACTCTAACACAATCCAGAATACTGCACTGCATTGTACACCACTCCACTGGACACTATTCCATTACATGCTGCTCAACTGTATGACATCCCACGTTATGCCACTCCACTCTACGCTACTACACTATATGCCAATACACTCTACACCATTCCAATGTATGCAACTCCACTATACAACACTACACTCTATTCCACAATCTGCCACACCACTCTAAACCACTGTAATATATACTACTTGACTGTACACTACTCCACTGTATGCCACTCCACTGTACACCACTGCAATATACGCCACTCCACTCTACGACAATCCACTGTATGCTATTACACTGTTTATCACTCTATTTTCCACCACTCACTATACGCCACTCTACTTCAATCCACTCTACTCACTCAACCCTGTTTCAATCAATCAATCAATCAATAAAATCAATCAATCAATCAATCAATTAATACATTTGTAGAGTGCACAACTTACCCGTGAAGGTCTCAAGGCGCTAGGGGGGGGGTGCTGCTACTGCTTGAACAGCCAGGTCTTGAGGAGTCTCCTGAAGGCCAGCAGGTCCTGGGTCTGTCGTAAGCTGATGGGGAGGGCGTTCCAGGGTTTTTGCGGTGAGGTGAGAGAATGATCTGCCACCAGCGGTCGCTCAACGGATGCGTGGGATGGTGGACCTCTGTCTTGTCCGAGTTCAGTTTCAGGCAGCTGAGCGTCATCCATTCGGCGATGGCCTTCATTCCTTTGTGGAGGTTAGATTTGGCGGCGATGGGGGCCTTGGTGAGG
This sequence comes from Triturus cristatus, assembly GCF_964204655.1. Lineage (NCBI taxonomy): Eukaryota > Metazoa > Chordata > Amphibia > Caudata > Salamandridae > Triturus > Triturus cristatus. The sequence continues at coordinate 1,116,301,566 of NC_140592.1, read as the reverse complement.
GAGAGGATCAGCTGGGTGTCGTCGGCGTATGAGACGATGTTGAGGTTGTGCGATCTGGCAATGTTAGCGAGCGGTGCCATGTAGATGTTGAAGAGTGTCAGGCTGAGGGACGATCCTTGGGGTACGCCGCAGATGATCTTGGTGTCTTTAGAATGGAAAGGAGGGAGGCGGACACTCTGGGTTCTGCTGGTGAGGAAGGGGGTGGTCCAGTCCAGTGCTCTGTTGCAGATCCCTGCGTTGTGGAGGGTGTGGTGGCCGCCGAGAGATCCAGGAGGATGAGGGCCGTGGTTTCTCCGTTGTCCATCATGGCCCTGATGTCGTCGGTTGCAGCGATGAGGGCTGTTTCGGTGCTGTGGTTGCTGCGGAATCCCGATTGGGACGGGTCTATGATGTTGTTCTTTTCGAGGAAGGAGGTCAGTTGCTTGTTGACGATCTCCTCGATGACTTTCGCCAGGAACGGGAGGAGGGAGATGGGCCAGAAGTTCTTGAGGTCCTTGGGGTCAGCTTTGGGTTTCTTGAGTAGGGCGTTGATCTCGGCGTGTTTCCAGTTCTCCGGGAAGGTGGCGGTCTCGAAGGAACTGTTGATGATCTTGTGGAGAGGGGGTGCGATGGTGGAGCTTGCTTTGTTGAAGATGTGGTGCGGGCAGGGGTCAGTGAAACAGAGTGGATGCTGTTCATGGTTTTGATGGTGTCTTCGTCATTGACGTGGGTCCAGGACAGCAGGGGGTCGATGTCGATGGGGCTGGGGGGCGGTGAGTCTGAGGTGTCTGTGTCTGTCGGGGGGCCTGGTTGCTGAAGCTGTCGTGGATGTCTGTGATCTTGCGGTGGAAGAAGGTGGCTAGGGAGTCGCTGTGGTCTTGTGATGGCCGGATATCGTTGGAGTTGGAGCTGGGGTTGGAGAGTTCCTTCACGATGTTGAAGAGCTCTTTGCTGTTGTGTGTGTTGTTGTCAATGCGTTCATTGAAGGAGGTCCTTTTGGCGGTTTGGATGAGTTGGTGGTGTCTGCAGATGGCGCTCTTGTAGGCTGTGTTGCTGTCTGGTGTTTGTTTGAGATGCCACTTCTTCTCGAGCCTAGGGCAGGCCTGCTTGGATGCCTGGAGGTCGGCAGTGAACCAAATGGCTTTCTGTCGGTGCGTCTGTTTGAGGGTTTCTTGATCAGGGCGAGATTGTTGGCGCAGTCGTCTAACCATTGCCTGAGGTTCAGGGTGGCAGTGTCGGTGTTGGTAGTGTCCGTTGGTGGGTTTTGGGCGAGGGTGGTGACTAGCTGGTCTTCGGTGACTTTGCTCCAGCTGCTGTGGGGGGCCCGTTGTGTGCAGTGGTAGTGGTGGGTTTCTCGAAGGTGAAGTGGATGCAGCGGTGGTCGGTTCAGTGGAGTTCAGTGGTGTGGCTGCAGGTGACGTGGTTGCTGGCTGAGAAGATGAGGTCAAGCGTGTGTCCGGTGGATTGGGTGGGAGTCGTGACATTGGCAAGGTTGTCGAGCAGGGTGGTGGAGTTGCTGTTGTTGGTGTTCTCGAGGTGGAAGTTCAGGTCTCCGAGAAGGATGTGGTCCATGGACGCAAGGGCGTGCATGCTGACGAGGTCGGCGATGGAGTCGCTGAACTGCAGCTAGGGGCCGGGTGGTCTGTCGATGAGGGTTCCTCCGAGGGTGGTGTTGGGGTCGGTGTGGATCTGGAAATGCAGGTGTTCTGCCATGATAAGCGTGTCATCGGTGCTGGTCGAGATTCTTAGGGTGTTTCTGTGGACGATGGCGATTCCTCCTCCTGTGCTGTTGGTGAGGTCCCTGCGGGTGATCTTGTAGCCGTCAGGGATGGCTATGGCGATGTCGGGTGCCGAGGAGGGGTTCATCCAGGTCTCTGTCAGGAAGGCGACGTCTGGGGAGGTGGAGTCGAGAAGGTTCCAGAGTTCGACAGCGTGTTTGTGGGCAGAGCGGGTGTTGAGAAGTTAATTCTATGCCACTCTACTGTACGCTATTCTACTCTATGTCACTAAAACTTTACACCAGTAACACTCAATGTTATTCCATTCTACATTATTTCACCGTATGCTACTCCTCTGTATGTTACTCTACTTTATGCCACTGCACTCTTCTCCATTCCCCTGTGTGCCACTCCACACTAACCCATGCCACTCTATGCAACACCACAGTACGCTATTCCACTGTACATCTCCACACTGTACCTCACTCCACTCTATGCCAGTCAACTTTACAACACTCCACTGTACGCCACTCCACTGTATGCCCCTCCACCATAAGCCACTGCACCCTATGCTTTTCCACTGTATACTAATCCAATTTAACACACTCTATTGTATGTCACTGCACTGTACACTACTACACTATACCCTAATCCACCTTACACTATCCCACTGTGCACAACTCCACTGTACGGCACTGTACTCTATGCTATCCCACTCTATGCCACTCCACTGTACACAATTCCAGTCTATGCCACTGCACTCTACGCTAGTCCCCTCTAGGCTACTCCACTCTATGCTATTCCAATTTTCTCTCCTCCACTCTAGGCCACTCCACTCTGTGCCAATCCACTCTGGCTTATACCACTACACTCTACAACACTACACTGTTTGACACTCCAGTATACAGTATTCCACTCTATACCATTCCACTGAGTGACACTCCACTCTACGCTGCTACACTGTAGGTTACCCCACTATATGCTGCTTCACTCTACCCAACTGCACTCTATTCTACTCCACTGTATGCTATTACACTCTACCACACTGCACTCTCCACCACTCCCCTCCACTTTTCCCCACTCAACTGTACGCTATTCTACTTTTTGCCACTCTGTAACATTACACTCTACGCTATTCCACTCTATGCCACTCCACCATAAACCACTCCACTGTTCCAAACTGCACAGTACAACACTCCACTTTGCGCCACTCCACTTTACACAATTCCACTGTATGCTATTCCACTCTATCCTACTCCACTGGACCACATTCCACTCTAATCCACTCTACGACATGATAGTCTAAAACAGTACACTTTTCAAAACTTTCCTCCACTCTAGTATAACATACTCCATCTAATGACAGTAAACTCTACAATTTCAAAACATGTTTCTATAAAAATGAAAAACCATTGAAATTGAAAAGGTTAAGCCATTGGTATAGGTTTGACAACTTTATTTACTCTTTATTTACAAAATGAATTTAACATACACAAACATTAGAAATTATTCAGTTATAGTTGTCCCTTAAATGTATAATTTACGCTCCACCGGTAACTTTATATAACTATTTTTATTCCAGCTACCATCAAAATTTAAAATACATAAAATCTTAAATGTCTGAACTCATACCTTTAATACTCCACACAGGTTTATAAGAATAGATTATTATATTATAAACAAAACAAGACTAAAACAATAAAAATCCAATGTTTAGCAGTTGAGATATTGAAGTTTAAAGAAATAAATGCAGTACAGCGCTTAGAAGCAAATAGCACTAAAAGTGTTCCTTTAGGTCATGCTGGATCAGGGCATAGTCAAAGTTCAGGCCAACCTTGAGGAAGCTCAGGCCTGGACAGGACCCACACAGGCCCCGGTTAACAAAGTAACTTTCCTCATCACAAGCCACTAGATGCTTTAATCTTCTCTACACAGGGAGGACAATGTGTCAGTTCCGAAGACGGGTGCCGGAGTCAAGAGGCATTGAGCGGTGCACTGGATTCTGCCATGCAGTTGTGGTGATGCAGCAATTTCACTAAGGTGCAGAAGTGACAATACACTGTCCGATGCATCAATCTCTGGAGGCAAAGCTCTGGTTCAAATGCAGTGCGCTGATGTTACTCCTGCATGCGGGTCAATGCGCCGGTTTGGCTACACACAGAAAGAAATAGCATCAAAATTCATGTTGCAAGTAGCTGGGTCACTTCTATTGAGCCATGCACAGGGGTAGAGACTTCGATATCCCTGAGTCTTAAGCCAACAAGCCCTTGGTGATCACTTGGAGGGAAGGCCTAGTCCAGCTCTCATTCAGCAGAGTTAAAGAGCAGCAGGCAGCTGGGCAGCGCAAGAGAAAAGCAGGCCTTCAAAGTCCGCAATCTAAAGATGAGTCCTTTAAGCAGCACAGCAGTCCTTCTGACAGAGGTTCAGTTCAAGATCTAAAAGTGTCTGATTTTACGGGGGCGGACACCCAGTACTTACCCACAAGTGTGCCTTTGATGTAAGGGGTGATTTCAAAGCAGCCCTCTATGGGAGATAATCAGTCCTTTGGGTGGGAATAGGACATAGCCTATCCAAGTGAAGTGTTAGCCCCTCCCTTCCATCCTGCCCAGGAAAGGCAGCAGTCTGCAGATTTATGTAGATGGGTACTCAGGCACACATATCCTCCTGTGTTGTGGCTGTCTACAGGAAATGCACAAAGTGTAGCTGTCACCCATCCCAGACATGTTTTGGTGACAAGCTGCAAAGCACACAGAGTTATAAGGACAGAGAAATGTCACTTTCTAAAAGTTGCATTTCTAAAACAGTAATGTTAAATCCAACTTTGTCACTAAAAAGTATTTATCATTACCATTCCCAACATATGAAACATGAAAATGCTCTTCTTCTCTGATCAGGAACTACAACTTAGAAGTATATTATGTAATTTCCACTGATAACCTATAAGAGGAGTAGGTCTAACAGGAAAATGAATGTCTGTGCTTGCCACTACTAGGACTGGTAAAACGTAACAGTACATGTCCTACCTTTTACTTACACAGCACCCTGCACTATGGGCTACATAGGGCCTACCGTAGGGGTGACGTATGTGTAATAAAAGGGGAGTTTAAGGCTTGGCAAGTAGTTTTAAACGCCAAGTCGACATGGCAGAAAAACTGCATGCTCAGTCTCCCCAATGGTAGGCCTGAGACAGGTTTAAAAGGCTACTTCTGTGGGTTCCACAATTAGTGCTGCAGGTCCACTAGTAGCATTTAATTTACAGGCCCTGGGTATAAGTTATACTGCTTTACAAGGGGCTTACAAGTAAATCAAATCTGCCAAACAGGTGTAAACTGATTATACCATGTTTAGAGGAGAGAGCACATGCACTTTAGAAGTGGTAAAGTGCCTAGAGTCCTACAGCCAACAAAAAGGTCAGACAAAGAGGAGGAGGAAGGCAATACGTTTGGGGTGAGCCTTCAGAAAGGGTTATTTTCCAACAGCAATTTAAAAAGTTTAAATACAGTCACTGAATAACAATATAAATGTAATTGTTATGTAGAATGTCCAATAACCGGCATCAGGTTACTTAATTTAATTTTTTTATTCAGTCTTCTATTCACTGAATGTGAGCACCCATTTTGGCCGCAAATAATGGCACAAATTTAATGCCCCATATGTTCAGGTGTGTATGCTTAGTGTTGCATCCCTGTATAATTGCTTGTCTACAGGTTCTTATTCGAGTTTGGCTAAATGGGCAACTAAGCAATTTCCTTTTTACCAGAAGTAGCACCAGATAAACACAAGGTATGTGGGTCATTTTCTCCATACCCTTCCAACAGAGCCGGCACTTATGACATTTCAGCGGATCTGGACCAAGATGGAATCCAGTCCAGAGTTGGATGTACTCCAAGGGGAAGATGGATGAATGTTTTTTTCAGATGCAATGGGTATCCATTATAAAGCTATGACTGAGGTTTTAGGTGTTTGAAAGAGTTAATTACTTGCCAGGCATATGCCTTTTAGCCAGGATCGCTTTATCCTCCTGTAAAGAAAGAGATTTTGCAGTTTGGTTGACGTGTTTTTTAAACTCATTACATGCTGTTTGCAGGCTCCACAGATTTACTATGTGAAGGGATTGAATTGCATCTTTGAGGAGGTTGTTGTGTCCCGACTTAGAGTTGGGTGTGTCTATTTCTTGTCAGACCCGGGCAAACACTGTGTTGGGGTGGGCCTGATGGAACATGTGACACATTTTAAGGATTTAAGGAAGGCACTTTAAATAGCCCAGCTATGTTTTATTAGGCCTAATTCAGATGCACTTGGGCATGTGGAGTGTGAAATGGGAGTTTTGATTGCTGGAATGGGTGAATCCGATGTCAATGATTGCCGTGACATGTGCAGGCCTGACAACGGCAATACCAAAAAATGCAATACTAATATATGCCATAACCTGTACCTGCACAACCACGCCAGTACCCTTCAATGCAATGTTAATGTATTTCATAATCCATGCTCAAATGACAATACTGTTACTTGTAACAAGAATGTCAAGGTACGTTATGACTTAAGCAAACTTAACCGTGTCAATATCAGTGAGAACAATGTCAATGTATGCTATGACACCTGAATATACAGTGCTAAGGATGTCAATAAAAACCATACCAGTGACTGCCATATTTTTTAAGGAGTTCCAATGAACTTGTATCATTGCTGTCGGATTAACCTAAGGGACCTCTCCATCAACCCAGAGTGGTTAGACAAGTCCTATGATCCACACCCATGCCTGATCACAGGTGAGGTCTCTCTGAACCTAAAGACAAACGTACACCGATGGAAAACACTGATGGATCCCAGAGATAGATAGTTCCACCATAAACAGGTCTGAGGTAATTGACACCAACAAAACACATTTGGGCAAGGGCTCACGTTCCCCAAAAAAACACAAAACTAGATACCCCATGTAAATAGAAACACTCAACCAATCAGGACACGACATGGACACCATAAGCAGTGATCATGTGGAGAGGTGTGGCTCACTGGTTAGAGGCGGCAGACCCGTAAGCAGAGAATTGGCCAGGGACCAGGGTTCAATTCCCGACGCGGCAGGGTCGTGGACCAGGGTCAAAACAGACTTGATCATTCTCGCCTCAGTACCTACTCTAACCAGGAACACACTCGGCAACTCTGGGCATTAAGCTTGCCTCATCTCTACAATGGACCCCCACAGATGCCGGGGATGCCTGGTTTCACCTTGGAGATACCCAGAAAGGGACCATCTCACAGGGATAGCCAGGACGGGTTCCCCAGCGGTCTATAGTGCCGGGACACTTCCGAGTAGCTGTGCGCTGAATAAATTAAAATAACATAACATAACATCATGTGTTCCTCATGCCGGACATCTAGAAACATACACAATGGCCCACAATAGCTCTCTAAGAGGTCGAGAGCTATCTGTTTCTTTCTCAGATGCTCGCATTTATTGATCTATGACTAACCCTGGGCGGACAACTACGCTACACTCGTGAAGTTTGCGTAGTTTGTGCTACTTCGCGCTACGCGAATTGCACATAGCACAGTGCAAAATCACGTAACATAGCGTAGCTGGCATTTTTTGCTCGCTCGCAGTCCTCAACGTCAAGTTGGCGACCGCGAGTGAGTAAAATGACATCCCGGCGAGACTTTTTACTCGTTCGCAATCAGCAACATCAAGTTGCCGATCGCAAGCGTGGAAAATAAACCTCCCGGCAAGATTCTCAATGCGGGGAGGTCAGGTTTCTCATTGCGAGTGGTCGCGTATGCTCGTGACCGCTCGCGATGAGAAACTACCAGTCCATGTTGAGAAAGCTGCCGCTTGAGTAAAAATCTACTCGAGCGGCAGAAAACGACCGCTTTCACTGTGCAAGATGCCGTTTGCAATGATTGAACAGTGTGGACAAGCATCCGGCACTGTGCAATCATCGCGAACAGCGAACTACGAAATTCGCATAGCGCTACCCGTATCTCACGTAGTGCAAAGTGTACTACGGGTAGCTATGCGTAGCGCTACTACGCGAACTACGCCCAGGTTTATTTAAGACTGAGATGCTTTTTGGAATGTAGAAAATTACATTATGGTACCTCATGAACTTTAGATAACAACGGACAAAACTTTGTACACCAAGAGACTTTGAGTAAACACCCTCTGTCTAGGCTCTCCTGGCTTCAGCGTTTAATTTAAGCAACTTGCTCCTCTTTTGCCAAATGTTACTTGTCTTTGCATTTGTTCAACGTAAACTCATATCCGAGAAACATTTTAGCAATCAGATAGGAGAGACTGGTTCATCAAACCCGACTGCTGTTGAAGGAGGACCCCAGCCCAAATCAAATCACATCTGTGGAAAAAGATTGGTGATCAGATGCCATAATTGATTAGAAGTTCTGATAAATCCATGGGGCAGAGGTCCATCTGGAGACAGCGGCCATAGGGCAAGAGACTACATCTGATCCTTAGGCCCATCATGTGGCTTATGGCAAACTAGGACAAACGTGTAGATCACTTTTGTTTTCCCCCTAGTCAGCACACTGGAAGAAGACAAAGGTAGCTACTTGACCTTAGGCGTGAGCACAAGGTACGCCTCATCCCTGGGTGTTAGTAAGGGTTAGCCTGACCGTGGGCATGGAACTGGGTTCGCCTCGTCCCTAGGTGTTAGTAAGGGATCACTTATACCTCTGTCAAAAAACAAGAGCAACCCGTATTTCCTTGCGAACTGGGTATTGCTAATCAAACCGAAAACAGTGTTCACAAGGAACTCATTTAGTCTAAAAAATACACTTTATGCAAGGGGTTTTGGTTTCTTGACTTTACTTGGCACCACTCTGCTCCCTCTCTCCTCATCTGCCAATACTCAGCGCGTCGCTTGCTCGCTCAATGAGACGCCGCTCCTCCTCCACAGGTATTACCCTGTTTTTGCACCTCTCTTCAGCCGGAGCCAGAAACCTGTACCACTGTGATTCCTTTTCAGTCCATTGAATGCACCCTGCCTTCCGTGTTGTCTGTCCTCTCCACTAGGAAATGCATTGCTACTGTTGTGTGTTTTCTGGGCTCTATCTTTGTTAATCCAAAAAGGTATTCTGTCCCTGAATGAAAGTATTACACATATCAGGTGTTAAATGTATTGGTGGAAGACTTGCTTCATCTGAGATCCAAACCTTTTGAGTCCCCATGACATATCACTAGAAAGAAACTGAGACAAAGCTGTTTGAAAAATATTTCTGAAAAGAAGCAAGAACTTAGCTTAGAACTTAAGTTGAATACAAAAAGAAAAGGATCTATCTAAAATTAAAAGTAGACAGAAGAGAACAAGTTTAAAAGAAAGAAGTTGAATGCAAGCAAAAATTATCCATCCAAAATTAAAAGAGAAAAGGGGAAAATATGTATTTAAAAAAGAAGTAACCAGAATAGAAATAGGCATATAGGGGTGAGTAGTTGCATATACACTTTCAAAATGATGGAGGATACATGGCAAATGTTACACGGAGAAGAAACAGTCATACCACAAGTTTATTTTATTTGTGGACAGGATGCTTATTTCCAATTGCCAGCTGATTGGGAGGGCATTCGTTTATTAGCTTTGCTGTTTATTAAGATGTATCAAGTATATAGCATAGATGCTTTAACAATGACTTCACACAGACACACACAGCATAGGTGATAGAACATAATTAGTTGGAGATATTTTTGGAGCAATCATGCCACCAGCAGGTGGTATTTTAAAATTATGAAAACATTAGAAAGCTTTCCACGGGTATGGACAAGTTGGAAACCAGTACTTCTGGAGCTTTATTAGTTGTAAATACAGAATTAGTAACTATATGGTTTTACAAAATTGTTTAGTATTAGATATTTTGCTTGCAAACTAAGGCAGAGTTGCAAGATGCTTATAGCTCAGCATTGCTGTGCATACATAACTGACAAAAGTAAGAACATTCTAAAATTCATGAAGAACATTTCTTCTCTGAAATCTGAATTAGACTCTTTAGAAACTCCTGGGATGTTAGACAGTTTAGGAACGGGGGTTCTGTTATTGGCAATTGGTTTGCAAAAGATGGAAAGGGAATTATTAGGAAAATCCTATTGTCAATAGTAATTGTAGGGCTTTGCATATTGACCTTGTGTAAATATTATTTTCATACTGAAAAATTAGAGAAAGACTCAACTGAATATGAGAGTTGAATCTAAAGCTTCATTTGTGAAAGAATTTGTGTAACCATCAAAGGGGGGAATTGAGGTAGCATTTTAATCATTTAAAGAAAATAGTAAAACATTTCGATGACAAAAATATCGCCAACAAAAAAAGAATACAAAAATATCGATAAAATTAAAATAACAGATATCCCAACAAAAACATTGATATACATAATATCGACAACACAAACATCGATAAAGTATCTATAAACTATACTGAAAAATAACATGTAAACATAAATATAAACTACTTTTAATAATATAAATACAGAACATATATCAATCATTAAAAACACACAAAAAAATACAAAATTAATGTAACTAAAGCAAAAATAAATACACTTCAAAATCAAATACAAATAAATAAACAATAAATTATAAAAAATATCACAACTATCAAAAATTAACAAACATATATTTATTACATATATAAAAAAATATAATATTTATTTACGCATACATTTTAAGTAAATTACTAAACAAAATAAAAACAATCATTAAATAAACATAATCAACATTAAACAAATTAGATTATAACTGCCTAAAAATTCAATAAAAGCGATCTCAATTAATGAATTTAAACTACACCAACACAAACCAATAGTAAACTCTAACTAATTAAATAAACACTATAAAAGCAATTAATTAATTAACACAAAATTTTACGTAAAACGAAAAACACTCAAGAAGCATGAAAGTTTGCAAGACGGAAAACAGAATAGAAAAGATCTACACAAACAACTAATCAGAAAAACTCTCATTAAAGGTAAGAACAAAACTTTTTAAATAAAAAAAGAAAATTAGCTTAAAAGGAAAAAATTATAAACAAATGAACTAAAACTATGGGGCTGATTACGATGGAGTAACGTTCGCCACCGCAGTGCCGGCGGTGGCGACCGTCACGCCATCGTAACCTGAATTACCCACCGCCATATTACGATGGCGGTGGGTATCGCAGTGGACGGAAAGCCCATTTGCCACTTTTCTGCCGGTTGGCACTCGTTACGATTGCCGGCCGGGTGGTGCAGGGGTACAATATATGGTGGCGGTTCCTAGCAGGCACCGCCATCCATATTAGGATGTAGAGCATTTGCAGGCCTTTCCATGGCGGCGATGCTGCCATGGAAGGACTGGCGGGAATTTGCTTTGGGGGCCCGTTGCGGGCTCCCAGGGGGGTGGTGGGCTGCACTTCCCTACATTACCATGCACAAGGTGGCAGGCACCGTGCGGTGCCTACCACATTGTGCATGGCAATGCACAACATGGCATTTTACCATTGCGGCAGGTGCTTCAGCCAGCAGCACCTGCCGCAACGATAAAATGCCAGATGCGAACGCCGTGGTGGCGGTCGCATCAAAATTGGGGAGGCAGGACCGCAGCTTGGCAGGCGGGCGGTCCTTTTACCGCTAGGGTGGCGGCAGGACTAAAATCCCATCGCCATCCTACTCGACCCCTCTATGTTTCCCTTTATATTTCACAGACTAAACTTCACTAAAAGTCCACCTAGAAAATTCAAAAAAAGATTTACTTCCAGAATAAATACAACTACAACTACTACTATATATTTTAACCAACAAATAGAGTTAACTGATGAAAACTAAAAAATGTATTTAAAAAGCTAAACCTAACTTTACAAATACTTTTATTTTAATAGCTTCTACAGACTTCAACAAAATAACAACATCAACGAATTATACTACATCAACTAAAAATAGTAAGTAGTTTTTTAACAACTAAATACAAATAGACACTAAACAAACAAAATAAACAAACTAAGGGACTGATTCTGATCTGGGTCGGAAAGGTCTCCGACCGAGCTGGATCCGGAGTGTTTTCCAACCGAGCCGGACTCCTGCAGTCCGACCGAGCGAGTAGGATGTGGCCGCATGCTGCCAGACTCGGTTCAGCCGGACTCCCATAGAAGTCAATAGGAGCCAGTCGTACGATGCATACATGGGCTCTCATTGACTGAATGGGTACGTCTCGCACAAGACGCCCCCTACAGTGGGTATGCGTCAGTGCCATCCGTACCGTACATGCCTGTGTTGGAGACACCCTTGGGTCTCCCCCTGTGTCCGAGTCATTAGGCTGCGGGTGACGGGGGGACCTGGTATTAGCACTCTCCATTTGAGGTACGAGGTGGAATGAAGGCCCTTGTATCCACACCCCCATTGGCCTGCCTTTTGTGGCCTGGCGCGGAGGTGTCAGGGGAAAACACTGCTTCTGGGCCGGTTCTGCACAAGCGGACCGCCAAAGGCAGTTTAATGGATGTTTTGCGAGCCCGAGACTTCGGCTCGATCCGGCTGTCCGATGCGTGCATTGTACTGGCTTGGTCGGAATTCGCTTGCTTACGGATGAAGCGTATAGAGCGGTTCGGACCCGGAAACGAGTCGGTCGGCGATTTCGCGTTTCTCGCATCGTACTTGCTCGTCCGTACAGCTGTACGAGTCGGTCGGTAAACATGCAGATGGCTCGCACTTTTTACGGCCGGATCATGTTCGGAGCCCTTCTGAGTGAGATCGTAATCAGCCCCTAAATGTAACACTTCAATAAAAATAACATTTTCCTTTATAAGCAACAGAAAAAAGAAACCAGTGAATTAACCACAAACATCAAAAAATATCCAACAAGAAAAACAAAATAAGATACATGTAAGTATATTTTGAAATATAATAATTATATAAACATGTTTACTCTTCAATACTTAATAATTAATAAATACATATATATATATATATATATATAAATATATTTACAGATATACAAAGAACAAGACTGAAGGGGAAAAGTTCATCTCCTCACAAAAGGGAAAACTACTTCTGTGCTACATGGGCTATACTTACACGTTAGAGAAAATAACAGGAAATAAAACCCATTGGAAATGTAGTAAATACTACTCCAACTCTTGCTATGGGAGAACACCAACAGTAGAAATGAATGTTAGTAATGTCAGGGAACACAACCATCCCCCCAATATTACAGAATGTAGGGTGAGAGATACCTTAGAAACAAGCACCAGCTCCCATCAAACCAGTACCCAAATATAAAAAAAAAAGTACTAGCTAGGGTTCCTGAACATGTAACAGGACAATTACCATCCATCCCCACTATAAAACGTCTAATAGCCAGAACTAAAAGTTCTACTGCTCAAACACCACCCACCCCTAAACATTTGCAGAAATCAATATTTTACACAGTCACACACAAAGATTAAAAATTCATTCTTTATGACAATAATAGTCATGAAAAAAGAATTATCATCTTTGCCACCAATACCAACATTCAAAAGTTAAAGCAGTGTGAGACATGGATGATGGATGGTACATTTAAAGTTTGCCCTAAGCCCTTTTACCAACTCCATACCATCCATGGGGAATATGAAGATACCAACATCCCCTTCATTTACGCACTACTCTTCAACGAACAAAATACTACATGCATAGAACTCATTACAGTAATAAAACAACAGACAAAAAACTACTTCCCATAAAAAATAATAATAGATTTTGAACAAGCAATTATTCAGTCAATTTTAAAAATATATCCACATACTGCAATACAAGGTTGCTATTATCATTTCAACGAAAGTATCTTGAGACATCTGCAAAAATCTACCCTAGGTAAAGAAAAAACTAATAGCCCTGGCTTATGTACCAACAACAAAAGTAGCAAACCACTATAATATACTTATTGAAACTAGTCCTTTCTACCAAGCCAATGAAGAAAAAACTAACACCCTTCCTTGACTACTTTGTAGACACCTGGGTAGGAAAACTACATGGTTCAGGGCACCGAAGACAACCAAAGTTCCAAATCCCATGGTGAAACGTCTATGATAGCACCCTAGCACAAAAACCAAAAACCAACAATGCAGTGGAAGCATGGCATAATGCCTTCCAAGCCACAACAGGAAGAGGACAACCAACTTTGAACAAACTAATAGAAGCCATCAAAAAAGAACAGAGGGGATCATCACGATGGCCGTGAAACCACCACCGGCAGCATGCTGGTGGCAGTTATACCGCCATCGTAAAGCACTTCTCTGCCCGTGAAATTACAATGGTGGACGGTATGCTTGCGGACGCAAAGTTCGTCCGACACGGGTCCGCCACAGGCAATTGTTATGATTGCCTAGCGGACCCACCCTGCATCAAAAATATTGTGGTGGTGCCTAGAAGGCACCGTCCGCCATATTACGATGCTGCCTCCCCACCAGCCAGAGTATGGCAGTGGAACCGCCATTCACAGGCTAGCGGGGATTGCATTTGGAGACCCATAGAAGGCCCCCCTTGTGTTGGGGAGGTAGGTGTGCATTGCGGGTGTACCTATGGTACCCACCTACAGTTCCCTGCAGTAGGTGGCAGGCACCGTGTAGTGCCTGCCATGTCGTGCAGGGAAATGCAAACAGTGCATTTCGGACATTGCGGTGGGTGCAGCAGCCAGCAGCTGGGTGGGTGGGTGGCTGCATAGGATTCCCAGCAGTGGACAGACATGTGAGGGGTGGGTGCAGAGGACTCCCAGCAGTGGACAGACATTTGAGGGGTGGGTGCAGAGGACTCCCAGCAGCAGACAGAGACATGGGGGTGGGTGCAGAGGACTCCCAGCAGTGGACAGAGACATGGGGTGGGTGCATATCACTCCAAGCAGTGGACAGAGACATGGGGGTGGGTGCAGAGGACTCCCGCAAGTGGACAGAGACATGGGGGTGGGTGCATATCACTCCCAGTGTTGGACAGCCATGTGAGGGGTGGGTGCAGAGGACTCCCAGCGGTGGACAGAGACATGGGGGTGGGTGCATATCACTCCCAGCAGTGGACAGACATGTGAGGGGTGGGTGCAGAGGACTCCCAGCAGTGGACAGAGACATGGGGGTGGGTGCAGAGGACTCCCAGCAGTGGACAGAGACATGGGGGTGGGTGCATATCACTCCCAGCAGTGGACAGACATGTGAGGGGTGGGTGCAGAGGACTCCCAGCAGTGGACAGAGACATGGGGTGGGTGCAGAGGACTCCCAGCAGTGGACAGACATGTGAGGGGTGGGTGCAGAGGACTCCTAGAAGTGGACAGAGACATGGGGGTGGGTGCATATGATTCCCATCAGTGGACAGACATGTGAGGGGTGGGTGCAGAGGACTCCCAGCAGTGTACAGACATATATGGGTGGGTGCAGAGGACTCCCAGCAGTGGACAGACATGTGAGGGGTGGGTGCAGAGGACTCCCAGCAGTGGACAGAGACATGGGGGTGGGTGCATATCACTCCCAGCAGTGGACAGACATGTGAGGGGTGGGTGCAGAGGACTCCCAGCAGTGGACAGAGACATGGGGGTGGGTGCATATCATTCCCAGCAGTGGAAATACATGTGAGGGGTGGGTGCAGAGGACTCCCAGCAGTGGACAGACATATATAGGTGGGTGCAGAGGACTCCCAGCAGTGGACAGAGACATGGGGGGTGGGTGCAGAGGACTCCCAGCAGTGGACAGAGACATGGGGGTGGGTGCATATCACTCCCAGCAGTGGAAAGACATGTGAGGGGTGGGTGCAGAGGACTCCCAGCAGTGGACAGAGACATGGGGGTGGGTGCAGAGGACTCCCAGCAGTGAACAGACATATACGGGTGGGTGCAGAGGACTCCCAGCAGTGGACAGACATGTGAGGGGTGGGTGCAGAGGACTCCCAGCAGTGGACAGACATATATGGGTGGGTGAAGAGGACTCCCAGCAGTGGACAGAGACATGGGGGTGGGTGCAGAGGACTCCCAGCAGTGGACAGAGACATGGGGGTGGGTGCATATCACTCCCAGCAGTGGACAAAAACATGGGGGTGGGTGCAGAGGACTCCCAGCAGTGGACAGATACATGGGGGTGGGTGCATATCACTCCCAGCAGTGGACAGACATGTGAGGGGTGGGTGCAGAGGACTCCCAGCAGTGGACAGAGACATGGGGGTGGGTGCAGAGGTCTCCCAGCAGTGGACAGAGACATGGGGGTGGGTGCAGAGGACTCCCACCAGTGGACAGACATGTGAGGGTGTAGAAATCAAAACATTTCTCTGGGGCTTCACTGATACACCTGGTCCTTTTAAACCAACAAAGAAGAGATTGGCACAGAAGCTGTAATATAAAAGACATATTTTTATTTAACCTCTAAAGAGGGAAAAATGCGTCATATAGAATTCTCAAATCACTGTAGGAGACATTTCTCTGTACTAAGGAGTACAGAGAACAGGGGCATTATATACCCACACAGGGGCTGAAAAAATGCAGTACAAGTACACATGAGAAGAGTTATGCACATAGATGGTCACACAGAAACTGCACAGTAAACAAGTAGGAGGAGTAATAAGTTGCTGACATGAGTTAGAACAGCCTGACAGTTCTATACTAGGAACAGGTGCACTCTACTAGCTAAGCACATCTGAGCATGTGCAAGACTCTGGGAGAGGGAAACAGCAAATGTCCAGCACATAGCCAACTAAAATGGCTGCCAAGTACAAAATGACTTTCAGCTCATGCTAAGAGATTAATGCAATCTTCAACAGATGGTCCTTTTAGCATGAGCGAAAGACATTCCTATAATCCAGTAGGAAATATGCATATTAGTTTTTTTTCATAAATTTATCAATATCCTAATTCATTGCTTGGTGGGCATTTCTCATTCTAAATATTGTTAAGCTGGTATGCATAAAGTATAAGCAGGAGTACAAAGGGAACAGAGCATTGGGTCATACAGATAGCAGGAGAGAGTAATTACTATTATCAGAAACAGAACTAGTAGCTTTCTAGTCCTAAGCAAATCCTAGAACCATCCAGTAAAAACATTTTCAAGGCCCCTATGCATTTCAGTGACCATCAATTTCAACTTCAAAATAGCCAACAGCACATATCTAATAAAAACATTTTCACTAGACTTTTCCATTGTTTCCTTTATGAGGGCTAGAGTATCAATCAAGGAAAGGGTAAAGTAACATTTGTCAACAGCTTAGATGAACTTTTCTCTCGTAGAATAAACATTATTCCTAATACAAACAGGACCATGAGAATTAGGACGAAGAGCTGCAAAGTGCTGCTCCTCCTCAAAAATGGGACGACCAATGGGGTACATTTTCAACAAAAAAGAAAAAGAAGTCCTTGGGAAATTAAAGCCGCTGTACAACCAGCCAGAGGGGAGTCTTCTCCCTGTGTCCGTTTGAGCCTCACAGGCAGGCTCTTGTTGTTCCCACGGTGGAGCTGCACAACTCGCAACTCAGGAATCACGGCCTGTTTCAAGGGAAAAGTTTCTTCTTTCAGGATAGGGCAATCACCCACCTGGGCAAATGCTCTCAGCGATCCTGTCCAGTGTCTCAGGCAGTGCACCAGTTTTCTTCATTTCAATCTAACAGGCACCAGAGACACAGCACATGTACCCTGAACTCAAGTCCTTCCCTAACTCCTGTATTGCTCTGCTGGCACACTGCTCTTTCGTTGGGGCCATAGATTGCATTCAGTGTGCCCAGGTATCTCTTGACCAACAAAGGTGAAGACTTTACAGCCACTTTGGGACCAGGATTCAGAGGCCTGATGCTAGGATCTCTGAAGCAACCCTTTTTTCAAAGGGGGTTACCTCAAGCAAAAACTTTCTCGCCTTCCTGGTCGGTCTGTGACTCTCGGCTGGGCATCAAAAACTTGATCCACGATTTCTCCTTTCTGATTTGTGACCCCGTCTTTCGCCCAAGACAGTGGCAGGGGTACACACTTCACATCCCAGTGCTTCCGGCCTTCTCCCTTCACTGAGTTCCTGGTTGCCAGCAATGCCTGTGCTGGTTACCTTCACTTTGACTTCAAGCTGGACTGGTGCTGACTCTACAAGCTGGATCGGACGTCCGCGCCCCTCTGGCAATGGTTGTAAGGCAGCAAATATCTATTGGTGGACAGAAAAAAAGGTCTTTAGATAAGGCACAGAAATAATCTATCAACAGAGAGGTTAGTCTCAGAATACTTCCTAGTCTAGGGACGCCCCATATATTAGCAAGGCACCCAAGAACCACTTTTATTTATGTGAGAGTAAAAAAACAACAGCCTCAACCTATTGGCAAGTATAAAAGGAACTCTTTGGTGAACTGACAAGAGTAATACGTCACCCAATCCCGAGCAGCCAAGGAAGTCTGTGTTCATTTACTAAATTCTGAGGAAAAGAGAAAAACAATACAGACATACTCCAAATCCTTACATCTGTATATTCCTATCTTAATCATCTAAAGACCCTCAAGAAAAAAGGAAATGTTCTACACTTTTACTCATAGACTTTGCATTACTTGTACAGGACTGAATACACTTCCAAAATGATTTCTCTTAATAAAAGCACCTACATTGTATGCTTAGGACCATGCTCTCATGTTATAGGAGCAACAGGAAAATCTAAAACTGCTAATTTAACAAGGATTCCTATTACATAAAGAACTAAAAACTTCAACATAATGGGTACATTTTCTCCAGCAGAACATCTTGTAACAAACAGACTCCTATAAAACAATATTTTCCTCAAAAATGTTTGCTACGGATCACATGGGCATCTTCCCTGCATTCTATTTTTTCACAATCCAAACTATGCAACATCAGCTCTAGTAAGGACTGTCAGTTTATTTACACAGACTAGCTAATAAAAACTAGCAATGCCCTTGCAAAACTGTATGTAGCATGAGAATACCAAACAATAGTGGTGTTATCACCTGAGAATTTTAGAACAAAAACTACCCACAGCTAGTTCCCCTTAAAGATCAAATAAGGAAACAGCAATCTAGACTATTCATCCTTTCATAATGTCATCAGACAGGATGGGAAGTAACATAGCAAATTTATTTATTCATTTTAATAATGCTAACAATGTTTAAAACAGTATTACTGAATAGCCAATTAAATGTCTCATGGCTATTTCACAGACAGTTTAGACAGGCTCAAAAAAAATTGAGAAAAAGAGAGAGAAAACATAAATTTGCCTACCCTTAATTTGTAGAGGAGCTAGCCTCCTCCCCCCATTTTTGACAGTAGGAAACCTGTAACAGGTTTCATTCTGTCAACACTATCAACCCCAATTTGTAGCAACTGGGCATAAACAAACTCTGAGGAGCTAAATAGAACATTGAGCTAGCTAAAGAACATATTCCAAATGTACAAGTGTAACACGAGGGCACATGAATTCAAACTAAATCCCATTGCTTCCTTAATTCAGCCCTAAAAGCATTAGTGCTATATATATGGCAGAGCCATTGTCTTAATAAGAGCTCACATATACCATTATTATTCAATCGGTTCATATGAGTGAACAAAAACTTGCTTTTGCCAAAAAAAGTAAGCAAAACCTCTTTCTGTCCCTGCCCTGCCATTTCATCTTTCAAATGTCGAAATGTCAAAGCAAATGTTGCGCTGAGCCCTGCTAGGCTTCTAAATGTAGGACTTCGACCTTTAACCTATGCAGCTGTTCCATCTCGTGTGCAAGGTTTTCATGCAGTTTTACAAATTCAAAGTGACCCTGGAGACTGAGAGCGCAACAGCAAACCCACTCCATTCCTGTCTACCAGCAATTCAGAGGTAAGCTTAATAACTTCTGCCAGTTTTTTTGTACATATTTATATTTGTAAGCAGTGTGCTGAGTGCTTGTCTAGCAGTATAGATGTCAGCTATTCATTCTATACTTACATATGTGCATTTACTGGATCCTAA
Organism: Triturus cristatus; assembly: GCF_964204655.1. Taxonomy (NCBI): domain Eukaryota; kingdom Metazoa; phylum Chordata; class Amphibia; order Caudata; family Salamandridae; genus Triturus; species Triturus cristatus. The sequence goes on along the minus strand of NC_140592.1, from coordinate 1,116,281,970 downwards.
GGCAGTTTAAAAGCTGCTCTGATTGGAATAACCTCATTTAAATAGTGAATTTCTACTCAATTTCGACTTTGATGTTTGGGGCACTTAAAAATGAATATCCTACAATGTTTTTGCATAATAGTCATCCCCAGAATGTCCTCTACATATCCCAGAGTTGTGGCATCAGAAATGCATAATGTATACCCTTATAAAAATAAGTTTTGTACGCCTGGGTAAAGTGACATTTCACATGTAAGTGACCCCCTATTGTTGTATAGCACGGCTTGAATTCAATTTGGATGCTAGGAGGTCACAGCATCATTATTAGGCATTATAAATATTAAAATACGAACTTAATGCACCTATTTTAAATAATAGTTTTAATATAATCAAAATATATATATATATTTTTTAATAAATCTTATCATTTTGATGAGTCCACATATGAAAAGCAAGCTGCTTCCCTTTGCCTATCATATTTAAACACATTCATTCTTAGCCCTAAGCACAGAAACTTAACTTGAAACATCTTAAGTCTGCGCCACTTTTAAATGAAGGACAGTCATTATTATTTAACATCAAAAACCACTCTTATCCTTATTTAAAAAGGCATTAAGAAAAGAAATCCCTACTGTCAATCTGTCCTCTGTTTATCAAAAATAACGAAACTATATTTCTAACTTTCAAAACAGCAGTCTGAACTGCAGGATTTTACACCGTGTTTGACTTCAGCTGTTTTCTGTGGCCGGAGTCAGAAATACCCACGTGCTGACACAGCTGCTTGACACGTAAAGGCGTCGAATTCACACGCCTTTCAAGTCAGCCTTTCCAGCCAGCACAAATCTGTCGTTCTGTAATGTGTATTCAGGTCAACAACAACCAACTCACTCAGATAATGTGAATGCCTGTTATTACCTAATACATAAGGATAAAGGCTGTGACATTTTGTATCTTAATTTTATCTATTGCAAAACCCACAATTTCGTTTTTTGAAGCTTTTTTATTCCTATTCAATGTGGATTCTAATTTTATCTTTAACATTATGGCAATTTGCACACATGTATAGTGTCTTACTCTGTCAATGTAATGATAGCGTACAGCTATTTAGCATATATTATATAATTCATTGCTGGATTCTTTTAACCCGTTCGACGCTTGTGACGGAGCGGTTCCGTCACGTGCGTCGGTTGCGCTGTGCGCATGACGGAACCGCTCCGTCATGGCCCCGCCCGCGCACGGAATCTTCAGCGCGGCGCGGAAATCCGCGCCGCGCTGAAGGGGTTAAAATATATTTTATTTTAATGATGTTTTGCATAACAGAATGATGACAAAAAAACATTGATCTCATTCCAGACATTTTCAAAACGGTGTCATACACATAATACAGGGCTCTTAAGGCGAGCCATTCTTGCACCAAGAGCGCAATTGCTACTTACAAGTACAACTAATGACAAACCACAGACATTTAAACACACATTTAACCCACAGATCAACACTTAGGACAGAAACAAAAGACAGCCCACAGACTGTACTTAAACCAAACCATTTGTAAATACTAGTTGTAAGTCATATTCACTAGATTTGGCTGGCAGAACACCAGGAAAAAACGCTCTGCATATCACCACTTATGAATGTTACTAAGTGCACAGACCAGGATCCTTTCTATGTACATATTTAGTTCCTCGGGGTACTAGTCACCAAGGAAGAAATACGTTTCTAAACCCAAACCTAGTTAGGTATCCCCTCTAGGGGAGCCGGCTAATTCAATACGAGTTCCAAGGGTACCTACAAACAAGGCAACACATTCAACGATGTGTGCTAGAAACAGGCATGCCAAAAATATTGCAGCATATACAATATTATACAAAAAGTAGCACTTAACTCAAAGTGTGCCGTTCAAGTTTACAAAAGTTTCTCATTACCTACCTACATAAACTGCAGTTTACATATTTCCAAATTCAAAATATTGGCCAATTTCCATACAAATCCAAGAAGCGTCGTAACAAACGACCTTACCAAGCACAAGTTTCCAGATTCTAACTGCCAAGTTCTGAGTGACCAAATGGTCATTTTTAAAATACTCACGCCAAAAGTGTTCTCAGTCAGGAGTGGTAAGCAGTTGGAGGAGTCCAATCAGGAAGACCAGAAATATACTGGACTGCAGAGACAGAATCTCAGTTTTAGGGTACCTTTTTACTAGAGTCCTGTTCTGTCCTCCTCAGTAGATTCCTGTCTCCCATCAGGATCACTCCCTTGGATAGCCACTTCTCTGATGAGCCTCACAGAGGGCACCAATTGTAGAAATCAAAACCTTCTCTGGGGCTTCACTGATACACCTGGTCCTTTTAAACCAACAAAGAAGAGATTGGCACAGAAGCTGTAATATGAAAGATATCTTTTTATTTAACCTCTAAAGAGGGAAAAATGCGTCATACAGAATTCTCAAATCACTGTAGGAGACATTTCTAAGGAGTACAGAGAACAGGGGCATTATATACCCACACAGGGGCTGAAAAAAGGCAGTACAAGTACACATGAGAAGAGTTATGCACATAGATGGTCATACAGAAACTGCACAGTCAACAAGTAGGAGGAGTAATAAGTTGCTTACATCAGTTATAACAGCCTGACAGTTCTATACTAGGAACAGGTGCACTCTACTAGCTAAGCACATTTGAGCATGTGCAAGACTCTGGGAGAAGGAAACAGCAAATGTCCAGCACATAGCCAACTAAAATGGCTGCCAAGTACAAAATGGCTTTCAGCTCATGCTAAGAGATTAATGCAATCTTCAACAAGGGGTGGGTGCAGAGGACTCCCAGCAGTGGACAGAGACATGGGGGTGGGTGCAGAGGACTCCCAGCAGTGGACAGACACATGGGGGTGGGTGCATATCACTCCCAACAGTGGACAGAGACATGGGGGTGGGTGCAGAGGACTCCCAGCAGTGGACAGAGACATTGGGGTGGGTGCATATCACTCCCAGCAGTGGACAGACATGTGAGGGGTGGCTGCAGAGGACTCCCAGCAGTGGACAGAGACATGGGGGTGGGTGCAGAGGACTCCCCGCAGTGGACAGAGACATGGGGGTGGGTGCAGAGGACTCCCAGCAGTGGACAGATATGTGAGGGGTAGGTGCAGAGGACTCCCAGCAGTGGACAGACATATATGGGTGGGTGCAGAGGACTCCCAGCAGTGGACAGAGACATGGGGGTGGGTGCAGAGGACTCCCAGCAGTGGACAGAGACATGGGGGTGGGTGCATATCTCTCCCAGCAGTGGACAGAGACATGGGGGGTTGCAGAGGACTCCCAGCAGTGGACAGACATGTGAGGGGTGGGTGCAGAGGACTCCCAGCAGTGGAAAGACATATGAGGGGTGGGTGCAGAGGACTTCCAGCAGTGGACAGAGACATGGGGGTGGGTGCAGAGGACTCCCAGCAGTGGACAGAGACATGGGGGTGGGTGCATATCTCTCCCAGCAGTGGACAGACATGTGAGGGGTGGGTGAAGAGGACTCCCAGCAGTGGACAGAGACATGGGGGTGGGTGCAGAGGACTCCCAGCAGTGGACAGACATGTGAGAGGTGGGTGCAGAGGACTCCCAGCAGTGGACAGACATATATGGGTGGGTGCAGAGGACTCCCATCAGTGGACAGACATGTGAGGGGTGGGTGCAGAGGACTCCCAGCAGTGGACAGAGACATGGGGGTGGGTGCATATCACTCCCAGCAGTGGACAGAGACATGGGGGTGGGTGCAGAGGACTCCCAGAAGTGGACAGAGACATGGGAGTGGGTGCATATCACTCCCAGCAGTGGACAAACATGTGAGGGGTGGGTGCAGAGGACTACCAGTAGTGGATAGACATATAGGGGTGGGTGCAGAGGGCTCCCAGCAGTGGACAGAGACATGGGGGTGGGTGCAGAGGACTCCCAGCAGTGGAGAGAGACATGGTGGTGGGTGCATATCACTCCCAGCAGTGGACAGACATATATGGGTGGGTGCAGAGGACACACAGCAGTGGACAGACACATGGACAGAGACATGGGGGGTGTACATCATTATCAGATGACCACAACTCCATGGGTGTATGTACGCATCCCTAACTTTGGACAATGATGATAGTGCCATAACAACACATCACTGACAGCAGTGTCCCACTCCCAGGAGGATGGATGTCTTTTCCCCACTGCATGACACACCAGATGTGGGTGTGAGGACAAATAACACATGCATACCCCCCCCCCTGGTGGATGCAGCACAATACACACACTGAGATCATGCCACAAGACTGTATAGTCATGTCACTGCCTACTAAACTAAGAGAGCCAAAGGGAACACACACTGTCACGCACATCCCAGGACTGATAGGAATGTATAGGTGCTGGGCCAGCCACCAAGACGTTGTCTCTCATGGAAGGAATAGGGAGGAGTTCCTACAGATACAATGCCCATAATTGTGAGTCAGGTGCCCAAATACCCTGCAGAACAAGTACCATATGTGTGCTAGGCCGGCAGTACACACATGCATATTGCTGAAGAGGGAGAAATTCTCCATGAAGGCATTTCAACATACTCAATACACAAGTACAGTGGCTAGCAAGGATGGCACAGACGATGCAGCCGGAGACATTGCTGAGCTGTCATGGCCATAGTTGAAGGGATCCATCACCAACAAAGGAAATGTAGACACAGGTCAGCACAACAATTGTGCAACTCTTTGCAGGGAAGATGTCAGGTGCCACAGAGGAAGGAACACTCCTTGGGACAATGTCTCAAAACCAAAATAACACACACTACCAATGATTCTTTGCAGAGACCTTGTGATGGCACGCAGATACCATGGTCCACCTCACCACCATCAGACTAGAACATTTCTCTGAACCATAACACATTACCACAACACCAACTCCTGGACCCTCAGCACCAACACCAGACCTCAAATGCAATAGTGTGCAAAGTAAAAATAAAATGCTTTATTCAGCATAAAAAACAAATAACGAAATGACACTATATACAAAGGCCAATGGCCAGTCCATAATAGAAGTCCTTGAAGGGACACATGGGCACGCGTCTCCCCTAGCTTGCCTGCACAGTGGAGCCCTCAGGTTCGTCTACCGGGGGGGCATCAAGTGGGGAAGAACCAGGCACCGCAGGAACAGGAGGTGGAAGGGCAGGTAGGGTGGGTGCAGGGGTGGACGTCTCCACCACAGGGGGTGGGGCAGCGGCAAAGGTGGATGTGAGCACGTCGCTGCACACTGCTGCCAGGGCATCCAGGGTAGGCCCTGCACCGGAAGAAACCCCAGGGCCAACGGAGGGGGGGGTGGCCGAGGGATGGGGTGCAGTGCTCTTGGGGGAGGGGGTGGACAGGGGGTGGCACTCAACTACCCTGCCCGGGGACTTCCTCGCCTGCTTGCGGGGTGGTGTCACAGTGGTGGTGATAGGCAGCTCACCCATGTCGACCTCTTTGGGTGTCAGTTTGGCAGGGGAGCCACTTGGAGTGCTTTTGGAGGGACTGGGTTGTGAGGCCTGCGGACTGAGACTGTGGCTGCGTGTATGTCTTTTTGCCCCAGACCCAGTGGGTGTGCCTACATCCCCCTGAGTGTGCGTGACAGGAGGTGTGCGCTTGCCCTTACTTGGTGGTGTTCGGCCTGTGTCTGATGGGGTGCGTGCTTGGGAATGTCTGGGTGTGCATGGGACAGGTATGGGAGAGGGAAGTGTGGATGGGGCTGGGGTAGTGGGGGATGAAGCGCTGCAGGAGACTCACTGCTGCCATCAGGGAAGCGTCCATGGACTGCAGAAACCTGCGTTGTTCAGACATCGATGCTGACATGCCCTCCATGAACGACACCATCTGTGTCAGCAGTGTGGTGTGGCCATGGAGGACAGTCAGCACTGATGCCTGCCCAACTTGCAACTGCTGCAGTATGTCCACAGACTCTGCACTGAGGGCAGCAGGGGTGAGAGGGGCAGGGGGTGCGGTGCCTGTCCCGAAGGAGACATGGTGGTGCCCTGCACGGACAGAAGGGACCGCAGGGCGGTGATGGGAATGGAGGAGGCGGGGACAGATGTTGGGCTGCTGCCAGGTGTTGTAGCAGCCTCCGCCCCCTCGATGATGTTAGCCTCGGACCCGTCTGCATCATAGTTTGAATTGCCACCAGACAGGTCCTCTGACTGACTCCCCTCGCCCTCCTTGCCACTGGCTCCCGCAGACTCGCCAGCACTGGTGGCACTGGTGCTGGGTCCCTCATCCAGGTCCGTGCAGGTGTCTCCCTCGGTTTCCAATGATGATGCTGTGGGCAAGGTGAAGATACAGAAAAACATCAGTCACCTGTATACATCTAACACATGAGTACAAAAACAATAGGTCACAGTGCATATCGGTCCTAGGAAGCTTGTTTCCGGTCCAGGGAAGGCATGGCTTGGCAGTTCGGGCTGGACTGTTCCCATGAGGCACAGGGTCAGACTGATTTGCACATGGCCATGTCTGAACTGGGGTGGCAGAGTGGGCTAAGGAACGGTGAGGGATCAAACCCAGATCTGTTGACTGGGTGTGAGTGTTTGATTGGCTCTGATGCTCCGTCCATCACCACCCTCTTTTGTACTGCTTTGTTCGCCATAAGTTGGCAGGGTATGCTCAGACGTGAGTCCCTTGCTCACTTTGCCACTGGATTCAAGCAAGCCTGGCTGAAGACGGCTGAAATGCCAGAAACTGGTCCTAGGAAGCTTGTTTCCGGTCGAGGGAAGGCATGGCTTGGCAGTTCGGGCTAGACTGTTCCCATGAGGCACAGGGTCAGACTGATTTGCATATGGCCATGTCTGAACTGGGATGGCAGAGTGGGCTAAAGAACGGCGATGGATCAAACCCAGATCTGTTGACTGGGTGTGAGTGTTTGATTGGCTCTGATGCTCCGTCCATCACCATCCTCTTTTGTACTGCTTTGTTCGCCATAAGTTGGCAGGGTATGCTCAGACGTGAGTCCCTTGCTCACTTTGCCACTGGATTCAAGCAAGCCTGGCTGAAGACGGCTGAAATGCCAGAAACCGGTCCTAGGAAGCTTGTTTCCGGTCCAGGGAAGGCATGGCTTGGCAGTTCGGGCTGGACTGTTCCCATGAGGCACAGGGTCAGACTGATTTGCATATGGCCATGTCTGAACTGGGGTGGCAGAGTGGGCTAAAGAACGGTGATGGATCAAACCCAGATCTGTTGACTGGGTGTGAGTGTTTCATTGGCTCTGATGCTCCGTCCATCACCACCCTCTTTTGTACTGCTTTGTTCGCCATAAGTTGGCAGGGTATGCTCAGACGTGAGTCCCTTGCTCACTTTGCCACTGGATTCAAGCAAGCCTGGTTGAAGACGGCTGAAATGCCAGAAACCGGTCATAGGAAGCTTGTTTCCGGTCCAGGGAAGGCATGGCTTGGCAGTTCGGGCTGGACTGTTCCCATGAGGCACAGGGTCAGACTGATTTGCATATGGCCATGTCTGAACTGGGATGGCAGAGTGGGCTAAAGAATGGTGATGGATCAAACCCAGATCTGTTGACTGGGTGTGAGTGTTTGATTGGCTCTGATGCTCCGTCCATCACCACCCTCTTTTGTACTGCTTTGTTCACCATAAGTTGGCAAGGTATGCTCAGACGTGAGTCCCTTGCTCACTTTGCCACTGGATTCAAGCAAGCCTGGCTGAAGACGGCTGAAATGCCAGAAACCGGTCCTAGGAAGCTTGTTTCCGGTCCAGGGAAGGCATGGCTTGGGAGTTCGGGCTGGACTGTTCCCATGAGGCACAGGGTCAGACTGATTTGCATATGGCCATGTCTGAACTGGGGTGGCAGAGTGGGCTAAAGAACGGTGATCGATCAAACCCAGATCTGTTGACTGGGTGTGAGTGTTTGATTGGCTCTGATGCTCCGTCCATCACCACCCTCTTTTGTACTGCTTTGTTCGCCATAAGTTGGCAGGGTATGCTCAGACCTGAGTCCCTTGCTCACTTTGCCACTGGATTCAAGCAAGCCTGGCTGAAGACAGCTGAAATGCCAGAAACCGGTCCTAGGAAGCTTGTTTCCGGTCCAGGGAAGGCATGGCTTGGCAGTTTGGGCTGGACTGTTCCCATGAGGCACAGGGTCAGACTGATTTGCATATGGCCATGTCTGAACTGGGGTGGCAGAGTGGGCTAAAGAACGGTGATGGATCAAACCCAGATCTGTTGACTGGGTGTGAGTGTTTGATTGGCTCTGATGCTCCGTGCATCACCACCCTCTTTTGTACTGCACAGTGCATATCAGGCAATGCATCATGAGTAACAGCTAGATTACTCTGCACATATGTAAGCCCTGTACTCCCCAGTTGGGAAACCCACCATGCCACTTGGACACAAGGAAAAATAGGACACACCAGCCCAAAACTTGAATGAGAAATACACTGAGGAGCTAGTGTCTGGGAACAGGTGAGCACAGCAATACAATGAAGTCATGCCACCTCTTGTTTACCCTGAAAGAAACAGTAGTGGTGCACCCAAGGCAAAGTAACACACCTCAATACCAAAGGTGTCCCCACACTCAGAGACCTGTAAGTACTTTGGAACACAAAGCAAAAAATGTTGGTCCCTTGGGAATCACAATACTTTACACAATCGACATGGTCAGAATGTGGGAATGTGCCATTTTGTGAACAGAACAGACATGCGCCTTCATAACAGAGGGATCCCAAGGAGGTGCACACAAAACTAAATTGACCCAGTCATTGAAGAAGCTGGCAGCCTTCTTTAAAGAAGCCACTGTTAGAAAGAAATGTTGTTGCAGAAAGTACATATACATGGGCCCACAGAGGGCTTGATGACTAGCCACTCGTAAGTTGATATCACCAACAACCAAGGACTTACCCAATTTCCACAACACTGGGGGAACATGTATATGTATAATCTGAAAAACAGTCTCATTAGAACAGTGCCTTCTTTTAAATTGTGCCAGCGTGTTCCCTGAAAGTGTAAAGGTGGTTTGTTGTGCACTTCCTTGGGAGACATCTGTCATGCAGGCACATTATTGTTCTTAACAACAAAACATCAAACTAAAGCATAGAAAACATGAAGACCTGTTGACAAGTGCTGTGAGTGCCAAGGTACAATACCTTGTGACTAACAACTTGAATTATGTCAGTTGTCACATGGCCATCCGTTACCTGATGACACAGTTGCCAACACATCTGACCCACTGCCTGTCATGTGGAGTTGCACAAATGTCCAAACCCAGGACAATGCATGAGCTAATGGGCCTGCAATTGTGTCGTAAAAAGGCATACCTGCACTGAGGAGACACCCCCATGGCAAGCCAGAATGTTCACACAGATGTCAGCACACAAAGACCAAACTACGTAGCATCTTGACCACACACTGGTGCAAAAAATGTATGAGCAGGAATCATGTATTTAAACAATTGACACATGCTGCAAAGCACACACATTAAACCCTGCACAACATCACTGGGTCACTGCATGTTGAGTCTCTGTCCAGCTAATTATCACACACAGGTCAGACCTGGCAAGGAGACATAAGGTTTAGCCATGTAGGCCTCGCCTGCAAAAATCCCCCATACCTGAGACAATGTGATTGAGACAGATCAAGAAGTGACACCTCTTAATCAGGGTTTACAAAAGTGTGCAGCAAGAATTCCCAAATGTACTCCACATCACCTCGTGAGGCTGCCAACACATATTTGTGACAAACAACCATCGACAGATAGTTGTGAATAGACACACAGGCACTGCCCAGTGTGAGTATGCACAAGCCAAATGGGGTCTCCCTGTCCAGTCGACACAGGTAGCACATTTTGGATAAATACAAATGAGGCCAGGGAACAATGCCACAGAGGCAAACATATGCTGAACACACTGAGAATGGACACAGTGTTGGATGACACACATGATTACGAGGCAAGGGTGTCTCAGGGGACTGTAGTGGGCACACTGCTCCTTGTTCCTGGAATGATCTGACTGTAACATGAGCAACCGTCCTGGCACTATGCATTTCTCCCACTCATGCACATCATGTCTAAGGCCACAACATTGGTCATGTATGCTGCAAGTGTGTTCATTTGAAACCTCACACTCCCATGTTGAGACTCATCATCAGTGCCAACAAATATGGACCCCAACAGAGTGAACAGGACAGGGCACAGGCAAGGTACCAACACATGTCACAGACCACCCTCCCACATGATGCAGAAAGCAATGTGCACTTGGATCAACTGGCAGGCTAGATGACCATGTGCAATTGTGATTACACACAGACCAGGGGACACATGTCAAGCAGGGGAAGGGACGAATAAGAGCACCGGTTGACTTTGGGGAACTGAATATGCACTGCACATATAAACCCTGGCAGTGTATCCAGGCTACAGAGCACTTCCAAAAGCTGGGGACACACAACACAACAAACAGACAGGTACCTACCCCCTCCTTGCTGCTGTCCCTCCTGTAACTGCCTATCCAGGTCAGGGAAGACCACTGCCAGGACACGCATCATGTGGGTGGTCAGGCGTTGGCACCCGCCGTGGGGGCGTGGAGGTGAGAGCCCCAGCTGGACCCGGGCGATCCGCCGGGTCCAGCACCGGATGTCCTGCCATCGTTTTCTGACTTGGGCTTGGCGCCGACTGCGACCCCCCCACCACTCTCACGGCCCTGACGATCTGCTTCCAGATCCCCCTCTTCTCGTAGGCAGTTACCTGTGAGGATGACAAAGTGAGACAACATCACTACACCTGCTCCATGTCACAGAGAAACACATTTGAACATCGATGGTATGTTGAACAGGGCATAGGATGCTGCCAAGGAATAGCATCTTACTCATATAGACATTGGCCTCTGTGGAAGCCCCAATGCACTACATGGCATTGAAACTACACAGGTGGCAGGAGGGGTGCGACACACTCCCTGATCATGGCACACACTGTGCATCACATGCAACACCAGGCTGATGGACAGCACCTCAAAGCAGTTACATGCACCAGGCCACTGACGCAACCTCACCAGAGTACACAGACACACACAGGCACAGATCAATCACCTGCCATTGGCAACAGCGGATACATACCTCACTCTGCACATATGCCACTTGCCTGTGGGGTGTCACAGGTGTTAGTCTACCTCAGCAAGTCAGACACACAGCACGGCTTACTTCTTACATCAGATGGGTAGAGGTGTTGCCTCCTCCATGCAGATGTGGTGCAACACTTCACATAGACACTCACCCACATGACAAGGAACCTTCACACACATCAATGTCCAGGAGGGCGTACACATCACTTGGACACTCTCACCACAGCTCCACTCAACTCATACACATCTGTGGGTACAGTCACCTGTCACACCGGGGGGACCACTGAATCACCTCAGGACAATAGCCAAAAAATGCCACCAAGGATTTGCCAGGCTGAATGTGTCATGCACTATGCAGTGAATGTCACAGTAAGCACAATGCAAGTGAGGAGTTCACACAGGAACTACATCATGCTCGGCATGACAGACATAAGCCTTTCCCCCCCCTGGGACCCACTCTAAACCACATTGCATGTCTGTCACACCTGGACACAATGCCAGTAGTGACAGTCACAAAAAAGGTGCACAGTCAAAGTTAGTGGAGTCAGCACTCACCTGCTCCCCTGGTCTCCCATACAGGCTAGGGTACTGGGGGAGGAGGACATTCAGCAATGCCTCATTCTCCTCAAGTGTGAATGGCTGGGTCCTCTCCACAGTCCGCGACATGGTGCCAGAGGAAGCACAGACAGCAGAAGTGTGGTCGACAGGAAAGTTATGCAGGCAAGTGCCCTCTCATGGGTTCTGGCTGACTTATATCTGTCTTGCTGGGGGCATTCATTTACAGGATTACAGAGTGATTGGTCAGACTCATTTGCATCCTACGTTTCCTCCAATCCCTTTAAACATACACCAATGACACGAATTTGAATGGTTCAAATTTTGAGCATCGTAGCAAGGCAAACACCACTTTGCAACATTGTAATTTTTGGCCCAACTGACTTTTCAAGCCCACATGATGGCCACATTGCAACTGAAATCTCTGTATCCATGACAGCATGCATTTTGGGCCTAATACTTGGCACCGCACCTCCAACCGCGACACAGGTATCCTACTGCGCTGACCCCCAAGATGAAGGTGATGGCAGCCCTACATTTTTTTGCCACAGGTACGTTTCAATTCACCATAGCTGATGTTGGTGGCATGTCACAGACAATGTTAAGCCGTGTACTGCGTGATGTTTTGGCAGCCATGTTGGAGCACCTTGATGAATTCATCCATTTTCCGACTCCTGAGGAGTTGACAGGTGTCAAGGGTGATTTCTATGCCCTGGGAGGGATGCCCCATGTCATTGGGTCCATTGATGGGACACATGTGGCTTTGGTACCACCAAAGGCACAGGAGGTAGCCTATCGCAACGTAAACATTACCACTCTATAAATGCCCTTGTGGTGTGTCTTGCTACATGCTGATTTCCCATGTCTGTGCACGTTTTCCAGGGTCAGCACACGATGCCTACATCATGAGGCGTAGCAGGGTGCCACAAATGATGCTGCGGCTGCACAACAAACGAGCATGTCTTGTTGGTGGGTATACTCTGTTTGTCCTGTGTGTTGCCGTATCTTTGGCTCTTACGGCATCTCCTGACCCACTTATTTACATGATGTTTCCATGTAGGGGACTCTGGCTATCCCAACATGCCATGGCTGATGATGCCTCTCCACAACCCAAGATCAGCTGCAGATCACCGGTACAACAATGCACACGGGCAGACCAGGCGAGTGATTGAGAGGACGTTTGGCCTCCTGAAAAGCCGATTCCGGTGCCTTCACAAGACAGGTGGGTCCCTCCCATATGCACCGGCGAAGGTCTGCAAAATCTTCCTCGTGTGCTGCATGCTGCACAACATGGCAGTGGAGAAGGCAGTGCCACTCATCCTGGAGCAGGATGAGCAGGAACATCCACCTGTGGAGGATGAAGGGCTTGGTCAGGAGGCAAGTGAGGAGGAGGAGGAGGAGGAGGAGGATATCTGGAGTCAGTTCATACGCAACTTCTTCTCATAATGGTGAGTCACTGGGTCTGAGTGTGCACGCTTGTAGCCTTGGGTGGCATGTGTTGCAATGTGTGTGTCCAGCTGACTGTATGCTAAGTGACTTAGATGTGTGTTCTGATGTGTCACTCGAGTGATGATGTCATTCCACACATTTTAGCTGAGACACTTTCTGTTAAATTAGCATGGGCACAACATTGTTCCTGTTTAGTAAATGACCATGTATGGGGAGAAAAATATTTAGCTGACTTCTTGTGTGTCTGTCATTCCCAGGTTCTTGCGCATGTTGTCTGCTCGTGTCATCGTTGTCCTCCTGCTATTCCTCATGAGTATTGTAACGTGTACTGAATCAGCGTTCCATGCACGGACATGGGGAAATGTAATTTTGTGTAAGGATTGCAGCAAGGCATTTTGGGGGTGGTACGTGTTTGGAATGTGTGGAGACTGCTTCTGTGCATGCTGTGTTACCATGCATACATGTCGACTCACCATGGGGCACATAACATGTAGCATGACTCCCATGAATTGATAGTCACCCTTCGTGACAGTCATCTGTAATGGTTTTTGGATTCTGATGAAGGCATCAATGTGTGTAAAACTTCCCTCTGAAACATACGGGATGCTACGGGTGGACATAGTGTGGGACATCCCCATGACAGGCTCAATGGGGAATTGCAGCCTCTCCGTGTGCAGCAGGAGGTGTTTGGCTCATCCCCTTAACTTGTGTGCCAGTTCATTTGGATTTACAACATCCGTTTTGTGAAGGGGGTGTCCAGCGTAGGTCCCACATGTTCAGTCAAATGATCTGTGAGTCTGTTCAGATTGATTCATTTCCCTTAGTGTGAGCTTGAGTAATAAAGATGTTCCTCACCCTCCGAAGTGCCTCATCTCTGTCAATGCAGGTCTCTTGTCAAAGATTGTGCATATGAGTGTATGTGCATGCAGTTCTTCATGGCTAATAATCTCTATTGTGCATGAAGTCCATGGTTGTGTATGTATTTGGGCAGGTTGCTCCCACCAACGGGCCGTCAATGCCTGCTGAGGGTGTGTCTCCTGTGCGCAGCTCGGCCTTCTGTTTCCTAATCCTGTGTCAGTCATCTTTGGTGATTGTTCCTCCATTTTCTCTGGGTGAGCCATGAGTAACCTGACACTCCTTCCTTTACATACGCCTGTTGCAGGTGTCCTTTCCGACATCCTTGTCTTTGTGTGCTACTTTCGGCCTAGTTTCCAGTACATGCCGCCTGCTGCTGCGGGCCCTGCGGCAAGGTCCCAACAAGTTCCCAGATTCTGCAACCCACACGAAACCAAGATGCTCCTCCCTTCCTCCCTCCACCCATTCATTAGGCTGTCATCAGCTTGTCTGTGCCACTGTTGCGGCCACGCGGTGCCAAAGGCAGGACCGTCAGCACATGCAACGTGCACATTGCACGACCCTCATGTCCTTGCATGACCCACATCACACAACAGTCTCATGTTGCAGCCACCCTCCAAGCAATGTCCAACCAAAAATCAACCGCCTGCTCTCAGGCATACCCTAAGCGCACACACCACACCTTCGCATGCTGAGTGTGCAACTCCAACTGCCTACACAGCGCTGCCCCGCCTTCCAGGCCCTGTCACACCAATCAGGTCATGTCCCTCCTACTCCACACCGGCTCCGTCCACCAGCACGCCATTGGACTCTGTTACCTCCTCAACATAACAGGCCCACACATCACCTTCATGACAGTGACCTGGATGAAAGCATCCTCAGCACACAACTTCTTCATTGCCATCTCAGATGGATACAAGAGCACCCGCAGGGACGGCACTAACAATCCCGGAGGATGAATTGATATCTATTCCCAAGTACGCACTCAGGGTCACAAATCCGGTTTGGCACAAACCCCCTGCAAACCCTCAGAGTAACACTCATCTACAGATCTCCAGGCCTACATCCACAATTCCGCAAAGCCATCAACACGTCCATCGTCACGCATGCCCTCACATCCTCAGGATACATGTGGTTGTGGGCCAGGAACTTCAGGCTGGATGAGAACCGCACCAGCATCCATCATTGGTCCATCCACATTAGCATCCACGTCTCCGACAGGCAACACACTGCCACACACCCCGCTACCAATCCCCCAAAGATGCTTGATGTAAGTCAACACATGCTGTGTGGGACACTGGAACCAACACCACCGCCACACCCTGCAACCTCACACACTGGATCAGCAACTGATCCAACAATCTAACCACGTTGACAGACTTTCCTGTGATGCACATCAACAATTAAGCCACCTGGGACAAGGCAGACCTACTGGACTCATACACGTCTAGCAGGACTCTTGTGCACAGCTTGCAACACAAATAACCATCAGTGGCCTTACAACCCTGGAAAACGGCACACACAGCCATCACCATATCATCAGCAAGGACAATTGGAGATCCTTCAGATGGGGCCGAGGCCAAAAAACCGCACGACATCAAGGAGCTCATCAGCATTGTGAGTGCACTGACATCAGCTCTCCATCCAAAAGACACCCCACTCTTGCAAGGCTGAGCCAATCCCTTGCAACTTTCTACCACTGCAAGCTCATGGACATACACGCAAGCCTTGGCACACAGACGCAGAACGGACTATTATACGCGGGACCAACCACAATCAGGTTTTGGACTTCCATCATCAGCAGATACAACACCCGGCTCATGTGCAACATCCCCTGGGGATCTCCATCAGGACCCTTCCCACACAACATCTCAACCACATCATTCACCATCCTTGTAGCCCACGTCCAGCACGTCATGTATGTATCATTGGAGTTAGCCACATTCCATGGTAGATAGAGGCATGCAGTGACCCAAGCCCTTCTTAGACAATGGACGGCGGAACGCTGGCTCTCAAGGAACCTCAACGTGCTTCCCTAGCCAGCAAATGTCATCAGGAAGACAGTCAACGAGCAACTGACAGACTTCCTCCACGCAAAGAGCTCCAGGCAACCCGCACAAGACCGTCTTCCACAGTAATCACCCCACTGCAACCGTCATCATTGCCACCAACACCGACAACTTTGCCCTGCTCAACAATGGTGAGGCCACCCCCGTGACCTCTCCACAGCGTTATGCACGATGTGCTCACACACTGTCAGCTCACAAATCTCCAACACTGGTATCCAGGGGATGGACCAGGATGAAATCACCAAGTAGCTCACCAGCAAGGCCATGGGAGTGGGACTCAAGCCTTCAGCATGTAGTACAGTGGCGTCATCTGGCACATGGCCCAGGGCTCATCTCTCAGCGTGTCAATCTTCAATGTGTCCATGACCCCCCTCTCCACCGTCACATGCGCACACTACCTCATCATCATCTCGTATGACATTGACAGCCAGCTGCTCCTCACCCTCACCAAAGACACAGCCATTGCCAGTTCCAACCTTCAAGAAGGCATGAGGTCCATTGATGAATGGCTGAACATCAGCCACCTGAGGCTGGACTTGTACAGGACTGAGGTAATCATCTGAGGATTGTCCCCTTACAGCTGGGTCAACTCCTTGTGTCTCACCCGCCAAGGCACTGCACCAGCACCCAGTGGCCACGCACACAAGATGGTGTGCATCATGGACTCGTCGCTCACAATTGCCATGCAACTCACCAGCATCTGTACCTCATGCTGCAACACCCTCTGCATGATGCACATGACCCACAGATACATCCACTCCAAGGCAAGACAGACCGTCCCCCAGGTCCACGACACCAGCTGTGTCAACTACAGCCCCGCCCTCTACGGAGCAAGTACAGCCAAACTCCCGGAAAACTTGTCCACATCCAGGGTGCATCTGCACACCTCAGCTTCAATATCCCGCGCCCCAGCCACATCATCGTCCACCTGAGATAGCTGCAATGGATCACTGTCTGCTGCAGGATGACCTTCACACTCCTCACCCACACTCAGGAGGCAGCCCACAACCCCAGACCACAAACCAACCTTGGACGTCTGTCATCCAAGACCCCGTTGGGCCAACTCCGTGCATCCAACCTTGCCCTGGCCAACATTCTTCACACCCACCGAACTCCAGCATGCAGGACATAGTTCTCCCACCTGGCTAAACATACCTGGGACTCCCTCCCCGGGAACCTCCACATGAGCCATGACCTCTACACCTTAATGATACTCTTCCAAATTGGTCTGTCCGCACAGTATTGCAAGCCCCCCCTCAACAGCTTGAGGACATCACGGGTGAGTATTGTGCTCCATGTCTGTATTGGATGATACATTGTTACCCATGTGTGTCCTGTACCGGACTCAGATCCCAGGGTATGGATGGCTGGAGTTAGTTCAACACTCAGGCATAATTTGACATTTCCCCACACATATGTTGTGGACTCATGCAAAATGACTGCAACATCTAATTAAAGAAATTTAGATTTATTCTCGGTGGGGGGGTGTATTGTGGGGAAAAATAGGTGCTATACAGTGTGCCTAGAATCCAAAGTTCATAGGGGGAGATGGGATCCTTGGCATTTGAAGTCAACACCACAGTGTTTGTCATCATTGGTCAGACTATGACCAGCAAGTCCATGTGGCAGAGATTGTCAGTGAATGAGGTGCTGCTGTTGAGCATGAAGGCCAGGTGCCAGGCTAGGTGACCTGGGAGATGTGGATGGTCCGCTGCCTCTCACTGTCTTTTCCGTGGACGACCCACCTTCCTCTCGGGACCCTCAGATGCAGGCCTTGACGATGTTTGGGACGCTACGTCGGAAGAATCCTCCTCCTCCTTCCTCCCTGTGGCTGGTGGTGGTCTTCACCTGGTGGCACAGGGAGGGTTGCCCATGTTGTCGGCGATCCGACGGAGTGAACGGCTTATGTCCGTTTGCACCGCCAGGAGCTCAGCCAGTCTTGCCTCCATCTGTCCTTGGTGTTGTTGTTGACTGGCGTGTTGCTTGGCCTGCTGGTTCTTAATCTCTGTGAGGGTCTCCACTACCTGGCTGATGGCCCTGGTGTCACGCCGGTAGGCGTCCATGATGTTGCGTATGTGTGACATATCGGTCCCTTCAGCTGGCTGGGCAGGTTCTCACCTCTGCCTGCCTCCACTCCCACCACCCCTGCCCACACGAGCCTGGCCTGCCGTTGTGGGCACATCAGGTCTACGGGACCCCTGAGGGATGGTAGTTGCGGGATTGTCTGCCTCCTCCTGTGTGCCCGGCGAACCTTGTCCCTTCAGGTCAGACTGGCTCAGTTGTTCAGTGCGGGCAGGGCTCCTGGGTGTCTCCTGGGATGTGGCAGGAATGAGGGTGGTGGTTGGCACAGATGTACCTGAAGCAGGTGCTGCAGGGGCTTGGACACCAGAAGGTCCAGGTGGGTTGGGGTCATCCGCGGAGTGTTGAGAGGCATCGCTGCCGGTGGGATCAGGTTCCTCCCGAGCCTGGGACTGTGATTCTTCCCCCCCATTGTTGGGGGGAGATCCATGACGTTGCCCTGTGTGTGAGAGAGAGACAATGTCAATGCTGTTTCATGTGACATCCATGTTTCATACATATTCAAGTTGGCACAGTTCCTCCAGTTGGTTGTATGTGCCTAGCATTCCCCTCACTGTTCACTTGTGGATGGGTATGTTGCAGGGGACATATTGATATGTTCTCCTGAGTGTTTGACATGTAGAATTTTGGCTTGGATGCTTCTTTGGCTATGGATTGATCTTGTTGTGTCACATGTCCATTGTGAGAGTGGGTAAATCCATTGCATGTCCCGGGGCTGTGTGCTTATGTAAGGGGTGTGTGTGACAGGGCCTGCTGGTGGGTGTAGTGTGATTTGGCAGTGGGTTTCCCAGGTGATGTATCTGTCCCCTCATGGTGCATGCTGCCATGACAGTGAGTGTGAGTTCCTGTCCTAGATATGTGAGCTTGTGGTGTTGATGTTTGAGTTTACAGTGGTCACAGAAGGGCCTTGTGCTGCCTACAGCAGGGCCAAGTGTCAGCTACCTTGTCAGTACTTTGCCAGTCCCTGTGCATTGAGCATGGTGCATGGGTATGGGCCTGATTCTGAGTTGAACAATGTGTTTTGTGAGCCCCACCCTCCCAGCATCCCGGACATCCAGTCTTGGGTTTGTGCTTCGTGTAGCCTGGGACATGGCATGACCTTGCTTTGTGGATGGGGCATACACATGTTAGTGGCATGAGCGTTGTTTTTGAGTGTGGTTGTGTCCGGTGAGGGCTTGGGGGTAGTTGTGTGCATTTGGTGTAGTTGGGGTGTGGATGCCATTACCCCCATGTTATGTAAGTTGTTTGTGTACTCACCAGGCTCTGCAACTCCTTTGACTCCGTGTACTCCCACCGGCGGAAGAAGGGCCATCACCTTCTCCTCCAAGGGATGGTAATGTACCGGTCTACGGGGCAGCCCACCTCCAGTGATGTTGCTCTGGGCGTAGTCCTCGTTCATTTTCCGCTTGACTACCCTCCGCAGATCGTACTACCTGGCTCCCCCTCCCCTATCGACGATCCTCTGCCACAGGCGTGATTTTTCGGCTATGCTGGTTTGTCTGACCAATGTTCCAAAGAGCTGTGGCTCGACTCTGATGACTTCGTAGACAAGGATGTCCAGCCCTTTTTATTGGTCCATTTATGGGTGTGCCTGAGTTTGAATTTTTGGTGGGTGTGTTATAAGAGGTGGTTGTGAGTTTGGGCCTCTGTTTACCTGTTTGGATGTGCCAGGTTAGTCATTTTGATGTTTTTTCTACTGTAGACGTGTTTTGTGGTGTTGTGCGAGTCGAATTGACCCTCCTTGTGCTATTTTACAGTGTCCTGGTTCAGTACGAGTCGTTTTTGCGTATGTAAGGTGCATCCATACGCGATGTTGTTGTACCGTGCTCGCATACGCAATGTTGTTGTAAGTTCTGTACATACGCGATGCTGGGGGACGGTGCTGGGGTATGGTGCGTCCAAGCACGGGGCTGGGGTACGGTGCTGGGGTACAGTGCGTAGAAGTACGGGACTGGTGTATGGTGCTGGGGTGCGGTGCATACAAGTACGGGGCTGGGGTACGGTGCTGGGGTACAGTGTGTGCAAGTACGGGGCTGGGGTATGGTGCTGGGGTAAGGTGCGTCCAAGTACGGTTCTGGGGTACGGTGCTGGGGTACGGTGCGTACAAGTACTTGGCTGGTGTACGGTGCTGGGGTACGGTGTGTCCAAGTACGGGGCTGGGGTACAGTGCTGGGATACGGTGCTGGGGTACGGTGCGTCCAAGTACGGGGCTGGGGTATGGTGTGTCCAAGTACAGGGCTGGGGTACGGTGCATCCAAGTACGGGGCTGGGGTACGGTGCTGGGGTATGGTGCGTCCAAGTACGGGGCTGGGGTACGGTGCTGGGGTACGGTGCGTCCAAGTACGGGGCTGGAGTATGGTGCTGGGGTACGGTGCATCCAAGTATGGGGCTGGGGTACGGTGCATTCAAGTACAGGGCCGGGGTATGGTGCTGGGGTACGGGGCTGGGGTACGGTGCATACAAGTACGGGGCTGGGGTACGGTGCAGACATGGGGGGGTACGGGGCTGACATATGGGGGGTACGGTGCTGACATACGGGGGTACGGTGCTGACATACGGGGGGGACGTGCGGACATATGCGGGGGGAGGGGGAGCTGTACGACTCGTATCCCGGGCACAAGATTACCCGGGATACGAGTGGTACAGAGTTCGCTCCTTACGGGACGTTTTACATACGCTTGTGTATTCGGAAGGGCGGTACGGATCGTACTTGTGCGCTCGGACTTCAGTTTTACAATTTGTACCTAAAACTGTCCGGGTACGTCTCATAGACCTTTTCCCAAAGCGATTTGTATGTATTTTTCACGTACGACTCATGCTTCACTGGTGGGACGGGACTTGTACGATTCGTACGTAAAAATATACGGATACGAGTCGTACGGAATTTTTTTTTACTGGATCGGAATCGGCACCCAAATGTTAATAAAAACATTTCCCACCCATAATAATAAAAAATAATTTACAGTAGATGGTCCTCACAAAAGAACAAATCCATAGCAGATACATCAAAACAAGAATACATTCAAATGGAAAGCCCCAAAAAATATGCAAAAATACAACGGTAGAAAAAAGGCTCCAACAATGCAATCCTCTCATTAACTAAAGTCTCAAAAACCCAAAAATTAGCTTTAAAAAAAACACTGCAACAAACCCAAAAAATAAAAGAAAATGTAATTTGTTTCAAAGAAACAAAAGAAATTTGCCTTTGAAGAAAAAAAATGTGTCTTCAGCACCATCCCTTAACAAAACGGGAAACCTGGAAAAAAAATAACAGCACCCTCCCACAATAACAATATGCAAACCCACACACATTAATTACAACATTAAATACAACATAACCTAATTAAACATAACCTAACTAACACTATAGAACACTCTATCACTCTTTAAAACTACACCAAACGCATCAAACACTAAACTACTAAAACAACACCCAGCTACAAAAAAAATTAACCTTTAACACCCTAACAAGTCTATATACACTACTACTACCTCCCCCTACCCTAAAACTACTTAAAAGTTAATTAAATCAAACTTACCTTAAGCAACGAAATGCAGCTCCCAACTGTGAGGTTCCGTCTTCGAAAAAGACCTAAAAACAAAACAGACAGAAACAAAAGTGAGGAAATATGAAAAAACAATGGCCGTGTAATAAAAATGAAGAAAGACTACCTCCCCATTGACAAGAATGGAGAAATAATTAAACAAAATATATATTTTTATATTTTGAAAAAAATATATAAAAATACAGATAAAATATACAAAAAAATTAAATATACAAGAAGGTGCTGATTCCGATCCGTTAAAAAAAATGTGCGTACGACTCGTATCCGTATATTTTTACGTGCGATTCGTACAAGTGCCCTACAACCGGCGAAGTACGATTCGTACATTAAAAATACATACGAATAGCGTCGGGAAAAGTGTATGAGAGGGAGCCGGACATTTTTACGTGCAAATCATAAAACAGAAGTCTGAGCGCGCAAGTACGATCCGTACCGCCCGTCCGAATACACAACCGCATGTAAAAGGCCCTGTACGGAGCGAACGCTGTAGCACACATGTACACGGGTAAACTTGTGCCCGGATACTATTTGTACAGCCCACCCTCCCCCACATATGTCTGCACCGTACCCCCGTATGTCAGCACCGTACCCCCCCTCTGCCCGGTACCCCAGGACCGTACCCCAGCCCCGCACCTGTACGCGCTGCACCCCAGGCCTGTCTCCCAGCCCCGCATCTGTATGCCCCGTACTTCATGCCCATACCCGAGCCCCCCACCTGTATGCGCCGCACCCCAGGTGCATACCCCAGCCCCGTACCTGTATGCACCGTACCCCAGGACCGTACCCCAGCCCCACACCTGTACGCGCCGCACCCCAGGCCCGTTTCCCAGCCCCGTACCTGTACGCACCATACCCCAGGCCTGTACCCCAGCCCCCCCACCTGTAGGCGCCTCACCCCAGGCCCGTATCCCAGCCCCGTACCTGTACGCACCGTACCCCAGGACCATAGTGCCTGTACACGCCGCACCCCAGGCCCGTACCCCAGCCCTGTACCTGTACACACCATACCCCAGGACCATACCCCAGCCCCGCACCTGTACGCGCCGCACCCCAGGCCAGTCTCCCAGCCCTGTACCTGTACGCACCGTACCACAGGCCCGTACCCCAGCCCCCCACCTGTACGCACCACCCCCCAGGCCCGTATCCCAGCCCCGTACCTGTACGCACCGTACCCCAGGACCATAGTGCCTGTACGTGCCGCACCCCAGGCCTGTACCCCAGCCCCGTACCTGTACGCACCATACCCCAGGACCATAGTGCCGGTATGCGCCGCACCCCAGGCCCGTACCCCAGCCCCGTACCTGTACGCACCGTACCCCAGGACCGTAGTGCCTGTACGCGCCACACCCCAGGCCCATACCCCAGCCCCGCACTTGTACATGCTGCACCCCAGGCCTGTCTCCCAGCCCCGTACCTGTATGCACCGTACCCCAGGCCTGTACCCCAGCCCCCACCTGTACGCGCCGCACCCCAGGCCTGTATCCCAGCTCCGTACCTGTACGCACCGTACCTCAGGACCGTAGTGCCTGTACGCGCCGCACCCCAGGCCCGTACCCCAGCCACGTACCTATACGCACCGTACCCCAGGACTGTAGTGCCTGTACGCGCTGCACCCCTGGCCCGTACCCCAGCCCCATACCTGTATTCACCGTACCCCAACACCGGACCCCAGCCCCCCACCTTTACGTGCCGCACCCCA
Organism: Triturus cristatus; assembly: GCF_964204655.1. Taxonomy (NCBI): domain Eukaryota; kingdom Metazoa; phylum Chordata; class Amphibia; order Caudata; family Salamandridae; genus Triturus; species Triturus cristatus. The sequence continues at coordinate 1,116,258,632 of NC_140592.1, read as the reverse complement.
GGCCCGTACCCCAGCCCCATACCTGTACGCACCGTACCCCAACACCGTACCCCAGCCCCACACTTTTACGCACCGCACCCCAACAGCGTACCCCAGCCCCCCACCTGTACACGCCACACCCCAGGCCCGTACCCCAGCCCCGTACCTGTGCGCACCGTACCCCAACACTGTACCCCAGCACCCTCACCCAGCATCACGTATGTACGGACCTTACCTACACGAAAAAGACTCGTACAGAACCAGGACACTGTAAAACAGCACAAGGAGGGTCAATTCGACTCGCACAACACCACAAAACACGTCCACATGACAAAATACATCTCAATGACTGACCTGGCACATCCAAACAGGCAAACAGAGGCCCTAAATCACAACCACCTTTTATAACACACCCACCACAAATTCAAACCCAGCCACATCCACAAATGGACCAATAAAAATGGCCCACACACACAACCCATGAGCCTTTGCAACAGACCCACTGCTGCCAGACCCCACAGACAAACAACTGCACCTTACTTACACCTTAACTACACCTTAACTTACACACCTTCACACAACCTCCTTCACAAACACCCCCTCTTCACATTCACACACACACCGTCACATTCACACCCACACACCCACAACCATCCACACCCACACCCCACACCATGCCCACAGACAAGAATCCAAAGTTCACAAGGGTGGAGCTGGACCTCCTTGTCAACGAAGTCATCAGAGTCGAGCCACAGCTGTTTGGAACATTGGTCAGACAGACCAGCATAGCCCAAAAAACTAGCCTGTGGCAGAGGATCGTCGATAAGGTGAATGCTGTTGCGCCCATCCGAAGGACCAGGCATGAATGCCAAGCCAGGTGGTATGATCTGCGCAGGGCAGTCAAGCGGAAAATGAACGAGGAATACGCCCAGAACAACATCACTGAAGGTGGGCTGCCCCGCAGACCTGTACATTACCATCACTGGGAGTAGTAGGTGATGGCCCTGCTTCTGCCGGTGGGAGTACACGGAGTCGAAGGAGTTCGAGAGCCTGGTGAGTACACAAACTACTTACGTAAGATGGGGGAATGGCATCCACACCCCAAATACACCAAATGCACGCAACTAGCCCCAAGACCTCACCGGACACAACCACACTCAAAAACCACGCTCATGCCACTAACATGTCCATGCCCCATTCACTAAGCAAGGCCATGCCATGCCATGTCCCAGGCTACACGAACCACAAACCGAAGACTGGATGTCCGGGATGCTGGGAGGGTGGGCCTCACAAAACACATCGTGACACTCAGAAGCAGACATCATTGCCCTCAGCCCATATGGCCTAGGTACATACCCATGCACCATGCCCAAGGCACAGGGACTGGCAAAGTACTGACAAGGTAGCTGATACTTGGCCCGCTGTATGCAGCACAAGGCCCTCCTGTGACCACTGTACACTCAAACACCAACTCCACTAACTCAGATATCTAGCACTGGAACTCGCACTCAATGTCATGCCAGAATGCACCATGAGGGCACAGACACATCACCTGGGACACCCAATGACAAATCACACTACACACAACAGCAGGCCCAGTCACAACCCCCCCCCTTACACAAGCACACACCCCTGGGGCAGGCAACGGATTCATCCACTCTCACAATGGACATGTGACACAACAAGATCAATCCATAGCCAAATAAGCATTCTAGCCACAATTCTACAGGTCAATCACTCAGGAGAACATATCAATCTGTCCCCCGCAACATACCCATCCACAAGTGGACATTGAGAGGAATGCTAGGCACATCCAACTACCTGGAGGAACTGTGCCAACTTGAATATGTATGAAACATGGATGTCGCATGAAACAGCATTGACATTGTCTCTCTCTCACACACAGGGCAACGTCATGGATCTCCCCCAACAACGGGGGGGAACAATCACAGTCCCAGGCTTGGCGTGAAGATGATCCCGCCGGCAGCGACGACTCTCACCACTCCGTGGATGACCCTGACCAACCTGGCCCCTCTGGTGCCCAAGCCCCTGCAGCACCTGCTTCAGGTACATCTGTGCCAATCACCACCCCCATTCCTGCCACATCCCAGGAGACACCCAGGAGCCCTGCTCGCACTGAACAACACAGCCAGTCTGACCTGGAGGGAAGAGGTTCTCCGGACACCCAGGAGGAGGCAGGCAACCCCGCAAATGCCATCCCTCAGGGGTCCCGAAGACCCGATGTGCCCACAACGGCAGACCAAGCTCGTGTGGGCAGGGGCGGTGGGAGTGGAGGCAGGCGGAGGCGCGAACCTGACCAGCCAGCTGAGGGAACCGGTATGTCACACATACGCCACATCCTGGACACATACCGGCGTGACACCAGGGGCATCAGCCAGGTAGTGGGGAGCCTCACAGAGATGAAGGGGACCCTCGACGAGATGAAGAACCTACAGGCCGAGCAACACGCCAGTCAACAACAACACCAAGGACGGATGGAGGCAAGACTGGGTGAGCTCCTGGCGGTGCAAAGGGACATAAGCTATTCACTCCGTCAGATTGCCGACAACATGGGCAACCCTCCCTGTGACACCAGGCGCAGACCAGCACCAGCCACAGGGAGGGAGGAGGAGGAGGAGGAGGATTCGTCCGACTGAGCGTCCCAAACATCGTCAAGGCCTGCATCTGAGGGTCCCCGGAGGAAGGTGGGTCATCAACGGAAAAGAACGTGAGAGGCAGCGGACCATCCACATCTCCCAGGTCACCTGGCCTGGCACCTGGCCCTCTGGCGCAACAGCAGCACCACATCCAATGACATTCTCTGCCACATGGACTTGCTGGTCACAGTCTGACCAATGATGACCAACACTGTGGTCTGGACTCTGATGACTTCTAATGCCAAGGATACCATCTCCCCCTGTGAACTTTGGATTCCATGCACCCAGTAGAGCACCTCATTTTATCTACCAAAACACGTACAGCACCACAAAATAAAAAGGTTTATTTTGTATCATGAGATGGTGCAGTCCTTTTGCATTAGTCCACAACATATGTGTGTGTAAATGTCAAACTATGCCTCAGTGTTGAACTAACTCCACCCTTGGATCTGAGTCTTGTACAGGACACACATGGGTCACAATGTATCATTCAATGCAGACATGGAGCACAATACTCACCTGTGATGGCCTCAAGCTGCTGAGGGTGGGCTTGCAATACTGTGCGGACAGACCTATTTGGAAGAGTATCATTAAGGCGTAGAGGTCATGGCTCATTTGGAGGTTCCCGGGGAGGGAGTCCCAGGTATGTTTTCCCAGGTGGGAGATCTATGCCCTGAATGCTGGATGTGAAGAATGGTGGCCAGGGCAAGGTTGGATGCACGGGGATGGCCCAACGGGGTCTCGGATGACAGTGGTACAAGGTTGGTTTTGGGTCAGGTTGTGGCCTGCCTTCTGAGTGTGGGTGGGGAGTCTGAAGGTCATCCTGCAGCACACAGTGATCCATTGCAGCTATCTCTGCTGGACGGTGATGTGGCTGGGGCGCCGGATGTTGAAGCTGAGGTGTGCAGATGCACCCTGGAAGTGTACTAGTTTCCTGGGAGTTTGGATGTACTAGCTCTGTAGAGGGTAAGGCCAGTATTTGACACGGATGTTGTCGTGGACCTGGGAGATGGTCTGTCTTTCCTTGGAGTGGATCTATCCGTGGATCATGTGCATAATGCAGAGGGTGTTGCAGCCTGAGGTACAGATGCTTGTGATTACCATGGCAAATGTGAGCGAGCAATACATGATGCACACCATCTTGTGTGCGTGCCCACTGGGTGCCTGTGCAGGGCTCTTGCGGGTAGGGCACAAGCAGTTGACCCAGCTGTAAGGGGACAATCCGCAGATGATTACCTCAGTCCTGGACACGTCCAGCCTCAGGTGGCTGATGTTCAGCCATCCATCAATGGATCTCATGCATTCTTGATTATTTGAACTGGCAATGTCGGCGTCTTTGTGAGGGTGAGGAGCACCTGGCTGTCAATGGCATATGAGCTGATGATGAGGTGCTGTGCGCATGTGATGGTGGTGAGGGGGGTCCTGGACACATTGTAGATTGACACGCTGAGAGATGATACCTGTGCCATATGCCAGATGACGACACCATACTACATGCAGAAGCCTTGAGTCCCACGCACATGGCCTTGCTGGGGTACAGAGCCGGTGGGGAGTAGTAGGGACATGACCTGGTTGGTGTAACAGGGCCTGGAAGGCGTGACAGCGCTGTGTAGGCAGTCGGAGTTGCACACTCATCATGCAAAGGTGTTGTGTGTGCGCTTAGTGTATGCCTGAGAGAAGCCAGTAGATATGCGGATGGACATTGCAGAGAGAGTGGCTGCAACATCAGACTGTAGTGTGATGTGGGTCATGCAAGGACATGAGGGTCGTGCAATGTGCACGTTGCATGTGCAGACGGACCAGCCTTTGGCACCCAGTGGCCGCAACAGTGGCACAGACAAGCTGATGCCAGCCAAATGAATGGGTGGAGGGAGGAAGGGAGGAGCATCTTTGAGGCGTGTGTGTTGCCAAATCCGGAAACTCTGTGTGCCCTTGCTGGAGGGGCTGCAGCAGCAGGCGGCATGTCCTGGAAATATGCCACAAGTTGCACACAAAGACAAGGATGTCAGAAAGGCCAACTGCAACAGGCGTATGTAAAGGAAGGAGTGTCCGGTTTTCAATGGCACACCCAGAGACAATGGATGCGCAATCACTAAAGATGACTGACACCGGATCATGAAACTGAAGGCCGAGCTGCGCACAGGAAACACACCCTCAGCAGGTGTTGAGGGCCCATAGTGGGGACCAACATGGCCAAATACATACACAACCATGGACTTCATGCACAATAGAGATTCAAATCCATGAAGAACACCATGCATGTTGCTCATCTACACATAGACTCATATGCACAATCTTTGACAACTATGCCTGAGATGTCGCATGCACAGTGGCAAGAGACTTGCATTGACAGAGATGAGGCACCTTGGAGGGTGAGGAACACCTTTATTACTCAGGCCAACAGTAAGGAAAATGCATCAATATGAACAGACTCACAGGTCATTTGGCTGAACATGTGGGACCTACACTGGACACCCCCTTCACACCACAGTTGCTGTAAATCCATTGAACTGGCACACAAGTGAAGGGGGTGAGCCAAACAAATCCTGCTGCACACAGAGAGGCTGAAATTCCCCATTGAGCCTCTTATGGGGATGTACCACACTTTGTCCACCCGTAGCCTCCCGTATGTTTCAGAGGGAAGTTTCACACACATTGATGCCTTCCTCACAATCCACAATCCCATTACAGATGACTGTCACGTAGGGTGACTATCAAGTCATGGGAGTCATGCTACATGTCAGGTGCCCCATGGTGACATGTATGCATAGTAACAAAACATGCACAGGAGCAGTGCCCACACATTCCAAACAACTACCACACCCAAAAAGCCTTGTTGCAATCCTACCCAAAGGAGAATTTTCACCATGTCCGTGCATGTAACGCTGATTCAGCACACGTTGCAATACTCATGAGGAATAGCAGGAGCCCAACGATGCCACAAGCAGACAGCATGCACAAATACCTGGGGATGACAGACACACAAGAAGTCACTGAAAAGATACTCATCCGCATGCATGGTCATTGACTTTACAGGAATAAGGTTGTCACCATACTAGTTTTAAATTTACTGTCTCAGCCACCATGTGTGGAATGACATCATCGACACATCAGAACACACCTCTAAGTCACTTAGCATACAGTCAGGTGGACACACACATCGCAACACATGCCACACAAGGCTAAAAGCATGCACACTCAGACCCAGGGACTCACCATTATGAGAAAAAGTTGTGTATGAGCTGACTCCGGATGTCCTCCTCCTCATCCTCCTCCTCCTCACTTGCCTTGTGACCAAGCCCTTCATCCTCCACGGGTGGATGTTCCTGCTGATCCGGATCCAGGATGAGTGGCACAGCTTTCTCCACTGCCATGTTGTGCAGCATGCAGCACACGATGAAGATTTTGCAGACCTTGACCGGTGCATATGGGAGGGATCCGCCTGTCTTGTAAAGGCACCGGAATCGGCTCTTCAGGAGGCCAAACGTCCTCTCAATCACTCGCCTGGTCTGCCCATGGGTGTTGTTGTAACGGTGATCTGCAGCTGTTCTGGGGTTGCGGAGAGGCGTCATCAGCCATGGCATGTTGGGATAGCCAGAGTCCCCAACATGGAAACATCATGTACAGAAGTGGGTCAGGAGATGCTGTAAGATACAAAGATACCGCTAAATACAGGACAAACTGAGTATACCCACCAACAAGACATGCTCGTTCATTGTGCAGCCGCAGAATCATTTCGGGCACCCTGCTACACCTCATGATGTAGGCATCGTGTGCTGACCCTGGAAAACGTGCACAGACACGGGAAATCAGCATGTTAGGTAGACACACCACAAGGGCATTAATGGAGTGATAATGTTTTCGGTTTCGATAGGCTACCTCCTGTGCCTGTGGTGGCACCAAAGTCACATGTGTCCCATCAATGGACCCAATTACATGGAGCATCCCTCCCAGGGCATAGAACTCACCCTTGACACCTGTCAACTGCTCACGAGTCGGAAAATGGATGAATTCATCCAGGTGCTCCAACATGGCTTCTAAAACATCATGCAGGACACGGCTGAACATGGTCTGGGACATGCCACCCACATCAGCTATGGTGAATTGAAATGTACCGGTGGCAAAAAAATGTAGGGCTGCCATCACCTTCATCTTGGGGGTCAGCGCAGTAGGAAAACTGTGTCGCGGTTGGAGGTGTGGTGCCAGCCTGTTTGTCAGGTCCTCAATTAACTGTTGGGTGAATCTGTAACGGCGTATGCAGTCATGTTCCCTCATGGCACCCAAGTCTGGCATTGGTCGGGGGAGAGGCGGTGCCCTGCAGAAATTTGGAAGGAATAATGAAGAGTGAGTAGATTACAACACCAATGTCAATAAACTGAGCACATGTTCAACTGCTAATACACATCTGCGAAATACAGAGTCTGGTCTGTGCAATACATCCAGGACACGTATGCCAGCCAGATGAGACTCCTACGAAGAGCCAGCTACAACCGTTGATTGTCAAGTTCTACATTACATGCCCTGAAACAAGCTGTGGGCCAGTGTAAGTGAACAGCCAGAGACATCACAGGAGTGACATACATCCACATATCTGCATTTGAAGGATCTCATCTCATACAGACAGCTGGCGGCAAGCTAGACACACAGGGCACATGTCATTAAAAATTAGCAGCTCACACACATTGCGATGAAGGGGTACACGTGAAAAAAGAAAACACAGACCTGGAGACTGTAAGACCTGGGGTCACCAAGCCCTAAGGGGGTAACGTGACTCGAGCGGCTGGGCACCCAAAGGCTTATGTGTAAAGCGACCATACAACACACACATCCTCTGAGGCAGGAGATGCACACAATAAGGGACGCCACACAGTAGGATTTATGCAAATGACTCAAGTTTATCTAAGCAGTCAGATGTAAAAGCAGTTCATCAGATGGCAATGGCATTACTTGAATACATTAGCAGTTGATTCTCCAGCATTTCATGATGGTGCCATAGGCAGTACCTGAATACATCAGCATTACATTCACCAGCGATTCACTAAAAGACCATAGGTCACAACTGTATACTTTAGCATCAGCTTCGTGAGCCCTTCTTCATAGTTTCACTAGTGTTACCTGGCGAACCTGGGGGGAGCGGTAAACACAGCAGTTAATCTTGGCGCTGCGCCCCTCCCACCTCTAGCGTTTTGCTCCGCCTTGGCACCTCGCGCAGCGTCTGGTAACGATCATCACGGTGAAATAGAACTGGGAACCGTAGCGCCACCCCTGGGAACTAGTAGCGGCTCAAGGCACACTTCGCGGGCTTACCGCTACTCGTGACACCACTGGCGCTTCAGCTGGGGGTCGCAGCGCTACTCGAAACAATCAGGCATTAAGCGCTTGGGAGCAGAACTGGGAACATAGCCCTACTCGTAATAAGCAAGCATGAAGCACTTTTGAGCTGGATCTCAGAACATAACACTACGTGTAATAATCAAGCATTAAACACTTTTGAGCAGGATCTAAGAACATAGCGCTACTCGTAATAATCAAGCATCAAACACTTTTGAGCAGGATCTAAGAACATAGCACTACTCGTAATAATCAAGCATCAAACACTTTTGAGAAGGATCTAAGAACATAGCACTACTCGTAATAATCAGGCGTTAAGCATTCCTGGGCAGACCGTAAGAACACAAGGCTACTCGTAATAAGCAAGCATTAAACACCTTTGAGCAGGCCCTAAGAACGTAGCCCTACTCGTAATAATCAGGCGTTAAGCATTGCACCCTTCTGAGCAGTTTGTGAACCTTCATCGCTACGCGTACTTGACAGGCCTCAAGCAGGCGGTCTCCTGATACGCGGCAGTCTCAATGAAGGTGGGAAGGCAATCCCTCGGAGGGGAATCAGAGTCTCCAATGCACAGAGGGAGTCCCACGGAGGGGATCCCGAGTCTCCGGGTGCGGTGCCGCTCCCGGTCGCCAGGGGGTGCACCGGGTCCTTCCCAAGCCTCCCGGGGAGCAGGGGGGTGAGTCCCAGGCCTCTGCACGGCCATGCTACCTCCCAGCCCCCGGGGGTTACCTTGATCTCGGCGTCCGAGGAGTCTTCACTGCGGCAGGCGTTCTTGGCCGCTTTGGGCCCCACAGGTAATGCGCTCGGCAACGGGGGACGATCCACAGCCTCTTACGACCCCAGCAGCGGCGGCAACGGCAGCAATGGGGCTCCGGGCTTCTCTGTGGGCCCCGACTCGCTGAAGGGCAACCCCTGGGCCGCGACGGTGAACGCGCTTCTGGTCCCCGTGCCGGGGGGGTTGACAAATTAAGCGCAATGACTACGTGCTCAGCGCTCAGCTTGGGACTGATGCAGGGCATCCCAGGCCAGGTCAGGGAGCGCAGGGGTCACAGCGCTAGTACCTGGTTGATCCCCAGCAGTCCAGCATTCAATCGTAACGTGAAGTTTCAGCATTCAGTTTTGTCATGCAGTTTCAGCAATCAGTTTCAGCATTCAGTTCTGGCATGAAGTTTCAGCATTCAGTTCTGGCATAAAGTTTCAGCATTCAGTTCTGGCATGAAGTTTCAGCATTCAGTTCTTGCGGCGCAAATGTCACTGGCGCCCTTGGGGGGTTCTGTTCCTTGGGGTTAGGGACTGAGTTGGTGACTAGTTCCTTCCTAGCCAAGCTTAGCAGATGGCCCCTGGGTTCTCCTATCACTGGGCTAGATCAGTGGGCTGTACAGGATCCCTCACTCACTTAAAAGGCAGTACCTAAGTCCTGTCACTTTCAGAGGCATAAGTCCCTGGCTAGGCCCTACCGCCTATACTCCTGCGTGGATCTTCCCCAGGTCTGCTTTACTCCCACTGGCCAACTGACTAGAAAAAGTTCCCTCCCTCTGTTAAGTAGCCCTAGGTCAGGTGACCTCTATCCAAGGCGGCAAAAGTAAAAACCCCACCTTCCTTCTAGAAGGTTCCAGCACATTCCAGGAGCTTCCCCATTCTACCTATGGGACAAAAAAGGCGGGCTGGTGTCGCAACATTGTTGTGGGGTTCCAGCCAGCTCCTGGCAGCTAGGGTGCTACTAGTAAAGGCCACTCCGCAGTAGCAGGGGCCTGTGGCAGCCATCTTGGGAGAAGGGAGCACCTGCACCTTAACACTGATTGGCAATGAAAAGGCACCCGGAGACCTAGGTCCAACATAAAAATGAGGGTGGAAAAAATGAGGCACGATCAAAAATAGAGGGGGAGACCACCCTAGGGCTGACAGGTCCAACACGCCTCCCCCCCAGCCGAAAGAGGGGAGAGCTACCCAACCTCTAGGGAGTTCTCATCGCTAAGGCGGAAAAACCTGGAGAGACCGTCAGCATTGGCGTGGTCAACTCCGGGCCGATGTTCCACCCGAAAGTCCATGCCCTGTAGGGAAATGGACCACCTCAACAACTTGGGGATTTCGCCTCTCATCTGCATGAGCCAGCGAAGGGGCCGGTGGTCGGTCTGAATGAGGAAGTGAGTTCCAAAGAGATATGGCCTCAAATTCTTCAGAGCCCAGACCACCGCGAAGGCTTCTCTCTCAATGGTGCTCCATCGCCGTTCCCGAGGGAGGAGTCTTCTGGAGATGAAGGCCACTGGTTGATCTTGGCCCTCGGTGTTGAGTTGCGAGAGCACCGCACCTATGCCGTGCTCTGAGGCGTCTGTCTGTACAATGAATTCCTTACAGAAAACTGTGGTTGCGAGTACTGGAGCGGTACACATCGCATGCTTCAGCGTGTCAAATGCCTCCTGGCAAGCAGCTGTCCATATAACCTTGCGAGGTTGCTTCTTTGAGGTCAACTCTGTCAAGGGGGTTACGATGGTACCATATCCCTTGACAAACCGGAGGTAATACCGAGTGAGGCCGAGGAAAGTTCGGACCTCTGTTTGGGTCTTGGGGGGCTCCCAAGCCAAGATGGTCTCTATTTTGGCCTGGAGGGGTTGCACCTTACCTCCGCCCACCAGGTGTCCCAGGTACACGACAGATCCCTGTCCAATCTGGCACTTGCTGGCTTTAATGGTTAGGCCAGCGCGTTGCAGCGCCTGCAATACCTCCTGGAGGTGCTGCAGATGGTCCTCCCAGGTGCTGCTGAAGACAGCTATGTTATCCAGGTATGCCGCTGAGAAGGACTCCAGACCAGATAGTACCTGATTCACTAACCGCTGGAATGTGGCCGGAGCATTTTTGAGCCCAAAGGGCATCACTCGGAACTGGAAGTGGCCCTCGGGGGTGGAGAATGCTGTCTTCTGCCTTGCTCCATCGGCCATGGCAATCTGCCAATATCCGGATGTCAGATCAATGGTGCTGAGGTACCGGGCTGCTCCCAGCCGGTCCACCAGCTCGTCCGCTCGTGGGATGGGGTGAGCCTCTGTCTTCGTGACAGAGTTCAACCCCCTGTAGTCCACACAGAACCGAAGTTTCGGTGTGGTATCCGGTGGGGCTGCTTTCGGCACCAACACCACCGGACTAGCCCACGGGCTGCTAGAAGGTTCTATCACCCCCAGCTCCAACATCTTGGCTACCTCAGGCTGGATGCTATCCTTCACTCGGTCAGAGAGCCGGTAAGACTTGTTCTCCACCGGGGGGCTGTCCCCTGTGTCCACATCATGGGTACACAGATGAGTGATTCCAGGCGTGAGGGAGAACAACAAGGCGAACTGTCCCAGGACATGGCGGCAGTCCCTCTGTTGCTCTGGGGTCAAGGATGGGGAAAGGACTACACCTTCTACCGAGCCATCCTTCTCCTGTACCGCTAGAAGGTCAGGAAGAGCTTCACTCTCTTCCTCTTCGCTCCCATCTGTCACCATAAGGAGAGCAAGCTCTGATCGCTCATGGTGCGGCTTCAGGCGGTTGACGTGGAATACCCTCAGGGGCTGTCGGGCGTCTTTAGATCCACTACGTAGGTGGTCTGGCCTCGTCGCTCCACAATGTCATACGGGCCAGTCCACCGATCCTGGAGGGCACAAAGCTCCCCAGGTACCATGACCCACACCTTCTGTCCAACGTCCAACTCGACCGTCCGAGCGTTGCGGTCGTACCACTCCTTCATAACGGTCTGGCTAGCCTCTAGGTTCTCTGAGGCCGCCTTCCACAGCTTGGCCATCTGGCTGCGGAACGCCAGCATGTAGCTGACAATGTCACGGGGAAGCTTCTGCGAAGTCTTCTCCCACCCCTCCTTCACTAAGCTGAGGGGACCCCTAACGGGATGGCCATAGAGCAATTCAAACAGGCTGAACCCGACTCCCTTCTGCGGTACCTCCCAGTAGGAGAACAACAAGCAGGGGAGGAGGACGTCCCATTTACGCCTCAAGCCCTCTGGCAGGCTCCGGATCATTCCCTTCAAGGTTTTGTTGAAGCGCTCTACGAGCCCGTTATTCTGGGGGTGGTAAGGAGTGGAGAACCGGTAGGTCACTCCACACTCCTTCCACATGGCCTGCATATAGGCCGACATGAAATTCGTGCCCCTGGCCGACACCACGACCTTGGGGAATCCCACTCGGGTAAAAATCCCCAACAGTGCCCGCGCCACCACCGGTGCAATGATGGTCCTCAGAGGAATAGCCTCTGGGTACCGAGTGGCGTGGTCCACCAATACCAAAATGAACCGGTGTCCCGCTGAGGTCGGAGGGTCCAATGGCCCAACAATGTCTATTCCGACCCTCTCAAAAGGGGTCCTGACCACCGGGAGCGGTTCCAAATGGACCTTCAATTTAGTCCCAGTCTTGCCACTTGCCTGGCAAGACTTACAGGTCTTACAAAAGGTGTCTGAGGCAATCCTCATCCTGGGCCAATAAAAATGTGGGACCAACCGCGCAAAGGTTTTGTCCTGGCCCAGATGTCCGGCTAAGGGTATCTCGTGCGCTAACTCCAGCAGGAAGGCCCGGTAACATTGGGGGACAACTATGGCCCTCGAAGATCCATATACCGGCACCTTAGGCTCATTGTACAGGAGACCATCCTCCCAATACACATGATATCCGCCCGCCTCCTGACTGGCCACTTGGGCTTCGGCCTGTTGCCGCATGCCTTCAAGCGTGTGGCACGCCGTTTGTGCCTGACAAAATTCCTCCCGGGTAGGCCCTCCTTCCACATGCCAGTTGGCAAGGGTCGGCAAGTCTCCCACGGGAATGACACCCACCTCCGCGGACTCCGGGGGCACCTCTGCAGCCTCCCCATCCATCTCACAGGGCGTGTCCTCTACCACCTTCTTCTCTCCACACTTGCCGTTGGGTTGGGCCCTAATTCCAGGCTCCAACCCGGGGTGAGTTCCATGCCGGGCAGCCATGGACCGCGTGACTACGCATGTCCACCCTGGTAACCCCAGCATCTCGGTATGAGCTCGAAACTCTACATCCCTCCATTTGGTGTGCTCCAGGTCGTTCCCTAGCAAGCACCCCACAGGCAAGGCAGGGCTCACCGCAACTCTCAGTAGGCCTTTGACTCCTCCCCACTCAAATGGAACACAAGCCACTGGATAGTGACTCACACTGCCGTCAGCCAAAATGGCCGGATGGAACTCCTCGGGGACTACTTGGTCTGGGGACACCAGCCGCCTCACTACAGTGGTCATGCTGGCACCTGTGTCCCTCAGAGCCTCCACCTCCTCCCCGTTAACTCTCACCCTCTGCTGATATTTAGCAGTGTTCGGGGGCAGGGACACTACGGGGACCACCTCTCTATCCCCGAGTGAAACCAGGGTCAGGCCTGTCCACTCCCCTTCCCTATCTAAGGGCAGCTCCACCCCAAGTGCTACACTACTTACTCCGGGGTTCTTCCCGCCCGGTGGGGCTGGGGGTCACTTGCGACACTTGGGATCTCCCTTGTAGTGTCCAATCTCCCCACATTCGTAGCACCTCACAATCCTTGGCTGCTGACTCCTGTCAGGGTAAGTGGGTTTTGTGGAATTGGACAGGGGTGGGGTTCCTGCTCCTTTCCCAAACTTATTTTGGGGACCTTTTGAGAACTCCACCTTTTAATCTCCCCTCTTTCTTCTGGGGCGAACCCTGTCCGCCTTTCGAGCCATCTACCCCGGGGCCCTTGTGAGACACCCGGGTGCTCACCCAAATATCTGCCTCCTCCGCAAGCTCACGGGGATCCGTTAACGTGCGGTCCACCAGATGTTGGCGCAGCTCCGGAAAGCACTTATCCAAGAGGGGCTCCCGTAAAAAAAGATTGTACAACCCTTGGTAGTCCTGAAACTCGCTGCCACGCACCCAACCATCTAGTGCCTTACGGGCATAGTCAAAAAAATCCACCCAAGTCTGTGTGGACAGCTTATGGCTGCCACGGAACTTCTGCCTGTACCTCTCGGGGTTGAGACCAAATTTCTTGAGTAAGGCCTCTTTCATAGGGGCATACCTGACCTGATCCACCTTGGCTAAGTATAACAGGGTGTCCCTGACATTGGGAGGTATATATCGATACAAGCCCCCTCCCCACTTGCTCTCGGGAACCCCATGGGCTGTCAAGGCCACCTCGTATGCCTCCAACCACTTGGCAATATCGTCCCCCACTGTGTAGCTGGCAATGACTTCTTTGGGTAAATAAAATTTTGACTCATGGGACTCTCTTGGTACGCTGCCCCCATTGTCCTTATTGGACGCATTTAACTGGAGGGCGCACAGCTCCAACTCCTTCAGTTGAAGCTCGTGTGCCAGTTTCTTTTCCTCCATTGCCCATCTCTTGTTTTCTCTTTCTCTCTCTCTCTCATGTTCCAATTTGGCCAGCTCCCACTTTAACTGCCTCTCCCCCCTCCTGTCCTCGTACTCCTCTGGAGACGCGCTCCTCCTAGACCCTGTCCTACTATTGGCCCCAGAACGTCTCCCTGGGGCCACATTTTCAGACACATCTACATTTAGTATGTCTAGTACTTCCTGGGCGCTCTCCTCCTGAGGTGCATCTGGCGCCTCCTGTCCCTCATCCTCTCTCCCCTCTGGGTGGGCCTCTACCCATGCCCTTAAGGCGGTACGGAGTTCCGGTCCTTTGGCCCTCCGCACCCCAGGCACCCCCATCCCCTGCCCGAATTCCCTCAGTTGCCTTACAGTGTACCCCTCGAGGTGGGCTAACCGGAACTCCATCGTGACAGGTGGGGACCTAGATACTAAGCAAGAAAACTCTAGGATATGGGTGAAAGTTGCAAGCTAACCATGATTTTACACCCTCAGTCTGGACAGTGGAATGTAATGCAGCAATAAACAGTTGTAGAGCTTAAATACAATAGGCGTGTAATTGTGGCGCCCTCCGCTTCACGGAAAAGTGCTGTATGGTCACAGGTCCTAATCCCACCGCTGCCACCAATGTAAGACCTGGGGTCACCAAGCCCTAAGGGGGTAACGTGACTTGAGCGGCTGGGCACCCAAAGGCTTATGTGTAAAGCGACCATACAACACACACATCCTCTGAGGCAGGAGATGCACACAATAAGGGACGCCACACAGTAGGATGTATGCAAATGACTCAAGTTTATCTAAGCAGTCAGATGTAAAAGCAGTTCATTAGATGGCAATGGCATTACTTGAATACATTAGCAGTTGATTCTCCAGCATTTCATGATGGTGCCATAGGCAGTACCTGAATACATCAGCATTACATTCACCAGCGATTCACTAAAAGACCATAGGCCACACCTGTATACTTTAGCATCAGCTTCGTGAGCCCTTCTTCATAGTTTCACTAGTGTTACCTGGCGAACCTGGGGGGAGTGGTAAACACAGCAGTTAATCTTGGCGCTGCGCCCCTCCCACCTCTAGCGTTTCGCTCCGCCGTGGCACCTCGCGCAGCGTCTGGTAACGATCAGCGCGGTGAAATAGAACTGGGAACCGTAGCGCCACCCCTGGGAACTAGTAGCGGCTCAGGGCACACTTCGTGGGCTTACCGCTACTCGTGACACCACTGGCGCTTCAGCTGGGGGTCGCAGTGCTACTCGAAACAATCAGGCATTCAGCGCTTGGGAGCAGAACTGGGAACATAGCGCTACTCGTAATAAGCAAGCATGAAGCACTTTTGAGCCGGATCTCAGAACATAACACTACGTGTAATAATCAAGCATTAAACACTTTTGAGCAGGATCTAAGAACATAGCGCTACTCGTCATAATCAAGCATCAAACACTTTTGAGCAGGATCTAAGAACATAGCACTACTCGTCATAATCAAGCATCAAACACTTTTGAGCAGGATCTAAGAACATAGCACTACTCGTAATAATCAGGCGTTAAGCATTCCTGGGCAGACCGTAAGAACACAAGGCTACTCGTAATAAGCAAGCATTAAACACTTTTGAGCAGGCCCTAAGAACATAGCCCTACTCGTAATAATCAGGCGTTAAGCATTGCACCCTTCTGAGCAGTTCGTGAACCTTCAGCGCTACCCGTACTTGACAGGCCTCAAGCAGGCGGTCTCCTGATATGCGGCAGTCTCAAGGAAGGTGGGAAGGCAATCCCTCGGAGGGGAATCAGAGTCTCCGATGCACAGAGGGAGTCCCACGGAGGGGATCCCGAGTCTCCGGGTGTGGTGCCGCTCCCGGTCGCCAGGGGGCCCACCGGGTCCTTCCCAAGCCTCCCGGGGAGCAGGGGGGTGAGTCCCAGGCCTCTGCACGGCCACGCTACCTCCCAGCCCCCGTGGGTTACCTTGATCTCGGCGTCCGAGGAGTCTTCACTGCCGCAGGCGTTCTTCGCCACTTCGGGCCCCACAGGTAATGTGCTCGGCGACGGGGGACGATCCACAGCCTCTTACGACCCCGGCAGCGGCGGCGACGGCAGCAACGGGGCCCCGGGCTTCTCCGTGGGCCCCGACTCTCTGAAGGGCAACATCTGGCCTCTGGGCCGCCGCGGTGAACGCGCTTCTGGTCCCCGCGCCGAGGGGGGTTGACAAATTAAGCGCGATGACTACGGGCTCGGCGCTCAGCATGGGACTGACGCAGGGGATCCCAGGCCAGGTCAGGGAGCGCAGGGGTCACAGCGCTAGTACCTGGTTGATCCCCAGCAGTCCAGCATTCAATCGTAACGTGAAGTTTCAGCATTCAGTTTTGTCATGCAGTTTCAGCAATCGGTTTCAGCATTCAGTTCTGGCATGAAGTTTCAGCATTCAGTTCTGGCATAAAGTTTCAGCATTCAGTTCTGGCATGAAGTTTCAGCATTCAGTTCTTGCGGCGCAGATGTCACTGGCGCCCTTGGGGGGTTCTGTTCCTTGGGGTTAGGGACTGAGTTGGTGACTAGTTCCTTCGTAGTCAAGCTTACCAGATGGCCCCTGCGTTCTCCTATCACTGGCTAGATCAGTGGGCTGTACAGGATCCCTCACTCACTTAAAAGGCAGTACCTAAGTCCTGTCACTTTCAGAGGCATAAGTCCCTGGCTAGGCCCTACCGCCTAAACTCCTGCGTGGATCTTCCCCAGGTCTGCTTTACTCCCACTGGCCAACTGAATAGAAAAAGTTCCCTCCCTCTGTTAAGTAGCCCTAGGTCAGTTGACCTCTATCCAAGGCGGCAAAAGTAAAAACCCCACCTCCCTTCTAGAAGGTTCCAGCACATTCCAGGAGCTTCCCCATTCTACCTATGGGACAAAAAAGGCGGGCTGGTGTCGCAACATTGTTGTGGGGTTCCAGCCAGCTCCTGGCAGCTAGGGTGCTACTAGTAAAGACCACTCCGCAGTAGCAGGGGCCTGTGGCAGCCATCTTGGGAGAAGGGAGCACCTGCACCTTAACACTGATTGGCAATGAAAAGGCGCCCAGAGACCTAGGTCCAACATAAAAATGAGGGTGGAAAAAATGAGGCACGATCAGAAAATAGAGGGGGAGACCACCCTAGGGCTGACAGGTCCAACAGAGATGACGCAGATATGTCCTCATGTCAAAAGAACATGTTCGAAGCATCCAGACACACTTAACGTGTGAATCCACTTGTGGCATGGTGTGCGTATATGTGTATAAACCAACGAAGTCAGTGTAGTGTCAAGAATGCACTAACCATCCAAAAAAGCACGGGTCTCCAGAGTCAGAACCTACCCAATATGTTACAGGGAGGAAAACAGACCTAAGGTGGTAATACAAGTTATGTATGAAAAGCCCTCACTCACCAACCTGGTTGGTGACATGCTTCATCATCGGGCTCCACCGGGTATGGCCGAATGCCATCCCAGTGTGCTGCAACGCCAGGTTACTGCGGAGCGGGATTGTGTGTGGTGACAGTGAATTTAAAATTCCCAATTGAGTCAAAAAAATAGTTTACTAGTTTTGCTAATTGGAAATTATATGTGTGCCATGGCCATCTACGCACAGACACATGTTGGGTGCAGCAACAGCATATGCAGTTGACAGAACACCAACAGCAAGCTCATGGGAACACATGACACACACGACATAGTCACATCGGGCCACGCTGGTAGTGAGATGTCAGGTGTCAGTGTCCCTGTCCCTGGCATCAGGGGACAGTTGCGGCTGTTGGTGACTGTGCAATACCAGTGAAGCAGTGCTTGACAAGTTTGTACTACATGCACACATGTGCAAAATGTGAAGTGGAAGTGTGCCACATAGTGCCCCATCACACATGCATATTTCCACAGGTCATCACACATCTATTGTGCAAAAACATGAGGAGAAATGTGCCATATCACTGCCTGACATACATAGGCCCTGCACAAGAAGGACAGCACTGACAATGACTTGATGTTCAGCCTTGTGCGAGTGTGAGACCTCCATTCCTGTCCTGTGCACCTCCTATCACCAGTGGAAGATGTGAAAGGCACCATACACACGCTCTGAGGGCGTGTGTACGGTACGTATCACTATATTTGTGTTGGCATAGGAGTACGCATGTGTGTAAGGACCATACACACATACGTGTACGACCAGTGTGTACACGTACGTGTATGACCAGTGTGTACATGGACGTGTACTACGGTAGTACACGTCCGTGTACACACTGGTCATAAACGTACGTGTACACACTGGTCGTACGTGTACGACCACTATGTACATGTACGTGTACGACCAGTGTGTACACGGACGTGTACTACCGTAGTACACGTCTGTGTACACACTGGTCATACACGTACATGTACGACCAGTGTGTACACGTACGTGTACAACCAGTGTGTACACGGACGTGTACTACCGTAGTACACGTCTGTGTACACACTGGTCATACACGTACGTGTACGACCAGTGTGTACATGGATGTGTACTATGGTAGTACACGTACGTGTACACACTGGTCGTACATGTACGTGTACGACCAGTGTCAAATGCACTGTGCAACTGGTGCCGTAGGGGTATGTGTCAAACGTACCGTACCTGTGTGTGGATTGTAAAATTACATAGGGGACACATGAGGGACAAGTATTATGACCTAAATGCATGCTGGTTGTCATGGAGACCGAGTTTCCAGTTCAAATTTTTTCATCAGGTGGCCAGCAAAAGTCGGTTGGAGACAATATATAATGTTGCAAAGTGGTTGTTTACATGATGCTCAAATTTTGAACCATGCAAAGGCACTCACTGGTGTATGTTTAAAGGGATTGGAGGAAACGTAGGATGCAAATGAGTCTGACCAATCACTCTGTACTCCTGTAAATGAAACAGCCCGGCAAGGCAGATATAAGGCAGCCAGAACCCATGAGAAAGGCACTTGCCTGCACAACACGTCATTGGACACCACTGCTGCTGTCATTGCTTCCTCTGTCACCATGTCCAGGTCTGTGGAGAGGGCCCAGCCATTCACCCAGGAGGAGAATGAGGCGTTGCTGGACTTCATCCTCCCACAGTACCCCAGCCTGTATGGGAGACCAGGGGAGCAGGTGAGTGCTGACTCCACTAGCTTTGACTGTGCCCCTTTTTTGTGACTGTCACTTCTGGCATTGTGTCCAGGTGTGGCAGACATGCAATGTTGTTTAGAGTGGGTCCCAGGGGGGGGGGGGGAATGCCTTATGTCTCCCATGCAGAGCATGATGTAGTTCATGTCTGCACTCCTCACTTGCATTGTGCTTACTGTGACAATCACTGCATGGTGCATGGCACATTCAGCCTGGCTAATCCTTTTGGGCATTTTTGTTCTATAGTCCTGATATGATTCTGTGGTCCCCCCGGTGTGACAGGTGACTGTACCCACAGATGTGTGTGAGTTGAGTGGAGCTGTGGTGAGAGTGTCCAAATGATGTGTACGCCCCCTGGACATTGATGTGTGTGAATGTTCCTTGTCATGTGGGTGAGTGTCTATGTGGAGTGTTGCACCACAGCTGCATGTAGGAGGCATATGCTCTACCCATCTGATGTGAGAAGGAAGCCGTGCTGTGTGTCTGACGTGCTGAGCTAGCCCCACACCTGTGGCACCCCACAGGCAAGTGGCACATGTGCAGTGAGGTTTGTATTTGCTGTTGACAATGGCAGGTGATTGATCTGTGCCTGTGTGTGTCTGTCTACTCTGCTGAGGTTGCGTCAGTGGCCTGGGGCATGTGACTGCTTTGAGGTGCTGTCCATCATCCTTGTGTTGCTTGTGATGCACAGTGTGAGCCATGATCAGTGAGTGTGTTGCACCCCTCATGCCACCTGTGTACTTTCAATGCCATGTAGTGCATTTGGGCTTCCCCAGAGGCTAATGTCCCTATGACAAAGCTGCTATTAGTTGGCTGCATACTATGCCCTGTTCAAAAAAGCAAAGATGTTCAAATGTGTGTCTCTGTGACATGGAGCAGGTGTAGTGATGTTGTCTCACTTTGTCATCCTCACAGGTAACTGCCTACGAGAAGGGGAGAATTTGGAAGCAGGCCGTCAGGGCCGTGATGTCGGTGGAGGGTCGGCGCCTACCCAAGTGAGGAAACGCTGGCAGGACATCCGGTGCTGGACCAGGAGGATCGCCCGGGTCCTGCTGGGGGACTCACCTCCACGCCCCCACGGCGAGCGTCATCGACTGACCCACCAGATGAAGCGTGTCCTGGCGGTGCTCTTCCCTGACATGAATAGGCGGTTACAGGAGAGACAGCAGCAAGGAGGTAGGTACATGTGTGTTTGTTGTGTGTCACCAGCTTTTGGAAGTGCTCAGTCGCCTGGATACACTGCCAGGGTTTATATGTGCAGTGCATATCCTGTTCCCCCAAGTCAACCGGTGCTGTTCTTGCTCCCTTACCCTCCTTGACATGTGTTCCCTGGTCTGTGTGTAATCACTCTTGCGCATGGTCATCTAGGCTGCCAGTTAATCCAAGTGCACAATGCTTGCTGCATCATGTGTGGGGGTGGTCTGTGACATGTGTTGGTACCTTGCCTGTGCCCTGTCCTGTTCAGTCATTTGGGGGTCCACAATTGTTGGCACTGATGCTGAGTCTCAACATAGGAGTGTGAGGCTTAAAATGAACAGACTTGCAGCATGCATGACCGATGTTGTGGCCTTAGACATGATGTGCATGAGTGGGAGATATGCATAGTGCCGGGACGGTTGCTCCTGTTGCAGTCAGATCATTCCAGGACCATGGAGCAGTGTGCCCACTACAGTCCCCTGAGACACCTTTTCCTAGGAATCACATGTGTCATCCAACACTGTGGACATTCTCGGTGTGTTCAGCATAGGTTGGCCTCTGTGGCATTGTTCCCTGGCCTCATTTGTATTTACGTAAAGTGTGCTACATGTGTCCACTGTACAGGATGACCCCATTTGGCTTGTGCATGCTCACACTGGCCAGTGCCTGTGTGTCTATGTACAACTATCTGATGATGGTTGTTTGTCACTAATATGTGTGGTCAGCCTCACTAGGTGATGTTGAGTACATTTAGGAGTTCTTGATGCACATTTTAGTAAACCCAGATTAAGAGGTGTAAGTACTTGCTCTGTCTCAATCACATTGTCTCAGGTAGGGGGGGTTTGTGCAGGCAAGGCCTACATGTCCAAACCTTATGTCTCCTTGCCAGGTCTGACCTGTGTGTGATAATTGTCTGGACAGACACTCAACATGCAGTGACCCAGTCATGTTGTGCAGGGTTTAATGTTTGTGCTTTGCAGCATGTGTCAAAAGTTAAAAGACATGGTTCCTGCTCATCCATTTTTGGCAACGGTATGTGGTCCAGACGCTACGTAGTTTGGTCTGTGTGTGCTGACATCTGTGTGGACAATCTTGGTTCCCATGAGGGTGTCTCCTCAGTGCAGGTGCTCCTTGTTCCGACACAATTGCAGGGCCATTAGCTAATGCATTGTCCTGTGTTTGGACATGTGTGCCACTCCACATGACAGGTAGTGGGTCAGATGTGTTGCCAAATGTGTCATGATGTTACGGATGGCCATGTGACAGGTGGCATGATTCAAGTTGTTAGTCAAGCAGTCTTGGACGTTGGCACTCACTACACTTGTCAACATGTCTCAATAGTTGATATGCATGACTTTGATGTTTTGTGGTGAATGACAATGATGTGCCTCCATGACAGTTGTCTCCCAAGGAAGTGCACAAGACACCACCTTTACACTTTTCTTGGACACGCTGGCACATTAAAAACAAAGGCATAGTTTAGAAAAATATTTGTTTAGAGATTATACATATACATGTTCCCACTGTGTGGTTGCATTTGGGTAAGTCCTTGGTTGTTGATGATACCAACTTACGAGTGTCAAGTCATCCAGACCACCATGGTGCCATGTATATGTACTTACTGATACCCCATTTCTTCTTTACAGTGGCTTATTGATTTGGGCTGCCAGCTCATACAATGTCTGTGTAAATGTAGTTTTCTGTGCACCTCCTTGTGTGACTTCTGTTATACAGGCACATGTGTGTTCTGATCAACAAGGGGCACATTCACACAAACCAAACACGTCGATTGTGTAAAGTGTTGTGATTCCCAAGGGTTCACAATGTATTTATTTTGGCTTTCCTAATGACTCACAGGTTTCTGAGTGTGGGTACACCTTCAGCATTGGCGTCAGTTATTTGCCCTTGGGTGCACCAATACTGTTTCTTTCACAGTGAACAAGAGGTGGCATGCCTTCATAGTCTGGCTGTGCTCAACAATTCCCAGACACCATATCCTCTGTCTAATTGGATATCGAGTTATTAGCTGTTGTGTCCTGATTTTCATTGTTTCCAAGGGGCATGATGGGTCAACCAACTGGGGAGTGCAGGGCTTACATATGTGCGGAGTATTGTAGATGTTAGTCATGATGCTTTTCATGATATGCACTGTGACCTATTTTGTTTGGACAAATGTGTCATATGTATACAGGTGTCTGACTATTTCCTGTCTCTTCACCTTGCCCACAGCATCGTCGGGGGACACCGAGGGAGACACCGGCATGGACGTGGAGGAGGGATCCAGCACCGATGCCACCAGTGCTGGCGAGTCTGGCGCAGCAAGTGGCACGGAGGGCGAGGGGAGTCAGGCGGAGGACCTGTCTAGTACCAACACCGACTACGACGCTGACGGGCCCAAGGCTGAACTCCCAGAGGGGGCGGAGGCTGCTCCAACAGCTGGCAGCAGCACTACATCTATCACCCCCCTCCATTCCCATCACCCGCCCTCCCAGTTGCTCCGGTCCCTTCTGGGCAACAACATGTCTCCTTCGTGCCAGGCACCGCACCCCCTGCCCCTGTCTCCCCTGCTGCCCTCACTGCCGAGTCTGTGGACATTCAGCGGCAGTTGCAGGTTGGCCAGACATCGCTGCTGAGTGTCCTCCATGGCCACACCAGACTGCTGACACAGATGGTGTCGTACATGGAGGGCATGTCATCAGCGATGTCTGACCAACGGATGTTGCTGAGGTCCATGGACTCGTCACTGACGGCAGCAGTGAGTCTCCTGCAGCGCTTCGTTCCCCCCTACCCCTGCACCACCCACACTTCCCACTCCCATGCCTGTCCCAAGAACACCCAGACGTTCCCAGGCACACACCCCACCAGACACAGGCAGCACACCAACACGGAAGGGCAAGCGCACACCTCCTGTCATGCAGACTCAGGGGGAAGAAGACACACCCACTGGGTCTGGGGCACACAGGCAGACACGCAGCCACAGTCGTAGTCCGCATTCCTCACTCCCCAGTCCCTCCAATGTCACTCCCCTCGGCTCCCCTGCCCCACAATCTGAGAAGGAGACCTACTTGGCTATGCTGGGCCTCAGCCCCACTGGTTCACCAGCCCGCAAACGGGCAAGGCACTCCATGGATAGGGGATAGGTGTCTTTCTATTACTCTCTATGGTGCCGGTATCTGGGGGCATGCATCGAGTAGCAGTCTTCAAGTGGAAGAAAACACCTTTCTCAAAAGACTTTTAAGTTTACCTACTTCGGCCTCCACTGATCTAGTGCATAGGGAGTTTGGGATCCAACATCTCTCAGACCATGTAGCCCTTAGACCGCTTATGCTTTGGCGTGCAATATGGATAAAGGAAGAGACATCTCTAAATAGAGCCATCATTGAAGATTGTCTCTCCACTGATAAGCATCTATTGATTCCATGGGTAAAATATGTCTCTGAAAGTTTTTCCAAAATTTTTGATCTCAATATATTAGAGGATCATCATGCAGCCTCTTGTTTTACCAAAAACGAGCTGAAATCTACTTATATGAATCACAGAAATGAGAAGCGTGGGAGGACCAGTGACAACTTAATAACCTGTCGTTTTTATGGAAGTTTTAGTGAAACAATAGGGTTTCAACCTTATCTGAGTTTTGTCTCTAGACCCTCCCATCGATTTGTATTGACAAGGCTCCGTTTTGGTATTGTTCATCATCTGGTCGCATTTCCAAGCATTAAGAAACACCCAACAGGCCCTTGCCCATGTGACCATATTACCGCACAAAGTACTGTACACTTCTTATTGTTCTGTTCATTTTATGGAAACCTCCGATCAGCTTTTTTAAAACCTGTTTTTAAGAAACATGGAGTCAGAACTGTAAAAGACACTATGAACCTGCTATTTAACATGCCACCTGATGTTTGTTTCTTTATTGCCACTTTCCTTTTGCGGGCTATCAAAGCAAGGCCTAATCTGTCATTTTAAATTGTTTTTAATGTATTTATATATCTAATTGTTAAAATGATGAAGTTTTTATGTATGTTTTGTGCTTTTATGGACTTTTGTTTTTAAGCTCCGAATAAAGCCTTATGAACTGAACTGAACTGAGTCCCCTCCCTGTCCACCACCTCCCCCAGTAGCGCTGCAACCCATCCCTCCGACCTCCCCCCCGTCGTCCATCCCTGCACCCACAACACCTACCCTTCCCCCTCCTGTCCCTGCGGTGCCTGGTCCTTCCCCACATGATGCCCCCCCAGTGGATGAACATGAAGTGTCCAATGTGCAGGCAAGCTAGGGGAGACGCATGGCCATGTGTCCCCCCCCAGGACTTCGCATCGGGACTGGCCTATGGCCTTTGTAAATAGTGTCCTTTTATACGTTTTAATTTAATGCTGAATAAAGCATTTTGTTTTTCCTTTGCTTTTCTGGTATTGATGTTGGTGCTGATGCTCCCTGAGTTGTGGTGGTGATAATGTGTTAGGTGTCTGGGAAATGTTGTAGTCTGCTGCTCATGGGGTGGACCCTGGTATCTGCCTGCCATCACAAGGTCTCTGCAAAGAATCTTTGGTCGTGAATGCTCTTTGTTTTTGGAAACATTGTCCCATGGAGTGTTCCTTCCTCTGTGGCACCTGACGTCTTCCCTGCAGGGAGTTGCACAATTGTTGTGCTGCCCTGTGTCTACATTTCCTTGATGGGTGACGGATCCCTTCAACTATGGCCATGCCTGCTGAGCAATGTCTCCGCCTGCATCGTCTGTGCCGTCCTTGGTAGTCACTGTACTTGTGTATAGAGTATGTTGCCATGCCTTCATGTAGAAATTGTCCCTTTTACGCACTATGCATGTGTGTACTCCCAGTCCCAGCATAGCACACACATGTTACTTGTTCTGCAGGGTATTTGGGCAACTGACTCACAATTGTGGGCATTGTATCTGTGGGAACTCCACCCTATTCCTTCCATGGGAGGCAACAACTTGGTGGCTGTCCCAGTACCTGTACATTCCTATCACTCCTGGAATGTGCGTGACAGTGTGTGTTCCCTTTGGCTCTCTTAGTTTAGTAGGCTTTAACATGACTATACAGTCTTTTGGCATGATCTCAGTGTGTGTATTGTGCTGCATCCGCCAGGGGTGGGTATGCATGTGTCATTTGTCATCACACACACATGTGGTGTGTCATGCAGTGGGGGAAGGACATCCATCCTCATGGGAGTGGGACACTACTGTCAGTGATGTGTTGTTATGGCACTCTCAACATAGTCGCACATTGTGGATGCGTTCATATACCCATGGAGTTGTGGTCATCTGAGGATGATGTACACACACCCATGTCTCTGTCCACTGCTGGTATTCCTATGCACCCACCCCCATGTCTCTGTCCACTGCTGGGAGTGATAGGCACCCACCCCTTATATGTCTGGGCACTGCTGGGAGTGATATGCACCCACCCCTCATATGTCTGGGCACTGCTGGGAGTGATATGCACCCACCCCTGATATGTCTGGGCACTGCTGGGAGTGATATGCACCCACCCCTCATATGTCTCTGTCCACTGCTGGTATTCCTCTGCACCCACCCCCATGTCTCTGTCCACTGCTGGGAGTGATAGGCACCCACCCCTCATGAGTCTGGCCACTGCTCGGAGTGATATGCACCCACCCCTCATATGTCTCTGTCCACTGATGTGAATCCTAGGCAGACACCCACCCGCCTGCACCCTTGGTGCAGTACACTGCTCTCCTGGGCATACACCCCCCCCAATATACTGGTTAGATGCTGCACCAGGCCCTATGACAACATTCGTGGCGTGTGTACGCCTTGTATCACTGATGTACTGGTGCCCTAGGGGTACGCGTGATGCGGTCCGTATCCACGCTCTGAGAGCGTGGGTATGGTCCGTACCCCTACATCACCACAACTATGGTGGTATGGGCCGTACCCACGCTCTGAGGGCGTGTGTACAGCCCGTACCACTATTGTTGGGGTGACATAGGGGTACGCCCATACCCACGCTCTCAGAGCGTGTGTATGGTCCGTACCCCTACATCACCACAACTATGGTGGTACGGGCCGTACCCACGCTCTGAGGGCGTGTGTACGGCCCGTACCACTATTGTGACGCATCTGCACCACCCACACCATACATGCATGTGTAAGGGGGACCTTTGGGTCCCCCCCTGTGATTGACTCATAAGGCTACGGGTGAAGGGGGGTCCAGCGCGGACCCCCGAAGTCCGCTTCCTGGAGCGTTTACATGTCGGAGGCGCCGACTCAATCCGGCTGTCCGAATCGTGCATCATACTGGCTTGGTTGGAAATCGCCTCCATTGCACAGCACGTTTTGCTTACAGACAAGATGTTCGGAGCGGGTCGGGCCCGAAAACGATTCGGTCGGCTATTTCACGTTTCTCGCATCGTACTTGCTCGCTCTTACAGCTGTACGAGTCAGTTGGAAAACACGCATACGGCTTGTACTTTTTCCAGATGGATAGCGTTCGGAGCCCTTCCGTGCGAGATCGGAATCGGCCTCTTAATTGTGAACATCTAAAATAAATATATGTTTTTGTGAAAAAAAATATTAACAATAAAAACATTACATACTTCTCCTTTCTTATCTTCTCCTTTCCTATGTTTAATTTACATATAAAGTATATATAAACTATATCATAAACCATAAAAAGTTAGTATTCTAACTCCAAACCAACTAAACTCAGGGAAAGTGCTGAATAATAAACCATAAAAAACTACTATTCCAACTCCAAACCAACTAAACTTAGAGGAAGTGTTGGATAATAAACCATAAAAAAATACTATTCCAACTCCAAACCAACTAAACTCAGGGAAAATGCTAGATAATAAACCATAAAAAATTACTATTCCAGCTCCCAAACCGAACTAAACTCTGGGAAAGTGCTGGATAGTAAACCATAAAAAATGACTATTCGTAACTCCAAAACCAACTAAACTCAGGGCACGTGCTGGATAATAAACCACAAAAAATTACTATTCCAACTCCAAAACCAACTAATCTCAGGGAAAGTGCTGGATAATAAATCATAAAAATGTACTATTCCAACTCCAAAACCAACTATACTGAGGGAAAATGCTGGATAATAAACTATAAAAAATTACTATTCCGAATCCAAAACCAATAAATCTCAGGGAAAGTGCTAGATAATAAACCATAAAAAATTACTATTCCAACTCCAAAACCAACTAAACACAAGAAAAGTGCTGGATAATAAGCCATAAAATATTACTATTCCTAACTCCAAAACCAACTAAACTCAGGGAACGTGCAGGACAATAAACCATAAAAAAAATATTATTCTTAACTCCAAAACCAACTATACTCAGGGAAAGTGCTGGATAATAAACCTAAAAATGTACTATTCCAACTCCAAAAGCAACTAAACTCAAGGAAAGTGCTGTATAATAAACCATAAATATTTACTATTCCAACTGCAAAACCAACTTAACTCAGGGAAAATGCTGGATAATGAACCAGTAAAAATTACTATTCCAACTCCAAACCAAATAAACTCATGGGAAATGCTGGATAATAAGCCATAAAAAATTACTATTCCAACTCAAAAACCAACTAAACTCAGCGAAAGTGCTGAATAATAAACATACCAATTTACTATCCAACTCCAAAACCAACTAATCTCAGGGAAAGTGCTGGATAATAAACCATAAAAATGTACTATTCCAACTCCAAATCCAACTAAACTGAGGGAAAATGCTGGATAATAAACTATAAAAAATTACTATTCCAACTCCAAAACCAATTAAATTCAGGGAAAGTGCTAGATAATAAACCATAAAAAATTACTATTCCAACACCAAAACCAACTAAACTCAAGAAAAGTGCTGTATAATAAACCATAACAATTACTATTCCAACTCCAAAACCAACTAAACTCAAGGAAAGTGCTGTTTAATAAACCACAAAAAAATATTATTCTTAACTCCAAAGCAACTGAACTGAAGGAAAGTGCAGGATAATAAACTAAACGAAAAATACTATTCAAACTCCAACACAAATAAACAAAGGGAAAGTGCTAAATAATATAAGCATTTTAAAAATATAAAAAATAAAACATTTCAGAACTATGAAAAAACATTCATTTATACAAAATATAATTTATTTATCTAAAAATGTAACATTTCCTAAAAATTGTTAAAAGCATTTTTAAACAAACTTTGTTTTAAATGACATATTATGAATTACAGTATTTCAAAAACTTTAAACATTTTCAATACAATTTGGATTTTTCTCTTCTTAAAAAAAATTACATTTCCACATTTTCCAAATTGTAAATATTAATGAAAATTAATAATATTCTAAACATTTGTAAAACAAATACAATAACAAAATAATATATGCATAAAAATAAACATATAATTTTACTAGCATATGCTTATTTAAATAATGTTTACAATAAAAAATATTTTTCATAACTCTTATATGATATACATGAAAATATTTACAATTCAAAAAAACCTTCAAAATAATTTTAACAATTTTTTAATTAAAAAAACTATTTACATTTTTCAATATTATCCTTTTTTTATTAAAAAATATTTTAAACCAACATTTTGAAATTACTCCCCACCCTTATCCCACCCTTAAAAATAAGTGAAAGCATACATTTCAACAATCAAAACTAAATTTAAACATATAAAATACCTAACACTAAAATATTCAAAATAAGAATTTAAACATTAAACAAAACAAAAAAATACAAATAGTCGATACTATTTACAACAATATTTTTGACATCGATATTTCTGAAATACACAAAAAATACCTCACTATTTCACACAATCGATATTCTGACTCGATATTCATGCAACTCAATATTTTTCCATGGATATTCTATCTCTTCACCGTGCAGAATTTACAAGGCGTTTAAATTCAATTATTGACGTAGGCAACCATATTTACGCATACTGTGGAAATATGGATTTTTCTGGTCAGATATGTCCCCTATCTTGGACCCCAACGGTTCTATGTGCATATTACAAGTACATGTATGTTTCCTCCAGTTCCAGTTATGAAGACGCAAACACATGTGCGTCCACCGTCAACATGTCCTTTGTCAGATCCGCCATGAATAGGCCGGATATTCCATTCCTAAGTATGAAAAGCCACCGGCTTTATATGGTTCACCTATGCCATTTTACAGTCCAGGCAAGTAGGCCCTGATTCTGTCGTCAAACTCTTCTTGCCTTCTGCCTCTGAAAACTCCAGTCTGAGCCTGCATCTGTGACCATGAACTTTGTCTCATTCTCTGCGCGGCTCACGAAGCCTGACATCAGCCTATTCTCTGCCAAGAACTGTATTTCACCTTCGAGTTATCTGCTTCGCCCCTCAGCCGATGCATTCCTGTCTAGTAGTTTAAATAAACATTCTTCCAGCTACCGAGCAATGGCTCGGCTTCTCTGTCTTTATGCAAGTAATTCATAGTCCTGTTACCATGGAATATTCCTACCCCCTCGCATTTAGTGTAGACACTTAGACGCTTGTACACGCACGCACAGTCAGTATAGAATAGATTCTGTCCGAGAGTCCTTCTTTTGTGGATAACATAGTTCTTTAAACATAGGATGTTAGATATGATTTGGGATTAGGTTGACTTGACCCCCCAGACTTTTCGTCTCCACATGTAGAGCTAAATGTCAAGTCCCCTTCACCCCCTAGTGGCACGTCAATCACACGTCATGCTGCTGCGCGCGCATCTATGCCAAGTATTATCTTATAGATCCACCTATATATGACATCATAACCAATTATGTTCCTTTTTACTCCTTATTACACCCATTTTCGGTTACGCATATGAATCGTCATTTTCCTTATCAATTGTTACGCCTACTGCATTCGCTTCATTGTAATGTATGTACTATAAAAGTCATTTCTTGTCAATAAAGTATGTACTTCACTTCCTGAACCTCCGTGGTGATGGAACTTGGAGCAACCGATTATAATCGATCATTGGAATAAAGCCCATTCCGAACCTCTAATACCACGGATTCTGCCTCTCATTTTACTGAGCTATTTTATTATGTTTCCGTATCAAATTAAGTCCCGGTAAAGGAATTTTATTTACCACATGAATGGCGCCCGAACAGGGACACTTTCTCATCTCACGCGCCGGCGGTGAGTTGCAGGCCCGGTCTCCTGCCACAGCTGGACGGACAATAACGCGTACCAGCAGGATTTCCTGTATCTCCCTCCGGTCAAGCGGGGGCGACTGAGGCTGCGATCAACACCCAGACGAGGCGGTGAGAAGTGCGAAGTATCCCGACCAGAGCCTAGCTGAGAGAGCAAGATCCGAGGTATACAGAGGCCCACCAGTTCGAAGTCGAGTCCAGTTTCCGACGAGTCGAGTCGAGTCCAGTCCGGTCCAAGTTCAGTTTCCGAGGCCTTCCGTTTCCGAAGCTACCCGGTGAGTACCATTGCTGGGGAGGCATTTCTGACGTGCACATAGGTTGTGCCGGTCAAGACGGGTTTGGGTACACAAATCCGGTCTGCACTGTTTTAGCAGTGTATATGTACTGTTTAGCAGTATATCAAGTATTCCGAAGTATCTAGTTATTGTCAAAGAATTATGCTTGGTGATTAGTTATGCAGACGATCATCATTGTTGGTTATTTTAAAGGTTAAAAAAATGTTTAATGTTTAATGTTTAATGTGTTAAACGTCCTGCATATTGTGGTATGAATGGTTGTTCATTATTGTGCTTTTGTACTAAGTGTGTTCAAGATTAAGTATCAGATCAGTTCTCAATATGCCGCTCTTTTCGAAACTAAGACAGATCACTACAAGAAAAGGGGTACTCGAAGAAGCCGTTCCTATTCCTCCTAGGGACACTCCAGGGTACTTCATGTATCATAAACATGGCTTAGACGCTATATTATTTCTTGATTTATGGGTAGACTACACCAAGGAATTACCAGAAAGTCAGAGGTGGCCCACAGCGGGAACCTGGGATGCAGAGTGCATCATGAAAGTAGAAGAAGAGTTATGGAAAAGGAAAGTCAGACAGTCACAGAAAGATGCCGTTGAGTTATGGCGTAAAGAATCTCATAGACGTACAGAAAAAGCACGTAGACAGGAGGAGAAGAGTAAAGAGAATTCCAATAAAATTCGAGAAAATCTATTAATTGAGGAAGGTATCCGAGTGAAATCAGAACAAGTAGACAGACAAAGAAATGCCCTTATGAATGGTATGTATCCCCTTCTGGCCGAAGGATTACCTAAAGCTACTCCAGAAACACCGAAAGACTTGCCGCCCCCATTATTCCCAATAAAGGTACATCCTAAGGGGCATCCTAGAACCGCAGAAGATGTTTTTCTTTCCTCATATTTAGATGACGCAGCTCCCGAGTATGCTAATTCCGCCCCACATAGACCGCCTATCAGGGAGGTTCAATGCCAAGACCCAGTACCCGTATCCCTACAGCAACAGATCGTGTCACAAGTTCCGACAAGCACATCTGTTTCTACATCTGTTCCTACAGCTGCTTCTATAGCTGTGTCCACACCTATAGTTGCTGTGTCACGTTCAACGAATCCTTTCACACCCGACACCCCAGATGGGGCTACGGGAGGTGCTAGTAACATTTTTTCTACGCCACCCAGAATAAATAAACTTACTTTTCAAGAGTCAGCACATTCACGTACCCCCAAACTCATAAATGCCCGTACGCTTAAGGAACTTCTTGTAGATTGTAGATATGACCCTGTGCCCGGCAAAGAGGACGAAATGACCCTGGCATCATTACGTATCAGACGAGCCGCAGTGTACTTAGGGAAGTTACCAGGAATGACTGCGCATCTAGATAAAATATACCATTTTGTCCAAACAGGGCGAGATCCAGAATGTATTAACAGAGCTATGGAATACCAGAAAGTGGAGATACAGGGGGAACTGTTACGTTTCCTCATAAATTGTGTGATCAGAAATGAAGACCGACCGGGGGTAGACCCGGAAGCAATGCAAATTCTTACCAGATGGAGCCAGAATATATCAGAAGGTAGACATGATAAACAAAATTGTATAATAGCCATGTGCCGAAAGATCCGTAAAGAAATAGAACGCCTACACGAAGAAAGATTAGCGGTAGACGAGTTCGAACAAAACGAGGAGGAAGGGTCAGGACTGCCCGCAGGACAGTCAGACACCATAGCCTATGTAGGTAAAGGAAGATCTTGTAATAGTAATAGATGTCCTATTGACCCGATACGTCCGATATGTCCAGATAATAACAGGAATTTCCAAATACCTATAATTAACATCAGGTCTAACGAGCATTCGTTCCAAGCCGCCGACAAACTACTCCGAGAACGAAGGGGTTATCATTTCCTCGATTCTATGGATGAACAAGATTTAGCCAGGTCAGCTGTCCATTGGGTTGACAGTCCCGGAAAATATAGTAATGATACAGTAGCACGCACATTTTTGAATCTCACCCCAGATGAACAGCGGTTAGCTGGGATTTATATGATTCAACAACTCATTATACTATATCAGAGTCAGCATTCGGACCCTGGTCCCTTACCTGACATATTGACTGAATTGCTTATGAATAGATGGAGAGGTTCAGGTACTAAATTAATTAAAGAAATTCTAAAATCAAGAAAGCAGTATATTCTTTTTGTATGTTCAGACCGTGTCTCATTGCCCATCAAGGAAAGAACCACGTATTACATGGATAGACAGAATCCCTTACGAGAAGTGCACCCAATAAAGGGCGAGGACAACGAGTTTAAGCGCGTATTTGTATATACGCCCATATCAAAAATAGAATTGTTAGAAATGAAGAAAGTGGTACCCAGTCATGACAAAGATCCAGCGGGTTTTCACCGAGAAATTAAAGACATGTTACTCATGGGAGAGTATACCTATCCCGACATTATGACAATATTAAAGGTATTGATGCCTGCTGGCATTTATGAGAAACTCAGGGAAAAAGAGTGGGAGGTAGGAGACCAAAAGATAGAATGGTCAGTATTAGAAGCAGAAGAAAAGGCCCGAACTGCAGGAGCAGGACTCGGGGATAAAACTAAAGCACTACCAGGTTTATTGGTACAGGTACTGCCACGTTTATTGACTACGAAAAAGGAAGATTGGGGTACAATTTCAGCCTGTAAACAGAAGCAAGATGAAGACACTAGTGATTACTATGCCCGATTTGAAAAATGTTTTGGTATAAATAGTGGCCTAAAAGCAAGTAGCGAATCATACCCACATCTGTTCGTAACAAAATTAGTAGAAAATGCCCTGCCCCAAGTAAAGAATAGAGTATTAAAATTCGAGAGTACCTGGCAAGGTAACACTCCATCACAAATGTTACAAATGTTACAGTACCATCACAATAGAATTAGAGAGGAACAAGAACATGAACACAGACGCATGAAAGACACAAAAATGAAAATGCTAGTTTCTCAGACCGTTCCAGCTGAAGGACATAAAAAGGGTATGACACATTCCGGTGATTCAGCCGGACCTGTAAAAGGGACATGCAATTATTGTAAAAAGCCAGGTCATTACGTACACGATTGTCCAGTTTTGAAACATAATATCGCCATAGGTAAAACACAAGAAAGACCACGGCCACCTAGACAGGACCAGAATGAACAAGGAGCTCCGCAGCATGCACAGTCCATGCCAGCTTCACAACAGTCTATACAGTTTGTGCCAGCTGCACCAGCGCTGCCTGTTGCTGCCACACAAACCACGACACGACAACTGTACCAGACCGCACAGTACGACTATCCTGATTATCAACGATACGCATGAACCAGCCTAGAGAGGGAAGATGACTTACCCCTTATCGAGATTCCTGTAGATCAAGAAGGACCTTATGTACATAGTGAATTATTAGGCCAAGACAGAAAATTTTTACTCGATACAGGGGCAAGTCGAACGACCATAAAACGTAGTGAAGTTCCAGGGGCACCCCTCTCAGGCTCACAGAATATTTCCCTTGGTTTTTCAGGAAAACCTATTGTTAATGAAGTGTCACAGCCTCTCCCACTTACGATAGGACCTTTGACCCAAACTACAGATTTATTGCTTACTAAATCATGTCCAGAAAATCTGTTAGGAATAAAAACACTGAAAGCTCTAGGAGCTATAATATGTTGTTCTCCGGAAGGAGTAAGGTTGTTTTTACGTGATTTTAAAGGTCATTATGTGTCTAGAGACATGGATCCCCGACTGCAGACTTTACCTACACATCTATGGGCACAAGGCCCTACTGATGTTGGATGCATGAATATTACACCATATCGAGTCACATTAAAGGCAGGAGTGGTACTACCACGAATGCGACAATACAAGTTACCCCCAGATGCTGTAGTGGCTTTACTACAAATCATTGACGAGCTCATTACCCAAGGAGTAGTTGTAGAAACAGACTCCAATGTATGTAATTCACCGATAATTCCGATTCTTAAACGAACAGATCCAAAGGCCCCGCCAGTATATCGATTGGTTATTGATCTGCGCGAATTAAACAAATGCATTGTGCCACAATTTCCTGTGGTCCCAGATATCTCGTCATTACTGACAGCTATTGATTCCGAAGCGACATTCTTTACTGTAATCGATCTCAAGAATGCCTTTTTCAGCGTCCCAATAGATCCGGAAAGCCAATATTTGTTCGGATTTAGTTTAAATGGACGTAGCTTTAAATTCTCACGCGCACCTCAAGGATTTACAGAAAGCCCCAGCATCTATAGCCAAGCACTGAAACGAGAACTCGACAGTATCCACATGCCAGTTAACACTGCTCTGCTTCAATACGTCGATGATCTGTTGATCACCGCGAG
Source organism: Triturus cristatus (assembly GCF_964204655.1). Lineage (NCBI taxonomy): Eukaryota > Metazoa > Chordata > Amphibia > Caudata > Salamandridae > Triturus > Triturus cristatus. The sequence goes on along the minus strand of NC_140592.1, from coordinate 1,116,223,174 downwards.
AAGTGAACCGGAATGTGAAAAAGCATCACTGACAGTTTTACAATTTCTAGCCGAAAAGGGGCACAAGGTGTCCCCTTCTAAGCTGCAATTCTGTGTCCAGCGAGTTATTTATATTGGACACTCGCTGTCCAAGGAGGGAAGGCAGCTTACACCCGACCGCATTCAGTTAATAGCTAACATGCCAATACCCAAGACGCAAAAGGAGGTGCGGGCTTTCATAGGCCTCACGTCATATTGCAGGCAGTGGATCCCTCAATACGCATTTCTAGCAAAACCACTCATTCAGTTGACAACACAGGAGGCAGCCACATCGACTGTTCTCCCTTGGACCCAGGAACATACACAAGCTTTTGAAAGCCTAAAGAAAGCTTTATGTCAAGCACCTGTTTTAGCAACGCCATGTTACAGTAAACAGTTTACACTCTTTATTACAGAACGCGAAGGTACTGCCTTGTCAGTACTCACACAGGAACAAGCAGGAGCACACAAACCATGTTCTTATTTTTCTAGTACATTAGATCCCGTAGCTCAGGCTTTGCCTGCATGCCTAAAATCAGTGGCAGCGACAGCTTTAGCAATCAGACAGAGCGATGCCATAGTGTTAGGACATCCATTGACAGTTCAAGTACCACACGCAGTAGAGGTTCTTGTAAATAGAACGCAAACACAACACTTGACTATAGCGCGACTTACAGGGTACGAACTTACATTGTTTCAGCCACACATAGAAATCAGACGCTGTAACACATTGAATCCTGCCACACTTTTGCCAGTAACCGGAACAGACCCACTAGCCCATGACTGTAGTGAAGTTATTACAATAACGACGAAACCTAGACAAGACTTAACCGATGTCCCATTGTCAGACCCAGACCTGACATTGTATGTAGATGGTTCATGTATGAGAACAAATACAGGAGAGTTGGTGGCTGCTTACGCAGTCACAACAGATACTGAAGTCATTGAAACTAATCGTATAAATACTTTGTCAGCTCAAGCCGCAGAGCTTATTGCTCTGACACAAGCCTGTATTCAAGCCACAAATAAAAAAGTCAACATATACACTGATTCACGTTATGCATTCGGAGTTGTACATGACTTCGGCGTGCTATGGCGAGAGAGAGGTTATTTAACTTCCCACGGTGCCCACATTCAGCACGGACCCCTCATTCATGCCTTATTAGATGCAATACATCTACCTACTGCAATATCAATTATGAAATGTAAGGCTCATACGAAGGTTACTGATATCATTTCTCAAGGCAATGATCTAGCCGACAGAACAGCTAAACAGACTGCTCAAACCCAAACATCCGACATGACAAAGACAATAGTCCCGATGCCGACACATTGTATGACAGTTAAAGATCCTACCCTTGACGTAATTGACATACAGACACATGCTACACCAGACGAAATAAAGAAATGGACTGAATTAGGAGGGATCCAAACGGACCAAGGATGGATGATGAAGGAAAAGTCTGTGTGGTTCCTTCCTGATTCAATGGTCCAAGTTATAGTTAACACTATACATAGTCCAGCACATCTAGGAGAAAAAGCTATGCTAGACAGCATTCAACACATTTGGTTCAATAAACATTTACGAGCAGCAGCCAAACAAAAGGTCCGTACCTGTATGATCTGTTGCCAGTTCAACCCAGGAAAAAGTGTTCCCGTAGAACAAGGTGGATTTCATCCTCCTAATCACCCTTTTGAAGTACTCCAGATGGATTATATCCAGATGGAACGATGTCGAGGATTCAAATATGTTCTCGTAGTTGTCTGCGCTCTGTCCCGCTGGACGGAGGCATACCCGGTTTCAGATTACACTGCCCCGACTACTGCCAAACAGTTAGTTCGAGAATTCTTCCCACGATACGGTTTACCACGTGTTGTTCACTCAGATAACGGCCAGCCGTTCTCATCCGAATTAATGAAACATGTTTCACTTCTGTTAGGTTATCAGTGGAAATTTCACTGTGTCCGACACCCCGAAGCAGCAGGTCTCGTAGAAAGACATAATCAGATACTGAAAATCAGATTGTCCAAAATATGCAGAGAGAAAGGTGTCGACTGGGTAGTAGCGTTACCAGTTGCACTCTTCTACATGAGAATCGTAGCACACTCTCGAACAGGGCTATCCCCGTATGAGGTGATCTTCGGCAGACCACCAAATATGTGGGGGACGCCTATACCACGCAAAATAACTGATATTGACTGTAATATGCTGACAGATTACTTGGCTTCCTTGATGTCTGCACTACAATCTTGTCGTTCACAGGTAGCTGCAGCCTTTCCCGACAACACTGAGGTGAAACCCCTTGACGTAGTTCCGGGGGACCTCGTTCTTGTGAGGAATTTCGACCGAAAGACTCAGCTGGAGCCCAGGTGGAGATCACCCAAATTGGTCTTGCTGACCACAAGGACAGCCGTGAAGATCGAAGGCAGGAAAGGATGGATTCATTCAAGTCATATCAAGAAATTTCATGGACTTCCTTCAGATGTAAACAGCCCACCTCGTGTGTCCTCACCAATTGACTCAAAACTACCTCTGGCTGAGGCCGACAGTAAAGAACTTTATAAACTAAAATTAAGGCCTAGGCCGTCGGACGATTTGATTGTTTAAGTCCTCTCCTAGGTGAAGCGGTTGAATCTGTCTCCGACATGTATCGCCTGGACCTGAATCATGGACAGTCGCGAAAAATGATGAAACGACAGGCGTATTGTAAATCACTGCGTAGCCATTGCATAGTGACATTATTAATCTTGTTTTTCTTAAGTCTTTTAATAATTACTGCAAGTATATTGTTGCACATATATTACCCTATTGCCAGAAACGTTTACAATGTTACTGCTGAACATTCTTTTAGTGACTTACCCCCGCATGAATTGTCTTATAGACTTGCGCTGCGCAATAACACTTTCATTAGTATGTTACATCATTCCCATCAGACTAGTAATGCAACTAATTGTTGGGTGTGTGGCCGGCTCCCTCCCTATCAGAATTATGAAGGAGTCCTGCCTTTCTTTCCACATCCGTTTACACATAATGGCTCCTGTGGAGCATGGTTTAGTTTAATCAATTCCATAGACTCAGATACAGCCGTTTACCAAGACAAGTGGGTATGGGGAAATCTGAACCTAGTTTTATTCAAAGTCTGTTACCCTGACAAGGAGGGTCGCCCCAAAGGAACAGGAACTGATCTAGAAAATGAAGTATATGGATTAGGTAACTTTACTCCTAATCTCATGGTTCTAAATGTCGAATCCGAAGTTGAACTAGTTTTACCAACCATGTCAGTATTCCCAGCGAAAGGTGAATTGTGTGTAAGAAAAGTTGGTTCCATACATATGGGCCATAGTAAATGCACTACTACAGTAGAATTCAGTGATCAAGGCAAATCTTCATTTAGAGCTTATCGCCACTCCTACTTTATATGTGGTCAGACTGCATATATGCGTCTACCTCTAGATTGGGATGGTACCTGCTACATTGCATTTCTTTTGCCACCTGTTTTCCTAGCTCCTCCTGATTATTATAGAAATATTCATTTAGTACACAACAGAGAGCGGAGAGATCTCCCAATTGTCGATTACACTGAAACAGCATGGGAAAAATACACAGATTTCAATAAAGGCATCTTTCCCTATATAGGTACTGTTACTAATAGTAAGCTGATACGTAGATTAACTAGAACCCTTGAAGCGGTAGTGAATGAAACTATTTCCGCCTTAGGCAATTTAACAGAAGAGCAGTCTGCTATGCGGATTGTTGTGCTTCAAAATCGTCTTGTCCTTGACGTCATCCTGGCTGATAGGGGCGGAGCTTGTAGGGTCATCGGATCAAGCTGCTGCGTATTCATACCAGAAAATTCGCCATCTGTATATAAAGCTATAACTCGCCTTCATAAGATTGTAAGCCAGATACACCAGAACCCAGGCACTTGGACTTGGTCCGGTTGGTTTTGGAGTGTGATATCAGCCTGGGGATGGAGAGTTCTATCATTCCTAGGTATTGGCCTTCTCATACTATTCAGTTGCTGTCTATGTCTACAATGTGGACCAGCGATCTGTGGCCTGTGTGCCACATCGTGTATTCCACCACCAAGAATTCATTCGTCACGAAAGAAGAAAGAAGAACAAATGATGTTATATGAACAGATCAATGGATTGATGAAGATTGATATCTCTTAACGGGCAAGTAGGGGACAAGGAGGGAATGTGGAAATATGGATTTTTCTGGTCAGATATGTCCCCTATCTTGGACCCCAACGGTTCTATGTGCATATTACAAGTACATGTATGTTTCCTCCAGTTCCAGTTATGAAGACGCAAACACATGTGCGTCCACCGTCAACATGTCCTTTGTCAGATCCGCCATGAATAGGCCGGATATTCCATTCCTAAGTATGAAAAGCCACCGGCTTTATATGGTTCACCTATGCCATTTTACAGTCCAGGCAAGTAGGCCCTGATTCTGTCGTCAAACTCTTCTTGCCTTCTGCCTCTGAAAACTCCAGTCTGAGCCTGCATCTGTGACCATGAACTTTGTCTCATTCTCTGCGCGGCTCACGAAGCCTGACATCAGCCTATTCTCTGCCAAGAACTGTATTTCACCTTCGAGTTATCTGCTTCGCCCCTCAGCCGATGCATTCCTGTCTAGTAGTTTAAATAAACATTCTTCCAGCTACCGAGCAATGGCTCGGCTTCTCTGTCTTTATGCAAGTAATTCATAGTCCTGTTACCATGGAATATTCCTACCCCCTCGCATTTAGTGTAGACACTTAGACGCTTGTACACGCACGCACAGTCAGTATAGAATAGATTCTGTCCGAGAGTCCTTCTTTTGTGGATAACATAGTTCTTTAAACATAGGATGTTAGATATGATTTGGGATTAGGTTGACTTGACCCCCCAGACTTTTCGTCTCCACATGTAGAGCTAAATGTCAAGTCCCCTTCACCCCCTAGTGGCATGTCAATCACACGTCATGCTGCTGCGCGCGCATCTATGCCAAGTATTATCTTATAGATCCACCTATATATGACATCATAACCAATTATGTTCCTTTTTACTCCTTATTACACCCATTTTCGGTTACGCATATGAATCGTCATTTTCCTTATCAATTGTTACGCCTACTGCATTCGCTTCATTGTAATGTATGTACTATAAAAGTCATTTCTTGTCAATAAAGTATGTACTTCACTTCCTGAACCTCCGTGGTGATGGAACTTGGAGCAACCGATTATAATCGATCATTGGAATAAAGCCCATTCCGAACCTCTAATACCACGGATTCTGCCTCTCATTTTACTGAGCTATTTTATTATGTTTCCGTATCAAATTAAGTCCCGGTAAAGGAATTTTATTTACCACAATACTAGCCCTCATTAGGTGAAGCATCGATTGCCTGACAACTGACATGGCTAGAAAGTGCTAAATGTGCATCAACATGTGCTTTTTCAGAATGAATAATAGTTGCTTTAAATATTTCCCTTTAATTGCTAAAAATGTTTCTCATATACAATGATCATTCCGACCCAGTAAATAAGTCAAATATTTAAAATGTAAGAGATGAAGATTCCCTCATGCGATAGTAGTTGTGAATGAGAAAATATTATTAAAATAGACAAGATGTAACCACTAGATGATATTGAAACTGCTATGTAGAAGCCATTGTGTTTTCCGTAAGAAGATGAGAAGTCATCCTGTTCCAAGGGGAGTATTGCAAGATGATTGGCTGGCTGAAGAAGGAAGAAGAAGGAAGCTGCAACATCGACAAAATGTATTGTCCATATTTGTGCCTCACTACAGAAAGGGAGTTGCAGGAGAAACGCCTCTCGTATCTCCGGAAGCCCGCGAAGGAGGAGGAGTCAGCATACGAAGCCCGCGAATGGCGTGAAGTCCCAAAGCCCGGAGCCCGTAGCCGGAGCCGAAGTTCGGAGCTCGGAGCAAGCAGCACGGTGCTGAGCTTGGACTAGAGCGGGTCTAGGCATTATTGACACTAGTGATTGCTTGCTCCGTTTGCCCGACAGCCCCCCTCCCCCGCCACGGAAAAAAAGCGGAAAAAAGCAGCGCACGGCTCGGGCGGCTGCCGCAGCGCCCAGTGACTTGGTGGCGGGACCCTGTGAAATTCGGTCTCCGGGAGCGTGGAGAGTGATTTGCAGCCCTGTGGTGGCCCAGTGGAGAGACCAGCAAAGAGGCTGTGGCTGTCTGTACCTGAGCGGAGGAGCGCTGACAGCAAAGCAGCAGAGCAGTGAGTCAGCTGAGGAGGCATCACGACAGCGGGAGTAGACGGTGAGAAGCTGCGGGTGTGGGTGGGTGGTGAGAGAGGTCCTTGATTTCTCCCCCATCCCCCGCAGCCTGTCTTTGCTCCGCCAAGCACAACCTACTGGTCCAGCGCTGCTGCGGTGGAGTGATCTACCCGGACCTTGTCTAGTCTGTTACCCGCTTGCTGCCCATTGCCCACTGCCATCTTCCTGCGTGCTGCTGTGGGAGGGCAGGCTGGCGATCCTTGGTATCGGCGGGCATCTCCCCTTTGTGGAGCAGAGTCGTGGAGCTGAGCTGGGCGGGCTGCACCGAGCTGCGCCGAGCTGACGATCCAGAGGCTGAGCAGTTCTGTGAGGAAATAAGCGGAGCAGGCAAAGGGGCAGAGAGGGCGGTGGTGGAGGCAAGAAGAAAGGGGGAGCTTGCCCTCTGCCTTTTTCTTTTTTTTTTTTTGTTTCCCTGTCCCTCGCACGCTTGCACGCTTTACTAAATGGTCCTTGAGAAATTAGGCTGCTGAGTGGAGATCCTGTGGTCAACAGAAAGCACAAAGCCACTTGGCTTTTGGGCAATCGCGATATTGACTTCGGGCCCCATTTTTAGCCCCTAACCCTATAACTAAACCACAGCTAAAACCACCAAGATATCAAGGCACAAACAATCAAGGCAAGTTGCGTGCGGCAAAGGAGAAAAAGAGTGCACTTAAGTGGAGGGCACCATGAGGTCAGGTCGAGTTCGGAATAGCGTAACAACAAAAAAAGAGACAAAAGCAAGGAGGCGGAAAATCATGATGCTGGAGGAAGAAAGAATCGTACCACCACCAGTAATACAGTCAGAAATTAGGAATAACTGCTCTCTAACTGAGACATCAGCAATTGGAAATGCCTCTTGCCTACTTCACAATTTGGAAACAAGAAGAAAACCAATAAATAAGCAGCTTTCTTATCAACCTAAGATCTTTACAAAATGTTCCTTTTTAAAAAAAGCAGGGGACACCCTATTTTCAAATATAACAGATGTTATAGTCCTTCAATCACCTCTTCAACCCTTGCAATTAAGTCAATCAATACTAGTTACTGAAGACCTGAAACCAGCTCACGAAAGGAAAAGTCCTGATACAAAAAGAAGCATAAACATAACAACCTCCAGCCCCTTACAAACAACATCAACACCTCAAAATGATAAATTACGGACAAGTTGCGTAATAACAGGAAGAAAACCAAGTAGAAATATTGTGCAAGTCCAAGCTCAAGTATATAGACAAGAGGAGACAATTGATGCAATTAATATGACCAAAGATGATCAAGATAAAAAGGACGATACTTCAGCAACTGGCTTCAATCTAAATGGCGATGGGAGATCCTCAAACAGCGAAAAGAAATTTGATGACCATGATACAATTAACAAATTTACAATTAATAATCATCAAAGCCAATTAAGTCAATTATGCCAAACAAGCACTGGGGAAAAATCATCGCTCAAGGAATCTGTTTACAGTCAACCAAGGAAGAATGAGGCACAGGATGTTATGGGTTTAAAAGTGTTACGATCTACCTTCCCCACAAATAAAGCTCTACCAAATCACCAACCGAAGTCAAACAGGGGGAGGGGGGGAAATGAGGAGCCAAATACATTAGAAAATGCAGTTAATGACACAGATGTCAAAGAGATCTCCTCATACCTGGGAACAGAAGAATGGAATGACCTATTGGCAGCTTATGGCCAAGATTCAAACAGGAATGGGTCAACCACGGCATTCACAGGTAATACAATTGATTTACCATATGATCTATCAGAAAAGAAAAAGGAAGACCAAAAAGACAAGGTAGCTCCAGCTGGCGCAGATGATTCATCAAAAAATTTCAGCCAGGGAACGGCATGGGCTAGCTTGCTAAATACAATACAACTTCTTGTAGAAGCTCTCCATTATCAGTCAGACAAGATGGACGCCCAGCTGACTCTTTTAGATACTTTGGCTGTTTTTGTGGTTGCTATCGATGGGAAATTGGGAGCATTAACTACACTGCTACAAAACAAACAGGACCAAACCTACAACAGGGACGTGGGATGTGGTTGCGGCCCTGTTATTGACAAACTGGCTACTTTACCATTAATGCTGTCTGATCTATGTACACAATTAAAAAAGCCCCTAGAAAGCAGGGACAGCTATTCATGCATCAGACAAACGGTCGTAGAAGCTGACAAGCACTCACTTGGAACCTGTGTTACAACCCCGATCGACAAAACAAAATGGATAGGTCTGACAACGACCGGGACAAATGGTCTTCGGGGGGAGATGGACATTTCGATTTATAAAAAATCTAATAAAGATGTAAAAGACACGGTAGCAATAGTAGATCAATGACTTACAGCTCGATAGGAAGACAAAGCCGAGAAGCAACCCAATGCAAAACAAAGGAGGGCAAAAAAACGCAAAGGCAGAAATCAAAAATCAAACGCGTCTCAAGAAGGTTTTAGGCGTCTTTTTGGGTCAACGTTCCAATCTGTCGAACATGAACATAATCCTTTGGAAAAGATCAGTGTAATGCAAGAAGTGGAAATTGTCAAAAGAACCAACAAAACTGCAATATTAAATGCTTCAGAATCTAGAGAATCCTGTAGACCATCATTGACATCGGCGAACGGCAGCAAAACTAAGGAGCAAACACAGAACCAGATAGTAAAACAGTACATCACGGATTCATCGTCCATGGCTACAGAAACTACTACCTCTAAAGCACACGGAACAAATCAGATGACAAAAAATGTACAGACTCTACAGCAGGCGATACAGAATGGGGAACCTAAGGAAATACATGAAAATGGACTGGCCCCCAACAGACAAATATCACAATTCAATGACACAAAACCACCCAATAGAAACAACATTAAAGAATACACAAGGGAAGAAGGATTTGGTAATGAGAACCAAATATCAATCACTGGAGAGGAAATTTTCCACCATGGAGGGCGGCAAGTCGCTTCTACCCTACTAGAACAAGCACTAACGAGAATACCGCAAGGACAAGAATCTGCTCAAGGTCACAATAATGAGTGCAAAAATAACACCAGCTCTATGGATACAATAAAAGACGCATCAAACATCGTTTGGTTTACTCCGGATTACATTTCAAAAGGCAAGTATGATATATTGAACAGAGGAAACATCCTACAGTTGCTAGCGCATATTCCATCTTTAGCAGGTGTCACAACTCAGGACCTGGATTCTATTCAATTTCAATTAGAAGCCGGAATGAAGGCCGAAAAAACAAAAGCAACTTGGACAACATCTTTAGTGGCACAAAAAATTCTGTTAGAAACCATGATCTTTGAAGATTGGGGAATAACAATTGCCCCACACATAAAACCAAAATATCCTGACCTACTAATTCCTGTGGTGGGTGAGGGAGAACAGTACTCCTCAAACAGGAAGGGATTAACAGTACTTAGAGGCGCCAAAGGGATAGAAGGAGTAAGAAGCACGGAAGACATCTGGGCCAGGGATTGTACCTCTGCCAGTATGCCACAAAGTTATTCTGACTTAAGATGGATTTCAAGAACAATCAATAATCAGTTAAACTGACAATCGGAAAACCAAACGTAAATCAAAAGGCAAAACCAACTGAAAATATGCTCATGGAACATTAATGGTCTTGCCTCTAAAATGACCGATCCGGAATTTGTTAGCTATTTACGATCCTTTGATATAATATTCTTGCAAGAAACATGGCAATTAGAACCTCCACATTTGCATGGATTTCTTCGCTTCTTCACCAGTGCGGTGAAAACAGCAAACTTTGGTCATCTACAAGGAGGTCTAGTAATTTATGTCTCGGTTGTAAGTGGCTATGATATTAAGGACCTAGGTTTTTTCACTTCATTTTACACTGATCAATGCTTACATCCATCCAAAAAGGAAAGGAAAGGTCGTAAAAGCTCTATGCAAATGCCTAGACGAAATCATAACTGATACTTCAACAACAGACGTTATGATTACCGGGGATTTTAACCTCAACTTGATGGGAATTTCAACGAGCGACGAGAATCGTAATCAAAACACAGCCTGGAATATTCCACATCAAGAGGTTATACTACCATCTATACAATCAAAGCTTGGAAAAGAGGTCCTAGAGAACCTCGAGCGCTGTAATCTCAGAGCATTGAATGGGAGATTTAGTGGAGACAACCCACCAGCGTGCACATTTTACAACACAAGAGTAAGTAAAACACTTGATTACACTTTTATGCCATTATCCCTATTTCGTTATATTGTCTCATTTAAAATAGGGGAGAAGGCTGATAGCGATCACTGTCCTCAGGAAACTATACTTAACGTCATGAAACCAAAATTTGAACAATCGCGGGTACCGAATGAGTTAATTTACACCATCAATTACAAAAGAATTAAGTACTCAGCGGTCACGGACGGAATCATAGAAGAAATAGCAAAACAACATTTCGAGGGGAGAACTGGAGCAAGTGAGGTAGAGAAATGGGAGAGTTTTACAACTACTATGGCAGGTTATACCACAACCCTGAAAATTCAACACACAAAGAAAGCTGGAAACTTGCTCCCTCTCACAACAGACCATAGAAAAACAAGCATTTACAATGCAATGGTCTAGGCAATAGTATAGGTAGAGCTATTGGTATTGCTCATTATTTTTTTATTATTTTTGTATCCCTAAATAAATGGCATTGTCATTTCTATCGCCATTAGCTTTTTTTTGCATATGTGATACCTATTGCATTAGCAGAGAGAGAGTGAGGTAGTGAGAGAGAGAGAGTGAGGTATTGAAATAGAGAGTGAGGTAGTGAGAGAGAGTGAGGTAGATAGAGAGTGAGGTAGATAGAGAGTGAGGTAGTGAGATAGAGAGAGTGAGGTAGTGAAAGAGTGAGGTAGTGAGGGAGAGGGATGTTGTGAGGTAGTGATATATAAGCATAGAGTGATGTTGTGATGTAGTGAGATAGAGAGAGAGGTAGTGAAAGAGAGAGTTAAAGAGAGTTAGTGAGCTAGAAAGATTGAGGTAGTGAGATAGAGAGTGATTGAGGTAGTGAGTGAGAGAGAGTGAAGTTGCAATGGTCTCGGCATTGTTAAAGTTAGAGCTATTGGCATTGCTCATGACATTTTTGTTTATGTTTTTATTTTTAAAACATTTAAAGAAACGGCATTGTTATTTACAATGTCAATAGCTTAATCTCTCTCAAATGCGAGACCTATTGCATTTGCACCCACACAGCCACACACACAAAGCCACCCTGACACACAGAGCCACCTACACAGAGCTATTCACATAGAGCAACCCACACACAAATAGAGCCTCTGCACGGCCACGCTACCTCCCAGCCCCCGTGGGTTACCTTGATCTCGGCGTCCGAGGAGTCTTCACTGCGGCAGGCGTTCTTCGCCGCTTCGGGCCCCACAGGTAATGTGCTCGGCGACGGGGGACAATCCACAGCCTCTTACGACCCCGGCAGCGGCAGCGATGGCAGCAACGGGGCCCGGGCTTCTCCGCGGGCCCCGACTCGCTGAAGGACAACATCTGGCCTCTGGGCCGCGGCGGTGAACGCGCTTCTGGTCCCCGCGCCGAGGGGGGTTGACAAATTAAGCGCGATGACTACGGGCTCAGCGCTCAGCGTGGGACTGACGCAGGGGATCCCAGGCCAGGTCAGGGAGCGCAGGGGTCACAGCGCTAGTACCTGGTTGATCCCCAGCAGTCCAGCATTCAATCGTAACGTGAAGTTTCAGCATTCAGTTTTGTCATGCAGTTTCAGCAATCGGTTTCAGCATTCAGTTCTGGCATGAAGTTTCAGCATTCAGTTCTGGCATAAAGTTTCAGCATTCAGTTCTGGCATGAAGTTTCAGCATTCAGTTCTTGCGGCGCAGATGTCACTGGCGCCCTTGGGGGGTTCTGTTCCTTGGGGTTAGGGACTGAGTTGGTGACTAGTTCCTTCGTAGTCAAGCTTACCAGATGGCCCCTGGGTTCTCCTATCACTGGCTAGATCAGTGGGCTGTACAGGATCCCTCACTCACTTGAAAGGCAGTACCTAAGTCCTGTCACTTTCAGAGGCATAAGTCCCTGGCTAGGCCCTACCGCCTAAACTCCTGCGTGGATCTTCCCCAGGTCTGCTTTACTCCCACTGGCCAACTGAATAGAAAAAGTTCCCTCCCTCTGTTAAGTAGCCCTAGGTCAGTTGACCTCTATCCAAGGCGGCAAAAGTAAAAACTCCACCTCCCTTCTAGAAGGTTCCAGCACATTCCAGGAGCTTCCCCATTCTACCTATGGGACAAAAAAGGCGGGCTGGTGTCGCAACATTGTTGTGGGGTTCCAGCCAGCTCCTGGCAGCTAGGGTGCTACTAGTAAAGACCACTCCGCAGTAGCAGGGGCCTGTGGCAGCCATCTTGGGAGAAGGGAGCACCTGCACCTTAACACTGATTGGCAATGAAAAGGCGCCCGGAGACCTAGGTCCAACATAAAAATGAGGGTGGAAAAAATGAGGCACGATCAGAAAATAGAGGGGGAGACCACCCTAGGGCTGACAGGTCCAACAGAGACGACGCAGATATGTCCTCATGTCAAAAGAACATGTTCGAAGCATCCAGACACACTTAACGTGTGAATCCACATGTGGCATGGTGTGCGTATATGTGTGCCATGGCCATCTACGCACAGACACATGTTGGATGCAGCAACAGCATATGCAGTTGACAGAACACCAACAGCAAGCTCATGGGAACACATGACACACACAACATAGTCACATCGGGCCACGCTGGTAGTGAGATGTCAGGTGTCAGTGTCCCTGTCCCTGGCATCAGGGGACAGTTGCGGCTGTTGGTGACTGTGCAATACCAGTGAAGCAGTGCTTGACACGTTTGTACTACATGCACACATGTGCAAAATGTGAAGTGGAAGTGTGCCACATAGTGCCCCATCACACATGCCATCTTTCCACAGGTCATCACACATCTATTGTGCAAAAACATGAGGAGAAATGTGCCATATCACTGCCTGACACACATAGGCCCTGCACAAGAAGGACAGCACTGACAATGACTTGATGTTCAGCCTTGTGCGAGTGTGAGACCTCCATTCCTGTCCTGTGCACCTCCTATGACCAGTGGAAGATGTGAAAGGCACCATACACACGCTCTGAGGGCGTGTGTACTGTACGTATCACTATATTGGTGTTGGCATAGGAGTACGCATGTGTGTAAGGACCGTACACACGTACATGTACGACCAGTGTGTACACGTACGTGTACGACCAGTGTGTACATGGACGTGTACTACGGTAGTACACGTTCGTGTACACACTGGTCGTACACGTACGTGTACACACTGGTCGTACACATAGATGTACGACCACTGTGTACATGTACGTGTACGACCACTGTGTACATGTACGACCACTGTGTAAACGTACGTGTACGACCAGTGTGTACACGTACGTGTACGACCAGTGTGTACACGGACGTGTACTACGGTAGTGCACGTCCGTGTACACACTGGTCGTACACGTCCGTGTACACACTGGTCGTACACGTACGTGTACGACCACTATGTACACGTACGTGTACGACCAGTGTGTACACAGACGTGTACTACGGTAGTACACGTCTGTGTACACACTGGTCATACACGTACATGTACGACCAGTGTGTACACGTACGTGTACAACCAGTGTGTACACGGATGTGTACTATGGTAGTACACGTACGTGTACACACTGGTCGTACATGTACGTGTACACACTGGTCGTACACGTACGTGTACGACCACTGTGTACACGTACATGTACGACCAGTGTGTACACGGACGTGTACTACCGTAGTACACGTCTGTGTACACACTCGTCATACACGTACGTGTACGACCAGTGTGTACACGGATGTGTACTATTGTAGTACACGTACGTGATGAATACAAGCCCCAGCTAGGCCCGCAAGAGACAAGGGTTCGCTCTTCTGTAACAAGATCTATAAGGAAGTTGGCACGGAAACTGCAAAGTACAAAAACAACGTTTATTAACCCTTAAGGGTGGTCCTACAATCCACACAACACTCTTCAGTATTGCAAGGAGTAGCACAAAGAACTTGCGTACACAGTCCCCTTTTATACACAGCGAAGGGGCTCATGAGTGGGTGGATACCACTAAGTTGAAGAACATTACCATTTAGGGTCATTCTCGATACCAAATCAATACATGGGCGGAGCTGACACACTCCTTGAGCCCGCGAAAACACATGGTCAAGCAAAGCTAATTATAACAGATGTGGTCAAGTCTGGGCATGCGCCAGATGGACAAGGAGTAGCTATTTATAACTGTTGCTAGGCAGATTACAAGAGCAACTAACACAGAGGTCGGACTCTCCTCGTGGTGAGCACGTGGCAGCATGTCAATACAAAATGGAGTCCGGACTTCGGCCAACATAACGAGGAAAACACGATAAAAGGGAAACACTAATGTTTTCAGTGAATGCTTAATCACATTCTGCCTTAATTTACAACAGACGACCCTTTCAGCATTTACTGAAGACATCCGGTTTCCAAGAATAATCATCGTATATGTCAATTATCATCATTCCTTTAACCTCTTTAGCTAGACCCTTCTGGCGGGCAACGTCGGCAATAGCTTTCTTATCTGGAGTGCAAAATGAAATGCATACGGAACAGCACAATGGTCCACATTGAATACACATACAGAGAAGGAACAGAATTGCTACAATAATGCAGAGACCAGTTAAAACCTTCCAACCCCAGGCAGTAACCAACGCCCAAAACCATCCAGAAAAGGACCAAGTGCCGTTTTCCGTGTGAATTTCAGCTGCTATTTTATGCAGCTTATTAATGGCGCTATAAACGGATGGCGTATGATCAGGGATGAACACACAGCAGCTACTTCCAATAATTTTACAGGCTCCTCCTCGATCAGCTAGCATCACATCCAATACCATACGATTCTGTAATGCAACAATCCTGGTAATTTGTAATTCTTCCGTAAGATTCCCAAGAGCAGCAGCAGTCTGATTAGTCACAGCTTCTACCACTCTTGTTAATCTTCGGATCTTCCTACTATTCAAAGCGGCTCCGACAAAGAAAAACAGTCCTAAATTGAAATCAATATACTGTTGCAAACTAGTGTCAGTTTGATCTACCTCATTAATAGATAAAGTACGTTTATATCTATTTACAGTCACATTATTCAATAGTTTCAAGTCTTTATGATACGATGCAGGTGCTAGGAATACAGGAGGTAATAGGAATGATACATAGCATACCCCAGACCACCCAGCCGGCAAACGGTAATAACCTTTATTTCCACATACGAAATAGGTATTATGGGATGCTAGGAAGGTGCTGTTGTTCAGCCCATCGATGTTTAATATGGTTATACAATCACTGACACCGACAGGGATAAAACCCACACTCTGGACACACAGGTCCGCTTGGGCTTGTGCCACTTGGATTACAAATTTCTCCTTCCCCACAGTGTCTCTGGTATTCGTGAAGATATAGGGAATGGATTCATTGTCCGGTCGGTACTCTTCCCATTCCCAAATTGTCCCATTCGCTTGTGGATATCCACTCTTGTCCTGATGGCATTCTTTATTAAGTCTGAAAAGCAATCGTCCCACTGTCGGTTTTCGAGTGGCAAACAGCAGAGTGTACCATGCTCTACAAGAGCCATTGTGAGAGAAAGGAAGGGGTATGAATGGCGTACCTCCTTTCTTCTGATGGGCTGGCATCATCCCACATATCCAACAGTTCGTAGCATTTGTAGCAACGTGGGTGTGGTGCAGCATCTGAATGAAAGTGTTATTCAAATAGGATTGTCGATGCTTCAACTCTTGGTATGGCAATGTATAAAAGTAGTGCTCCGCAGGCACTGGAGTCGTCAACACAAGTGTCTCTCGGGCAGGAGTTGCCTCCTCCACAAACCATGTGGTTGTACCAATGATAGCTACTGTTAGCATGAACCCTAGTGCACAAAGAATTTTCTTCTTCTCCATGTCAAAGGAAACAATACCCTGGTATCTTCCTGAAACTAAAAGTCTGTCAGAACTCTTCCCCTTGGGCAGCGGTTGATTTCTTCACCAGCGGGCCAAGACGGGTGTCGCTACACTAATGCAGGGCTGATCCCCCCCCCTTGCCTCATCGGCTCTCCGTTTCACTAACCCAAGGGCCGTTCTGACAGTATGTCCCGGTACTGGAAACCTCACTTCCTTGGTCGCAGATGATATCGCCTTCCTCCAGAAGTCGTGTGGTCCGAAAAGAGCTCCTCAGTGTCGTTTGGCTCTGCAGCACGGCCTGTCTCTGCTGCTAGGATGTCTCGTTGACCGGTCAGCACGGCAGATTCCACCAATCCGGGCGGTACCTTTCGACAGTGCAAGGAATGGATCCAATTCTTCTTGTTCGAGACTCGCACAGCCGTCCTCGTTGCAAGAAGGACTTGCTCAGGTCCGACCCATCTCGGCTCCAAACTGTTCGATCTGTCGAAAACCTTCAGCATGACATGATCCCCAGGCCGGAGACCATGTCCTTCACCGGTAGACCGATCAGGGAGCGCCTCTCGGACCTGTTGATGAATAGAAACCAAGTTATCCGTTAACTGTGCCAGATAATCACTCATCATCACACAAGGTACATCATACACAGCCTTAGGTCTTGGTGGACCCCAAATATTCATTGGGCGTCCAAATACAATCTCGTAGGGTGTAAGGCCGGTTCGGGAGTGTGGCACCGACCTAATTGACAATAACGCCAGTGGCAAAGCGTCTGGCCAAGTCAAAGACGTTGAAGCCTGAATTTTGGCGATCTTAAGCTTCAGTGTACCATTATATTTCTCGACTAGTCCTGCAGACTGAGGGTGGAACACGGCGTGAAACTTCTGGGTGATGCCTAGGCCCTTCAAGACATACTTTATAACATCCGCTACAAAGTGAGGGCCATTATCACTCCACAGAAGTCTACAGACGCCGTATCGGGGAAAAAACTCTTTCAGCAATAGCTTCGCTGTAGTCATTGCAGTGTTGTCTTTCGCGGGGTACGCCTCGACCCATTTACTAAAGGCGCAAACCACTACTAGAACATACTTCAAATTGTTACAGCGCTCAAGCTGGATGTAATCCATCTGCAGAACCTCAAAGGGTGCAGTGGGTGTCGCAAATCCTCCTGCTGGGGTTCGCGTGCCTTTCCCTGGGTTATACTTCAGACAGATCATACAGGTCTGCACCACCCTCTTTGCCGTGCTAGCAATCTCTGGATGCTCCCAGACTTGGGTAAGCAATTTCACAATCGCGGAAGCTCCAACATGTGCTAGCCCATGTGCCATCTGGACCATAGGTTGTACAAAAGCCGTGGGTAATTTCCATCTATCCATCTGCTTATTTCTCCAGCAACCCTCATCATCCAGTTCTCCTTCGCTAGCCCATTGTTCCCGCTCTTTGTCAGAAGCGGTCTTCTGTATTTCTCGCACTTCCTCCTTCGCATCATGCCATCTCTCCACCTGTGACTTCACTACATACATGGCAGTAGCACCGGGCTGCATCGCAGTCTCCCGTGCTACTCGATCCGCTAACGCATTCCCTTCTCCAACCTTATCAACTACTTTCCTGTGGGCACTACACTTAACAATGGCAATTTTCTTTGGGTATGTCAATGCAGTTAAAAGATTGTGGACTAATTCCCCATGCATTATCTGCACCCCATGTGACGTTAGAAACCCTCTCTCCTTCCAGAGCAGGCCGAAATCGTGCGCTACTCCGAAGGCATAGCGGCTGTCTGTGTAAACATTCACACACAATCCTGTACTAAGCTCACACGCTCGTGTTAACGCTATCAGTTCCGCTGCTTGAGCTGATTTTTGTGGTATGCGTGCTGTCTCCACTATCGTCTGCAACGTGGTAATTGCATATGCTGCTGAAGTCGTACCATCTGGTAGCTTCAGGCATGATCCATCTACCCACAACTCTCCATCTACATCTGAAAAGGGCGTATCCTGGAGATCAATACGACCCTTTGTTTGTTCCTCAGTCACAAGAATACAATCATGCGCTTTCTGTGCCTCAGGCTGTGTCTCGGGGTATGGCAACAATGTGGCCGGGTTTAATGTCACGCACCTTTTTAACGTAATGTGAGGAGCTAAAAGCGTCAACTCATATCCCGTTAAACGGGCACTGGTCAAATGCTGCGTCTTTGTTTGATTAAGCAGGGCATCAACAGCGTGGGGAACTAACACCAACAGTTTATGGGACAACACAATTCCTTCACTCTGCCGTATTGACACAGCTGTCGCCGCTACCGAGCGAAAACACCCTGGTAATGCTCGGGCGACAGGATCAAGTACAGCCGAAAAGTATGCACAAGGGCGCTGCTTATCACCATGCATCTGTACTAAAACTGATAATGCACATCCATCTTTCTCATGCACATACAACGAAAAGGGTTTTGTATAATCAGGGGTCCCTAACACTGGTGCTGAACAAAGGGCCTGTCGCAATTGCTGAAAAGCAGCATCACACTCATCTGACCAAGGGATTGGGATAGGCGTATCTTTTGTCAAGAGGGCTAGTAATGGCTTAGCCGTGTGTGAAAACCCCAATATCCACTGTCTACAAAAAGAAACGAGGCCCAAAAATGCACGCACATCCTTCTGCGTGGATGGCCTCGGTGTGTCCAAGATTACTTGGATACGATCTGGTGTGAGTGCACGCCCCTCCTTAGACAAAAGGTGACCCAAATAAGTCACCTTTGGTCTACAGAATTGCAATTTCTTCTTAGAGACCTTGTGATTGTGGGATGCTAAAAAGGAAAGTAGGGATAGCGTGCTTGTCTCGCACAACTCCAGGGTGTCAGCCGCCAACAAGATGTCATCGACATATTGAATGAGGGCGACCCCCTCGAGTAAAACAAAGGAATCCAACTGTCGCTTCAAGGCCTGACTATAAATACTAGGGCTTTCTGTATAGCCTTGGGGAATTCTACAAAAACGATAAGATCTATTGTTTAATGTGAACCCAAAAAGAAATCGGCTATCAGGGTGAATGGGAATAGAAAAGAAGGCATTTTTCAAATCAATCACTGAGAACACGGTCGCCGTAGGCGGGACCAAGGTAAGCAACGTCGTGATATCGGAAACCACCGGGTACTGAGGTATCACGATCTTGTTTACCTCCCTCAAATCAATTATAAACCGATAGACCTTTGCATCTGTGTCCTTTTTCAAAATCGGGAGAATCGGACTGTTACAGATATTATAGGGAACTTCCTCCACTACTCCCACTGCGATCAAATCCTGCACAATCTGTATGAGAGCTTCCTCGCCCTCCTGGGAAATACGATACTGTGGGAGGCGTGGTAGCACCGCCCCCTCCTGGACACTAATGTGGACCGGAGGAATCACCATTTGTCCCACATCTGTGTCCGAAGTCGCCCATAAAGCTTGGGGGAGGGTAGCCAACAACACATCCTCTGAGATCGTACACATCCGCCCAGATCGGGGGTAGTTGTCATTTAGAATCACCCTCACACCCTCAGGAGAACAACGAATTGTAGCCCTAAAGTACTTTAACATATCAAGGCCCATAATGTTGTCCGGTGTGTACGGAGCAAGCAGAAACGGACAAGGCGCAGAAAAACAATCAACTTTAAATGCAAGGGGCTGTGAAAGAGGGCTTCGGGAAAGTGTACCGTCAAACCCTACCGATGTAACTATTGAGCCGGATGGGGGAGCCCCCGGAACCAAGTACCTAGACAATGCACTACGTGTCGCTCCTGTATCCACTAGGAACTGATCAGTAGAACCTAAAACCTCAGCCGATACATAAGGACCCGTCTGATCGACCGGCACCTCAACTGATTCGGACCCCCATCCTACGCATTCCTATGCATGCTGAGAATCATGATATCCCGATCGATCGATGTCCGATACGTGATACTGATGCTGGCGATCGAAAACGTTTGAGCTATCTCGATGCTGGCCAGCAGTGTCGAAACGGGCATTATCGTTAGAATTCCCTCGAAAGGTCGAGAAGCCCCCTCTACCTCTCTGGCCACCCGGAGCGTGCCCCTGCCGCGAAGCACGCAATGCTGGGCACTCCCTGGCCCAATGGCCCAACTGCTTACAGTACGCACATTGGTTCTTATTCAAATCAGATCGGCCCGAAGGGGGACCATAAGATCCGCCCCTTCCCCTATTATTATTACCCCGGCGGGGCGGGCCATATACTTGTGCTAACATCACTTTGGTTTTGAGATCTTTCGATTTCTTTTCCTCCTGGCCCTTCGCCTCGTGCTCCTGACGCTCATAATACTGAGCGATGGTCAGAAGGGCCGTCGGTGTCGCGGAGGACCAAGAACTCTCACTCGCTTTTAACCGGGCCGCAACTGCCGGCAGCAGATTGGCCACATATTTGTCCGCGAAAAGGTGGCGGCCTGTATCGTCGGTAAGCGACTGGCCACTAAAGTCATGGAACGTTTCTTCGAAGCGCGTGAAGAAATCTGCAACTGACTCATCAATTTTCTGCTTACATGCCGCTAACATATTCCAGTCAATCTTTTTAGGGGGGATTATTGTTTTCAATTTAGCCACAATAGCAGCAGGGAGATCTAGAATATTCTGGGGTGGTTTCTGTGCGGGCTTCCGTTCCCTATCCTCATCCTCAAGCTCAGACCACCGGGCCTTAAAAGCAACTGCATCATCCACCTTCCGGACAGACCGCCACGTGTCCGGTGGTAGAATAAGGCCAAAGAACAGATCTATATCCGCTAAGGTCATAATGCAAGAATTCAAGGCCCCCTCGACTTCTTCATAGAAGGCCGCTGGATTCTTGCGGGGGTCAGGCAATGCATTCCTTAATGCCATAACATCGGCCCTATGCCAAGGAGTATAAACCCAATTATACACAAAATATCCCCTAGCATCGGCGGAGTTAATGTCCGAGCTAGTCCCTGCTCCTTTCGGAGGGACATACAAAGGTGCCGCCTCTCGCATCGGTTTAGCATGCACTACAGTATCCTTATCTGACTGGGAGGCGGATGGGTGGCCCCCTGCCGCAACTGAATCCGACCGCTTCTCCTCCTCCGCTCGTTGGCGTGCTTTCTCTCGAAGGGCCAGCACCTCGTCCCGCAAGGCGAACAGCCGCCGAGCCGCCTCAGGAGCCTTAGAGGGAGAAAAAGCACCGTTACGTATTGCTCTGGCATCCGAAGACACTTCGTCAGGTTCAAAAACATGAGAATATTTTCGGAAAGCATTAATCACTTCATCCGCGAAATGACCCAGAAAATACACTTTATCTCTCTCCTGCCATGGCCCCCAAATTTGAAATAAGTCCTCCATGGATACCTTGCCCTTAAGCGCACGGAAGGAAATTTGCCGAAGCTCAGCCATTTGCTCGGCCGGCAGCATGGACCGTGTGTCTACCTTACCCGAAGCCGGGTCAGAATCTTGCGGCCGCGGAGCGGATGCGCCAACATAAGGGGGCGGAGAGCGATCTAGCAAATAAAAATCATCATCAGGATTATTAAGGACAGGATAAAGCGGCTGGCGAACAACATATTGACCCGAAACTTGTAGCCTACGCTCTTTCTCTTGTCTGTCCGTTTGCTCTTTGTCCTCCCGATGCTTCGCTTCCTGCGCTCGCATATGATCATTCTTCCGTTGCTCTTTATCAAACAGCGCTTTCTCACGCTTCTCTCGCTCACGCACTTCCTTCACCCATAATCGCACACACTCAAACATATCCTGACGAGCACGTCGCTTACACATACACTGTTCCACATACTCAATCTTACGTATATCAAACGATCCATACAAAGGCCATCGCAACTCAGGATCCTTCCTAGTATATTTCCTCCATAACGTGCTGTACATTATGGAAGAAAGACCATGCTTCACGTACATATCCCTATTAGGAGTCCCCTCTGGGGGAGCTGGAGCAGATTCCTCGAGGTTCAACCGGTTACCCAAACAGCAGCACCACTTACGGAGTGCGCTAAAAGCAGGCATGCTGGGAATAATGCAAAATATGCAGTATTATCAAGAAAAATGGCACTTAATCGTTGCGCCGTTCCAAATTTACACAGCTCCGGAGAAATTTCTCCACATTACCTGCCTATATGTGTTGCAACGCATATATTTTCACAAAGACAAATTCAAAATATGACTAGTCACCATCAATCAAACTCAAATAGCCAGACCAGGCTTCAAAACTCGGAGCAAGTACCGTACAACGGTTCTTACCAATCAAGAGTCCAGGTTCCAACTGCCAAGCTCCACAATCGCCCAAACGGCTCTCACGGCGGGACCGACAGAAGAGGTCTCAGTCGATGACCGGCGCCACCCAGATGGTCAGCTCGGAAGGGAAGGAAGAAAAACCTCGGGATGCCAGGGCTAAGACGCCGCTGGCAGTGATCACGTCCCCGGCCAAACTCCTCACCTTCGTCGCGACCAGTCCTTCGAGCATCCGAGTCGCCGATGAGCCCCACGTGACGGGCGCCAATTGATGAATACAAGCCCCAGCTAGGCCCGCAAGAGACAAGGGTTCGCTCTTCTGTAACAAGATCTATAAGGAAGTTGGCACGGAAACTGCAAAGTACAAAAACAACGTTTATTAACCCTTAAGGGTGGTCCTACAATCCACACAACACTCTTCAGTATTGCAAGGAGTAGCACAAAGAACTTGCGTACACAGTCCCCTTTTATACACAGCGAAGGGGCTCATGAGTGGGTGGATACCACTAAGTTGAAGAACATTACCATTTAGGGTCATTCTCGATACCAAATCAATACATGGGCGGAGCTGACACACTCCTTGAGCCCGCGAAAACACATGGTCAAGCAAAGCTAATTATAACAGATGTGGTCAAGTCTGGGCATGCGCCAGATGGACAAGGAGTAGCTATTTATAACTGTTGCTAGGCAGATTACAAGAGCAACTAACACAGAGGTCGGACTCTCCTCGTGGTGAGCACGTGGCAGCATGTCAATACAAAATGGAGTCCGGACTTCGGCCAACATAACGAGGAAAACACGATAAAAGGGAAACACTAATGTTTTCAGTGAATGCTTAATCACATTCTGCCTTAATTTACAACATACGTGTACACACTGGTCCTACATGTACGTGTACGACCAGTGCGTACACGTACGTGTCAAATGCACTGTGCAACTGGTGCCGTAGGGGTACGTGTCAAACGTACCGTACCTGTGTGTGGATTGTAAAATTACATAGGGGACACATGAGGGACAAGTATTATGACCTAAATGCATGCTGGTTGTCATGGAGACCGAGTTTCCAGTTCAATTTTTTTCATCAGGTGGCCAGCAAAAGTCGGTTGGAGACAATATACAATGTTGCAAAGTGGTTGTTGACATGATGCTCAAATTTTGAACCATGCAAAGGCACTCACTGGTGTATGTTTAAAGGGATTGGAGGAAACGTAGGATGCAAATGAGTCTGACCAATCACTCTGTACTCCTGTAAATGAAACAGCCCGGCAAGGCAGATATAAGGCAGCCAGAACCCATGAGAAAGGCACTTGCCTGCACAACACGTCATTGGACACCACTGCTGCTGTCATTGCTTCCTCTGTCACCATGTCCAGGTCTGTGGAGAGGGCCCAGCCATTCACCCAGGAGGAGAATGAGGCGTTGCTGGACTTCATACTCCCACAGTACCCCAGCCTGTATGGGAGACCAGGGGAGCAGGTTAGTGCTGACTCCACTAGCTTTGACTGTGCCCCTTTTTTGTGACTGTCACTTCTGGCATTGTGTCCAGGTGTGACAGACATGCAATGTTGTTTAGAGTGGGTCCCGGGGTGGGGAATGCCTTATGTCTCCCATGCAGAGCATGATGTAGTTCATGTCTGCACTCCTCACTTGCATTGTGCTTACTGTGACAATCACTGCATGGTGCATGGCACATTCAGCCTGGCTAATCCTTTTGGGCATTTTTGTTCTATAGTCCTGATATGATTCTGTGGTCCCCCCGGTGTGACAGGTGAGTGTACCCACAGATGTGTGTGAGTTGAGTGGAGCTGTGGTGAGAGTGTCCAAATGATGTGTACGCCCCCTGGACATTGATGTGTGTGAATGTTCCTTGTCATGTGGGTGAGTGTCTATGTGGAGTGTTGCACCACAGCTGCATGTAGGAGGCATATGCTCTACCCATCTGATGTGAGAAGGAAGCCGTGCTGTGTGTCTGACGTGCTGAGCTAGCCCCACACCTGTGACACCCCACAGGCAAGTGGCACATGTGCAGTGAGGTTTGTATTTGCTGTTGCCAATGGCAGGTGATTGATCTGTGCCTGTGTGTGTCTGTCTACTCTGCTGAGGTTGCGTCAGTGGCCTGGGGCATGTGACTGCTTTGAGGTGCTGTCCATCATCCTTGTGTTGCTTGTGATGCACAGTGTGAGCCATGATCAGTGAGTGTGTCGCACCCCTCATGCCACCTGTGTACTTTCAATGCCATGTAGTGCATTTGGGCTTCCCCAGAGGCTAATGTCCCTATGACAAAGCTGCTATTAGTTGGCTGCATACTATGCCCTGTTCAAAAAAGCAAAGATGTTCAAATGTGTGTCTCTGTGACATGGAGCAGGTGTAGTGATGTTGTCTCACTTTGTCATCCTCACAGGTAACCGCCTACGAGAAGGGGAGAATTTGGAAGCGGGCCGTCAGCGCCGTGATGTCGGTGGAGAGTCGGTGCCGGCGCCTACCCAAGTGAGGAAACGCTGGCAGGACATCCGGTGCTGGACCAGGAGGATCGCCCGGGTCCTGCTGGGGGACTCACCTCCACGCCCCCACGGCGGGCGTCATCGACTGACCCACCAGATGAAGCGTGTCCTGGCGGTGCTCTTCCCTGACATGAATAGGCGGTTACAGGAGAGACAGCAGCAAGGAGGTAGGTACATGTGTGTTTGTTGTGTGTCACTAGCTTTTGGAAGTGCTCGGTCGCCTGGATACACTGCCAGGGTTTATATGTGCATTGCATATCCTGTTCCCCCAAGTCAACCGGTGCTGTTCTTGCTCCCTTACCCTCCTTGACATGTGTTCCCTGGTCTGTGTGTAATCACTCTTGCGCATGGTCATCTAGGCTGCCAGTTAATCCAAGTGCACAATGCTTGCTGCATCATGTGTGGGGGTGGTCTGTGACATGTGTTGGTAACTTGCCTGTGCCCTGTCCTGTTCAGTCATTTGGGGGTCCACAATTGTTGGCACTGATGCTGAGTCTCAACATAGGAGTGTGAGGCTTAAAATGAACAGACTTGCAGCATGCATGACCGATGTTGTGGCCTCAGAAATGATGTGCATGAGTGGGAGATATGCATAGTGCCGGGACGGTTGCTCCTGTTGCAGTCAGATCATTCCAGGACCATGGAGCAGTGTGCCCACTACAGTCCCCTGAGACACCTTTTCCTAGGAATCACATGTGTCATCCAACACTGTGGACATTCTCGGTGTGTTCAGCATTGTTTGGCCTCTGTAGCATTGTTCCCTGGCCTCATTTGTATTTACGTAAAGTGTCCTACATGTGTCCACTGTACAGGGTGACCCCATTTGGCTTGTGCATACTCACACTGGCCAGTGCCTGTGTGTCTATGTACAACTATCTGATGATGGTTGTTTGTCACTAATATGTGTGGTCAGCCTCACGAGGTGATGTTGAGTACATTTAGGAGTTCTTGATGCACATTTTAGTAAACCCAGATTAAGAGGTGCAAGTACTTGCTCTGTCTCAATCACATTGTCTCAGGTAGGGGGGGTTTGTGCGGGCAAGGCCTACATGTCCAAACCTTATGTCTCCTTGCCAGGTCTGACCTGTGTGTGATAATTGTCTGGACAGACACTCAACATGCAGTGACCCAGTCATGTTGTGCAGGGTTTAATGTTTGTGCTTTGCAGCATGTGTCAAAAGTTAAAAGACATGGTTCCTGCTCATCCATTTTTGGCAACGGTGTGTGGTCGAGATGCTACGTAGTTTGGTCTGTGTGTGCTGACATCTGTTTGGACAATCTTGGTTCCCATGAGGGTGTCTCCTCAGTGCAGGTGCTCCTTGTTCCGACACAATTGCAGGGCCATTAGCTAATGCATTGTCCTGTGTTTGGACATGTGTGCCACTCCACATGACAGGTAGTGGGTCAGATGTGTTGCCAAATGTGTCATGATGTTACGGATGGCCATGTGACAGGTGGCATGATTCAAGTTGTTAGTCAAGCAGTCTTGGACGTTGGCACTCACTACACTTGTCAACATGTCTCAATAGTTGATATGCATGACTTTGATGTTTTGTGGTGAATGACAATGATGTGCCTCCATGACAGATGTCTCCCAAGGAAGTGCACAAGACACCACCTTTACACTTTTCTTGGACACGCTGGCACATTAAAAACAAAGGCATAGTTTAGAAAAATATTTGTTTAGAGATTATACATATACATGTTCCCACTGTGTGGTTGCATTTGGGTAAGTCCTTGGTTGTTGATGATACCAACTTACGAGTGTCAAGTCATCCAGACCACCATGGTTGCTATGTATATGTACTTACTGATACCCCATTTCATCTTTACAGTGGCTTATTGATTTGGGCTGCCAGCTCATACAATGTCTGTGTAAATGTAGTTTTCTGTGCACCTCCTTGTGTGACTTCTGTTATACAGGCACATGTGTGTTCTGATCAACAAGGGGCACATTCACACATTTCAAACACGTCGATTGTGTAAAGTGTTGTGATTCCCAAGGGTTCACAATGTATTTATTTTGGCTTTCCTAATGACTCACAGGTTTCTGAGTGTGGGGACACCTTCAGCATTGGCGTCAGTTATTTGCCCTTGGGTGCACCAATACTGTTTCTTTCACAGTGAACAAGAGGTGGCATGCCTTCATAGTCTGGCTGTGATCAACAATTCCCAGACACCATATCCTCTGTCTAATTGGATATCGAGTTATTAGCTGTTGTGTCCTGATTTTCATTGTTTCCAAGGGGCATGATGGGTCAACCAACTGGGGAGTGCAGGGCTTACATATGTGCGGAGTATTGTAGATGTTACTCATGATGCTTTTCATGATATGCACTGTGACCTATTTTGT
The DNA here is from genome assembly GCF_964204655.1 of Triturus cristatus. NCBI lineage: Eukaryota > Metazoa > Chordata > Amphibia > Caudata > Salamandridae > Triturus > Triturus cristatus. The sequence goes on along the minus strand of NC_140592.1, from coordinate 1,116,195,817 downwards.
TTGGACGAATGTGTCATATGTATACAGGTGTCTGACTATTTCCTGTCTCTTCACCTTGCCCACAGCATCGTCGGGGGACACCGAGGGAGACACCTGCATGGACGTGGAGGAGGGATCCAGCACCGGTGCCACCAGTGCTGGCGAGTCTGGCGCAGCAAGTGGCACGGAGGGCGAGGGGAGTCAGGCGGAGGACCTGTCTAGTATCAACACCGACTACGACGCTGACGGGTCCAAGGCTGAACTCCCAGAGGGGGCGGAGGCTGCTCCAACAGCTGGCAGCAGCACTACATCTATCACCCCCCCTCCATTCCCATCACCGGCCCTCCCAGTTGCTCCGGTCCCTTCTGGGCAACAACATGTCTCCTTCGTGCCAGGCACCGCACCCCCTGCCCCTGTCTCCCCTGCTGCCCTCACTGCCGAGTCTGTGGACATTCAGCGGCAGTTGCAGGTTGGCCAGACATCGCTGCTGAGTGTCCTCCATGGCCACACCAGACTGCTGACACAGATGGTGTCGTACATGGAGGGCATGTCATCAGCGATGTCTGACCAACGGATGTTGCTGAGGTCCATGGACTCGTCACTGATGGCAGCAGTGAGTCTCCTGCAGTGCTTCGTTCCCCCCCTACCCCTGCACCATCCACACTTCCCACTCCCATGCCTGTCCCAAGAACACCCAGACGTTCCCAGGCACACACCCCACCAGACACAGGCAGCACACCAACACGGAAGGGCAAGCGCACACCTCCTGTCATGCAGACTCAGGGGGAAGAAGGCACACCCACTGGGTCTGGGGCACACAGGCAGACACGCAGCCACAGTCGGAGTCCGCATTCCTCACTCCCCAGTCCCTCCAATGTCACTCCCCTCGGCTCCCCTGCCCCACAATCTGAGAAGGAGACCTACTTGGCTATGCTGGGCCTCAGCCCCACTGGTTCACCAGCCCGCAAACGGGCAAGGCACTCCATGGATAGGGGAGTTGAGTCCCCTCCCTGTCCACCACCTCCCCCAGTAGCGCTGCAACCCATCCTTCCGACCTCCCCCCCGTCGTCCGTCCCTGCACCCACAACACCTACCCTTCCCCCTCGTGTCCGTGCGGTGCCTGGTCCTTCCCCACATGATGCCCCCCCCAGTGGATGAACATGAAGTGTCTAATGTGCAGGCAAGCTAGGGGAGACGCATGGCCATGTGTCCCCCCCCAGGACTTCGCATCGGGACTGGCCTATGGCCTTTGTAAATAGTGTCCTTTTATACGTTTTAATTTAATGCTGAATAAAGCATTTTGTTTTTCCTTTGCTTTTCTGGTATTGATGTTGGTGCTGATGCTCCCTGAGTTGTGGTGGTGATAATGTGTTAGGTGTCTGGGAAATGTTGTAGTCTGCGGCTCATGGGGTGGACCCTGGTATCTGCCTGCCATCACAAGGCCTCTGCAAAGAATCTTTGGTCTTGAATGCTCTTTGTTTTTGGAGACATTGTCCCATGGAGTGTTCCTTCCTCTGTGGCACCTGACGTCTTCCCTGCAGGGAGTTGCACAATTGTTGTGCTGACCTGTGTCTACATTTCCTTGATGGGTGACGGATCCCTTCAACTATGGCCATGCCTGCTGAGCAATGTCTCCACCTGCATCGTCTGTGCCATCCTTGGTAGTCACTGTACTTGTGTATAGAGTATGTTGCCATGCCTTCATGTAGAAATTGTCCCTTTTACGCACTATGCATGTGTGTACTCCCAGTCCCAGCATAGCACACACATGTTACTTGTTCTGCAGGGTATTTGGGCACCTGACTCACAATTGTGGGCATTGTATCTGTGGGAACTCCACCCTATTCCTTCCATGGGAGACAACAACTTGGTGGCTGTCCCAGTACCTGTACATTCCTATCACTCCTGGAATGTGTGTGACAGTGTGTGTTCCCTTTGGCTCTCTTAGTTTAGTAGGCTTTAACATGACTATACAGTCTTGTGGCATGATCTAAGTGTGTGTATTGTGCTGCATCCGCCAGGGGTGGGTATGCATGTGTCATTTGTCATCACACACATGTGGTGTGTCATGCAGTGGGAGAAGGACATCCATCCTCATGGGAGTGGGACACTACTGTCAGTGATGTGTTGTTATGGCACTCTCAACATAGTCGCACATTGTGGATGCGTTCATATACCCATGGAGTTGTGGTCATCTGAGGATGATCTACACACACCCATGTCTCTGTCCACTGCTGGTATTCCTATGCACCCACCCCCATGTCTCTGTCCACTGCTGGGAGTGATAGGCACCCACCCCTTATATGTCTGGGCACTGCTGGGAGTGATATGCACCCACCCCTCATATGTCTGGGCACTGCTGGGAGTGATATGCACCCACCCCTCATATGTCTCTGTCCACTGCTGGTATTCCTATGCACCCACCCCCATGTCTCTGTCCACTGCTGGGAGTGATAGGCACCCACCCCTCATATGTCTGGGCACTGCTGGGAGTGATATGCATCCACCCCTCATATGTCTGGGCACTGCTGGGAGTGATATGCACCCACCCCTCATATGTCTGGGCACTGCTAGGAGTGATATGCACCCACCCCTCATATGTCTCTGTCCACTGCTGGTATTCCTCTGCACCCACCCCCATGTCTCTGTCCACTGCTGGGAGTGATAGGCACCCACCCCTCATATGTCTGGCCACTGCTCGGAGTGATATGCACCCACCCCTCATATGTCTCTGTCCACTGATGTGAATCCTAGGCAGACACCCACCCGCCTGCACCCTTGGTGCAGTACACTGCTCTCCTGGGCATACACCCCCCCCAATATACTGGTTAGATGCTGCAACAGGCCCTATGACAACATTCGTGGCGTGTGTACGCCTTGTATCACTGATGTACTGGTGCCCTAGGGGTACGCATGATGCGGTCCGTATCCATGCTCTGAGAGCGTGGGTACGGTTCGTACCCCTACATCACCACAACTATGGTGGTATGGGCCGTACCCACGCTCTGAGGGCGTGTGTACAGCCCGTACCACTATTGTTGGGGTGACATAGGGGTACGCCCATACCCATGCTCTCAGTGCGTGTGTACGGTCCGTACCCCTACATCACCACAACTATGGTGGTACGGGCCGTGCCCACGCTCTGAGGGCGTGTGTACGGCCCGTACCACTATTGTGACGCATCTGCACCACCCACACCATACATGCATGTGTAAGGGGGACCTTTGGGTCCCCCCCTGTGATTGACTCATAAGGCTACGGGTGAAGGGGGGGTCCAGCGCGGACCCCCGAAGTCCGCTTCCTGGAGCATTTACATGTCGGAGGCGCCGACTCAATCCGGTTGTCCGAATCGTGCATCATACTGGCTTGGTTGGAAATCGCCTCCATTGCACAGCACGTTTTGCTTACGGACAAGATGTTCGGAGCGGGTCGGGCCCGAAAACGATTCGGTCGGCGATTTCACGTTTCTCGCATCGTACTTGCTCGCTCTTACAGCTGTACGAGTCAGTTGGAAAACATGCATACGGCTTGTACTTTTTCCAGATGGATAGCGTTCGGAGCCCTTCCATGCGAGATCGGAATCGGCCTCTTAATTGTGAAAATCTAAAATAAATATATGTTTTTGTGAAAAAAAATATTAACAATAAAAACATTACATACTTCTCCTTTCTTATCTTCTCCTTTCCTATGTTTAATTTACATATAAAGTCTAAGAAAATACTATATCATAAACCATAAAAAGTTAGTATTCTAACTCCAAACCAACTAAACTCAGGGAAAGTGCTGAATAATAAACCATAAAAAACTACTATTCCAACTCCAAACCAACTAAACTTAGAGGAAGTGTTGATTAATAAACCATAAAAAAATACTATTCCAACTCCAAACCAACTAAACTCAGGGAAAATGCTAGATAATAAACCATAAAAAAATTACTATTCCAGCTCCCAAACCGAACTAAACTCTGGGAAAGTGCTGGATAGTAAACCATAAAAAATGACTATTCGTAACTCCAAAACCAATTAAACTCAGGGCACGTGATGGATAATAAACCACAAAAAATTACTATTCCAACTCCAAAACCAACTAATCTCAGGGAAAGTGCTGGATAATAAATCATAAAAATGTACTATTCCAACTCCAAAACCAACTATACTGAGGGAAAATGCTGGATAATAAACTATAATAAATTACTATTCCGAATCCAAAACGAATAAATCTCAGGGAAAGTGCTAGATAATAAACCATAAAAAATTACTATTCCAACTCCAAAACCAACTAAACACAAGAAAAGTGCTGGATAATAAGCCATAAAATATTACTATTCCTAACTCTAAAACCAACTAAACTCAGGGAACGTGCAGGACAATAAACCATAAAAAAATATTATTCTTAACTCCAAAACCAACTATACTCAGGGAAAGTGCTGGATAATAAACCTAAAAATGTACTATTCCAACTCCAAAAGCAACTAAACTCAAGGAAAGTGCTGTATAATAAACCATAAATATTTACTATTCCAACTGCAAAACCAACTTAACTCAGGGAAAATGCTGGATAATAAACCAGTAAAAATTACTATTCCAACTCCAAACCAAATAAACTCATGGGAAATGCTGGATAATAAGCCATAAAAAATTACTATTCCAACTCAAAAACCAACTAAACTCAGCGAAAGTGCTGAATAATAAACATACCAATTTACTATCCAACTCCAAAACCAACTAATCTCAGGGAAAGTGCTGGATAATAAACCATAAAAATGTACTATTCCAACTCCAAATCCAACTAAACTGAGGGAAAATGCTGGATAATAAACTATAAAAAATTACTATTCCAACTCCAAAACCAATTAAATTCAGGGAAAGTGCTAGATAATAAACCATAAAAAATTACTATTCCAACACCAAAACCAACTAAACTCAAGAAAAGTGCTGTATAATAAACCATAAAAATTACTATTCCAACTCCAAAACCAACTAAACTCAAGGAAAGTGCTGTTTAATAAACCACAAAAAAATATTATTCTTAACTCCAAAGCAACTGAACTGAAGGAAAGTGCAGGATAATAAACTAAAAGAAAAATACTATTCAAACTCCAACACAAATAAACAAAGGGAAAGTGCTAAGTAATATAAGCATTTTAAAAATATAAAAAATAAAACATTTCAGAACTATGAAAAAACATTCATTTATGCAAAATATAATTTATTTATCTAAAAATGTAACATTTCCTAAAAATTGTTAAAAGCATTTTTAAACAAACTTTTTTTTAAATGACATATTATGAATTACAGTATTTCAAAAACTTTAAACATTTTCAATACAATTTGGATTTTTCTCTTCTTAAAAAAAATTACATTTCCACATTTTCCAAATTGTAAATATTAATGAAAATTAATAATATTCTAAACATTTGTAACAATTTATGCATAAAAATAAACATATAATTTTACTAGCATATGCTTATTTAAATAATGTTTACAATAAAAAATATTTTTCATAACTCCTATATGATATACATGAAAATATTTACAATTCAAAAAAACCTTCAAAATAATTTTAACAATTTTTTAATTAAAAAAACTATTTACATTTTTCAATATTATCCTTTTTTTATTAAAAAATATTTTAAACCAACATTTTGAAATTAATCCCCACCCTTATCCCACCCTTAAAAATAAGTGAAAACATACATTTCAACAATAAAAAATAAATTTATACATATAAAATACCTAACACTAAAATATTCAAAATAAGAATTTAAACATTAAACAAAACAAAAAAATACAAATAGTCGATACTATTTACAACAATATTTTTGACATCGATATTTCTGAAATACACAAAAAATACCTCACTATTTCACACAATCGATATTCTGACTCGATATTCATGCAACTCAATATTTTTCCATGGATATTCTATCTCTTCACCGTGCAGAATTTACAAGGCGTTTAAATTCAATTATTGATGTAGGCAACCATATTTACGCATACTAGCCCTCATTAGGTGAAGCATCGATTGCCTGACAACTGACATGGCTAGAAAGTGCTAAATGTGCATCAACATGTGCTTTTTCAGAATGAATAATAGTTGCTTTAAATATTTCCCTTTAATTGCTAAAAATGTTTCTCATATACAATGATCATTCCGACCCAGTAAATAAGTCAAATATTTAAAATGTTAGAGATGAAGATTCCCTCATGGGATAGTAGTTGTGAATGAGAAAATATTATTAAAATAGACAAGATGTAACCACTAGATGATATTGAAACTGCTATGTAGAAGCCATTGTGTTTTCCGTAAGAAGATGAGAAGTCATCCTGTTCCAAGGGGAGTATTGCAAGATGATTGGCTGGCTGAAGAAGGAAGAAGAAGGAAGCTGCAACATTGACAAAATGTATTGTCCATATTTGTGCCTCACTACAGAAAGGGAGTTGCAGGAGAAACGCCTCTCGTATCTCCGGAAGCCCGCGAAGGAGGAGGAGTCAGCATACGAAGCCCGCGAATGGCGCGAAGTCCCAAAGCCCGGAGCCCGGAGCCGGAGCCGAAGTTCGGAGCTCGGAGCAAGCAGCACGGTGCTGAGCTTGGACTAGAGCGGGTCTGGGCATTATTGACACTAGTGATTGCTTGCTCCGTTTGCCCGACAGCTCCCCTCCCCCGCCTCGGAAAAAAAGCGGAAAAAAAGCAGCGCACGGCTCGGGCGGCTCCCGCAGCGCCCAGTGACTTGGTGGCGGGACCCTGTGAAATTCGGTCTCCGGGAGCGTGGAGAGTGATTTGCAGCCCTGTGGTGGCCCAGTGGAGAGACCAGCAAAGAGGCTGTGGCTGTCTGTAACTGAGCGGAGGAGCGCTGACAGCAAAGCAGCAGAGCAGTGAGTCAGCTGAGGAGGCATCACGACAGCGGGAGTAGACGGTGAGAAGCTGCGGGTGTGGGTGGGTGGTGAGAGAGGTCCTTGATTTCTCCCCCATCCCCCGCAGCCTGTCTTTGCTCCGCCAAGCACAACCTACTGGTCCAGCGCTGCGGGGGAGTGATCTACCCGGACCTTGTCTTGTCTGTTACCCGCTTGCTGCCCATTGCCCACTGCAATCTTCCTGCGTGCTGCTGTGGGAGGGCAGGCTGGCGATCCTTGGTATCGGCGGGCATCTCCCCTTTGTGGAGCAGAGTCATGGAGCTGAGCTGGGCGGGCTGCACCGATCTGCGCCGAGCTGACGATCCAGAGGCTGAGCAGTTCTGTGAGGAAATAAGCGGAGCAGGCAAAGGGGCAGAGAGGGCGGTGGTGGAGGCAAGAAGAAAGGGGGAGCTTGCCCTCTGCCTTTTTCTTTTTTTTTTTTTGTTTCCCTGTCCCTCGCACGCTTGCACGCTTTACTAAATGGTCCTTGAGAAATTAGGCTGCTGAGTGGAGATCCTGTGGTCAACAGAAAGCACAAAGCCACTTGGCTTTTGGGCAATCGCGATATTGACTTCGGGCCCCATTTTTAGCCCTTAACCCTATAACTAAACCACAGCTAAAACCACCAAGGTATCAAGGCACAAACAATCAAGGCAAGTTGTGTGCGGCAAAGGAGAAAAATTAGAGTGCACTTAAGTGGAGGGCACCATGAGGTCAGGTCGAGTTCGGAATAGCGTAACAACAAAAAAAGAGACAAAAGCAAGGAGGCGGAAAATCATGATGCTGGAGGAAGAAAGAATCGTACCACCACCAGTAATAGAGTCAGAAATTAGGAATAACTGCTCTCTAACTGAGACATCAGCAATTGGAAATGCCTCTTGCCTACTTCACAATTTGGAAACAAGAAGAAAACCAATAAATAAGCAGCTTTCTTATCAACTTAAGATCTTTACAAAATTTTCCTTTTTAAAAAACGCAGGGGACGCCCTATTTTCAAATATAACAGATGTTATAGTCCTTCAATCACCTCTTCAACCCTTGCAATTAAGTCAATCAATACTAGTTACTGAAGACCTGAAACCAGCTCACGAAAGGAAAAGTCCTGATACAAAAAGAAGCATAAACATAACAACCTCCAGCCCCTTACAAACAACATCAACACCTCAAAATGATAAACTACGGACAAGTTGCGTAATAACAGGAAGAAAACCAAGTAGAAATATTGTGCAAGTCCAAGCTCAAGCTCAAGTATATAGACAAGAGGAGACAATTGATACAATTAATATGACCAAAGATGATCAAGATAAAAAGGACGATACTTCAGCAACTGGCTTCAATCTAAATGGCGATGGGAGATCCTCAAACAGCGAAAAGAAATTTGATGACCATGATACAATTAACAAATTTACAATTAATAATCATCAAAGCCAATTAAGTCAATTATGCCAAACAAGCACTGGGGAAAAATCATCGCTCAAGGAATCTGTTTACAGTCAACCAAGGAAGAATGAGGCACAGGATGTTATGGGTTTAAAAGTGTTACGATCTACCTTCCCCACAAATAAAGCTCTACCAAATCACCAACCGAAGTCAAACAGGGGGAGGGGGGGAAATGAGGAGCCAAATACATTAGAAAATGCAGTTAATGACACAGATGTCAAAGAGATCTCCTCATACCTGGGAACAGAAGACTGGAATGACCTATTGGCAGCTTATGGCCAAGATTCAAACAGGAATGGGTCAACCACGGCATTCACAGGTAATACAATTGATTTACCATATGATCTATCAGACGGTGAGGAAAAGAAAAAGGAAGACCAAAAAGACAAGGTAGCTCCAGCTGGCGCAGATGATTCATCAAAAAATTTCAGCCAGGGAACGGCATGGGCTAGCTTGCTAAATATAATACAACTTCTTGTAGAAGCTCTCCATTATCAGTCAGACAAGATGGACGCCCAGCTGACTCTTTTAGATACTTTGGCTGTTTTTGTGGTTGCTATCGATGGGAAATTGGGAGCATTAACTACACTGCTACAAAACAAACAGGACCAAACCTACAACAGGGACGTGGGATGTGGTTGCGGCCCTGTTATTGAAAAAACTGGCTACTTTACCATTAATGCTGTCTGATCTATGTACACAATTAAAAAAGCCCCTAGAAAGCAGGGACGGCTATTCATGCATCAGACAAACGGTCGTAGAAGCTGACAAGCACTCACTTGGAACCTGTGTTACAACCCCGATCGACAAAACAAAATGGATAGGTCTGACAACGACCGGGACAAATGGCCTTCGGGGGAAGATGGACATTTCGATTTATAAAAAATCTAATAAAGATGTAAAAGACACGGTAGCAATAGTAGATCAATTACTTACAGCTCGATAGGAAGACAAAGCCGAGAAGCAACCCAATGCAAAACAAAGGAGGGCAAAAAAACGCAAAGGCAGAAATCAAAAATCAAACGCGTCTCAACAAGGTTTTAGGCGTCTTTTTGGGTCAACGTCCCAATCTGTCGAACATGAACATAATCCTTTGGAAAAGATCAGTGTAATGCAAGAAGTGGAAATTGTCAAAGGAACCAACAAAACTGTAATATTAAATGCTTCAGAATCTAGAGAATCCTGTAGACCATCATTGACATCGGCGAACGGCAGCAAAACTAAGGAGCAAACACAGAACCAGATAGTAAAACAGTACATCACGGATTCATCGTCCATGGTTACAGAAACTACTTCCTCTAAAGCACACGGAACAAATCAGACGACAAAAAATGTACAGACTCTACAGCAGGCGATACAGAATGGGGAACCTAAGGAAATACATGAAAATGGACTGGCTCCCAACAGACAAATATCACAATTCAATGACACAAAACCACCCAATAGAAACAACATTAAAGAATACACAAGGGAAGAAGGAATTGGTAATGAGAACCAAATATCAATCACTGGAGAGGAAATTTTCCACCATGGAGGGTGGCAAGTCGCTTCTACCCTACTAGAACAAGCACTAACGAGAATACCGCAAGGAAAAGAATCTGCTCAAGGTCACAATAATGAGTGCAAAAATAACACCAGCTGTATGGATACAATAAAAGACGCATCAAACATTGTTTGGTTTACTCCGGATTACATTTCAAAAGGCAAGTATGATATATTGAACAGAGGAACATCCTACAGTTGCTAGCGCATATTCCATCTTTAGCAGGTGTCACAACTCAGGACCTGGATTCTATTCAATTTCAATTAGAAGCCGGAATGAAGGCCGAAAAAACAAAAGCAACTTGGACAACATCTTTGGTGGCACAAAAAATTCTGTTAGAAACCATGATCTTTAAAGATTGGGGAATAACAATTGCCCCACACATAAAACCAAAATATCCTGACCTACTAATTCCTGTGGTGGGTGAGGGAGAACAGTACTCCTCAAACAGGAAGGGATTAACAGTACTTAGAGGCGCCAAAGGGATAGAAGGAGTAAGAAGCACGGAAGACATCTGGGCCAGGGATTGTACCTCTGCCAGTATGCCACAAAGTTATTCTGACTTAAGATGGATTTCAAGAACAATCAATAATTAGTTAAACTGACAATCGGAAAACCAAACGTAAATCAAAAGGCAAAACCAACTGAAAATATGCTCATGGAACATTAATGGTCTTGCCTCTAAAATGACCGATCCGGAATTTGTTAGCTATTTACGATCCTTTGATATAATATTCTTGCAAGAAACATGGCAATTAGAACCTCCACATTTGCATGGATTTCTTCGCTTCTTCACCAGTGCGGTGAAAACAGCAAAATTTGGTCATCTACAAGGAAGTCTAGTAATTTATGTCTCGGTTGTAAGTGGCTATGATATTAAGGACCTAGGTTTTTTCACTTCATTTTACACTGATCAATGCTTACATCCATCCAAAAAGGAAAGGAAAGGTTGTAAAAGCTCTATGCAAATGCCTAGACGAAATCATAACTGATACTTCAACAACAGACGTTATGATTACCGGGGATTTTAACCTCAACTTGATGGGAATTTCAACGAGCGACGAGAATCGTAATCAAAACACAGCCTCGAATATTCCACATCAAGAGGTTATACTACCATCTATACAATCAAAGCTTGGAAAAGAGGTCCTAGAGAACCTCGAGCGCTGTAATCTCAGAGCATTGAATGGGAGATTTAGTGGAGACAACCCACCAGCGTGCACATTTTACAACACAAGAGTAAGTAAAACACTTGATTACACTTTTATGCCACTATCCCTATTTCGTTATATTGTCTCATTTAAAATAGGGGAGAAGGCTGATAGCGATCACTGTCCTCAGGAAACTATACTTAACGTCATGAAACCAAAATTTGAACAATCGCGGGTACCGAATGAGTTAATTTACACCATCAATTACAAAAGAATTAAGTACTCAGCGGTCACGGACGAAATCATAGAAGAAATAGCAAAACAACATTTCGAGGGGAGAACTGGAGCAAGTGAGGTAGAGAAATGGGAGAGTTTTACAACTACTATGGCAGGTTATACCACAACCCTGAAAATTCAACACACAAAGAAAGCTGGAAACTTGCTCCCTCTCACAACAGACCATAGAAAAACAAGCATTTACAATGCAATGGCCTCGGCAATATTATAGGTAGAGCTATTGGTATTGCTCATTATTTTTTTATTATTTTTGTATCCCTAAATAAATGGCATTGTCATTTCTATCGGCATTAGCTTTTTTTTTGCATATGTGATACCTATTGCATTAGCAGAGAGAGAGTGAGGTAGTGAGAGAGAGAGAGTGAGGTATTGAAATAGAGAGTGAGGTAGTGAGAGAGAGTGAGGTAGATAGAGAGTGAGGTAGATAGAGAGTGAGGTAGTGAGATAGAGAGAGTGAGGTAGTGAAAGAGTGAGGTAGTGAGGTAGAGGGATGTTGTGAGGTAGTGATATATAAGCATAGAGTGATGTTGTGATGTAGTGAGATAGAGAGAGAGGTAGTGAAAGAGAGAGTTAAAGTGAGTTAGTGAGCTAGAAAGATTGAGGTAGTGAGATAGAGAGTAATTGAGGTAGTGAGGGAGAGAGAGTGAAATTGCAATGGTCTCGGCATTGTTAAAGTTAGAGCTATTGGCATTGCTCATGACATTTTTGTTTATGTTTTTATTTTTAAAACATTTAAAGAAACAGCATTGTTATTTACAATGTCAATAGCTTAATCTCTCTCAAATGCGAGACCTATTGCATTTGCACCCACACAGCCACACACACAAAGCCACCCTGACACACAGAGCCACCTACACAGAGCTATTCACATAGAGCAACCCACACACAAATAGAGCCACCCACACAGAGCCACCTACAAAAAAAAGCTACACACACACACGCACACACACACTGATGACATCTGCTGACTGCTGGTCTCTGTATAGATTATTAATGGTCTCATTGTCTTTTCTTGCAAAGCTTTGCTTCCTTCAAATTGCGTCACTTGGCAGACGAGCGTTGTTTGTGCCTTTTGTTGTGTGTTTACCTCGGCCTCCTCTATTCAGCACTCATCTTGCACCAGTACGGTTTGTGAAAATACATTTGTTTGATATGAAGTAGCTTGGGTCGCTTTATAACAGCCAAATTTACGCATCTGGGGGTTCTTGGACGTTATCTGCATTAGCCTCTTACCACCCAACGAGAAACCCCTAACAGGATTAGGAACACAATGAAGAGATGGACATCACACAAGGGCGTGAAAGCAGCAACACCAACAGGCTGCTAAAGTCTTCCCAGTTGAACTACAGGTTCCAGCCCGGCTGCCTCCAGCATTTTGGCTTCCTACATGCAGACGATTTACTGAAAAGGCACCGAAGTGATTTGTTGGGGGTTGGCGGGGGGCGCTTAAAAACGGGAGCTGCTGTCTCCGCACACAATGCATTCCTTCCGCGGGTAATTTCACAGTATCATCCAGAAGATGGAGGCAATTGCTCCACGTAGCCAGCAGGTATGTCTGCGCCAACTTCATTAAAGGCGCACCTGAAATCTCGAAGTAAAATCTAATCTGGCCCGCAGGCAGGATCAGAAGATAGCACAGGATTTTCTGCTTTGTGTCGATAAATCAATCCCCTCTGCTAAGCAAGCTCTTTCGCTCTGGTTTTTCAAGTCTTAAACGGTTTTTAAAAGAAAGGCATACGGAGGGCTACGTTTGTTTGCTTTCGGCATGTACTCCGGGCGTTGATATTGGGCACCCGGTGACCCGGAAGAGGTCCGCGTTCATCACCACATCGCAGAATACCGTTTCCGGTGTCGACAGGGGCTCAGCTAGTACGGGCGACCCTGCACTCTAAATAAAGGCGGCCTTGAGGGTACTGACCGACAGTCATAAGAAGGGGACGGGTGAGTAGCGGCGTTCACAGGGACCCACTCAAGACTGGGGCCCATGGGTGCACAGCAAAACAGAAACCGCCCCATCACGTCCGCTGAGGCAAGATGGACATCCAGAGAAGGGAAAACAACTTAGTCGCACATCTCAAAGCATTTCAAACGTTGTACAGGAAGATACATGGAGAGGGGCGGGATTCAAGCACTGTTCAAGGAAAAAAAAAATATATTTTTAAAAAGCCTACGGCCACATTCTCAGTGCTGAAATGCCTTAAGAATATGAAAGCATTTTATCAGTTGGCGTTTGTACCATATTACGAGTTGTTTCCCCCAGTAATAAGTGTGATATGCAAAACTGGGTGCAAATAGTGTGTGCACCTGATTCTACATTGTTTTGTGCAGAGCTCCAAAAAATGTTCAGACTCAAAACCCCTTCTGAAAAAATAACAAGCATTAACAAGCACACCACTGCCTAAGCACACCACTGCCTTTCTCCAAGGCAAAGCAGAAATGCCTCGGAGAAACGCAGCGGCGGTTTCAGATTTGGGGGCGTGTTTCTTTTTCTCTCCTCTTGCCATTGGCTGGAGGAGAGAAAAACACGCCTAAAAAAGGGCGTGGCTAAAAAGTGGAAAGAAGAGCACGGAACACGCCCCCGAATCTGAAATTTCCTCCTCCAATGGCTGGCCTTCTTTTAGGAAGCCAGCCAATGGAGGAGAGCCAAAAAGAGTGGCGGGCTAAAGAGCCACTCTCAGAAACATAAGATCTCCGGACTTCCGGTTCTGCCTTCGGCAGACCGGATGGTCCCTCGACCTAAAAATAAAGGGCATAAAAAAAGACATCGCACGAACAATGCGTCAACTTAGACATCTCCCAAATGACATGGTAAGACATAATCATTTGCAAGAATTAAAAACATCCCTAAAAAAACTAAAAGGGAAGCAAATAGAGCGATCGAGGATAACTTGTCGGCAAAATTACATTCTGATATTAGGCAGAACGACGGGGCAAAATTTTGGAAAACAATTAACTCCTTCATGAATCCCAGGCATGAAGGAGTTTCTTCAAACATTAGCGAACAAACATGGGTAGACTATCTTAATGGCCACTTCACACAACATAAAATCAACACTACGACGACAGCTATTGATGACAACGAATCAACTCCCTTGTGCAACAACTGGTACAACCCACCAGCGCGAACTACGAGTGTAGGTGCGACGAAATTCCAAAAATTAATTATGTGCCAAATTAATAAAGGAAAACGGGAGGGGGCACCAGGCCCGAATGGTATCCCACCTATCCTTTACAAACTGAACGGAAAGAAATAGGCTGAAGCCCTTGAACCACTGTACTTGGAAATTAAATATCTAAATGTTTTGCCGGTCTCTTGGAAGGGCTCCATCATTTCCCCAATATTTAAGGCAGGGGACAAAACTCTACCAAGCAATTACAGACTGGTTGCCCTCATGGACAACGAAGCAAAATATTTTGCGGGAATCCTTTTGGAGGAATTGCAGGCGTGGGCTACAGAACAATCCCTAATTCCTGCTAACCAGACATGTTTTGCAAAATCTGTTGGGACATCAACAAACATCTTGGCTATGGGTCTGCTAATTGACAAGGCAAAACAACAAAAATGCCACTCCACTTGTGCTTTATAGATTATAAGGCAGCTTTCGATCAAATTAATCGGAATCTTCTATGGGCAAAACTAAAAAGATGGGGGGTACCAAAGCCTTTATTAGACTTGTTGATTCATTTACATAGTGACACATGGGTACAGGTGAAGTTGGGTGATGGCTCCCATCTGTCAAGACGCATCCCAACAAATAACGGTTTAAAACAAGGATGCGTCTTGGCACCAACACTCTTCAACTTGTTCTTAGGAGATCTTACCCCGGTGCTCAACATTTGTAATTCTCACGCGCCAAAACTAGGAGGCCAATCATTGTCCTCATTGCTTTATGCAGACGATTTGGTCTTAATCAGTCATACGAAAATAGGGTTGCAAAACCTTATTGACGCAACAAAAAGATATTCTGATGAGAACCAATTGTCAATAAATTTGGAAAAGTCCAAAACAATGTCAATCAATAAAAAAAGAAAGTCATCATACAGTTGGTTCTGGAATGCTAAACGCTTAGAGGATACAAAAATGTACAAGTATCTAGGGGTTAAAATTGACAGTGACGGCAGTTCAATTTACAAAGAGAAAGTATCAGAGGAAAAGGCATTGCCATTGCAGTCTCGCTAAAAAAATTAAATGGAAAACTTACCAGCCCTTCTGTCCTCCCTTTGGTACAAGTTATTCGCTCCAAACTCTTGCCTACCATTACTTATGGTAGCGAGGTTCAAAGAGGAAGAGATGCGGGAATTTTAGATAAAACCGTGACATCAGTATACAGGATTATTTTCGGCCTACCTAAATATACCTCTCCGGCTCAACTGAGGCTAGAGTTTGGTGGCCAGAAACAAGTACTTGCAAGACAGGGGGCATACATATTTACGTGGGACAAAATCAGGAAGGCAAAACAAGGGTCCCTTAATAGCCTTCTATGGTCAGAACTACAGCGGAACCCAGCATCGCAAGCCGCCAACTATTTGTCCAAAAGCCTGGTGAATCTAGGCTTAAAGGAACTGTGGAATACTTCCACCAGCCACTCTATAGTGAAAAAACTAGTAAGAAAACTACAAAATACCTTTCATGGATAGAAGACAAGGAGTCAGTTGCCAGGAGGACACACGGGTGGTTTGTTTTAAACTCTTACTCAAAGCAAGGCCATCAGAGCTACCTTAATCTGGGCGACTCAAGATTTATAAAACTGAAGTTTCTTAAGTTTAGAATGGGCCTGTTACCTTGCAAATCTCATCTTCCACATTGGCAGAAGGTTAAAGGGGGTTCCTCATGTCGCTTATGCGGTAAGGCAACTGAGGACATGCCACTATGTAGAGATCTCCAGCCAGGAGATGTCATGGAGCTGTTACCTAGTTACTGGAAGTATGACATGGGGAAGTTCTAAAGGGACAGTTGAGGAGAGCCATTGGAGATAAAGGAAGCTGCTCTTTGCTGGGATGCTGTTTTATTAATAAACCTACAAGGAAACTTCAAAGGAACCTGTGAAGGCTCTTCTTTTCATGGCGACGAGGGTGGGACACAAATACTGATTTTATTAGTAAAATTGATGTTGTTGCTTTATCGCCTGAAGAATGGAGCAAAGCCATGGAAAATGATCCTGTATTAAGGAAGGTAGAAGGTAAAATTGTTAATGGTTGGAATTTTGAAGATTGCAAAGATTTGGAACTTGTGGATTTTTTCAAGATTAGAGAAGAGTTAAGCCTAAGTAATGGGAATGTTATGAGAAGATGGCAAGTTGTACCCCCTAGAGAGGTGAGGAAACATATTCTTAACATAATTCATGAAGGTCATCCTGGGCAAGGAATGTCAAAACGAAGGGTGAGAGAATCTTTTTGGTGGCCTGGAGTAGATTCAGAAGTTGAAGCTTTGGTAAAAAATTGTCAAATTTGTTTAAACAGTGATAAATCTAAAGTGGTACGTCAACCCCCATTGGAGTGTACAAAATTTCCATCAAGACCATGGGAGAAATTAGCTATGGACTTTATAGGACCAGTGAGTAAGTTGGGGCTAAGAGATAGGTTCATTCTAGTTCTGGTAGATTACTACTCTAAATGGTTCACGATAAGAACAATGGGTGAGATCAATACTGGTAATGTAATAAAATTCCTTGAAGAGATCTTTCTTGAGGAAGGTATACCAGGCAGTATAGTGACCGATAATGGTGTACAATTCGTTTCGAGTGAGATGCAAGAGTATCTTGAAAGAATGAGCGTTGTTCATGAAAAAGTAGCTCTCTTTAGACCTCAAGCTAATGGTCTAGTGGAAAGGGTTAACCGTATAATAATGGAGAACATTCAGTTATCCCTTGCGAATGGTTTGTCATGGAGGGAGGAGTTGCAAAAAATGATGTAGGCGCATAGGATTACTCCTCATTCTAGCACTGGGATAGCTCCTTTTGTATCCCTTAAAGGGAGAGAACCAGGGAAAAAGGAGTGTCCTGTTTGGTTATGTGAGAAGGTTAAGATATGGGTTGATCGTGAGGAAGTGATGAAGAAAGTTGAAGCGGGTCAAAAGAAGATGAAAGATACGTATAATTTTAGAAAGGGAGTAAAACATATGACGTTGCAAGTTGGTGATTGGGTTGTGGTGCGGAAGAATGAATGGGTCCGTAAAGGTGAAAGCAAATATATGGGACCTTTAAAGATCAAAAGTGTGAAGTCCAATATCGTAATATTGGAAGATGATGCGATGTGGAGTATAGGAAACGTTTGCAAAGTACAAAGACCAAGGATGTTTTCTTGAAAAATAAGTTGGAAATAAGAATGTTAATTTTAATTTGCACTGTAATGTATTTTTAGTAAAGCAAAAATGTTAATTTTATTAATCTTTCTGTATTCACATGATAGTCTTTTACACTGTGTTGTTGTTTGTATAAAAGGGAGATATGTAGAGATCTCCAGCCAGGAGATGTCATGGAGCTGTTACCTAGTTACTGGAAGTATGACATGGGGAAGTTCTAAAGGGACAGTTGAGGAGAGCCATTGGAGATAAAGGAAGCTGCTCTCTGCTGGGATGCTGTTTTATTAATAAACCTACAAGGAAACTTCAAAGGAACCTGTGAAGGCTCTTCTTTTCACACACCTTTTGTGCTCTTGTGACAAATTGCTAGAAGAAAGAAAACGCTGGTTGAAATTTCTGTTTAATCAACGAGGAATACGCACGCGAAGGAATGCCGTGCTTGCCTGCTTCTCCCCCGATGACTTGCAGTTAAACTGCAATTTGGTGAAGTTTATGAAGGAGGTAGAGAAAAGGATGCAGGAACTTGACTTTTAACTAGCCCGTAGCTACTTGTTTAGCATGAACTATACCCAATACACTGTTATTATTTTATATTATTACAGTGATGGAAATCGGCTATTAGAGTTTTTAACTTGTAGGATCTTTTCGTTTTTATAAAAAAAAAAAAAAGGGGGGGAATTTCATTATTTTAGATTGACAATTGAGTGTATGTTGGAAATTGTACAGTATGCACATGTTTCCTTTTTTTGCCCTTTTTATATGAGAAAATTGCATTGGTTTTTATTAATTCTGCTAATAAATTTACTTACTTACTTACTTACTTACTTGTCCATATTTGTGCATGTTCCTAGAGTTGGTTATACCACACACGTTGTCAACATGTGCTTACAGACATTTACCCAGACCCTTTTGCCACATTGCTCTGAGACTCTGCTGAGTTTCATGAATCTTTCTTTATGAGAAGTTCTGCTGTTACTAATTGTTATTTTATATAACTGCCTTTTGATGCTAAAGCTTTATGCTTTTCTCACACTCTCTCTCGACCTGGAGCTCTTTATGGTTTCTGATTGAAACAATTTTCTTCCCTTTTCTTTGATACATTTATTGCATACTCAGATTAACTAATATTGATTTTCTATTTCTGGCATGTATTGATAATTGAGATTAATATGAATCTAACTTTTGACTTACAATAAAGTTAAACAACTAAAATATGTGATTAATAAAACACTTTAACTCACAAGAAACTCTCATTGTTGACTGAAAATAGATTAGCAATTTTGATTATATTTTAATGTGATGTACAGCTCTTGATCTTCTCTAAAACAATGGCAAAGATCCATGTGGCCTTAAAGAAGGGATTAGCCCAGATGATGGTAAACCGAATTACTTTAATTTAAACCAAATCCCGGCTTCAAAACTTTATTAAGAAACCAGTCAGATCTCCACCTCAATGCCTCTCTGGTGCCTCACAGCATTTTGCTTCCAGATACCTCCAACATTACATTATGTGGAGGTAGCCTGGCACCAGTTCAAGGCAACATAGTAACATCTCTCCTCTTACATATACAAATACATTATTTCCATTGAGTCAAAGCCTGTATGGTAAATGTGATAAGGTAAATGTATCATAGGAAAAACAATGATGATGCACAAACAAGGTGTATAAGGTGCGAAACACAAGAAATCAAAGAGAACAAAAGAAAGGACAAGAGCTTGAGAAAAATGGGGAGAATAATATAATTCAACACAGCAAGTTAATTACATAAATTGATGCACCAGTGTATATATATCAATAGCAATTACAGCAATAGCACTTAAATTATTATAATGAATCTTATGGCACTCATATTCATCAAATGTTTTCAAGCTTCCAATTACCTTGTTCACTTGCAATTGCATCTCACTCCTCATCCTTACTTGAAGGAAAGAAGGGGAAAACATTCTCTTAGAATAACATTTATTGTCAGTCTGTGCAGATGTTCACTCATTAAATGCAGAAGCCAAATTTTTCTTACTAGCGGAGACACTTGAGATGTGCTTTGGTGGCATGTTGATTGAACTTAAATCTACAGATTCGAGTGGCTTTCAATTCCTAGTATGGTCTGACACTATTAACTACAAGTTTATGAAGCATGAAGACATGCCTATAAGTGCTCCACTGTTAGTGGTCATACCAACCTCTGAGACCAACAGTTATAATATTTCATTACAGCAACACACCATCAACATCCCAATGTTGCCCTGTTTGTTGAACTGTTTTGTTTGAAAAAAGATTGGCACATGAAGCTACTGTATGTCAAAATCTTATACCATGGACTCATACAAAAGCCCAGATTTACAAATATTTTTTATTTGGGTTGTATCACTTTTTTGAGACAGACCTAATGCAAAGCCCTATTTGTGGACCAGTTCATGGCTTGCGTTGGGGAGGTGTTCCATGGTGGAATTTTCATGCATCAACTCATGGATTTTGACACAAACCCAGATTTACTAAAGTCTGTAAACCTGGGGATGTGCCAAAACGCTGTAACAGGGATACATTTCATTTATTCTTCCTGTTGCTTCCTCTTTCCATGTGTGCTGCAGTCTGCAGCTCACATACAAAGTGGAAATATGTGTCTAAGGACTGTTTTGTGCAGGAAGGTGTTGTGTCCAAAATAATTATTCCAAGGGCCACACTTACCATTGGCCCGCAATGTTAGGTAAGAAGGAGCAGTTGGCAACGTGGAAGGTTCAAACGTTTATTAGCCATCACAGAACTCTATATAGAGGAGCCTCGTCGATCCTCACCCATCAGGTGCGCCGAGGAAGACTGCTGGCTCCTTGACAGTAACACACTTTTATACATTATCAGTACAGCATACAAAACCATATATGTGGAAAAGTACCAGTTAGTCCTGGCGCCCCTAATGAGCTCATGCCCATTTCTAGTTTCGGTTGCACACACAAAGGGTTACTATCTTTACAGAGAAGGTCGAAAGGGTAACTCCCTTTTCGTCCCAGGCCTAGAGGAATTTGCCTGATACTCCCTTTTAGCAGATGTGACCTTGCTTCTCAGCAACTCAGCCTGTCTCCTAATTAAATGCAAGGAAAGGGGAAAGCAGAGGGTGTGCGGAAAGGACCACGTGACTCCCAAGTGAGTGAGAGAGCCATAATCCAAGATGGAGGCGGTTCGGTTTCTCGGCCCTTTTTGTCGTACTAAACAGAATCGGGGATCTCGAGCCGTTTAACTCACCATAACGAGGTAAACTATCATTAGATATACTGCGCTAATCATATCGTAATATCTTGAATACCTCAGAACGGCCCTTTTAGCGCAGCATAGCTAATAACGGGGTTAGTCTTCGAAAATACCCTCATCAATCTGCATTAAGTCGTGCGTCTCCTTCTGAGCCCGCTGGGTATCTATTCTAGTTTGGACGGGCTCGGGCCTAGGGATGGATCGGCGAACCTGAGCGGCACAGTATGCACAGCAAGCAGGCCCGCACTGTAGACAAAGACAGCAGGTGAAAATGAACCCCACTATTCCTAAAAGAATCATAAATAACTTCCATCCCCAGGTTGTCACCAAATCCCAAAACCACCCAGACAAGGACCAAGTACCAGTCTCGGTGTGAATTTCTGAAGCTAGCCGATGTAGTTTCTGAATGGCTAAATGGACAGAAGGGGCGGAGTCAGGTATATATACACAACAGGAGCTGCCGATGACTCTACAAGCTCCTCCGCGATCAGCTAGGATAACATCTAAAACAAGACGATTTTGGAGGGTCACAAGCCGGGTCGCCTGGAGCTCCACTGTAATATTAGTTAATATTCCTGCAGTAGTATTGACCACCCCTTCCACTACTCTAGATAGCCTCCTAACTTCTTTACTGTTGAGGATGGGTCCCCATATGGGCAACGCCCCTTTTATGATATCAACGAAGTGTTGGGCTGGAGTGTCAGTCTGGTCAGTGGCATCATTACTGGCGGCTTCAGCTTTTAGGCTCCACCGATTTAAGGAATGAGATTTGTGATAATCGGAAGGAGCTATGTAGACCGGTGGGTAAAGAAAAGATAAGTAACATCGGCCCGCCCATCCCCTGGGTAGCCAAGTGTATGCATTTTCACCGCACACGAAATAAACATTGGGAGGGGTGAGTGTTGGGGGACTACTGAAAGTCTGTAGTTTATAAGTGTAATTACATCTACTATAACCTACGGATAGATGTCCGGTACCCTGCACACAGAAGGAGGAGGACGTATTCAATACCGGGACCGGAATTATTTTCTCATCTGAGACATTTCGCTCCTGGAAATACTTGAAATACTCAGTAAAATTAAAGGTCCTGAAATCCAACACTTCATCCCTCAACCAGGTATCATTCTCATGATCAGTGTATACATTCATACAGGCGGTAGGATCAAGGGTACCATCCGTCCCCTCAGCATTAGGAGTAAAACCTTGGTGTGTCTCTATATAGACTAAAATCAAGGCGTAATCCTTCTCTGAGAATCGACGTTCATCTATAGCGTAGTGTTCATATAGCATGGATAACATTTTAAACCAGGCTTCGCAACTACCTAAATAAGACAAGGGCATTGATATGAACAAATCTTGCTTATGCATCACTGACGGGAGAAGACCACAGACCCAACAATCAGTAACATTTGTGGAACTATGAGTCTGGTGTAGCATCTCAATGAAAGCATTATGTACATATGTCTGTCGGTGTCTCTCCTTATGGGGGGCAAAAGTCTGGAAATGATGTTCCTTAGGAGCAGGGGTAGACACTATCAAGGTGTGCACAGGATGGCGAAACTCCAGATATATAAACAGACCTAAGCATAGCACAAAGGATACAATCAATATAGAAATGAAAACAATTTTAACACGCAAACTCCATGAGGAGAACATTGGCAAATGCGGGGGAATGGTACGGTGTACTATGGGCCGCCCTTCTTCAGGGAGAAAACGAGCAAAAGGGTACATTTTCTCACTAAAAGTCCAATATAATCTCGGGAAGAGGGCTACGAGCAGTCCGACCTGCTGGAGGGTGCTTCTTTCCTGTGTCCGTATAGAGCCTCACAGGCAGACTCCTATTGTTCAGAAAAAGAAAAAACAGAAAAGACTTCTCGCGTTGGGGTCGCACTTGACGCAACCCTTGTTGAAAGGAAACTCCACCTGGGCCCCCACCAGTCCAATCAATGTCTCTACCTTCGTTCTGAACAGAGCTTTACTGAAAGTTCCATGCTCTCAACGAGTTCAGTCCAGTGTTTTACCAATCCTCAGGTCTTTGCCGAGGCTTCCAACTTCACTTGCCAAGGCTAGACCTAGGATTCCCTATTTCCGGGGCCGCAGGTGATATCGATCCCGACCAGGGGTGTCAGGATTCACAAACAAAGCAGGCACAATGGGATCAGACGGGGAGCTGGGCTCCTGACCAGGCGCCTCACTCGGAGCAATTGAGTGGTCGCAAAAAGGGTCTTGCAGGCTCACAGCACTCTCCCCTCGCCCGTCAACTTCTCTGCGGGTGTCCAGGGAAAGTCGTTTCCTAGTGCTGGGCTCGCCCTGGTTTGGCAGGCCTTCCTCCTGGTCAAGCTGCTCCCTTGGCAATGGGAGAGGAACGCGCTTAAGATGGGAGATATGGATCCTGCGCTGCTTCCCCTCAACTTTCACCGCCGTTCGCATTGCCAGGAGCACCTGGTACGGTCGGGACCAGAGCGGATCCAAGCTCGATTTTCGTTGATAGTTCCGAACCAAGACCCACTGTCCAGGTTCCACGCTGTGTCCGGGTCCCTCCGGCAGGGGCTGCAGTACGGCAGATATCTGTTGATGAATGGAATGGAGATCTTTAGTCAAAGCATACAAATAATCAGTCAGCATAGGATGGTCTATGTCCCTGAAGGATTTGGGCCGAGGTACTCCCCACACGTTGGCAGGTCTGCCAAAGATTACCTCATAAGGGGAGATACCGCTCCGGGAATGGGGAGTAGTTCTTATGGACAACAGGGCCAGGGGCAGGAGATCAGGCCATTTTAATCCTGACGTGTCCTGAAGTTTAGCCAGTTTCAATTTCAGAATCCCATTATATTTCTCAACTAGGCCCGCTGATTGAGGATGTCGGGCTGCGTGGAACTTCTGCTGAATGGACAGACCCTTGCATACATGCCTAACTAAGTCAGCATTAAAATGTGTCCCAGTTGTCACTCCAAATCACCCGTGGCAACCCATATCGAGGGAAAAACTCCTTTACCAGAGCTTTCGCGGTTGCCAGGGCAGTATTTTCCTTTGTGGGATACGCCTCCACCCATTTACTAAAAGTACAGATCACCACCAGCACGTATTTCAAATTGTTAACTCGTTCTAGCTGTATGTAATCCATTTGGAGTACTTCAAAAGGCAGGGTGGGCGGCGCAAAACTACCCGCCAAGACGGGAATGCTAACCCCAGGATTATGCTGGAGACAGATCATGCAATGCTGAACCAGGTTCCTAGCTGTCTTATGAATATTAACATTGTACCAGACAGGATCCAATGTGGCACAGATGCCCTGGACCCCTACATGTGAAGGTCCGTGTGCCATAGCTGCTACTGCATTTACAAATGCGTTTGGCAGTAACCATCTACACCTCTCTGACAAATCAGTCCAACATCCATTCTCATCAAGCCTCCCCACCTGTTCTTGCCAGTATGTCAGTTCTTCCGGGGTCACCTCCTTTTGTAGCTCTTTCACACTGTCTATGGTGTTGTTAAAAACCCCTGCCTCTATCATTTTTGTCACTACAAACATGGAAGTGGTGTCAGACTGGGCTGTTTCCTTGGCGATCCTATCCGCAAAGGAATTTCCCCTCCCCACATCATCCACTACAACCTTGTGTGCGCTACATTTCACTATGGCCAGGGTTTTAGGCAACGTTAATGCAGCCAGCAATCGGTCAACTAATGGCCCATTCTTTATCTTTTCGCCATGAGATGTCAAGAATCCTCTTTCCGCCCATAACCTCCCGAAGCTATGTGCTACACCGAACGCATATTGGCTATCGGTGTAGACATTTAGCTTCAAGCCTTTCCCCAACTCGCAGGCCCTGAATAATGCAACCAATTCGGCCGCCTGGGCCGACCGGTATGGTATCTTGGCTGCCTCGACTACCGTTTGCAGGGTAGTGATCGCATAAGCCGCAGCTGTCGTACCATCCGGTAATCTAAAGCAGGACCCATCAACATACAATTCTCCTTGGGCATCAGAAAGTGGGGTGTCAGTTAGATCTATCCGGCCCTTTGTTTCTTCTTCAGTTCGAAAAATACAATCATGTATGTCTTGTCCACCATCCCCTGAAGGGAGGGGCAACAGTGTGGCAGGGTTCAAGTTAACACATCGTTTGATCGTTATATGAGGTGCAAACAGGGTCAATTCGTACCCTGTAAGACGCGCACTAGTTAAGTGCTGCGTCTGTGTCCTGTTTAATAATACGTCCACAGCATGAGGCACCATCACTGTCAGATCCGTATTCAGGACTAGCCCTTCCGATTGTCTGATTGCTATGGCCACTGCCGCTGCAGCCCGCAGACAACTGGGAAGTGCTCTGGCGACATTATCCAAAACCGCCGAGAAATATGCACAAGGCCTTTGCTTACCACCAAAGTCCTGTGTCAACACTGAAAGAGAGCAACCGTCCACCTCATGCACATAGAGCACAAAAGGCTTCCGGTAGTCAGGGGTGCCAAGCACAGGAGCAGAGCAAAGAGCAGTTTTCAGAGCAGAAAAAGCAGTCTGGCATTCATCAGTCCAAGGTAAGGGTTCATGCACATCCTTCGTAGTTAGATACAAGAAAGGTTTAGTCAAGAGAGAATAGTTAGCAATCCATTGGCGACAGTAGGAGGTTATACCAAGCAAAGCGCGGACATCACGTTGCGTGCGAGGAACAGGCATGTTAGTTATGGTTGCAATGCGCTCAGAAGTCAACCGTCTTCCCTCCTTCGACAGGAGATGACCGAGATAGGTCACCTCCGGTCGACAATATTGAAATTTAGAGAGCGACACCTTGTTACCATGAGTGGCCAAGTGCCGTAGCAGGGTAACTGTTGCATCGCGGCAACCCTGTTCTGTATCAGAGGCCACAAGGAGGTCGTCAACATACTGCAATAGGACATTACCTGGCGGCAATTGTAAAGAATCCAATACTCTTTTTAGGGCTTGGCTGTAGATACTAGGGCTTTCGGTATACCCCTGGGGGGCGCGACAGAATCTAAAGCTGCGGCCCCCCAATGAGAAACCGAACAAATGTCTGCTATCCGGATGTATGGGAATGCTAAAGAAGGCATTCTTCAAATCAATCACCGAGAAAAATGTGGCAGTGGGAGGAATCATGGTCAAAATGGAATTAATGTCTGGTACCACCGGATATTGGGGTACCACAATCTTGTTAATTTCTCGTAAATCAATCACAAATCGGTAGGTATCAGCATAATCAGGAGATTGGGGTACGGGGGCTCGTTTAAGAATCGGAAGAATGGGACTGTTACAAACATTAGAGGCCGTTTCCTCCACCACCCCTGTTCTAATCAAGTCAGAAATAATGGCCAGTAAAGCGCGTTCCCCTGCGGGGGCTATTTTATACTGTGGGATCCTCGGCAATTTGGCATTCTGTTTCAGAGTGATGGACACCGGGGGAATTTGTAGGAATCCTACGTCAGTGTCCCCCAGGGCCCAAAGATCCTTCGGGAGTTGTGCAAGCTCAGGAGGTAGTGAGTCCGTTTTCGAAAAACATTGAACGGAGGGGATAGAGGTATTCCGAATGGTCAGATAAACTCCATCGGGGGAGCAATAGATGTGGGCATGCAATCTTTTCAATATATCCATACCCAGGAGATTTTCCCCACACTGGGAGGTGAGGAGGAAAGGCGATTCTATCGTAACCGGTCCCAGAGTAAGGGAAAGTGGTTTAGAAATGGGGCTCACCACCGGAGTTCCAGAGAACCCCACGGACACATTAGTCTGGCCAGACAGAGCGGCCCCCGGGACCAGGGCACGTGAAACAGAACTGTTCATAGCCCCTGTGTCAACCAAAAACTTACCTGATGCATCCAACAATCGTGCATGGACATAAGGTCCAGCTTGATCTATCGGGATTGACACATGCCCCTTACTCTGCCCTTGGCTGTCCTATGCTGGAGTATACCCGGCGTCTTCGTCCGGTACACGTCCATTATTGTAGTACTGTTTTCCCTGGTTTTGGTCGAAATAATTCTGACTGTTCTCACCTCGGGCTGCCTGTTCTTGTCTCGTGTATCCACCACGGTGCCCACTCATCCTTCCCCGTCCGCGACCCCTTGAAGCCGTATTCTGTTCATATAGTAACGGACACTGCGCTCTCCAATGCCCCTCCTCTTTACAGAAAGCACATTGATTTATGCCCAAATCTGTTCGCCCAGCTGTTTGCGTCGGTCCCGCCCCTCTCGGAGCGAAATTCTGCAACCCTCGTCCTCTTCCTCTACCTCTCTCCACTTGCTGTAGTAACACTCGCGTTTTCAATTCTTTCGACTTTCTTTCTGTCTTATCCTTGCTCTCATTTTCCCGATGCTCATAATACTGAGCCATGCTCAGTATCGTGGAGGGCGTGGTGGTCGTCCAGGTACTCTCGGCTGCCTGTAACCGAGCCGATATCTCGGGTAGCAAATTTGTTACAAATCTATTAACAAATAAACGTACACCCCCTTCCGTTGCCAAGTCCTGTCCGCTGAAGTCAATGAACACTCCCTCAAACCTCGTGAAAAAATCAGAGACACTCTCGTCCTTCTTTTGCTTACAGGCCGTCAGCTTGTCCCAATCTACTTTCCTGGGTGGGATCAGCGAATGCATATAAGTTATTATTCTCTCAGGCAAGGCCAGTATCTCAGGTCGGGGCTTGTTCCCTGGTTTACGATCTCTATCCCAGTTTCTCAGTTGATCCCATGTCCCACCAAATTCCGTAACATGGTCCTGGTCATGTACCTGGCGCCAAATGTCCACCGGTACTAATAAAGCAAAGAATAATTCAATATCTGCCAACGTCATTACCGCTGACGAGGCGGCCTCGGTCAGTTCCTTGTAATATGCGGTGGGGTTCTTTCTAGGATCTGGCAACTGGCTTTTTAGGGATAGTACCTCACTCCGCTTCCAGGGGGTATAGACCCATTGTTCCTGGAACCGGGCGTCTACCCCGGGACGGGTAACGACGCCGTGGGCATCTACTACTGCGGCAACTTCTGGATGAAAGATAGGGTGCACTTCCCGCATAGGGAACTGGGAGAATCCGGCGGGAGTGGTAGACTGCAAACGAGCTCTATAAGAGACCAAAGTCTGTACCTTCCCATACACCTCTTCCGGTGTCAACTGAGATTTATGGACCTGATCAAGAATATCATATAGTATAGCCGGAGCCTTCCCTTCCTGATGTACCTGTTCCCACACAGAAATAAGACGGTTGGCCATATGCTTCAGAGCATGCTGTTGCATCACTGGTTCATAGTCTCTCATAGTACTCCAAATATCAGCAAGCGTATAAATGGGATGTCGCATCCACTGGGATGCTTGTGTAGCTATAGTTTCCCTTTCTTCCGTTCCCAAGGCCGAACGAGTGAACAACTTCCTACCCTCAGTGAGACTGGCCAGACGTAGCGGAGTAGTTGCAGCTGTTACCGGCGTGGTACCGGCGGAGGAGGAGGGCAGAACAGAAGGGGAAGGCATTGACCCCAGCGACAGCTGAGGGGTCCCGGCTGCAGCTGCCGTCAATAAATTAGGCAGTATGGCCATAACTTCAGACACAGATGTCGGTAACCGGGAGAGGTTCGGCAGGGAGGGAGGGGTAGTGGTGGCCGGGGGAGCCGAAGCCGAGGCCCCCTGGGACATATCTGGAGCCGGGGCCGAGGCCCCTGATACCTCCGGATATATCCTCTGTGTCACATAAGGGGGTGGTGGTCTGGTGTCCAGTAAATCCTCTATCTCATCTCCTGCATTCGGGCGGGTCACATAGCTCTTATCCACCTTCAGTCGAAATTCACGATTTATGCAATCCAATCCCTTTTCTACTCTGTCTCGGTCATAGGCCATAGCTTTCTGAGTAAAATTCTGTCCTGCCTTGGCTCTGGCTACTTTCTCTTCCCTTATTCGCCGTTGTTTGGCCTCCTTCTGCCATGCAATGAGGGCGTCAAACATGGCCTGCCTACTTCGCCTAGAAAACAGCTGTTCCTGTAGGAACGCAATTTTCTTTTCATCAAATGAGCCTGTTTTGGGCCAGCGTAACTCCTCATTGCCCTTGGTATACTTATGCCACAGAGTGCAAAACAACAACGGAGAGATCCCATGTTTGACGTACATAAAATGGCTAGGACTGCCCTCCGGCGGGGTGGGTTGGCTCTCCGCTAGTCTAGAGTCACTTGTTCGACAGCAGCAACCAAAACAATTCAATTTACTAAAACAGGACATTTTGGTTAGTTTTCA
This sequence comes from Triturus cristatus, assembly GCF_964204655.1. Classification (NCBI taxonomy): domain Eukaryota; kingdom Metazoa; phylum Chordata; class Amphibia; order Caudata; family Salamandridae; genus Triturus; species Triturus cristatus. The sequence continues at coordinate 1,116,166,748 of NC_140592.1, read as the reverse complement.
GACATGTATACACGAACAACAATCAACACGAATCATACACAACGTACAATCAGTATCAGAGAACCAAGCCCGTCGACTCTGGTTCACAGTCCAAACACCAAACTACACGCGGGATTCCGGCCACCCTCCTGGCTCACCACTAAGACCAGCCCCCAACGAGGACTTGCCCCGTCAGGAGTATGCCTTGTGGCTACCCAGTCTAGGTCGCGGGTCCTTCCACGTGCAATCCGTTTGTAATCCTCCGGCGCGGCGTTTTTACTCAAATCAAATGCAACCTGTACGTACTTCGAGTCAAACCACGGTAATGCTAACCTCGATCAAGCAAGACACCACCCTCCGGTGCGTGTCCTCAAATCAATGCACCACTGTCCAGCGCGAGCTTCAAACAAATGCAATCCGTGTTCAAAATCAAAAACGCATCGTTCTCAACGAATGCTCTCAAATCAATCAAATAGCACACCGTCTTCAACGCGTGCCTTAACCAATAATGCACCGTTTACAACGCGTGCATCAAAATCGAATCAATACTCACCGGGTGCACCCAGATACGAATGTTCGTTCTCCGCTGCCAACTCCTCCCGACCAAATCGATCCAGTTTCTGGGTTAAGCCCGTAGGACCCCGGTGAAGGGTAACTAGCAGCAGGGGACGTACCGAAAAGTCGTGCAGGGTGGGAGAAATTCTCAGGCTCCTCTCCCGCCAACCGGTCAGGACGCCCCCAACCCCACCACCCGAATACGGGGGGGGAAGACCCTTTCACGGGGTCCCTTCGTGGTCGCCAACTGTTGTGTCCAAAATAATTATTCCAAGGGCCACACTTACCATTGGCCCGCAATGTTAGGTAAGAAGGAGCAGTTGGCAACGTGGAAGGTTCAAACGTTTATTAGCCATCACAGAACTCTATATAGGGGAGCCTCGTCGATCCTCACCCATCAGGTGCGCCGAGGAAGACTGCTGGCTCCTTGACAGTAACACACTTTTATACATTATCAGTACAGCATACAAAACCATATATGTGGAAAAGTACCAGTTAGTCCTGGCGCCCCTAATGAGCTCATGCCCATTTCTAGTTTCGGTTGCACACACAAAGGGTTACTATCTTTACAGAGAAGGTCGAAAGGGTAACTCCCTTTTCGTCCCAGGCCTAGAGGAATTTGCCTGATACTCCCTTTTAGCAGATGTGACCTTGCTTCTTAGCAACTCAGCCTGTCTCCTAATTAAATGCAAGGAAAGGGGAAAGCAGAGGGTGTGCGGAAAGGACCACGTGACTCCCAAGTGAGAGAGAGAGCCGTAATCCAAGATGGAGGCGGTTCGGTTTCTCGGCCCTTTTTGTCGTACTAAACAGAATCGGGGATCTCGAGCCGTTTAACTCACCATAACGAGGTAAACTATCATTAGATATACTGCGCTAATCATATCGTAATATCTTGAATACCTCAAAGGTATCCTTTCCTGCCCAGGAACAATTCTGCCCACTATGCAGGCACCCTTGTCCCATGGCCCATTGGTATCTGCATTGATGCTAGGCAGGCACAAATTGCCAGCTTAGTGAGATAGTTGAACAGCACCATATCTTTGTAAATATGGTAAAGTTCAGCAGTCCCTGTTTCACATAACGGAGCCGAGCAACTTGTTTTACTGTGCTCTATGAATTGTTAGTAAATCTGGGTCATAGTTTTTTCGTACTTGAACGATGAGTCAGGGCTCAAACAATGTACAATTCCCTTTGGGAATTTTACAGGTTTCTGTTTTTTTACCCTTTGTCCAACCCTAATTTCCAAAGATTTGACACCATGTTATATATGATAATACTTCTTATTCTCTTTATGTTGATTAATACATTCTGCTTACTACTTTTGAAGACAAAACAATATCCATGAAAGTGAGTAACCAACCATGATTGAGGTTCGATCTAGATTTCTGTTGGAAATTGGTTACGGATTGAGGGGGGTAAAGCCCTACTCATGCAGCAACCACAATCTCTGTCAGGGTAAAACACAAACAAACCTAAAATTAACATGTGCTTTACCCTCTGGTAGCTTGGCACGAAAGCAGTCAGGCTTAACTTAAAGGCAATGGGGAAAGTTTTTATGCAGCATTTCAAACAGTAGTAAAAAAGAAACACAACACAAGAAAACCCATACCTATTTAGAAAGATAGAGTAAAGTTTAATACATTATTTGAGAACAAAATTACAAAAATCCAATGAGTAGAACCAAAGACAAGTCATTTTAAAGATTTAAGTGAAAATAGTGTCTAGAAGCACAAAGTGGGAACTGTAGTTGTCTGGTCTTGCTCGACTAGGACAAAGTCACAAGTTCAGGCTGAACGCAATGGAGGATGAGCTGGACAAAGGAATCAAGTTAGGCCCGCTGAACAAAGTACCTTAAATCCTGGTTTGTGGAGCATTGTGAGATCCTGCGTTGAGGTGGCGTTGTGCAACAAAAGTATCAGGGAGCTGCAAGGTTGCAATGTGAGATTAGGGGTGGGCGGAGCTCATAGAGTTGTACTCCGTGGAATTCTGCAGATTCTTTACTTAACCATGTAACTTTGTAATCACGTAATGGAGTTCCACGAGCGGGTGGAATTCGGCATGTCAAGCTGCTCAAGCAGGTTTTTAGTGCTGGGAGCTTGTTCTGTGCTGTAAGATCAGCATGAACAGCACCACGTGGTGCGCCAGAGGACGCTGCTTCTTTCTGCTGCTCAATTAGATTTTCAACTCGAGCAGCAGCTTTCTCAAAGAAAATGGTCAGAAAATGCTGTGACTGCCCTTGTTTGAGAAAATCTTGCCATGAGGATTTCTAGCTCCTGAAAATTGCGCTAGGGGTCACAAATTCGAACTCACGTTTGCCAACTTAACATTAGGGAGCCAAGTGCAAGAAAGAACTCCATCTTGCTGCGGACTGGGGTGACAACACTTGGATGGCAAGACTCACAGCAAGTAGATTTCAGTTGTTGAGTTAAAGAGGATTGGAGCTGGTTCTGTCACTGAGGCTCTGATCAGGAAGCCATCCAACTAGCCCTTTGAGTCACTCTTGTGGTCCTGGGTTCAAGATGCAGATCCAGTCCTAGACGCAGGTAAAAGAGCAGCAGGGCAACAGGGCAACAGAGCAGCATGCGTTCTTGCAGAGCAGCACAACAGACCTTCTGAGACTTCCACAAGTTCAGAGGTGTACTGAAGAGTTGGCTCTAAGGATTCAATATTTGTAACTGCTGCCCACTTTGAAGTAGGAGAAGGTTCTGGAGGTTTCCACCCCCTGAGGTGCTTGGAGTTTCCTGCCTCCCTGCCCTGCCCAAGATAATCTGGGATCACAATAGACTAGTGTCAAAACCTTTATGAGTGTGGTCAGGCAGAGCTTTTGTGATATGCAATTGTGATAGGTTCAGCCCTTCCCCTCATCAAGTCATATTCCCTTGTGTCTCACTATCTGGGAGCTGTCTGGGACCAATACACAAAGACCAAATGTCAGCTACACCAAGTCATTTGACCCAAGATTCAGGCAGCAGACACCAAATGGTTGGGACAAAAAAATGCCAAATTTCTAAAAGGGCAAATGCAAGGAGATGATCAATGAAGTGCTGAAACTTTTCAAACACTCACCGCCAGTCACATATCTAGGTTGAATCCATCATCGTTCTTTAGCTCACTTTGCCACCTCAGTTCAGACCCAGCTATATGAAAATCAGTCTTGACCCTATGCCTCATGGGAACGGTCCAGCCCGAACTGCCAAGCAATGTCTTCCCTGGGCCGGAAACAAGCATCCTGGGAACGGTTTCAGGCTAACAGCCCTCATCAGCCAGGCTAGCTTGAATCCAGTGACAAAGTGAGCAAGGGACCCACGCCTGGGCATACCCTGCCAACTTAGGGTGAGCAAAGCAAACACTAGGAGATGATGGACGGAGTTCTGAAACTTTTCAAACACTCATCCCCAGTCACAGATGGATCTGGGTTGAATCTATCATTGTTCTTTAGCTCATGGTACCACCCCAGTTCAGACACAGCTATATGCAAATCAGTCTTGACCCTGTGCCTCATGGGAACAGTCCAGCCCGAACTGCCAAGCCATGTCTTCCCTGGACTGAAAACAAGCATCCTGGGACCGGTTTTGGGCTGACAGCCCTCATCAGCCAGGCTAGCTTGAATCCAGTGCCAAAGTGAGCAAGGGTCCCACTTCTGGGAATACCTGTCAACTTAGGGCGAACAAAGCAAACACAAGGAGATGATGGACAGAGTGCTGAAACTTTTCAAACACTCAACTATAGTCACAGATTTGTGTTGAATCCATCATCGTTCTTTAGCTCGCTCTGCCACCCCAGTTCAGACACAGCTTTATGCATATCAGTCTTGACCCTGTGACTCATGGGAACAGTCCAGCCCGAACTGCCAAGACATGTCTTCCTTGGACTGAAAACAAGCATCCTGGGACCGGTTTCGAGCTAACAGCCCTCATCAGCCAGGCTAGCTTGAATCCAGTGCCAAAGTGAGCAAGGGACCCACGTCTGGGAATGCCTGCCAACCTAGGCCGAACAAAGCAAACACAAGGAGATGATGGACGGAGAGCTGAAACTTTTCAAACACTCACCGCCAGTCACAAATCTAGGTTGAATCCATCATTGTTCTTTAGCTCACTCCACCACCCAAGTTCAGACACAGCTATGTGCAAATCAGTCTTGACCCCATGCCTCATGGGAACAGTCCAGCCCAAACTGCCAAGCCATGTCTTCCCTGGACCGGAAACAAGCATCCTGGGAACGATTTCAGGCTAACATCCCTCATTAGCCAGGCTAGCTTGAATCCAGTGGCAAAGTTAGCAAGGGACTCATGTCTGGGCATACCATGCCAACTTAGGGCAAACAAAGCCAACACAAAGAGATGATGGACGGAGTGCTGAAACTTTTCAAACATTCAACCCCAGTCACAGATCTGGGTTGAATTCATAATCGTTCTTTAGCTCATTCCACCACCCCAGTTCAGACACAGCTATATGCAATTCAGTCTTGACCCTGTGCCTCATGGGAACTGTCCAGCCCGAACTGCCGAGCCGTGCCTTCCCTGGACCGGAAACAAGCATCCTGGGACCAGTTCCTGGCTAACAGCCCTTGCCAGCCAGGCTAGCTTGAATCCAGTGGCAAAGTGAGCAAGGGACCCACGTCTGGTCGTAACCTGCCAACTTAGGGCGAACAAAGCAAACACAAGGAGATGATGGATGGAGCGCTGAAACTTTTGAAACACTCACCTCCAGTCACAGATATGGTTAAATACATCATCATTCTTTAGCTCACTCCGCCACCCCAGTTCAGACACAGCTATGTGCAAATCAGTCTTGACCCTGTGCCTCATGTGAACAGTCCAGCCCGAACTGCCAAGCCATGTCTTCCCTGGACCGGAAACAAGCATCCTGGGACCAGTTTCTGTCTTAAAGCCCTTATCAGCCAGACTAGCTTGAATCCAGTGGCAAAGTGAGCAAGGGACCCATGTCTGGGCATACCCTGTCAACTTAGGGTGAACAAAGCCAACACACAGAGATGATGGACGTAGCGCTGAAACTTTTCAAACATTCACCCCAGTAACAGATCTGGGTTGAATCCATCATTGTTCTTTAGCTCACACTGCCACCCCAGTTCAGACACAGTTATATGCACATCAGTCCTGACCCTGTGCCTCATGGGAACAGTCCAGTCCAAACTGCCACGCCAGGTCTTCCCTGAACCAGAAACAAGCATCCGGGGACCAGTTGTTGGCTAACAGCCCTCATCAGCCAGGCTAGCTTTAATCCAGTGTCAACGTGACCAAGGGACACACGTCTGGGCTTACCCTGCCAGCTTAGGGCGAACAAAGCAAACACCAGGAGATGATGGACGGAGCCCTGAAACTTTTCAAACACTCACCCCCAGTCACAGATCTTGGTTGAATCCTTTATCGGTCATTAGCGCACTTTGCCACCTCAGACCCAGCTATATGCAAATCAGTCTTGACCCTGTGCCTCATGGGAACAGTCCAGCCCGAACTGCCAAGCCAGGTCTTCCCTGAACCGGAAACAATCATCCTTGGACCGGTTTCGGGCTAAGAACCCTCATCAGCCAGGCTAGCTTGAATCCAGTGGCAAAGTGAGCAAGGGACCCACGTCTGACCATACCCTGACAACTTAGGGCGAACAAAGCAAACACAAGGAGATGATGGATGGAGTGCTGAAACTTTTCAGATGCTCATCCCCAGTCACAGATCTGGGTTGAATCCATCATCATTCTTTAGCTCACTTCGTCACCCCAGTTCAGACACAGCTATATGCAAATCAGTCTTGACCCTTTGCTTAATGGGAACAGACCAGCCCGAACTGCCAAGCCATGTCTTTCCTTGACCGGAAGCAAGCATCCTGGGACTCCTTGTGTTTGTTTTATTCTCCATACTGGGATTGTCAGGGAACCCCCACTGGTTTTGTAAAAGATTCACAAATGGGGGTTTTGTTAGAAAAGGAAATAGAGAAAAAAAAGAAAAGTGGATCACTGATAATTAATATTACACACAGACATAGAGTGCATTCACACCTTCCTAATTGTTTCTACTAGCATGTCCTTGTACCTCTGTTTCAATCCTGCGAATCTGTGAACTGTGTTTTATTTGTGAACGGCTACTGCCTGTGTCTTCTCTTAGCATATGTGTGTTTTCCAATGATCTTTTCTGTTTTTATGCATCCTGTAAATGCACTTTTCCACCAGATTCCCACCTTTCCGCTCTCACAATATTGTTATGTTTATTTCAATCGTTTGATTACAACACCTAAAGGGTCATCTTTAGCATTAAATGCCCTTGTGGCTTGATATATGTTGGCAAAACCGAGAGAAAGATCAAAATTCACATGACAAAGCACAAAAGGATGATTCACAATAACAATAACTACTCCAGCCTTGCCACACATTGCCTTGAACACACGCATAACATACCACAAATGCATTTCCAAATCCTAGTGGTCATAAAACCTAACCCTAAAATCAATATGCAGAATACACTATCCCAACGAGAAACGTATTGGATTAAGGAATCTGACACCCTGTTACCCCGGGGTTGCATGACAAACTAGAAATGTTGTGTTTCCTATAATTGGAGTAGATTTGTGTAGATTACGCCAATGTCATACATACTACATATTCAAATATAATTTAATCCCCCCTCTTCTTGAGTTCCTACACAGCAGGTCATACATACCATTCACACATAGAAACAGATAATGGTCACAACTTCTGTATAGTAATACTAGACCTGTCTTATTTTCAATATTGATATTTATTGTTCTTATTCATTGATCATATTCATTGTTTTTTGCACACCAGACCTTTTGCACAATCACTGAGATAAATTATTGAGACATCTGTTAATTGTTCATTTTTCCTTTGTCTTTACCAGGTTGTGCGACCTTCTTTGTAAGTTTAGCTTATTATGGCCGGACAGACTCAGATGGCCATGTTTTGTTACCTTTGCTGCTTGCTATCAACAATACACAATTGATCACATCAGCAGCTTGATAACACACGATACACGCTAGCATGTTCAGTTTTCACACTTGGCTACATGAACCAGAATTCTGTTTATGGTCTAGTTCCCCTGTTGTGTTGCTCTTTGCGTGTTATAAATTACATTAATATTGTGTCACAAATACGCATCGTCAACTGACATCATTTGTAACTCGGTTTAATGAATTATGTTGGACATCTACATATAGCGGTGGAAACAAGTTCCCATGCACGGTGTTTATTTCTATCCCACAATTTATTGCACATTTGTTTAATAATTGGTGTATTGGACACATTGCGAATCACCCAGTTGCATGTATATGCGGGAGTCTCTTTTCCAGTTTCAACGACCGACCACATCAATTTCTGGATGACACGGCATCGTTTGTCGTGCGGTTTATTTAAGTGTTTCCTTTCACCAGCAATTTGTTGGTGGAGCACGCATATGACAGACCGACCCTGAGGTGTTATCCGTGCATTCTGCAAGGTAAATCTCTATCCGCCACCCTTTGACAAACTGGGCAGCATGTTTTCATTTTGCTTACAGCATGTATCTTTCTTCTAATTGGTTGCAGATTTGAACAGCATTGACGCTAGTGTAGCCGCTAGCAGGCTGCTAGAACGCACGTGTTATACACATCAAATCCATTATATCAGAGTATCGCCTTGGGTTTGGCCAATACCTCACGGAAGCCCATAAGATAATATAATTTTTTATGTTCGTCAGTACTTCAGAGCACCCACCATTTCACCTTTTTAACTTTGTTGCATTTGCCGTTTTGTTACAGTGTTCCCTTTCTTTCTGCTGCACAATTGTTCATAGCAGTGCATTAACACATTGAATCAAATTAGTAATTCACTCATGGTTTCATGATACAACAGGGCACCGTCTCTTCTTGTCCCTTAGTATAGCACCAGTTACAGCTTCCAGGCACTCTTGGTACACATAGCACACATGACGTATTAGTGCACCCACATGGCATGTTATTTTGGTAGATGGGGGAATTGACGGATTTCTTTATGTACCAGTGTTTCACTGCACCTTTTGGATGTCTAATCATTCATAACATTACATTGTGAATATACATCAGGTCCACTTATCTTTATAGGACATACACAGCACGGGGCATGGTAGATGTTTATTTTTAGATAAGCCACTTTTGAGCCGTAATTTTGAGCACGGAAATCAGATTTGCTAATAGATAGTGCATGAGAAATGGTTCCTCCCTACGAACTGTCCTGATCAGACCTTTTTGCGTTTATTTTTTCCTTTTAGTTAAGCCTCATGAAGGGTTATCCTGAAATGCATTGAGTTGTGGATATAATCATTTAAATCAGAAGATTTACACTGTCATTCTCTTGTCTGTTTAAATGTGAAGTAAACATTTTATCCGAACTATGAATACTGAGTACTGACGACATCAATATCGTTCAACAAAATAATTGAAGTACCGAAGAACATACATTTTGATTTAATGGACTGTTTAATTACTGTTGATGTGATATAAATTGAAGCCTGGGGCCACTAAGTTGAGCACTTTGATTCTGGTCTACCGTTCAGTGTCCAGCCATTCGCCATTATTTTACTCAAGCACCGGGCAGGGCTAGTACCATTGTTACACACTAAAGACTGTTAAATGTCATTTCAAATTTAGTGTTTATGATATAGATCATATGCTTACACTTCAAGTCCATTATAAAACATTTACTATTAGATTTGGATTTTTAGTCACAATTCTGAAAATGCCACATTTAGAAAGTGGACAGTTTCTCGACCCAACCATTTGGCGCCTCCTGCCTGTATCCTGTACCACATGACTAGGTGTAGTTGGCAGTTGTTCTCTGTGTCTTGCTCCCAGTCAGTGAGATGAAGAGAAGCTAGGTATTGGCGGTATGGGCCACTCTGAGTTAACAAGCGGAAGGAGGTGTCACCTACCACACTTGCACATCCCAAAGGCCCTGCCTGGGCACTTCCACAAAGAGTTTATCACTAGTCTATGGTGACACCAGACAATCTGAGACGATTGCAACGAGGCAGGCAATTCCATGGCACGTTTGGGGGAAGAAAATCAATAGAGGCTTTTCCTACTTCAAAGTGGGCACCAAGTCTACATTTTGGACCTCAGACTCCAACTCTTCAGTATATCTCTGGACATGTGTATCAGACCTGGCATCCTGGGTGTGGTTCCCCCTAACCTTTTGCCCTCAGACCTCTTTCTTTGCTGACTTTGTTTTTTGCTGTCCTTTATCACTGCTAACCAGTGCTCAGATGCTTGTGCTCTCTGCTTAAAACAAGGTAAGATTGGCTTAAAACCCAATTGGGATATTTAATTTGCTTTTAACTCCCTAATAAAGTGGCACTACTTGTGCCCAGGGCCTGTAAATTAAATGCTAATAGTGGGCTGCTGCAATGATTATGCCACCCATTTATGCAGCACCTTAAACATTCCTTAGGCCTCACATTGATTACATGCTAATAGTGGGCTGCTGCACTGATTATGCCACCCATTTATGCAGCACCTTAAACATTCCTTAGGCCTCACATTGCAGTCTGTGTGTGCAGTTTTGAACAACCATTTCGAACTGGCAAAATAAACCTTTTGCTAGACCCAAACCTTCCTTTCTAATACATAGAAGTCACACCTAAGGTAGGCCCTGGGCATCCCAGAAGGCAGGGTACAATGTATTTAAAAAGTAGGACATGTACTTTTAAGCTTTACATGTCTTGGTTGTGAAAAGATCTTTATATCAGTCAGTCAGTCAATAACTTGATTTTGGCACTGGGGCCATAAAAGTACATTACTACTAAAGGCTCATCAAACATTAAAAGACATAAAAGATATGTACACTTACAATCATATTATGTCTCACAAATGATTTCTTGTACAATGATTCTCCACACTCTTTGGTAGTATGAAAATGGCATCCTCCAACTTTCTTAGAATCCATTAAAAAATGACCAATGGGTAAAAACTCAAGCTAAACATTTTTTACACAATTAAAAGCAAAAAAAAAAGAGAGAAAAAGAAAAAGAAAAAATATATAAAAAAGAAAAAAAACTGGGACAATGTACCTTATTCATATGAACCCCATTATGACCCTTTGCAATTTCATCGCGTAGTTCTTCCCAGGATACTTACTTTAAGAAACCCTGCTGTATGTGCCACATAATGTTTAAAAAACGTGATACAGCGAATGCGATTGGAGGATGGGTGTCGTATTTTAGAATTCTGTAGGCCTCTAAGCAACGCACAAACCCTAGGTTTCTACATAATTGGATTAACCAGCGTTTGTGAGGCAGTAGATATGCTGGGCAAAAAACACAATACATGAATTTCAGACTCTACCCAGTAATTGCACGCAGAACAATCACCCATGTTCTCTACGGCCCATTTGCTAGAGTGGGACAATAATGGAAGGTTCTCTAGTCAGAACTACATGTACAATTTTCTGGCCATTGGGGGATAGATCACATCCAGGAAGTATTCTTTTCTATATATATCTTTTACTTGTAGAGACTCTGCTGTCATCCGACCGCCAGTAGTACTTTCCTGTAGGGACAATATGTTAAATTGCCTATAGTGTTGCACTAGATCCAACCTGGATATCATTGGACATGATATCTCAGGGCTTTTCCAGAGGTCCTTCCTTCCTAGCCTTACAGAGAGATCCCTTATGTGGCAGAGCCACAGTATTTTCTTGGTGGTTGAGATAGACAAGATCTCCTTAAGCTCGGCTTTATAGATGGACAACTCTGGAGTCACCCATACCTGGCACCAGAATGTAATAGGCCTTAGGGCAATATCTTTGTCGATAGGCCTCATGCCCAAGTCCATCCAGAGGGGAACTAGGTGGGTGCTATGATGAAGGCCTAGTAACTGCCTCATAAAGTTTTTCTCCACTTTAATGAGATTGAAAGTAGAGCAATGCCCCCACAGTTCCGCCCCCTATAGAGTGCCCCCCCTTGCTTGGGATTTGTATATTTTCACAACAGGGGCAGCTGGCTTAAATGCAGAGGTTCGGTGCAGTTGCATGATCCCACCCCCGGTCTGGGTTAGCCTAAGTCTTGCTTTGGCCATCTGTGACCCCCACTAAAAGTGCTCTGATAGTGTAATACCCAGATACTCAAACATCCTCACCCTTTCCAAGAGTGTACCATTTAGGGATGGATTTGTGCGAGTGGTATTAAGGGGATTGAAGACCATATATTTGGTCTTGATTAAATTGATTTCCAAACCCCTCATATTACAAAACTCCGCAAAACCATCAAGAGTGCATTGTATACCCGTTGGCCATTCATTTTTTACTACTGCAAGGCCTACCTCTACCATAGTATGGCAGTGGAGGTACCTTATTTCATTTAATAAGCTGTCATTTCCAAATGAGAAGAGGTAATCAGTTTGTATTTGGTGTCTTTGGAATTGTAATGAAACATACTACCTTATGATGAAGTCAGATTTTAAATTGCAATTTTGAAAATGCCACTTTTAGAAAGTTTGCATTTCCCTACCTTAGCCACTTAGTGCTAGCAGCCAGTCTCAGGGTCATATGACTGGGTGTTGTTGACAGTTGGACTTTGTGTATTCTTGCTAGACAGCCACACACGATAGGGAACTTAGGTTGCCTGGATTGACCATCACTGGCAGGCTTGGAAGGAAGAGCTGGGCCCAGCCCCACTTACACTTGAACAGACTCTGTCCTGCCTCCACACAAAGGATTGCATATCCCCTGTAGTAAGTATGGAGCCAGAAATGCATGGCACCTGTGCACTTCAAAGGCTTACCTCTATACACTTCTCCCCACTTCAAAGTCACAACTGGTTATAAATACTGGACCTTAGAAACCAACTCTTCAGAATACTTCTGGACCCATGGATACTCTACTGGAAAGGAGGAATGCTTTGCTGCTTAAAGAGCTGCCACTTTACTGGACTGCTACTCTGATGAGCTGCTGCCCTCTGTGCTGACCTACTGTCTACTGCCCTCTTGCCTGAGTGAGAAGGACTGGACCTGCATCTTGTGAACCCAGCGTAACTCCAAGGGCTAGTTGGCTTGTCCCCTGATCTGAGCCTAAGGGACACAATCAGCTTTCAACAAACTTGGACCTGCACTTGGATTCTGCCATCTATTAGTCTACCCTGCCAAGTGGTGCCACTCCAGTCCTCTACCCTTGAAAGTGGTAGTGGAGCTTTGCGTAGCGCGACTACGCAAATTCCGCCCACCCCTAGTAAATGGGTAGGTGGTGCAAGAAGGTAAATCCTCCTGAGTGTGAGGATGAATAATATCTGAAATTGAAAGCGCGATCCTCAAAGTTGAAGGGCGTCCCCCACTTACATTCAAAAGCACTGTATTCAAATAAGTATTGTCTTTGTCAATAAAGTTTGTTTCACAATTCAATTTATTTCTCCTATTCAATGATATTTATAATTGGACATTCACAATTCTTTCATTGTGATCATTGATTTCTTATGTTGTTTTTCTTTTTCATATTTGTATGTACAACAGCCCAATGCATTTCGGGCAATAGCCCTTCTTCAGGGGAATATTCGCTGTTAGAATGGCGAAAACGTCAGGTCAGCATAACAATATGATAGCTTTCAATGTCATGTGTGAACATAGAGATGTGGTTTACAAGTCTTTTATGCCCGGTGATCAGTACCATAACAACGTGTGTTACTGATATGCTAATAAGCTCATAATGTGATTGTCATAAAAGCAAAAGATAGCGTTGATTTCTTGTGAAGGCATGCTTAATAGTCAAAGTCAGTAACCAATCACGAAATCCATTTAGTAGAATGTTACAATGAACCCGTGTTTCAACAAAAATGGCGCGTAGGTGCTGTCGGAAGATAGACACTGATACCTTCAGTGTAGCATGGAACATGCCAGAAATGCATGCTGTTTATAACTAAAGTGTGACCCCAGGTTTGACAGTGTGTTATGCGAAAAATCGCATAAAAAAGTTCAAAAGATGCTTACATGAGTTGGCACGCGTATGGAATAAAGTTTCTGTACTATAAAACGTGAATGGCTATACAACAAAGAAAATCATTGTAAGAAGAAAATGTGCTCAAGGGGAATGTATTCTTACCCGGTTTAACTTCGCGGACGATAACAGTTTGGCTTCGTACAGTTCACTGCTTTAAAAAAACATAAAGTTAACCCGAGTGAACGGTGCAAATCACTGTGACATGTAAAGTGGTAGATGGCTAGATCTAACACGAGATTTCTTACCGGCGTGCGGGCGGATGTATGCATTCGTGTGGTCCGTACAAAGAGTGCAACCTAGTTTGGCGGTTTGATGGTTAATGGCCCAACACTGTCCGTAAGCCAATGGAATCAGTTCTTTGCCCAACGAGTCATAGGCATGAAAGATTTACTATTGTAGGTCATAACAACTAAGGGGAAAGATGAAAAAACAATTTCATAAAAAATTCAAAATGTAAAATTATCATCAATATGATCATCTATGATATGTTAATTCCTTAGCTACCCGAGTTCAGACACGGGATCTTATGTTGATTGTCTAACGTGGAGAAACGTAACTACATTGGACTACAATAGACATAGAAGATTTAGTAGTTTATGCCCTGTACATTTGGCGAGTCAACTTAAAAAACATTGTACCCGAGGTGTGAACCTAGATAATAAAAAAGTGACAAAAGATATGCCTTATGGGCCAGTGCTGAAATTAAAATTCATAGGATGTGTCTTACTGCCGGTGAGAAAATGACAAATAATTTCACCCGAAGTAATAGTGACGGTGTCGCAAATGATTTAACTTAGTGAATGTGAGTGTGATTTGCTGCACCAGTAAGTTAAAGTGCATGAGTCAGAAGAGTGAATCCTACACAGTATTTACATGAATCAAGTGTTTTCAATAACACAAATGGCAATAACCTCTGTTGGTGTATCGCTTATTACCTCATAATGAAGCAATATATTACAACAGATTAATTTGAAACATGATTTGTATAAGATTCATGATTTACAAAAAGCAACTAAAATCCATCCTTTCATTAAATCCTTTGGGTTTTACTGAGTCTAGGAATTTAATCCAATGTACCTACTTCTCTTTTTAAGAGATATTTGGTGTTGTCATGTCCACCGATTACAGAAATATTTCCAGAACACAAAAACTTAATTGACTGATGTTGTGTTGTGTGCTGCTAAAATGCACAGCCACTGGGGATTTGATTTTCCTGGTACGTATGTTGCTTTTATGTTTGTATTCTAATTTTGCGTTCTGTTTTTCCAACATACACCACGCAGCATGGACATTTTAGCATGTATATTAGCTTTTCACTGTTGCATGTGGAGTTAACCTTGAGTTTGATCGGTGTTCCTTGCTGTGGGTGTCTGATGGTATAGCCTTTGATTATAGCACAGCAACTTCCACAATTATAGCATGGTACCGTGCCTTTATGGATTTCTTTTTTAGTGTCTGTAGTGTATTTTAAGATCTGTTTCAAGTTTCGAGTTCTTTGATAAGCAAATCTGGGTTGTGTCTCAAAAATGTCTTTGAAGTCCCGTTCCGGTTTTAACATCGAACAATATTTTAAGATTTTTTTGGGGATTAGGTGACTGTGTGTTGAAAATTTAGCCACCAATACGCTCCTGTTCTCTTCTTTGCTCTCTTTTGGACTGTAGTAAATTTTCTCTGGTCATGTTTTTGACCTTATTTATTGCTTCCTGTAATATTGACTCTGGGTAACCTTGGTCTCTGAATTTTTTGATACAATTTTTTTGACTGTCATTGAATAGAAAATTGTTGGATGAAATTCTTTTTACCGTAATAATTGAGAGTATAGGAGATGTTTCTTGAGTGATGGGTGGTTGAATGAATAGAAGTGTAACAGGTTATTTCTGTCCGTTGGTTTTGTATATATTCTTGTAGTTAGTTGTCTATTGATATTCTGGATGCATGTATCCAGGAATGTTATCTGGTTGGTACTTATGGTGGATGTGAATTCAATGCTTTCATCAACTTTATTGAGATTGGCAATAGCTTCTACCAGTTCTTACTCAGGTCCTGTCCACAATATAAAAATGTAATCGATGAACCTCTTGTATGTACTGAGATGTTTCTTCCAAGGTTCCTGATTCAGAACGTGATCCAGTTCATAGCGGTGCATAAACAGATTCGCATACGTTGGTGTGGCGCAACTGCCCATAGAAGTTCCTGATGCTTGGATGTAATAAGTGTCTTGCCATCTAAAGTAACTATGGTAGAGCATGAAATGCAGTAATTCCATGAGAAAAACTTTCAATGCTTCTTCTATGTCACTGTTAATGAGAAAGGATTCTACAGCTGCCATTTCCAGATCATGGGGAATGGAAGTGTAAAGGGACTTTACATCTATTGTACTTAGAATAGTGTTGCTTGTGATTTCAGATTTTAACGATTCCAATGTATAAAAAAAAATCAGTGGTTACCTTAATGTAAGTTGATGTGTTTGTCACCAAGGGTTAAAGATGTTTGTCCAGGTATTTACCAACTGGTCCATGTATTGAGTTAACCGTTGACACAATAGGTCTAAAGGGTGGTACTGTTAAAGTAGCATGCTTGTGTATTTTTGGGATTATGTAGATATACAGGATGGAAGGATTGGCTTTGATGAGGTAATTTTTGTCTTCACTTGTGATTATACCTAAGTCCAAGGCTTTGGTTATAATTTCTGATAGAATTCTCTGAAATTCTCTGGTGGGATCCCATGTTACTTGCGTGTATGTATTGGTGTCTTGTACATGTTTTTGAACTTTTTCTACATAATAGCATGTGTCCATGATCACCATTTCTCCTCCTTTGTTAGCGTATGGCAATGGTAATTTCTGGGTTAGAAGCGATTGCTCTTAAAGTTTGCTTTTCTTTTTGCGTCATATTGGATGATTTTGGTTTCATATTTTGTGAAATTCTTTTTTCACTACTGTTTCAAAAGCGTCCAAAACTTTAAGGCTCACTGGTGCAGAGTATGTACTCTTTTTTCTTAGACCTAAGAAGGTGTTGGGTTTGGGTTGCGTTGTCTCTTCCATGATATTGGTAAAAAAATGTTGCAATCTTAATGTTCACATAAATTTGCATAAACGTATTTCTACTTCTAAGTTGTTTGAATGATAAGTAGGAACAAAAGAGGACCCTTTTTGTAACGTTTTCATTTGAAATTGGGTGAAGTGATGTTTAGAAATGTTGATTACGATTGTTTCTGGCTTCGTGTGCCCTATGCTACTGGTTGAGTGTTCCTTTGAAGCTCCCCTCCTGCCTCTTCTGGTGGTCTTCAGCCCTTTTCTAAAAAAGGCTGATTTTCCCTCATTGTAGATGATGTTGATGGTGTTGCATTATCGTAACCTGATTTATTCCCATCTCTAGGTTCATAATCATGTTGTTGTCTTTTGTCTCTCAACCCTTGATCTCTTTGTTGCATGTCGTTGGATGATGAGGCGTCCGTGTCTGATGATCTTCCAAAATTACCTCGTTGTTGCCTTCTTTGGGCATAAACATTTGCCCGGTTGTATACTTCACCCAATTTATAATCCATAGTATCCCTTTTGAATTTCCTAATTTTCCTTTCACTGATCTCCTTGGTATAACTGTCCAGTTGTTTATTGAGGTGTTTTAACATTTGAGCTAGATCTTCATTGGGCATGTTATCAGTCAATTCTTGTTTTAGTTGAGATATTTTCTTGTTGAGGTCCTCCAGAGGTTTTGATAGTTCCTCTATGATCATTAAAATGAGATCTAGTGAACATTTATTTAAAATTGCCTGCCACTTTTCAGTGAATCTTGCATTGTTTTTGCAAACTGTGGATTTGAGTGAAATCCTTAATCCTCTCGGAGTTCTCTGGGCTTTATGATATTTAATGAGTGTGCTCGCATGAAAGCGTTGATTAATGGCTCTTCTGGAAATGTATGAAAGGTGTTTGATGTTAGACTGCATTGATCCAGTAGTTTGACTGACAATTTCCGTTTCCTCTATTAGTGAGTACATTTGTTGTGTTTCATCCAATGTAAATGCCAGTGTCTCGGCCCTGTGGTCCGTAAGTTTTGCTGTGTCTTCATACGACATTGTGATGTGGTGCGTTGTCCAGACACTCAGAAATGAAATGAGCTAATATTGTATAGATGGGCAATCGCACTAATATTTATAATCTCCATTGAATGATGGTAAATGGGTAGGTGGTGCAAGAAGGTAAATTCTCCTGAGTGTGAGGATGAATAATATCCGAAATTGAAAGCACGATCCTCAAAGTTGAGGGGCGTCCCCCACTTGCACTCAAAAGCACTGTATTCAAATAAGTATTGTCTTTGTCAATAAAGTTTGTTTCACAATTCAATTTATTTGTCCTATTCAATGATATTTATAATTGGACATTCACAATTCCTTCATTGTGATCCTTGATTTATTATGTTGTTTTTCTTTTTCATATTTGTATGTACAATAGTCCAATGCATTTCCGGCAATAGTCCTTCTTCGGGGGCATATTCGCTGTTAGAATAGAGAAAACGTCAGGTCAGCAAAACAATATGATAGCTTTCAATGTCATGTGTGAAGATAGAGATGTGGTTTACAAGTCTTTTATGCCCAGTGATCAGTACCATAACAACGTGTGTTAATGATATGCTAATAAGCTCATAATGAGATTGTCATAAAAACAAAAAATAGCGTTGATTTCTTGTGAAGGCATGCTTAATAGTCAAAGTCAATAACCAATCACAAAATCCATTTAGAAGAATGTTACAATGAACCCATGTTTTAGAACAAATGGCGCGTTGGTGTTGTAGGAAGATAGACACCGATACCCTCAGTGTAGCATGGAACATGCCAGAAATGTGTGCTGTTTATAGCTACAGTGTGACCCCAGGTTTGACAGTGTGTTATCCGAACAATCACATAAATAATATTGTAAACACTTGATCCATGTGAATACTTTGTAGGACTCACTCTTCTGACTCATGCGCTTTATCTTACTGGTGCAGCAAATCACACTCACATTCACTGAGTTAAATTTTTCGTGACACCGTCAGTATTATTTTGGGCGATACTATTTGTCTTTTTCACACCGGCAGTAAGACACATCCTTTGAATTTTAATTTTAGCACTGGCCCTTAAGGCATATCATTTGTCACTTTTTTATTATCTAGGTTCGCACCTTGGGTACAATGTTTTTTAAGTTGATTCGCCAATGTACAGGGCATAAACTACTAAATCTTCTATGTCTATTGTAGTCCAATGTAGTTACGTTTCTCCATGTTAGACAACCGTCAGTGCCCGTGTCTGACCTCGGGTAGCCAAGGAATTAACATATCATTGATAATCATATTGATGATAATTTTACATTTTGAATTTTTAAAGAAATAATTTTTCATCTTTCCCCTTAGTTGTTATAACCCGCAATAGTAAATCTTTCATGTCTATGACTCGTTTGGCAAAGAACTGAGTCCATTGGCTTACGGATAGCGTTGGGCCATTAAACTTCTAACCCCCAAACTAGGTTACACTCATTGAACGGACCACGCGAATGCTTACATCTGCCCGCATGCCGGTAAGAAATCTCGTGTTAGATCTAGCCATCTAACACTTTACATGTCACAGTGATTTGCACCGTTCACTTAGGTTAACTTTATGTTTTTTTAAAGCAGTGAACTGTACGAAGCCAAACTGTTATCGTCCGCGAAGTGAAACCGGGTAAGAATACATTCCCCTTAGCTTTCATTCTTCAGTATCAGGTCATTTCTCGAGCACATTTTCTTCTTACAATTATTTTCTTTGTTGTATAGCCATTCACGTTTTATCGTACGGAAACTTTATTCCATACTCGTGCCGACTCATGTAAGCATCTTTTGAACTTATTTCTGCGATTGTTCGCATAACACACTGTCAAACCTGGGGTCACACTTTAGTTATAAACAGCATGCATTTCTGGCATGTTCCATGCTACACTGGTGTCTATGTTCCAACAACACCAATGCGCCATTTTTTCTGAAACACAGGTTCATTGTAACATTCTACTAAATGGATTTCGTGATCGGTTATTGACTTTGACTATTAAGCATGCCTTCATAAGAAATCAACGCTATCTTTTGTTTTTATGACAATCACATTATTATGGTACTGATCACCGGGCACACAAGACTTGTAAACCACATCGCTATGTTGAGACATTACATTGAAAGCTATCATATTGTTATGCTGACCTGACGTTTTCTCTATTCTAACAGCGAATATGCCCCTGAAGAAGGGCTATTGCCCGAAATGCATTGGGCTGTTGTACATACAAATATGAAAAAGAAAAACAACATAAGAAATCAATGATCACAATGAAGGAATTGTGAATGTTCAATAATAAATATCATTGAATAGGACAAATAAATTGAATTGTGAAACAAACTTTATTGACAAAGACAATACTTATTTGAATACAGTGCTTTTAAGTGCAAGTTGGGGACGCCCCTCAATGCTTCACAATGCTTTTTTCCTGCTCGCGATCGCTGTTTACATGCTCGGGGGGAAATATCTCGCGAACATGCATTTTGAGAACGCGAATAAGCAAAAAATTCTGCAAAACCGCGGAACACAGAATTTTGGGCAATTCAGCGTTCTCTGCGAACTGCGAAATTACTAACCCTGGGCGTAGTTTGCGAAGTAGCACTACGCGAAGCTACGCAAAGTGCACTTCGCACTACGCGAGCTACGCGTAGCACTTCGCGAACTGCGTAGTACCCTGTTCGCACTGTGCAAGATGTCGTTTTCAATGATTGCACAGTGCGGACAAGCAACCGGCACTGTGCAATCATTGAAAACGGCATCTTGCAAAGTGCGAGCTGTAGTTTTCTGCCACTCGAGTAGATTTTTACTCGAGCGGCAGCTTTCTCAACGCGGACTGGTAGTTTCTCATCGCTTGCGGTCGCGAGCATACGCGACCACTCGCAATGAGAAACCTGACCTCCTCGCCTTGAGAATCTCGCGGGAGGTTTATTTTCCACGCTCGCGATCGCCAACTTGATGTTGCTGATTGCGAACGAGGAAAAAGTCTTGCCGGGATGTCATTTTGCTTGCTCGCGGTCGCCATCTTGACATTGAGGACCACGAGCAAGCAAAAAATGACCGCTCCACTACGCAACACTAAGCTACGCGTGTTCGCACTGTGCTACGTGCAATTCGCGTAGTGCAAAGTAGCGCAAACTTCGCAAACTACGCGAGCGTAGCGTAGTGCTTTGCCCAGGCTTAGAAATTACCCAAATTCCGTGAGTGGAACAGAATTTACCGCCCAGGCCTACCATTTACCATCATTCAACGGATATTATAAATACGAGTGCGATTGCCCATCTATACAATATTACTTAATGTGATCTGCCGGCCTCTTTTGATCCAGTGGAACTGACGTATCTCCTCTGCCATGTGGCACAAACTCAAGCAGCACCGACACATTGCTGCTGCATTTATTGGACCTGCATCGCATTGCCGCCCATCGAACTACCACTGCGTGACACATCCTCGGCGCAGGCCCGCGCATCCCTCATCAATTGCAGCCTCAACGACTCTGGACTCCACTTTGCAGCCATGCAGCTCCTCGGAACTAATGCATCACCTCAACTACCTGACTTCCCATCGCAAGTCCTTATTGACGGGATCCTCAGTGACACATGACCTGGCACTGCAGCCTCACTGCTTCTCAGAACTGATGCATTGTTTTGGCTGCATGACGCATATTTTAATTGGGTCCTTGCAATGCTCAGCAAACCCGGATTTAAGGCACTTTGTTCAGCGGGCCTTACTGGTTTTGTGTAGCAGGTCCACAGTTCATCGCGGTTGGCTTGAACATGAGAGTTTGTTCTGGTCGGGCACGACTAAATACTCACAGTTAACGCTTCATTGTTTTTGGCGCTATTTTAACTAAAACCTTTACAATTACATATCTCTGGCTCTACTGACTGGATTTTTGTAGTTTTTGTCTTGTTGTATTTATCAAAGAAGTATCTATTCTTCTAGCTTGTTGTGGGACCCTCTTTGTGTTTTTACTTTATTACTGTTTGAATTGTTGCACAAATCCTTCACACATTGGCTTTATGTTCAGCCTGACTGCACTGTGCTCAGCTACCAGAGAGTTTAGCTCAGGTTGATTTAGGGTTGGCTTGTGCCTTGCCCTGACAGGGACTGTGGTTGCTGGTTGATCAGGGCTCATACCAGAGTCAACCAACAACTCAATTCCATACACTGTGGAAGTCTCAGAAGAAGGACATCTGTGCTGCTGCAAGAAAGACTGCCACTCTGCGGCCCTGCTGTGCTGTTCTGTCCTCATGCTTCCCTCCTGCCTGAGTGAAGGACTGGACTTGCATCTTGAACACAGGATCACCAAAGTGACTCCAAGGGCATGTTGCCTGGCCTGCTGATTAGAAGTTTCAGGGACATGACAGGCTTCCTCCATCTTCGACCCAGCACCTGGACTTGCCTGCTGTGAGACAAGTGGTCCTACCCCAGTCCTGGACCCTTGGAAGTGGACCTGAAGGTGCTCTACCAGCCCCAACTGTGGTCCCAGCTGTGTATACACATTGGAGCCTCGGTGCGATGCATCATCGAACAGTAAATCTGCATCAAAGCTGCTGCACAACACATTGCCTCACCAAACTCTGTATCGGGACTGCTGTGTGGTTTGTCTCTGGCACAGAACTTCATATTGCTGCCTGTAGCCTTCCAGCATCTACAACTGTGTGACACATCCTCGATGCAGGCCTTCACATCGTAAGTCCCTTGCTAATGGCATCCTTGCTGATGATGTAGAAGTCCACATCGCAAACAGCGCAAATTATTTGCAACTATCTCAATACAGGGCTTTGCATGCCAAGCCCCTCCTCAAATGAATCTTCTAAAATTAGGCAGAACCATACATCACAGCTTCCCAGCTCTTAGGAATTGCTGTTGCATGATACAGCCTCGATGTGGGACTCCGTATTGCTCTGCAATGAGCACAAAAGGTGCTCTTGCTCATCAAGCCTAATTGAGTGCCTGTAGCTGGCCCATGTTCCATCGCAGTCATCCTGAACTTGTGACTTTGTCCCCAGATATCCACATCTGTCTGGTGCTATTATCACTTAAATCTTTCAAATTACATATTTCAGGCTCTACTGATTGTCTAAAATCATTTTATAAATTGTACTCCATTTTTCTAAATTGGTGTGGGATCTTATTGTATTGCGATCCACTTTATTACTGTTTGAAGTACCGCATAAATACTTTGCTTACTGCCTCTAAGTTAAGCCTGACTGCTTTTGTGTCAAGCTACCCTAGGGTTAAGCATAGGTTAATTTGGGGTTTCTTGTGACTTCTTCCTGGCAAGGATTGTGGTTGCTGCTTGAGTAGGGTTTCACCTCCCTCAACCAGTCACCTAATTTCTTAGAGCGATCCATTATAACTTCATTAACCAAATAGCTCCTTTAAATAGGTCTTATTGTTTACCTCTCCCGATGGGGAAATAGTCATGGGGGAGACTTCAACATGGTAATGGACGCCCAACTGGATAGATCTGCCCCCAGGACAGGTCAGGATGAGGGACTCATGAAGGGTACCCGGCAGTGGTTGGGCGAGGCAGGCTTCACAGATATCTGGAGACACATGCACCCCAGGGCAATAGATTTTACCTTCTTCTCTGCATCACATCAGACATCTACATGCATAGATTATTTTCTCACTACATCCCGGATCACTCAGGGCACTTTATCAGTGAAATTAGGACTGCCTCGCTTTTGGATCATTCTCCTTTAATGCTGCGATTAAACTGTGGGGGACAGCTACTTCCCTCCCTTCTCTAGCAACTTAACACTAAACGTTTCATTTGTAACAAGGTAAGAGTGGATACACAAACTGTACTGCGCTCCTTTCTAGAAATTAACGATCTACCCGAGATGCCCATACATATCCTTTGGGAAACACTGAAGGCGGTATTGCAAGGGCATTTTCTAGGTACAACGGCAGGTTTCAATAGAGAGAGTAGGGAGAAAAGAGAAAGCCTGGAAGCGCACATTAAGGATATGAAGACAGTGCATGTCAAGTCAGGATCAGTGGCAACCCGTCACCAGCTGAATGCGACAAGGAAACAGCTGCAGGAACAAGATATGGGACAGGCTGAGTATGCCCTACTCAAAATACGTCAGACATATTATGCAGGGGGGAACAAGGTGGGGCGCATGCTAGCCCACCGCCTTCGAGCGCAGGCATCAAAGCAGATACGATCTACAGACAGCTCTCTTTGTTCCTCGGACGTAGTGGTGGCTAATGCCTTCCGAGATTTTTATTAGTCACTTTATCAGGCCGAGCAGCTCTGTGATGTAGACATTGAGGAATACCTGGCCTCTGTATTTCCACCGATGGTGAACGAGTCCACATTTGAGGCGCTGGAGAAGGACATAAGCTCACAGGAGGTCCTCCTAGTCATTCAGAAACTAAAACCCAACGAGGCCCCTTGCCCGGACGGGTATGGGGCAGAGTTCTATAAAAGCTTTGGGGTACAGATAGCTCCCATTTTGGCATGGGTGTACAAATCACTGAGGGAGGGGGAGCCACTGCCGGAGTCGAATCTCCAATCCACCATTATAGTGATCCTGAAAGCAGGAAAAGACCTCAGGGACTGCGCTTCTTACCACCCAATCTCCCTAGTGAACGTTGTTGCAAACATCTTTACCAGCATCCTGGCGCATAGGATGGCCCCCTATGTGCAGGGATTGGTGGATTCTGACCAGGCTGGCTTTGTCCAGGAAAGAGTCTGTAGCGACAACACCAAAAGATTGTGCCATCTACTGGACAAGATCCTACGTACGCAGGCTCCAGCCCTAGTGTTGTCCAAAGATGCTGAGAAAGCTTTCAATCGCATGCACTGGCCTTACCTACACCAATTGTTGGAGAGATTCTGATTCAGGCACAGGCTCCGGGGCTGGATCCTCTCCTGCTGCTCTGCCCCCCAGGCGACTATCCAAGTCAATGGGGTCAAATCGTCTGCTTTCCCCATCGGGAGAGGGACTAGACAGGGCTGCCCTCTGTCGCCACTGCTTTTTGCGCTCTACTTAGAGCCATTCGCTGTGAGAATACGGCTGAACCACCTCATCTCTAGGGTTGGTATGAGAGGCAGGTAGCATAAGATAACTTTATATGCTGATGATGTGCTTCTCACACTCAGGGACCTCGATATCTCCCTAGGGGCGGTTTCCGTAGAGATGAATGAGTTCCTAGCGGTCTCCGACTTTAAGATCAACCCTCAGGAGGCCCTGCTCCTAGGCCTAGCCATCCCAGACACAGAGCTCTTTCGGCTTCAGGACAAATACTCTAATCACTGGGCGGAAGACGGCCTACAGTACCTCGGTTTAAATGTACAACCCGCTACTGCAGCCACTGCTGCTTATAACTATGGGGCCCTCCTAGCAACTGCGAGGCAAGAGCTCACCAAATGTAAGACTCACAATCTTTCATGGCTTGGCCGCCTTGCAGCAATCAAGATGACATTCCTGCCTCAGCTCCTCTACACCATGCAGACACTGCCTCTACAGCCCCCTCCTCGGGTCTTGGATTGGACACAATCCCTCCTGTGGGACTTCATTTGGGAAGGCAAGCGAGCACGTATATCCAAAGCTCGGGCCTATCTGTCCCTGGTAGATGGTGGACTGGGAGTTCGGTACCTGCGGTGTTATTATCAGGCGGCGCAACTCCACTATATCTTGGAATGTTCCCGCCAGCTCACTGAAAAGCACTGGAGCTTCATCGAGCAGGCCATTGAAGCCACGCACATCTGGAAGATACTCTGGTTGCCGAAAGCACACAGACCCATGGGCGTGTATTTCTCCCCAGTCACATGGGCCACAGTGGTGGTGTGGGATGAGGTACAGCTACACGGGCACTCCCCTCCAATATCGCCCTTTGATTGGTAACCCAGACTTCCCACTGGCACTCACTGGGGCAGCGTTAAAGACGTGGCAGGAAGCCAACTGTAAGCGTTTAGGCGACATGTTCGATGCCAATGGGCTTATGGATTTCCACAATTTGCAATCCCACTACAACCTACCGCGCTCGACACAGTGACAATATCTCATGGTGACGCATTGGGTTTCTCAGCCTTGAGTCCACCCACATGCCAGCAGGCCTCTGACGGCCTTCGAGAAGTGGATCCTAACTAGAACCTCAGATGCCAAGTTACTCTCAGACATGTACGCCTTCTTAGTAAAATCGACCCGCCCCTTAGCCTCCCCGGCCCACGCCCTCTGGGAGAGAGAATGCGATTGTGCCTTTACTGATAAGGATTGGAAAGACATACTCTAGAGAGCGCGCTTCTCAGCACTGAACATCACCAGCAAAGATATTGTCCTCAAGATCGCCCACTACTGATACCACACGCCGGACAGAGTGGTGGCGTGGAACAGGTCAAGTGATGGGAGATGCTGGCGCCAATGTGATCACCAGGGCACACTCACACATATACTCTGGCATTGTCCTAAGTTGGAACCCTTCTAGCCCAAGTACTGGAATCCATCATCACTAGATTCCAGACTGACATACCCAAATTCACAAGCTATACACTCTTGGGCATTCCCACTCCCCTTACCTTCCCGCTTCGTTCATATAGAGGTACAGCGATCACCTCACTGCTGGGTGCAGCGAAACAACTCTTGCATCCGAGGTGGGGAACGGACACGGTGCTGACACATCTAGATTGGTTACACAAGGTCTGGGACACACTGGGCATGGAAAAGCTGACGGCTATAGCCACGCAGCAACTGCCTCACTTCGATAAATTGTGGCACCCCTCCATACAATAATTCCTGCCTATTAATGTCCTGCCTAATTATACTTCAAAATTCTACTCTTAACGGAGCAGAAACCAGAGGTAGACACACGAGGCACCAGAGGCAATGGGAAGCCGTAAAGTAGACTATACTCCTGTGACTGCCCCCTCCCACCCCTCACCTCTTCTTCACCTTTTCTATCCTGTCTTGGGTCTAACCTTTCAATTCTTTAGTTCCTTTCATTGTTCTTAAAAGACACCTACTGTAAGCTGAAAGATCCTGCGCCGCTGGGCTATGGATGTAGGAGGTTCCTGATGTATGTAACATGTCAAATAATAATAATGAAGAGATATTAATCTAAACATACATATGTTTTCGTTTATATCTTTGGTAAATTAGTCCGCATGATGCTTTGATGATGTTAGACGTTCTTTAGGCGTTTGCAATCACTGAGGCCCGGATTTATCAAACTGTCCTGCAAAGCAGTGCTGAAACCGAACAGCTTCAGAGGTAGAGCATACCAGGACCATATCTAGTAAGATGTGGTGCTGTCCTTTGCACACAATCAAGCTGCGTAGTGCCACACACATACATTTGCGTCATAGTGCAAAGGTGTCTACATCATATCTAGCATAGTTTTTGAAGTGGTAAATTACTCTTTCAGTACAAAATCATATACCTAGACAAACTTGAAACCTTTTTCGACTTTGGATGTGTGCTATACACTGCATCACACAGGCAGAGTCAGAAAAAGTTAGCAGAAAAATAAACATTTCTCTTTTTTATACCCTGCTTCAAAGCCCCAGATTTTCTAACTCTTTGCATCTGACTCGTACCATCCCAGTGCAGTGTTTGGGGTGGAATTTACTACGTAACACTAGCCAGGATTTGTGTTGGAAAGCTTCCCTGAGTAACACAAAGTCGCACAATATGTCAATGGGGCATTCCATGGGTGGTACAGGGAATTTCCATGCAACCACCCTTGGGTTTTGCTGCAAATCCCCATCTACAAACATTTCTAGACAGGGATACTTGGCAAAACTTTACACTTCCTCAAAGCAGGCTTAACAGGGAAAAAAGCTTAATTTCTCCTTATTTTCCAACTTTAGTATGTGTTTTCCGCTGGAAAGAAAATTACATATAGAATATTTTTGCCAGTTTGTGTCACTTTGGTAATGCACACCCAGCACAAAATGTTTGTAAATCAGTCCCTGGGATTTGTTTCTCCTCTTTCGTTTTAGACCAATTCTAAAGAGTATAGCTTGCTTTTTTGCGCACTATCTGTAGAGTACTGCACTGACCTTGTGCCCTTAGTTAACACAGACACTGTGTGGCATTTCACTCTTTCTTCCTCCTACTGATTTTGATTTTCCAGCGCTTTCTTTTTCTTCCTTCTTGAAATGCAATCTTTAACAAAATATAAATTGAAAGTGTGCCTTGTACTCTTAAAGACTTACATTTCCGAATAGACTAACAGGCGAAGTGTTCAAGATGCAGGGGTTGTGTATGTGGTACCGAGAAGCCCAGAGTGTGGTGTTTCCAGCTCCCAGGCAGTATAATGAACCGACCCGAGAGCTCTCAGCAGATCCCCTGGCAGGCACACTGTCACCGCCTCAGCTCCGCTGGGAGCGCTAATTGCGCCCCTTGCAGGACTTCCCTTCAATTTACTGACAGAATGCCAATTTCCAACAAGAACTAATTTATCAATGGCTAAAGTTGCTAAATAGAATATATTTGCTGTCATGTTTCAGACTGCAACTGTGGTGTTTCTAAAGCAGCTCTGCTTGTTCCCACAAAGAATGCCTGTGAGAGGGGTGGCTTTGTAATAAGGCTGAAGGTCCTTGAGGTTTCCAGTCTTATTAGATAATAGTTGTTCTACATTAATCTGTTTTAATGAAGTGCCTGACCTTCTTCCTCCATAGGCCGATGAATAATTTGGCAAATAAATCTTCTGTGCTGCCTTAATGCTGTAGTAGAAATAATACCAATAATTCAGGCACATACAGTATGAATACATATACCCTTAGTACAGAGGGAGCGGGGCTGTGCCCACCGCAGTGATCTTAGGCGATAAAGCTCATTTATCAAGCTATAAGAGTCATGAACACGAAGGAGATATAAAAATGTGCATCTGCAGGAGATTTTCTACCGCAGACATGTTTTATCATACTGTACAAGGAAACGTTTAGCTGCCATTGTAGAAATGTCCGACTCCTCTGTAGTTCATAAAATGTGAATACATGCAGAAGAGGCAGCTGGTACCAAAGCAACCCTGGCAGAAGACGTGCGCATGGGCAAATAATGCCAGATTTGGATACCTCTGCAAATGGTGTCAAATTTTCAGTCTGGTTGTGGTTGTATGACGTTATATGGCATTCCATTGTAATGCATGCCTTTACCACACATATATTTTCCAATGACTATGCCTTTACCATGCATGCCTTTACAACAAAATTCATTGTAAAAGGATGTATGATAAAAGCCTATTCGTGGTAAAGGTTTCCCTGACCCCTACCTTAAACCCTAATTCCGGTCAATGGCACACCCCACCCCAGCCCCCAACCCTTGAAAAAAAAAGGTCCTACCCCTTCCATAAACCCTAAAAACCCTACCCCAAGGTGACGATCCCTGGCCCCCAGCCCTTCCCCTGCCCTAAACCCTAAAACCCTACCCCTTCACCACACCCCCTTGCCCTTTCCCTACCCTAAACCCTAAAACACTACCCCTGCTTGACCCAACTGGGCACTTAGGTCTTTCCCTGCCCTAAACCCTAAAACACTATCCATGCATGACCCCCTCTTGCCCCCAGCACTTTCCCGGCGGTGGCGATCCTCGCACCATCAGAATGAGATTTACCCACCGCCAAATTAGGATGTCAGTGGGAATCACAATGGTTCTGTGGCAGACGGAAAGTCCGCCCGCCATGGTTCCGCAAGGCAGTCCTTTTCCGCCCGCCTTGCAGAACCCGGAACCACGGCAACACTGCGGCAGTGCCGTGCAGGCACCGCCGTAGCAATTATGATATGCCCTTCCGCCTGTCTTTTTGCGGCGGATATCCTGCCGCAAAAAGACAGGCAGAGACTCGCTTTGGGGCCCCCTCTGTGGTGGGGGGTGTGTACACTGGGGGGGGTTACCATGCACCAAGTGGCAGGCACCACGTGGTGTCTGCCACGTGGTGCAGGGAAATGCTGTGCATGCACTTTTGACATTGCGGATGGTGCTGCAGCCAGCAGCACCGTCCGCAATATTAAAAGGCCAGGGTGCACCTGCCAGTATGGCGGGTGCATTCTAATTGCACTGGTGGGACTGCCGCACATCTGGCGGGCGGTCCCATCACCGTTACGATGGCGGGCGGTCCACCCGCCAACATAATGAGCCCCTTAGTTGGCCGACAAGACCGCCAAAACAATTTGTCATGGCGGTAAATGCAGGGAAGTCACTTGGGTAATGGATAACACCGTCAAACATTTACCATTACCATCAATGGGGAAAAAAGCACATACGACGTTAAATCACTTGCAGGGTGAGTTCTGAAGGACCCTCTTGTGGTTAAGTTCCTAGGGGTCCCTGGACCAAGTTCCTATAGACAGTACCTTGTTACCTTGCCCAGTGAGTCTGGGTGCAGAGGTAGTCTTGCTATCCTTAAAAATGACCGGGAACCACAAGTGCTGTCAATCAAAGATCTGGCACTCTGCAAAACCACACTTAGCAATAGAGCAACCTCTACCCTCGGGGAGTAGATGACTTTGGGGTCGCAGGACCCAGATTCCACTACTGGAACAGCTCTGGGTGCAGAGGTAGCCTTGCAGCTGTCAATCACAGGACGATTGTGCCAAAGATGCTTTGCCATACACTCAACATTTTCACCTTGAGGATGTAGTATCACAGCAGTGGGGTTGTTGCAGACATCAGTCGCTGTTGCAGGGAAGATCCCTCAAAGTGTAGATGTCCTTGCATGGGCTGGTCACCAGGCTGGCAATCAACAAGCCTTGCCTGCAGCAAAAGTAGTCCACAGCTACTTCGAGAGCTGGAGGTCAGGAGGTACAGTAGCAGCTCCAAACTTGGTGTGAGCCTGACTACAACTCCCAGCAAGCACTTCACCATCTCTCTGTGGGCTCACTCTTGACAGACCCAACTGGTTGCACTTCTTGTGATGCAGCACAATGATTTTCCTGCAATTTGCAGGGGAATGGAACCACCAGTGCAGGGGAGCCTGCCTTGATTTCTGGCATTCACAGGAGTCCCTCTTGCACGGAGCAATGAGTTTGTGTCACAAACACAACTTGATCATGCAGTTCCAGTATATGGTCTCCTTAGGACACTTAATTGTCCTCTCTTTGCTCGGCAGCAGAGTCCAAATCCTGTTGTCGGTTATTCCTTCATCTTGATGCCTCTTCTTGGTTAAATAAAAGAGAACTAACTTTTTGGTGCCAGTGTAGCCCCTTAAATGCTAGATTTAGTGTTATTGAGGGAGTGAGAGACAGTCGCCAATGTGCTACTGGTCCCTGCGGCTGTTCCGCCACTGGGGTGACAACATCCTGTTGGTGCATGTCACCTCGCAACCAAGAACCCAATATTTTAGGGTCTGCCAAAATGGCAAAACCCTTCCTTGGCAGTTCAGACCTCTTAGCCTACCCTAAAGGTGTGGTTAGCCTTTTGGAGGTCTGTGCTTCCTGACTACCTAATTTTCCTACCTACCTGCATTGACAGGGCAGGAAGGGCTTTGTCCTCAATTGGGGGACAAGTAAATTGCATATTATGAGCGGTGAAGCATTTGAGGCTCATGACTTTGATTATCCTTTCACTAGCCATCCTGGGAGGGCGGAGGAATGATGATGATAGTGTTGTTGTGAAAAAGCATGGTGTGGATCACAATTCAGTGGTACCATAATGGATCTGGCAATCTCGAGTTTTCTAGGTAGCCAGCCCATGTTACCCTATGGACTGCTGATCACTTACAGTAAAATCTTGCTTTACAGGGTTTTATATATATATATATATATCCAAACCTTTATTATAATGCACTCTACCTCCTGGATTTAGGAGGGCATCCTTAAGAGTGACTTACCTATATTAAGACAGTGGTATGGCTCTGCAGCACATGATGGAGTCATTCTCAAGCACACAGTCTGCTTGAATAGGGCTGCAATGGCAGTCCTGCAGTTACACATTTACTTGGGTCACTCACGGCAGCCCAATACAGTGCTGCAGCCATGGTGACTCCTTTATCACCCTAGCCCTGGGTACCACTGGTACCATATGCTAGGTACTTATAGGGGTGATAAAGTACCTTGCCAATTGATGGTGCCAAATAACATTACTTGAGGGGAAAGAGCACTGGCACAGGTGCCAGGTTAGCAGGTCTCATTGCATTGTCAGAGTCGAAACCCAGCATCTAGAAGTCTAAATGGGGGCACAAAGTGGGGAAGCGGCATCTGCAAAGAGGCCCAGTTTGCTACACAACCCCTTGCCAGCCAGAATGCCTAGAAAACTCATTCCACCTCTGGGAGATTCCTGACTTGTTAGGTGAGGAAGAACTAAGAAGCAAACTGGCTATTTTACTGCAGGGCTTACTCGTGCCTCACATCCTTCCTGTAAGATTAGTCCCCCTGGCAAGTTAACCCATTTCCATAGTGATAGGACCGATTTTAAACCTACATTTTGTATTATCTGTCTTTTTTTCTTTCTCCCTTTTTACATTGGATAGTGAGGTGCCCACCTCCTTTAGGCCTAACTTCACTAAGTCAACACCTAGCTTACTCACAGCGGTTACCCAACTCTTGAATAACCCCACTATGACCAGCAGGGTCAGTGGGCCTAACTTGCTTTTGGATATTGGGTCTGCGTTCCAAGCCAAGAACAGTGCTGCCATGAAGGCCAACACCCAGCAGAGGCTACTCACAGCTATCGGTATCCAAAACCACACCGAAGCTCTCCACTGCCAGGTGGCTGAGCTGCATTAGGAGCAACTGTGGATTCTTGGATTGTCTCTTGCTGTCTAGAGTGGGGAGCTACCACATCCTGTGGCAGACACCCTCCCTCTACTCTCCCTTCTGTCAGAGCAAGGACAACACCCTTTTCTATACAGCTGCCTGACTGTTCAAGGCTTCTTTAGGAACAGGCATAGCCTCACCAGTGCCAACTTGGGTTCTATGCCTACTGCATGAGAAGGCCCATTACTTACTGGAACCCTGTTTAGAGTGCCTTCCCCTTTCCTTTTGTCTTCTCTTTCTTTTGGGACTACTGTCTTCTAACTGTAGGGACAGGATTCTCAGTGACTTGGGCCTGGGGGGGATGTACGAAGCAACCATCCCACTTATGGTGTGACCAACCTCTGGGGGGTCATCACCTAGGATGCAACTTAAGGAGAGGTCAGAACTGACCACCACCTTATGCCAGCTAAGGTTTCCCTCCCTCTCTAGGGACACTATGGCTGCAGGCCTAACAGAGACCTCACTTGTGGATAACCTACTCTCCTTGTCTCTCCTGTAACATACAGGTCTAAGGGCACCAACCTGTCACTCACTATTGTCACAGGTGTCTCTCAGGCCAATGGCAGGGATCCCATTCACCTGAATTGAGTGGAAGTGTCCACTCCCACCCTCAGTGATCACCAGTTTACCATCTGGTTCTTTTACTCTGCAGAAGGCTATGAGGATCCCCTCATCTGAGAAGTCCTCCCCATGGCTACAATAGACAGTCCAGTGCTTACCACCTTCTTCTTGGAACAGGCTGTTCACCTCTGTAGTGACCTGACTGCGGGCAGTCAAAACACTGCCTGTGTTGGTCTGTGAATGGGTATGTCAATGCCTGCATGGGTCTGTGAGTGGGTGTGTGAGTGGCTGTTTGGGTCTGTGAGTGGGTGTGAGACTGCCTGTGTGTGTCTGTGAGTGGGGGTGTGAGGAGGATGGGGGTACCACTAACATACATTTCTAGTACTGTGGGGCTGCGGAATGTACAATAGAGCCCCTTAACTAACTTTTTACATTTAACCGTATGTCTCACAGATTTTGGAAAG
The DNA here is from genome assembly GCF_964204655.1 of Triturus cristatus. Lineage (NCBI taxonomy): Eukaryota > Metazoa > Chordata > Amphibia > Caudata > Salamandridae > Triturus > Triturus cristatus. Next base: position 1,116,133,459 of record NC_140592.1, on the reverse strand, counting down.
CTGGGAAGAATTTTTCATGATATTTAAAGCATTCCTAATCGTGAAACCTTTGTTCAACAGGCCGAAAGTGCAGTGTCCTCTAGTGGTTGGTTCTAATTCTGCATTCTGTGTAGCCTAAAACAGTACAGAAAGACTAAGACACATGTAATGTTGATTTCAAATGTTTTATTCATAGTATATTGCTGATAGTGATTTGGCTTAACATTGCAATGCTTTTTTGATAATAATGGTTGCATTTGGACATCATTAGGGATCAATTATGTGTTGGTGATTTTTTTAGCATGTGGTGGCTGGTCTTTTAAAGTGGTGACACTTTGACAAAGCCAAACAGATTGCCTAATATATCGATGTAGTGGCCCTTAGCAAAAGCTAACAAGCCCGCTTTCTTTAAAGTGATACCCCACATATATTGTGTTGCTCTATCTGGTATGGGAGGAGGTTCTGCGATTTTGGGGGTCATGATCTATCGGGGGTCAAATGGGAATTTAGAATGTCATCAAAGGCATTTCAATCTGCCTGATGTATATATTTGTAAATAATATGTACTATTTAGTACTTTGACTCACTCTTGTAATACCTTTAAATTCCAGGAGCAAGCCAGGATTACTCCTGGAAACACTCCTGAAAGTCATGAGTAAGTCAGGAGCATTACAAGAGTAAGTCACAGCTATTCATACACCAATCTTTTTAAATTAGGGCATGTTTCTCACCAAATGAGACTCTATCTATCAATACTTTCCACTGTGAATAATTTGCCTTTGCCGATAGGAAAATCATTTTTGTAACTAAGCTGGCAATCTAGTCAAGCAGTACCTCAAATTAAAATCACTTTCACCAAGATAAAGCTATGGTATCCAAAGCCCAGCTGTTATGCTGTAGCAATTTTCAGAGTGGGAATGCTGCCATCAGTGTTATATCACTGAAGTACTATGGATTGTTAAAAACACAAAGCACCACACAAAAAACAAGTGTAGCAAATGTATTCAGCAAGAGAGTGGTAAGTTTGTGGTATACCGCTAGTGGTACGTTTGGAGAACAATGTCACAAATATATTATTAAAACATCGTGGGATTGCATATTGTCATTGACATACAGCACTTCTTCCATCAACATGGTCACTACATTTGCACAGACGTACAGTTTTACTGGTGAAACTATATAGCACACACATATTAATGTGTGGAAATCGAATTTCAGAAAATAATTATCATCTGCACATCACCAAGTAAAATGTCCAGTTCATTTACAGGTATTTATTTTTTTGGATATGTTTTATTTCAAGCTCCCTCTTTCCCCACCGAGATTGTCATGTAGTTCACTGTACAAAATCGTCTCACCCTATAGTCAGAGAAAGAAAAGTAAAAAGTAATCTCTGTGTTCAAAGAATGAGCAACAATTTGTTAGAAGACATAACCTTACATTTGGTCATGTCTTTGAAGCACAACAAATGTGACAAGATTAACACACCACTCAAAGGCATCTTTATTTCTCATTCACTCTCTGAACTCAGCATGGTTATTTTGGGAATGCTGCAGCCCACTCCCGCACCTATGACTCACAGTGATTCCAATGTGCGTAGTTTCTTGAGAACAAATGTAAAAAAAAGATATACGGGTAGTGGAGAGTAACAATATTGAATAAAATACTTGAGCTGGTCGTAGGGAACCAGTCAATCACCTGACAGAGATGGACAGCAGCTGAAAATTGCTCAATGTCGAATATGATCACAGCTATCGGACAACGCTTTATAACTAAGAGCTGTGGTTGTCTGGAAAGAGAAGGGGGCTCGCTTTAAGCATTTGGCTGGTTTAAAATTAATTTATGGCATCAATTCTTTCCATGTGAATTCAAGATTGCAATTTTAGAAACCTTCTTCCACAACTGCATTATTTTGCCCATAATGAGCACTGGCATTGTATTGATATCACCAGCATTAAACACAAGAAAGTTAGTTGGAAGTGGGAATAGTTGACCAATTTCTTGTTTTAATGTGCCAAACAAACTCTTATGAATTTTGGCTTTAGTTGATCGATGTTCCAACAAAATATCTAGGGGCATATGTATAAGAACTTAACACTGCCGTAGCGTAAATATTTTGACATAACGGCGTTTTTTTATCGTCGTATTTACATGTTACCGCGAACTGCAGTTAGCAGCACTTTTCTGGCGTAGACGTGAATTTTTAAGATTGCCACTTCTGTTAGCAGGACTGAACGAAAATTAGATGTAAGGTGGACGTTCCCGTGCAAAAACCGCCACTAACCCCACTTTGCGATATTTACAATAAAATTCCCACACAGCGATAACCCACCAAAACTGCTGCTAAATTTAGTTAGCGACAGGTTTTTAAGAACAGAAAATAGCTGGTCCGAAAATTAGTGGAAACACTTGGGGCCTCATTTCATGGTTTTGGTGCTGGACAGCACTGCAAGGAATGTTGCTGTGGTGTCCTGCGACAAAACAATAGGGCAGGAATGCGCACTATCAATAAGATAGGGCCCATTCCTGAGTCTCATTCATGAAATGTGTTGCATCGCTGCGACAAAACAGCATTGCGACACTTTTCACTCTGCCCTCCTTGCAACACCATGGATGCGCCGTATTCAATGTACGGCGCTCCATATCGCAATCAATGACAGATACGTCTGAATCCTGACGTATTTGGCAGCGCTAAAGTCATGCATTGCTACAGTTGTATTGCAAGCATGATGCAACTCCAGCAATGCAAGGGGCCAGCATATCTCTATGGCACTGCGTCACCATATGCCTGCCATGAGGCAGGTATAAGGTTTTGACGCAGTGGTGTCCTAGAATTGTTGCAGTGAAATCTGAGAGACTTCACTGTGCCAATCCTACAAGGCTTTGTTGTGTGGGAACGCCCATACTGCATACATCATACCAGACGCAGGTGTAATATGGCACAGGGCTTCACAAGGTCACGCCTATGCCTATATGCATCACTTTGTAAATAAGGCACAACGTGGTGCAGGATTCACGATGCAAGTATGTCGAGAAAATGATGCACCGGCGGCGTTAAACTGCCGAACAGGCTCAGGATTACACACCCTATCTTTTTCCCTTACAATGGCACATAATGGCTGCCATGTGCCAACGCAGGCACCCTTGCGCCATAGTGCAAGGATGACTGTGTTGTGGAGTTGATTGATGTTGTTGCTCCAACTCTACTCGAAACGTCTTCAGGTGCGTCTGGACTAGTGGAGGGCAGGAGTGAAAAAGTTGGCTTCTTGGAGTATTGTTTGCCTGTTCTTTGCTTAAGGAGTGCCAAGGTGTCAGCGCAGTTGAAGATCCATCATTGGAGGTTGTGCGCTGCAGTATTGGCGTCTATAAGCATTGGCAGAATGGTGGTACTGAGGGAGTTGATGAGAAGTTCTTCGGTGGCCTTGATCCAGCTGTGACAGGGGTGATGATGGTAGTGGTGTACAGTGGGAGTGGTGAAGGCATGATGTATACAATGATGGTCGGTCCAGAAGAGTTCTGTGGTGTGGCTGCAGTTGAAGTTCCCACTGGCGGAGAAGATGGGCTCAAGCGTGTGTTCAGCTATGTGGGTTGGTGCGGTGGCTAGCTCCTTGAGTCTGATTTTTGCGAGGTTCCCCTGGATGGGAGTGGTGTTATGGTAACTGGGGTTGTCCAGGTGGAACTTAAGGTCTCCAAGTAGGAGGTAATCGGTGAATAGTAGAGCCTGGGGTTAGAGGAACTCTACAATGGCATCGGTGAATGGGGGTTCATAGCCCGGGGGCACTGTAGACAAGTGTGCCACAGAGGGTGGTGTTGGGGTTGGGCTGTGTCTGGAAGTGGAGATGTTCCATGGTCGCCATTGGGTCATTAGAGTGCGTGGTCAGTCGGAGTGTGCTTTTGTAGACGATGGTAATGCAGTTGGGATGGTCCTTGTGGGTGAAATCGTAGCCGTCAGGGATGGCAATGGCGATGTCTTGTCTGGAGCAGAGGTTGGTCCAGGATTACATGAAGAAGGTATGTCTGAAGAGGTGGCATCGAGGAGGTCCCAGATTTCTGTGGCGTATTTTTTTAGAGACTTCACGTTGAGGATGATGCAGTTGAGCAGGTTGGGTGTACTGTTGGTCGGCTGGGTAGCAAGAGGCGTTGGTGTACTGATGTGGCAGGAGGTGTGTTTGCAGTTTCGGCAGGTGCAGGGTGCAAGGGTATTCTTCTGTGAAGTTAGATGGCAGGTGGTGTCCATGGTTGAAGGCCAGGAGTGTGCTGGCATTGTAGTGGTGGAGTGTCCGAGAGGCAGAGTCCTTAGTGCTGAGCATGGTGCAGGGGAGGATGGATGCAGACGGGCTTGCCTTTGGCTTACTTTTGGTGCACCGGTGGCACGCATGCTGTGCATGACCGCACAGCATCTGCCCTTAGGTAGTGCTGCAGGGGGGCTGGAGAACTGGGATGCGGAAAATGCAGGAAAGGACACAGGAGGAGGCGGGGACGTGAGGGATCGCAGCGGCAACAAGGGAGAGGATAGGAAAAAGGAACTGCAAAAAAGCACAGCAAAAACAAAGCCAAACAAAGCAAAGATAAAAAAGGCAAAGGTAGAAAAGCAATGAAGAAGAGCAGAAAGATGAACAGGAACAGCAGAAAAGAAGGGCAGGAGGGCAGTCAAGCTGCAGAGCATTGCCGCTTTACCACTGGACCACCAGGTATAAGGCGCAGGCAGGAGCCTGCAGGTGGAGGAGGGACTTGAACACCTGACCTTCGGGTCAGAGGAGCCAGCAGCAGCAAATATGGACATCAGCAGCAGCAACCAGACAACACAGGGCTGTGGGAAGAGGAAGTGCACTAAGGTACACCCAAAAGCAAACTAACAGAGAGCAAGGAAAGGCAGCACCACCCGGTTGCCTCTTCCATTCTAACAGTGGTGACCAGATTCAGTGTTCCCCAGCGAGTAATTGGAGATCAAGCTACATTGCCATGGGCCTGGGCCAGAACCGGCCCCGTGCCTCTGGCACCCACTGCCACCAATGGCTGATCTCAGTGACTTGAGCCAGTTAGTGGAGTCCCCCGCCAGTCTTGTATGGTGCCCTCGGTGATGTAGGTCAGCTGCAGTGCAGGGATTGCTCACGGCATGGTGTGCATCACCCACAGGCACTAGGTCTGTGTTCGACTCGCCCCCGGGCCTCCTCCGCATCCCACCTTCTCCTCACCTGGGCATTGAGACCGTGGCTCAATTCGCTGTACTCTCTCCAAATCTGGAGGAGCCTCAGCCAGGTGGTATTTCACAAGTCTGGGTACAGCAGTCACCGCCACTGGGAACCTCCCGAAGCAGGTGATGCAACAGTGCCCCCTTAGCAGTGAAGTTGCAGCACTCCCGCAACACAAGTTTGGTGCAGCTCACGGGCCTCACCCTCCACAGAGTCCGGCCATCGCAACAACCTCCAGCCTGTGATGCAGAGAGGCGCACCCCACCATTGGTAATCTCCTCTGTGCACCTGGTGTAGTGGTGGCGCCTGGTACGGAATGCAGACCTCCCTATGTTGGTGCACAGGAGAGCCTCTACCGTTCACAGATCCAAGGTGCACCAGGCGGTCTTCTCACATAGATCAGCAACGTGTCTCCATGCAACCTGCCAGACTTCAACACCAGGCAAGGGCGATTGCCGATGCCTAACGCCACAGCCCAGCAACTCCACCGCACCTCTGCCTCCCACTCTGGTAAAAAGACGCAGGCAAAGCGAGGCCCCCAGGCCCCAGGACTGTCCTCACTTTCAAGGTCTTGGCTGCCATGATTTTTCAAGGAGGCAGCTATGAGAAGTGATGCATCACTGTTTTTTCCCAGCGATGCGCCTCGTTTCATAACTGTAGCCCTGAGTCTGCATTTCCTCTTTCCCTGGGACTCTGGCTGGTCATCTCAGGTGTTAGGGGTTTGGGGGGTTGTTGATCTGTGCTGCATTTGACCCTGGCTGCTCCATTCTGCATTCCATTGGTTTTATTTCCTATTTTTCATTGGAGGTAGACTTATAGACTATTTTTGCCTCTAGAGGCAAAAAAAGTCATGTTGGGCTGACTAACGTGAGTTTTTTTGCAACTAATGGGCCTTTTGTCATTTTCCGCTCTCTAACGTCAACATTTTTATAGCCTTCATGCTAGTGTTAGCGGCACTTTTCACCGCAGCTAGCTGTTACTATCACCATGTAGTGACGTATTGTAAATAGATCGATAACAGGTCGGTGCCAGGCCGTGCTAAGAAAACTGCTGCCAACTAACGCTAATGCTAGTTATCCGCAGTTCTTGTACATATACCCCCCAGTTTTTTATATTGATTGACTCGCACATCGAATTCACAATGTCAACTACCAACATATTGGCAAGTTAAGTTTAAGTGCATTTATTAACAGTAAATGTATACTTCCCTGTATATTCTCACTTTAACAATATGTTGGTGGTCAAAATTAAGAGTAGTTGTTATTACTGCCCCGATAATTGGCATGCAAACATTTGATCCTGTTTCAGGCCGGTCTTATTCTTGCTGATGAAGTATGCTATTTCCAGTTAACATTTCACAGATTTTTAATAAAAAATTGTAGCTGTGGCATTACCTAGAAAACTTCAATCAATACATAGCTGGAATGGAAATGAAGAGAAACCCTATACATTATAGAAATATTATATCGCTTGGATTGAATGACGATTGAAGGGTTTAGAGAGAGAAGTCCTCATGGTGGGCTACAAGGCAGAAGTGTCCAACCCCAAGGGTAGGGTGCTATGTTAAAATAACCTGGACATTACAAAGGATGTTTTATAAGCCCTGGTGAGGGAAAAACTGTTTACAGGAGAGAGCTAATATAATACTTCAAAGAATGAAAATGATAGTTGCAATAAACCCAGCAACTTGCCAAGGTTGGGTTTAGTATAACCATTACAGAAAAGATGTTATAGAGCTTGCTTTTTCTGATGTGTCTGAATTCAGCTCTGTAGCAGCTTCATCTGTTTGGCCAGCCTTTGACAGGCAGAGCCAAAAACTATTGATCAGGTGTGAAGTGGCCTGGGCTGAGACAAAGGAGACATTTGGTGGCAGGAGATTTGATGCTGCAGTGCAAAAGGCAGGAAGTGGGCAGGATAACCAAACTGGTCTTCAAAGGGACCCCCACCCTCTGCACTTCCAGCTAAATGGGAGCCCCTGTAATTGAATTAGTAGAGGGGCTTGAAGGGGACTGTTAGCAATAGGTAGAAAAGTGCCAGAAGGGCTACCTACAACATCAACAACGAGGACAACTCCAGCTGACAAGCTTCACCTGGATTTTTCTTGGACTGACCTGGTGCCTTTTGAGAGTTGCAGTGCCAGACCCCAAGAGGCGAACCAAAGCTTTTGAACCCTTGGCCATATTCCCGCATCGAAAAACACTTCTGGAAGTAACTGTAAAAGTGTTACATCATAGAGGGGCTGAACTCTGGAGTTTGTCCTAGTCCAGTGCAGTTAAACCTTATGAGCACTATGTGCATATAAGCACTAGTTTTACTTTTAATCTTTAAAAATTCATATGTTCGGTTTCTTACATTAGATTCTGGTGGTTTTGGTGTCATTTTATTCGCAAAATTAGTTCCTATTTGTACGAATTGTTGTTGGATTTTTATTGTTTGTTGTGTCTTACTTATTTACTGTTATTGGTAAGTTAGCCCTGACTGCTCATGAGCCAAGCGACCAAGGGTTGAGCAAGAATTAATTTATTGAGACATGAATGGACCTTATTTTTGATTGTGGGTTTTGTTACTAGCTGTAAGTACCTACCTGCACCTACTAATAAACCATCTTCCAACACTGAGTGAATGCGGTAGGGTGTGCAATGTAGGCACATGTGAGGCAGGCTATATTGGATTCTAGTGCTTTCGGACACTCCTCTCTCTGTCTTTTGGATAGGGCAGCATCTCTCATCAGCTGCCACTGATGGTCGCCTTCGCCGCCGCCCATAAGATCAGGGCAGAAGCAACCGAGCCATCATTGTGCTTCCAGTAGGTGTGCACATGGTTTATAACTTGGTTCTTGCTCACTGGGTGATTATAGCGGGACAGCTTGAGACCACAGGGCTTGTCAATTGGCCGTGACAGGCCCAGATCGGCCTACAGTGCAATAAGGGAGTGGTCAGAGAGTGCACCTTCTAGTATGGAAGTCTCACAGAGAAGGGGCTGTAAGGGATGAACCATAAGGAAAAACTCCAGCCGTGATTGTATACCATGTCCAGGGGCAACTATTTGTAATCCCAGTCTGTCAGATGTAAGATGTAAGAGACGCCATACATCACAAAGGCCATGATTGATTATAAGATCTCTTAGGAGGCCCCTATCCACACTGTTTGGTGAGTCAATAGGACCGGTGCAGTCTAAGACCACGATCCAGGCCAGATTCCAGTCCCCACCTATCTGGATGTTGGCTGTATCTATCTCCGGCAACACACGGGTGAGTTGTTGAAGGAAGCTGAGCTTCAAACCCTTGGGCACATAGACTAATTAATTTTCCGTCTGCATCATCCCTCAAAATCCCTCCTTACCCGGCCCCACCTCCCTAGCGCTGTTACCTGCACAGACCGCGGCTGCTGTTGACCTTTAGTTTGGTGAACGCTTAGTGACCCTCCACGTCAACCTGGGTTTTAAACACTACATGAGGTAATGATTTCTAAATTAAGATGGCCACGCCGCATTTTCAGGGCACCGGTAGGTCATCTGCCGCTTGCGGGGACAACAACTGTGGACCTCTTTGCCCACCCTGTCCCACCGGAGCTTCTCAGCTTCCACCTGGGCATGGTGCATCTCCTGGAGTAGAGCTATATCAGTGTGTTTAGAATTGAGATTGGAGAGCACTGTCTTGCACTTTATGTAATGTATAAGACTATTGACATTCCAGGGGAGAACTGTTAAGGGTGAGTGTGCAGACATGGAGAACGCAGGAAACAGTGGGGAGTCCAGAGTGCATGTACGATGGTGAATGAGCAGGTTAAGGCAGTCAGGTCCTGCTAGTGGTCCACAGAATGCTGGAAAGGCAGGCGGGAATAGGCAGGAGGCGGCTCCGTGCCACGGATTGGTCGGGGAAGTAATCACTAAATAAAACATGCAGAAAAGAGGAGGTGCCTGACCGAATTCGCATGTATGAAGGGAGAGAAAGGAGAATAACAGAATGTGTATATATTTCAAACCTACTGACCAAGAGGTGGGGAGGAAAAAACAAAGGAAGATCGCCCCTTTAAATCACTCTCAGCTCTTATTTTCTTTTGCAAAATGTCCAAGTTTAAAAGAAATTGGTACAAAGGATTTGAGACAGGTAGGATTTAGTAGTAACAACAAAGGTACTGAATACACAAAGGTCCAAGTCTACTCAGGTCTTGTTAAGGCAGCTATTCAGAAAGCTGAGAAGGAGATATTAAAAGAGGGCCTAAGGATAATTTCTGAAGTAGAAGATGAAGAAGGGAAACAGCGAGATGGAAACTTCCTGAGATTCCATGCAGGGTTGGGGGAAAGGCAGGTGAGATTGGTAGCAGAGGGGCACGGGGAGAAAGCAAATATTACCATAGCAGTAGAGAACCTGGAGCCTAATAAAAATTGGGGCAATTGGAGCTCGGACAATAGTATCCTAAATACATCCTCATAGGGTCTGAATGGGTCAGGGTGTCTTAGTGAAATCGATTAGGACACCGAGCTGCCGCATAGCCTGAGACTAATTTCGTGGAACATAAATGGGTTGGGAGGACAAACAAAGGTGAAAAGCTTAAATCATGTCGCAAAGTACGTTGATATTATTTGCTTGCAGGAAACATGGCTGTGCGGCTACACCCCAGTAGTTGAAGGGTTTGTTCAAATTCATAAACCAGCCAGCAAAATGAAAAAATTTGGACGCCCTTCAGGTGGGATTATGACTCTCACCTCAACCAGGCTAGCGAAAGAGGTTAAGTTAATTAGCACATTATGTAAATGACTGTTGGTTTGTAAGGTATTCCAACCAGGCATCGAAGGGAAGGATGACTACCTGATTCTTACAAATGTGTATATTCAATGGGGCTCTCAAAAAGAATATGATATAGAAATGGGGCTTTTCAAAAAGGATATAACTAACTTAAATGAAATGTATGGAAAAGATACAATGGTGATAATGGGTGACTTCAATCACAAACTAAACTATGGAAAGATAGATCATTGGTTTGAGGAAATTTTGAGCTCTTATAATATAGGGTCAGCAAAATTTCCCACGTGTCTATCCACTAATCAGGATGAAGCATTAGGGAAGTTTCTGGGTTCTAAGGGATTAATATGTTTAAATGGCAGGTTGGACCCAGACCGCCCAGCTACACGGACTTTTAGAGTAGGCAGCCAACAGTGTCCTATAGATTACATCTTTATTCATGCCTGGAACTATGCAATGGTAAAGAAATTCTGGGTAATCAAGCACAGGGATAGTGATCATAATGCTTTGTGTTGCAAATGTTTAAGGAGGCCAACAAGATCACGTGAAAGAGTGCTCCCCCAAAATTTGGAATATCCCAAGCGCTTGACAACTAAATTGATGGAAGAATATGTTGAGAAATTAGCAAGCTTTCAACAAAATTTAAAGAAGGATAGTGTTGAAGGTCAGCAGGTAGTATGGTATGTGGATAAAATAGAACAGGCGGTACAATGCCTCAGAGTGCATCTAAAAAATAAGAAACAGGTCAAGGTAAACACACAACGCAGCCAAGGAAGGCAACCCAGGTGGTTAAACTTTGCCTGTCAAAATTTAAAAAGGGCCATTCGGAAAATAGAGCGACGCCAGACGATATGTTAGAACCAGGGAAACTTAGAGATTCTGTTCAATTTGAAGAAAGAATATAAATCCTTAGTGAGGAAGCAGAAAAGGATTTTTAAAGAAAAATGCTGGGAAAATCTACTAGAGACAATAGAAACTAAAAATGTAAAAGGATTCTGGAGGTTGATACAGGATGCCGGAGGAAGGACCTCGGGAAACATGAGCTGTGTTGTGAAAGAGGCGGCATGGGTAAAATACCTAGGTAATTTATATAACGCTAGTAGAACTCCAGAAATAAATAAGGAAAAACCCATCCATAGAAGCGCTAAAAACTGTTTTTAATGTAGAGATAGTAAAAGAAACAATCAAGAAGCTGAATTTATCTCGTGCAGCAGGACCCGATAATCTCCCCGCCATCATAATTAAAACTCAAATAGATTGGTGGGCAGGTCTCTTATCCCATATGTTTGTTGCTATTTTAGGCTCAGGTTATATCCCCAAAACTTGGTGAGGGGCAATAATTAGACCAATATCTAAAAAGGGTGATAGGAAGGATCCAAGGAACTACAGATTAATCAACTTATTGGACATTGGAGAGAAGGTATTCTCAAAAATAATCCTTGGTAGATTAAAGGAGTGGGTGGAGCGGTGGTCGAAAGTGCCAATAGAACAGGGAGGCTTTAATGAAGGACATTCTACTATTGATCACTGCTTTGCCCTATGGGCAGTGGCGCAGAAGTCCATGGAGCTGCAGGGCATGTTGTATTGCTGCTTCATGGACTTTAACGCAGCATTTGATTTGGTGGATAGGGAGTGTTTGTGGGAGACCATGAGAAACTATGAGGTTCCTGCTGATCTCTTGCTGGTAATCCAGGAGCAGCACAGCCAAAATTGGGCACAGGTAATTAAAGATACATCTGGCGGCTTAACACCCGAAATAGCGATAGATAATGGTCTTAAGCAAGGTTGTGTTTTGGCCCCGCTTCTTTTTGCCATATTTCTAGCAGATTTGCCCCTTGTCCTGGGGTCTGCCAGAGGTGCAAGCCCAAAAGTAAATGGAAAGCATTTGTCCTGTTTGCTGTATGCTGATGATCTAGTAATACTGGACCAAACTGAGATGGGTCTACAAAGAAAGCTGAATACATTCAGCGCATACTGCACGGCAAAACGACTTACAGTAAACATGGACAAAACCAAAATTTTGTGCTTCGGGAAGAGGAATATGAAGTTCAACTGGTATTTGGGCCAAAACAAACTAGATATTCTAAATGAATAAAAATACCTTGGTATATGGTTTACAAATTCTATGAAGTGGGGCATGCACTTGGAGGCACAGAAAATAAAAGCACAACTAGCGGTATGTGGGCTGAAAAGATTCAATCACAGCTATGGTGAGATGTCCCATAAACCACTGCTAACGGCATATAAAGCAATGATCCCCCGCAACTCCAATATGGCTCAGAAGTGTTTTGTATTGATGGTAAAAGCTCCTGGGATAAAGATGAAGGGAAATGTTTAAAGTCATTACTGTCCCTCCCTAGCTCTGCAATGATCCAGACAGTTAGATTGGAATTAGGTCTGACTGTGTGGAATGTTCAGGTGCAAATAAGTCTACTCAGATTCTGGAATCGTTTAGGTCTTGGGGAGGTCACAAAGGTGTCTCAATGGTGCATGAAAGAAATTCAATCCAGTGAGTTAAAATGGGCTAAAACGACAAGAAGTAAACCCCAGACAATTTGTGACCACCTGAATGTGAACATAGATCCGAAGACATTGCAAATCAACGTAACAAAGAGTGTACTTAAAATACAGGGAAAGTAATTGTCTAGAGCAATAGACCGGGAGTATCTGAGTAAGAAAGACTCTGTAAAATTTATGAGTAATAGCTGGGAGAAAGACATAAGCTATCCTTACCTAGATATACTACCGAATCGATGGTTAAGAATGGAAGTTCTTAGGATAAGAATTGGTATTAACCCAGCCTTAACAAATAGTTCAATAAAATCCGGCTTAATGCAACCAGATGGGAAATGTATGTTTAAGATAGGGATGAAATGTAATATTTTACACATTTTATTGGATTGCCAAAAATGTTTAAATCTATGTAAATTATTCCTTCGTCCGATCTTTTTAAAATATGATGTAAGGGCGCGCTCACAAGCATGGGAGCTTCTTGCTAATATGGAAAATCTAGATATCGCGATAGCCATTGGGAAATATATGCAGGGTGTATATAAGTTCCCTGCTTCATTAGAGGCTTAAGTGCAGCCAAGAGTATTGTGATTTAAAATAAAATGTTATTGGTTTAAAATTGTTAGGAATTAAGTTTTAAGGAAAATATGATTTTTATTGCTTAAGAATACGACTTTTTAACGTGTCAAATTCTTTTAAATGTTAATGTATGAGCTGTGGTTTAAAGACCAAATGGTCTAAATAAACTTTATTTTTTAACTGAACTGAAAGGAGAAGAGGGCAGAAGAGAAGAAGGGGGGAAGAGAAGCAAGTGGTGGAGGTAGGAAAGGAGCAATTCACAAATAAACATGATGAAATATGAACAATAACTAATTGTGTAATCAAGTGCAATATGCTGCGTTCTACTGTAGTCGATGGGTCTACACCTGAGGAGTCACAGCCACTGGGAGGCCTCGGGCCCAGTGGTCGAGAAGAAAGAGGGTGGTGGAAAGCAAGCTCAGGATCAAGTTCAGAGCAATGGATAAAGCCAAAGGTTTGGCAAACGATGAGGTGTGTGAGAAAGGCCTCAAATGGGTCTGCAGCTATGTCAGTGAGCTGGTGGAAGAGGGCCCCAAGGGAAAATGCAGCCATAGGTATCGGCCCAGGGCCGGACATTAAGTTGAAGGGGCAGGGGCAAGAGGGGTATGTGTACTGGGTTACTTGTGCTACAGCCTGGGAATAGTGTAATTGTGAGGGGCATAACACAGCAGAGAGCCTGCCTGGGGGGAGGGGGAGTGACTGTGTATGCCTAATTACCAGTGTGTGGGTCCGATTAACTAACATGCAATGATGAACCACAAGGAACAATTATGCCATAAACAGCCAGGGAGAACAAAAGACCCCCATCAGTAACAAACATGCAGTCTGCACTCAGTGAGGTTCTGAAGGATCAAGATTTTGAGGCAGGTGTGGCAGGCAGCTCCAGCTTGAGTGTCGAGCAGAATTTGTCGTACACATGTAGGACAGGGGTCCTGCAAGTGCTCTGCTGTTTTCAGTATGTTCTGTTTGTCGCGTTGCATGCTGTAGGTCTGTATCCAGGGATCCTCGGAATGAGGGAGTTTCCCTCTTGGGCAGAGGGAACTGGGGGCACTGAGAGGTGTCCATGACTCCTTCATGCAGTCTGTCCAAGAATGCCTATAGTTACCCCAGATCATATAAGTCCTTGAATTTGCCGCCGTCCATGGTGATCCACCTTCATACCGACTTGAAGAGTCCAAACTTAATGTCCCATTTACAGAGAAGGGGTTGGAGGGAAAGGGAAAGCTCTCCCTTAATCACTCGTTTCTTTGGAGAAATTAGCTGCCACCTGGATCTTGTGACCATTGAAGTCATAGGGCCTGTGAGCCCTTCCTACTGTCAGAATCTGTTGCACCTGATTGTGCCAAGGGAAGCAGGTCATAATGGGTCTTGGGCCAGACGAGGCCGATGCTTGCCTCGGTCATACTATATGCACTCTTTGCATCTCGTCAGGGGCGAGAACGCAATCCTGAGGAGGGTCAGCAAAAAGGTGCGAAGGAAGCACTTGATATCAGTGCTTCTGCCTTCTCAGGGACCCAGAAGAAGTGAATATTATCCTCCGGCTATGGTTCTCAAGGTACACAATTTTGATGAGCAACATGTGGAATTCCTGATTCCTGTCTGGCAGGAGTTCGACCTTGGATTAGAAAGAGGACAAGTGGTGGTCCAGTGTTTCCTGGAAGCCAGAGATCTCGGCATGGATCAACTTAATTTTGGTGGTGAGGTCTGTCATTTTTACATCCATCGCCTCCAGTCTGCGACCCCCCACTGCTATCTTAGTGAGGATCAAGTTGATTGCAGTCTCTGAAGATCCTTGTGGAGAGAACGAGGGCTTGGTTTGAGAGAGCAGCTGCCACATTTACTTCCCCGTTGCCATCGCAGGACGTAGTGCAGGCAATCCTTGGTAGCAGATAATGTACAGGAGGAGGGTGATCCCAGTGCGAGATGATGGAGCAGAGCGGCAGTTGTCGAAAGGAACAAGAACAGTTGCAGTGCCTTGTCCCCTGCCAAGGGGGTGGTGGGGGCAAGAGAGGAGGGAGGTAGAACAGGTGCAGTGCCCAGTCCCCTGCCAAAGGGGTGGTGGGGGGGCAGGAGAGGAGGAAGGGCCCAGAACCTTGAAAGTAAGTCCTTCAAGAACAAAGTAGGGAAAGAGGGGGATTCCCTGCTTGAAGGGAGATGCAAATCAGCGGAGCGTGGCCATGCAGAGCCGTTTTGGCATCAGGTGGGCTCGCTGGCAAAAGGAGGGATGGTCCTGCAGTCCACCACCTCACGTGTGGCAAGGGCCGCTGCCTGACAGTCTGATCCACTCCCACCTCAGTGAAGGCTACATCACAGGATATCAGTTGAGTGCAGGTCCCCTTGGCAGTGTCCACCTGTACCTGAAGGGGGCGGGCAAATAGGATCCAGTTTGACAATTGCCATGTGCAGATCAGGGTACCTTGGCTTGTCAGCTGCTCTCCTGGTCCTCTGGGGAAGAGCGGAGATGAGGGCGAGCTGTGGGTGAGTCATTGGCTGTAGGGCTGCCCAGGGCCTTCAGGGCTGGCCTGGGGTCAACATAGATCAGAGGCAACGCCATCCTCAGGTGCCCCAGGCACCTCAGGATCTCCTGCATTGGCCCCAGGGGCCAGAAGTGGGCACCTCACCTACATTGGTATGCCACTCTGCGCAGTCTGGTGAAGGATGCCACTTCACAGTGAAGGATGAGCTCTATGTGGCAAAACCAGGGGTCCTCCCACCATCCGATGTTTGATGGAGTGGGGCAGTATCCTTGGGGCAGGTTCCCCACTGTCCCCACGATTCCATGTGTTGTGAGGGAGAGGGCCGGGTCAATTGCCATGGATAGATCAGGGTACCTGGGCTTGTCAGCTGCTTTTACGGTCCTCTGGGGAATAGCGGAGATGAGGGTGAGTTGTGGGTGAGTCATTGACTGTAGGGCTGCATGGGGCCTTCAGGGCGGGCCTGGGGTCAACATAGATCAGAGGCAGCACCATCCTCAAGTGCCCCAGGCCCCTCAGGATCTCCTGCGTTGGCCCCAGGGGCCAGAAGTGGGCAGCTCACCTGCATTGGCACGACACTCTGTGCAGTCTGGTGGAGGATACCACTTCACAGTGAAGGATGGGCTCTTCATGGCAAAACCAGTGGTCCTCCCACCATCCGATGTTTGATGGAGTGTGGGCAGCATCCTTGATGCAGGTTCCCCACTGTCCCCGCGATTCTGTGTGCTACGAGGGAGAGGGCCATGGACATTGCCATGGGCAGCCCCCTGGAACTTTCCCAAGGGGCCCTTGGTATTGGTGATGGGGCTGGGCGGGGGGAAAGATACACAATTTCAGGGTCATCCAGTGTCCTCAGGGCTAGAAGATCAGATACTGCTGACCGCTGCTCACAGGCCGCTCCACCAGGAGGGATACACAGCACGCCCTGATGACGGTTAAGGGGTGGAGGGAGACAGCAGCGCTTATCCTGGGTCGCCCCAGTCCCACAGGTTTGCACATCAAGGTTATTATGAAGTGACAGGGGCCCGGAACAGGTTGCTCCAATAGGTTGATGTACTGCCCCTTGCAGTTTGAAGAGGGGATGCCTCAATGCGGCCGAGGTCAGGCTCCATGTAGCGAGACTAGGGGACTCTGTGCCCTCCCGTGCTCGGCATTGTGCATACAATGTTCTTATACCGGCTTCGCCGCAGTCCTCAGATGAGCAGGTGCATGCCCCCCCAAATGTGGCGGTTGAAGACCGCCAGTTGTCAGTACATTGCGCCCTGGTGCCTTCCTGTGCAGTGGAGCTCTAAAATAAGGCGACCATCTTTGTCGGTGGCCAGGCTCTGCCCTTCTAAATCTTTTGTGTCCCTGAGACTAAGGCAACAGGAGACAAACCAGAGAGCCCTTGGAGTCACTCTGGGTTCAAGTGATGCAGGTCCAGTTCTTCTCACCCAGGCAGAGAGAGAGCCCCAGGAAGCAGGGCAACACAGCAAGGCAAAAGTTAAGCAAACAACATTACCGGTAGTGTTACAGTCATTGAGCAGTACAGCAGATCCTCTTTTCCTGGCAAAGTGGTCACAGGTCCAGGAGTGTAATGATCTGGTAATTCCAGAGGTGCAGTACTTATCCCACTGGTGCCTTTATGTATTTTATTATATTTATTTATAAAGTTTTATACAGAGCGAACAAGATCCCGAAGGATATCAGAGCGCTTTACAAACGGATGGAAGGAAGGACAAAATGCAATATCGACATCAAGTACGAATAATAACAGTAATAATCACATAGTTACAAGACAAATGAATCAAGGAGAGTAATACAGTGAACAGGTATATAGTGGGCTACGAAAGGTGACACACTATGTGGTAGAGAAGAGCAGGATCAAAATGATGGTAACATGGTTGTAGGATCAATGACTTTGGGCAGGAGAGCTTGGCCCAATTAAGGTAAGAATTTATTAATTAGGAATCTCTTAGCTTCCAGTTTGAAAGCAGTTGTTGAGGAGGTTCTGCATACTTCCAGTGGAAGAGAGTTCCATATCTTTGGGGCAGCACTGAAGAAATCTCAGTGCCAAGTTATCTTTTTGCTATGGGTGAGTGGTTTCAAGAGGAGAGTGTTAGCGCTTCTTGAGGCTCTACCACCACAGGATAGTTCAAGCTTTTGCGCTAGGTACCTGGGAGTTTTAAAATGCAGGGCTTTGTGCCTCAGAATGGCACTCTTTAACTGAATTCAAGCTTCGTAGGGCAACGATTTAAGAGATTTTAGGACTGGGAAGATGTGCTCATTTCTTTTGGTACTTGTAACCAGTCTAGCTGCAGCGTTCAGTGATGCCCTTAGTGGAGCCAGGGTGTATTTGGGAAGGCCACAGAGCATAGCGCTGCCGTAGTCTAGCCTCGGCAAGACAAGGGCTTGGACCACCTGCTTGAAATCAGAATGTCGAAGGAATGGTTTGATATTTCTAAGTGTCCTCATCAAGTGGTTAGCTCCCTTACACACATTGCTGATGTGATTTTTCATATTCAGGTGCTTGTCCAGGGTGATTCCGAGAGATTTGGCTGAATCAATGATGAGAGGGGTGCAGTTGAAAGCAGAGAGGTGATTCAGCCAAATGTCAGGCTTGGGGATGTTGTTCGGAGGAGAGATGAGAAGGAATTCAGTTTTGGAGGTGTTGAGCAGGAGAGGGTTCTCAGTTAGCCAATTTTGAATAGATGTTAAGGTGATGTTGAGGGAGATGATGCTCTCTGGGGATGAGATTTTCAAATAAATGTGCGTATCGTACGCATACATATGGAAGAGAATGTTCGTGGAATTCAGTGAATTAGCTAATGGTTCAAAGAAAAGGTTTAAGGCTTGGGGGGCACCCATGAGTACTGGAGAGGGCTGGGAGAGGGAGTGATTTGACTTGACTCTTTGTGATATGTGGTGGAAGAAGGAAGAGAACCACTGAAGCACCCGACCCGAGAAACCCATCCTGTTCTTCAGAATGGATAGGAGGTTATCATGATTAACCGTATCGAATGCGGAGGAAGGGTCAAGGAGGATTAGGAGGCAGGATTCATTTTGGTCAAGCATTTTTAAAATGTCATCCATAACATGGGTGAGAGCTGATTCAGTACTGTGCCCCTTACGAAAAACAGATTGATGGTGGTCTAGGAGTTGGAAGTTCTCTATGTGAGCACAAAGTTGGGATTGAAAGCATTTTTCTAGGAGTTTGGCTAGGGTGGGGATGTTGGAGATAGGGCTGAATTTATTGAGGTCAGCTTTACGCACGGTAGTTTTTTTTTAGAATAGGAGACACCTGAGCTTCTTTTAGGCAGTCAGGGATCGTGCCGTGTTATAGAGAAGCACTTACAATCCTGGTCCAGGTGGGGATGAGTACATTCTTGATTTCTTTGAAGATGGCTGGGGGCAGCGGGTCACTGAAGTGGTTAGATGGGTTGATATTCTGAAGAATCTTGTTTATGTCTTTTTCGCCGAATGGGGTAAAGGAGCCCCATGACGCATTGTTCTTAGTGATCAGGCTGATAGGCTTGCACTTTTCTAAGAGGCCAAGGGGTGGTGCAGATCCAGAGGATGGCAGGAGAGCCTTCTTAGAGGTGAGTTCAATGGTGATGAGTCTTGATTTCTCAGTGAAGAAGTCAGCAAGTTTTTCGCAAGAGGCTAGGCTACCTCCAGAGTCAGAGTGGTTTGGAACAACTGATTGCTGTTTGACCAGTTCAAAAAGTTTCTTGGGGCGGTTTGCGGCTTGATCAAGTTGGTGTCTGAAATAGTCGGCTTTAACGCTCTTGATTTGTTTGTTTTAGAAGCTCCTAACATCTCTAAGGAGTTTTAGTTGGTCCAAGGAGGGATTGGATTTCCAGGAACGTTCAGGTGCCCTGAGGTTGCGGCGTTCCGTGTTTAAATTGTCATTGTACCACGGTTTGGATATTTTTGTTGAGGCATTTCTTTTTTGAAGTGGTGCACTGTCATCCATGATGTTGGAAATGGTCGACTTGTAGGAGTCAGTGAGTAACTGAACCTCAACCCAGTCAGCTTGGGAGGAGAGGGCAGATTTACAGTGGGCTGCTAGTTCATCTGAGTTTATTGATCTACGGTCCATTTTCCTGATCTTAGATTTCGTTGATTGACCCTTCCTCAACGACACTTCCCTGTTCATATAAAAGTCGATGCAGTGGTGGTTGGACCAATTGCAAGGGGTAATGGTATCCAAAGTGATGGTCTGCCCTCTTGAGATAATGAGGTCTAGCATTTCTCCTTTAATATGCAAAGGTTGGTCACAGTACTGAATCAGTTCTTGATTGTTTAGGAATGATTTAAGGCAAGTAACCGCCTGGTCATTGGGGTTAGACCAGTGAAGGTTGAAATCACCCGGGAAGATTTGGGAGACGGCTGAGTCAACATTGCCAGAGATGATTTCCATTAGTTGCTTGATGAAGGGTAGATTGTCTCCCGGGGGGGTGATAAAAAGTGTGAAGTTTGCAAATCGGCAGGTTATTACTTGAGATGCTGAGACAGAGGTATTCACAGGAGGAGGCCAAGGAGGACTCCATGTGTGAACTTGAGAGTGTTTTCCTATGAATACAGGCTAGGCCACCACCAAGTTTCTGAGCTCTGTCTAGCCTAATAATGTCGTGAATAGGAGGAACTAGGAGGTCTAAGATAGGAGTAGAGGTGGGATTTAGCCAAGTTTCAGTGAGGATGATAATGTCTAAGTCATTGTGTTAGATGAGGTCAAAGATATCGGAGGCATATTTACTGGCTGACCTGCAACTGGGTAGTACACATTTAAGTCGTAACGGATTTATGGGGGAGGGCGTCTGGATGATGTTCACTCTTGTGAGGTTGTCTTTATTGATTACTCTAAGATTGTGGGGTGGTTCTCTGTTCGGGTTAGGATGGATGGCTTGAATTAGTCTCGGCGGAATCATTTTGGAGTTGGACCTAGAAGAGTACGAGTTGTGAAGGTCATTGAGATCATTGGACGCCAGGTAGGTCTCAGATCTTCTAGGGCAAGAGGGAGAGTTAGGTAGGGGTATGGTTTTCGAGATGGAGGGGGCTAAAGGCTGGCCCATGTGATCACTAAACCTGGGGGAGGTTCTGGGCAGATTCGCAGAGGTGAGGAAGAGCTGATCACGGGGAAGAGATCATTTGAAAGGACTTTCAGGTCATGTAGTTCAGTGGTGAGACGATGCAGCTGGAGAGATATATCATCCAGTTGTGCAACCACGTCTGATGGGGTAAAGGGTGGGTGGCGGGAGTGAGCGGAGAGGGAGGGCCTCGGTATAAGCCCGTGGGGTCCAAGGTGATGGTGAGTAGTTCCTGGGGAGGGAGTTGATCATTTGGGACACACAGAGCTCCACGGCCTATGGGTATCAAAGTTGGAACATTAGGGAGGGTGGTATGGCCATTGGGCTGAGGGTCTGGTACGATCCCAACAGGAATGAGTGGGTTTGACCGATCATGGTTGGTGGAGGACAATTGCCTGGACTCCTGCATAGTATGAGGCATGGGAAGAGGGATGAGGGAAGATGTATCATTCATTGAAGGCACTGACAGTAAGTCACACATGGATCTCTACGATCGAGGAACAGGTCGAATCGGACTGGCTAGCTGTGCGATGAGTGAGCATGAAAAATCGCTCACCTTCTGAGTCTGGGGTCTAGAAGGCTGGGGGACGTCGCCAAGGGGCAGAGCTGCTCTGTGATCATCTAAAGGCAAAGAGTGATTTGGATAGAGAGAGGACCTCCCCGAAGTGGTGGGGGGAGGACTGGTAATGTTCTGAGTGATGGTAGGGTGAGTGTAGGTCTCATTGGGCTTCGCCGAAGCCGCATTTTTCAGTAATGGGAAGATAGTAGCTATCTAAACTAGATTGACATTGGACATTTGGATCAGGATGATACCACTTTTATAGAGGGTGATGGTGGCATTGGCGTTGAGCGTGGACGAAGGTGCTGTTGTTAGTTCGAGACCATGAGGTGTTTTCCTGGTACCTGATACACGGAGCATAGAGTGGAAGACTTTTTGCCAACAGGCTCTTTTTCTGTTGTAGAAAATAAGGTCATTAACTCTAGTATCTTTGTTTGTGCAAAAGTAGACGCCCGAGATTAATGTATCGGGCCTAGCCCTGAGTATGTGATGTTTGTGTTTTTTGGTGGCATTTTTCAATAGGTTGGGTGGGTAGTTGAAGGGGTTGGATCTTGAGGGATCAGGAATTAAGTCCATTTTGAACGTGAGTCAATTAGCCAGAGGTCATGACTTGTTAGAGGAACATGGACGGTGTTAAGGAGAGAAATCCTGAACCAGGTGTGTGGGATAATGTCAGCATGCCCACTCCAAGATGGCCGTCAAAAACAGTGGGTGGAACCGGCCCTTTTCTTTTTCTATAGCCTAGGTGTGTGGGATAATGTCAAAAAAGCCCACTCCAAGATGGCCACCAAAAGAATCCCTGAACCAGGTGTGTGGGATAATGTCAGCATGTCCACTACAAGATGGCCGCCAAAAGCTGTGGGGGGAACCAGCCCTTTTCTCTTTCTATGACCAGGCCAGGTGTGTGGGATAATGTCATTTGAAGTGGGAAAGAGTTTAAAGAAAGCTTTAAAGTGCAAAGATGCTCTTCCTTCCTGCCCTGGGTCCAGATGCACTACAAGCCTTTGTGTGAGGACTGGACACAGCCCTTTGGGTGTAAGTGTCAGCTCCTCTATCCCATTCTGCTCAGGATGGGTCATCTGCATGCAGATGTCCACTCAGCCACACCTAATCTTCCTTTATGTGTGACTGTGTAGAGGGAATGCAGGAAGCTTGCTTTCACCAACCCCAGACGTGTATTCCAGAGACAGGCAGAAGACACCAACTGGCTAAAGTAAGTAAATGCCAACTGTCTAAAGGTGGCGTTTGCTCATCTGGAATTAAAATCCAACTTCATCATAAGCTGTGATTTTAAATTGTGTGTTCAGTGACACTAAACTTGAAAAGTCTATCTATGCACAATTGGGAGTTACACTTAAAATATGTGATAAGGTAACCAGAATGTTATCCTATGAAAGAGCTAGTCCTTGCAGTAGTGAAAAACGCAAGTGGGAGTTTTTCGCTAACAGTACATGTAAAATGTAAAAGTGTATGTTCTGACTTTTAAATACACTGACCCTACCCTGTAGGTCATACTCTTTCAGACATATAGTCCTGGGCTTGCATATTTTGTACATTAGGGTGTTTGTCATCTGCACTGCTTTTCTCATCCACGATGTAGCCTGTCCTCAAAATCTATAAATATGGTCAGATAACACAAATATTACATTCACTTTACTAGTGAAACCATCAGCAATTGAACTTGTCACTGCCAAATTCACAAATGTTACCACAGCAGATTGTATAATTTGCATACTATGGTGCACATGCATCAAAAATCGGTAAAGCGATTCCTTATTAGCGACAAATAAGGAAGCACAAATAAAGAATCGTTTTTCGGGATGCATGTACAGATTCGGTAACTCCGAATACATGATTGCGAATCCTTAAAATAAAAATTAGCTATTACCGAATTCGGTATTAGCGATTTCGGTAATAGCGAACTCGGAAATAGCGAATTTGCAAAAAACAGGTCGCTACAGAAGCAGGCTGATGACATCCCAACCAGGTAGTCATCCAGCCCATACTTCATTCAGTGCCCTGAGGAGCTCAGAGGAGGAGGCAGAGGACTGGAGCTGACCTGAGAGACTTCACCCTCACATCCCAGCTACACTACACCTAGCCAGGATGGACAACAATGCTGCAAAGACAACTGCCACGCCCAGGAAGAGGAAGAGGAAGTTCTCTGAGAGGGAACTGGAACACCTGATAGAGGGGGTGAGCAGCAACCATGACAAACATTTTGGAAATTTGTACCTGAAGGTGCGAGAACCTGAGAAGCGCAAACTATGGCTGCGCATCAAGGAGAAGGTAAATGCTGTGGGAGTCACGCACCGCGGCATTGACGAGCTGAAGAAAAGGTGGTATGACCTCAGGAAACGTGCCAAGGAGCGCATAGCAGAAAGGGTGAAGGAAGCAGCTGGCACAGGAGGGGGGCCATCCAAAGTACCCGCCAACAAAGCCCTGGAGAACCTCGTTGAGGGGAATATTGAGCCTGAGGCAGTCGTGGGAGTCACCCAAATGGACACTTCCGGCGCAGCAACCACACAACAAGGTAAGATGCATGCCTGCGCTAATACGCTGCATATTGTATACACATGCACATCCCACCAGGCTAATCACAGTGTGCAGGAAGAAGTTCATTACACATATACCCTCACATACAAATTGCATCATCAGAGTTGTGGTCATGACAGCCAAGTGTGCATGGATAATCACCAATGAGCAAGAAATGACACCAGCAGTACATGTCCGACAGTGTGTTTAAATATGTTATTTATTATGTGAAAAGTAGGCTAAATGATAAACAGATAGAGTAACAAAATAAAATAACAATGCACTGTTTTACACACAGATGCATCTCCGGTGGACTCAGATGACAGCGAGCACCTCATCATTTCGAAAACACCAGCAGAGACAGATGGAGAGACTCCGCTGGACCCTCAATCCACACCACCACCACCACCACCAAAACGCAGGGCACATGTCTCCGGACTGCAGGTAATGGAAACAGAGCCGAGCTCAGCACCCACAAGAGTTCCCAGCCAGACACGTGTTCCTCCGCCAGCTCCAACACCAGCACGTGGCCGAGTCAGACAGCAGCGCAGGTCCATGAGCAGTACAGAACAGGCTCCAAATGTCAATGGTGGGGTAGAGTCCCAGATGCTACGTGTTCAGCGCCTGCAGGGGAGACATATGGGCACAATAAACCTGCAGATCTCCAAACTGGCCAAAAACATGAGCACAATGACAGACTGTGTGCGTGACCTAACCACAGTTGTAGCAGAGGGGAATCAGGAAATTAACAAGAGCCTACAGGAGCTCACCCGTGCCGTCCTAGCAGGACCACGCAATAAGCGCAGGAGGCATCGTCAGAGCTTGCTTTGTTCTTCTGCGAATACTAGGGCCATCACCAAGCTCTGCAACAGCAGTGCTGTCTTGTCACACTGCTCCGTGTCACTGAAGGTAGACCTAGGACATTTCTGCGGGGATGTTGCGAAGGCCTTAGGCCAAGTGACCACTGTTGTGGAACATCTACAGTCTGGGACGTTGAGTGCCAGCAACTTGGAAAGGGAGGAGGGTAGTGAGGAGGCATCGAGCATGAGTAGCGTGTCCGTGCCGGAGACCAGTAGCAGGAGGGGCAGTTCGCGCAGCTCAACAGCCACAGGAACACATTGTGGTGATGTAGAGGAGCCATGCGACAGGAGGCTGAGGGTACGTGGCAAGAGGCGCTAGGCATGCAGTTCTGCCTATTTGTCCATGGTGGTGTAACCATGGTCCACTTAAATATTGTGATTGCACTCCCGTGCTGTTAACGCTTATATTTCATTTCACAAAGTATTCAATCACTGTCATGTTTCCTAAATATGAATATTTACTTTCACATGTGCTCATGTGAATAAAACATTTGCACTCAACAATATTTTGTGATGGCTCATTCTTACCTGGCTCTGAAGTGATGTTGTGTGATGTATGTCCGCCTCCTCTGGTATTCAGCTGTGTTTGGCACGTGTGACTGTCGGTGTTATGTGGGCGGTTGGTCATCCCGATCGTTGTCATTTCTGTCCATCACAATTGGTATCCCCCTTCTGGTTGCAATGTTGTGCAGCATGGCACATACTGCTACAATCCTGCAGCAGGTCTCGGGGTTATATTGCAATACACCACCAGTCTTATGTAAGATCATGAAGTGACTTTTCAGGATGCCGAATGTTCTCTCAACCACATTTCTGGTGCTAATATGTGCTGCGGTGTAGCGCTGCTCCTGTGGTGTTGCTGGGTTGAGATAGGGGATGAGGATATATTCCCGCAGGGCGTATGCGCTGTCACCTACAGGGTGGGAAGCAAAGGCTTAGCAGCAGTAATGCAATTACATATGTGATAATGATGTAATGAATAGGTATATGTATGTACCAAATAGGTGTCCCTCTCCGCATTCACCGTTGAGCAGACGCCTGTGGATGCCACTGTGTTGGAATATATATGAGTTGTGTGTGCTCCCTGGAAATTGTGCCACTATGTCCGTAATTATATGCTCGGCATTGCACACGACCTGCATGTTGATCGAATGATAGAACTTTCTGTTACGGAAGATGTACTTGTTGGCTGAGGGGGGACAGATGGGGACATGCATGCCGTCAATGCATCCTATGACATGGGGGAATTGGGCCACCTGGTAGAAGTCCTGTTTGGTCTGGTTCAACTGCTGTGGGGTTGTGGGGAAGGTGATGTGGGCATGTATCATTGTCAGCATGGCATCAATGAATTTACGAAAGAAGCGTGACAGTGCGCTTTGTGAGATGCCTCCCGCTACCGCTACAATCCCCTGGAAACTTCCAGACGCCAGTAGGTACAGGCTGCATAGGACCTGGACGTGAGCAGGAATGGCATTGGTCCTACGGGTCTGGTGCTGCAGTAGTGGTTCCAGGTCAGCAATTAGGCGCATTATCATGGCACGATTCAGATGGTACTTGTCATATACATCATCCTCATTTTGGCCCAGCAATGTAATGCACACTCTGAATACCCTCTCCTGGATTCTCCTCCTGTGCTGTGTTGCTGCATTTATTCTCATCCTCCTTGCAAGCACATAGAGGGCTGCCATTTTGAAAAAAATACGGGGTCTCCAGTGCCATTTTTGAAGGGTTTCAGATTGTTTACACCTGTGAATTTTTTTTTTTTTGTGTTTCATCAACTTTACCTCCTGGTTGAGATTCCCCTTATTCTGCTCATGCTAAATAGCGATTTTGATGATTTTCGGTATCTGCGAATTTTGATGCATTCCTTTGTGATTCTTTATTTGCTAATCGCTATTGGCAAGCGCAATTGTTGTTTTCGTTATTTTCGATTAGCTCATTTTCGATTAGCTAATTTACCGGGTTTTTTTTTTGCGATTATGTCGTTTTTTCGCTATTGGGGTTGATGCATTGGAATATGTTGTTTGGCTCTCTCTACCGGCCTATTTTACCGATTCGCAAGTTTAGCGAGGACAATTTTACTTGATGCATGGGCCAGTATATTGTTTTAATGAAATCAAATTTTCGATGTCCTTCAAATGTCCCTGTTCATAAAATGATATTTTGGAACATGTTTTAATTCCTAAGATGCGTCTGCTAGAAACGCTTTCTGGATTCCATTTTGATTTAGGGATGTTTACATTCTATCAAAAAAAATAGAGCTCACTGAATGAAGATCATTGCAGCCAGCAAACCCTGTTAGTGAATACAAATAACTGATTTATTGGCATTCTCTTGGCAATCTTAAGAATGTATCGCATTTACTTGAACTATGACAGCAAACAAAATGGAAAGTATTTACCCAGGCTTGGAAAGACCTAAATAATTGAATTGTGCAAAGCTTTGAAATGTTAAACAACATTCACTCTGACCTCTGCTATTGTTTATTAGGTAAAATATAGTTGGCATTTTGCAGACTAGACTAATTAATGATTAAGACTTTCAGACTTTTTTTAAATCGAAATTGTTGCGTGCAGAAGTAGAATGTATAAATATTCAAAGGGCACCATGTGGGAAGAAACTACATGAAGAATCCATGGATTTATGCTAATTAGAAACAGAACTTGAAATTACTTTACAGAGAAATACTTCTCCTTTTGAAAATTAGTTCCTAAGCTGTGTGAAGTCATAAATGCAAGACTAGATACAGTGGGCAAACAGATTATTATATGTAGTTGCTTCGTGATAGGAAGCAAAGTCAAGCTATACATATTTTATCAGTAGTCCACTGGTGAGGGCTATACCACTCAGTAAAAGCCCTCGACCCAAGTTAAAGCCGAGCCAGAAGGAACGACCTGGAAAGAGAGAGATGACATCTAGTGCCCTGTGAAGGCCCAGGGGGTAGAAATGCTATAATAACATTAGAGCGTTACACTTATTTAGGGTCGATTATTCTAAATTAAACAAGAACATATATAGCAACAAATATTGGAATGTTGAACAAGAAGGCATACACCAGCCACTATTGGCCCTTTGACACTTCACTCTTTTAGTGGAGCTACAAATGCACCAGTCAAAATGTCACCCGTCAGTGTAGCTTTTTTAAGTTCTGGTAGACCTGGTAAACAGCTTTATTCTCGTATCATCTTTCAAGTGTGTACTTTCGGTCCGATGGCACAGGTGGTGGCTGAGCGTGTTAATTTCTTGCCTGTTGCTAAGGTACTAGAATTCTTATATGTGTCACTGGGTCATTCTTTTTCATGCTGTTCCAGGCAGACGCTTTGCTGTGCTTTAGGGTCACTAGAATAATAATTCCGATTGTGTTTGCCGATCAGCATCATAAACGGCAAGTAACCCTGTACCACTGCCAGGGAATCCCTCCCAGGTTGCAGGACCCTAACACGAGGAAATCCCTTTACAGATGAGAAAACAAATGTGTGGAAACACCCCAAAAACAAGCTTTCTTATCAATGTGCCATGTGCATCGACCGTCCCATCCCTGCTCCCGACACATACCAGCCTGTAAATGGTTGAATGACATTTCATAAACATTTTAGTGAATCAATTATGCTAAAACACAGGAAGGATATCTTTAATAAGAAAACATATTTAAATAAAACATTAAAATATAACAACAAAGATCACTAGGCATTGAAAAGAATTGAAAAGTCTCGCAACTGTCACTGGTAATATCCACTTGTTGGGGCTCATCACAGGAAATCACTGGTCACCACCAGCTGAATTTTCTCCTAGGCCTAACAAAAGTGATCTTGAGAACTGATGCAATTCTTAAAAGTTGACACTCAACATGAAACCTATGCAATCATTTGAACCCCTCAAATGAACTGGCTTTAACGCCTTCAATAATGTTAGAGTACTATAGTCAGAATTGTTGTGAACAGATAATATATTCCACCGATTTTGATCTTAAAAAACAATTATATTTAATCACCAAAATGGTTAATGCTATTTTCCATAAATAGGATTGTCAAGAAATAATCCCGTATTGGCTTAAATCTGGGGCATGGAGTGGAAAGGCGGGGCAAAGTTTCAAGATCTAAGCCACATAAATGTTGCAAATATTTTGATTCTCTAATATTTTTCTGTTTACTCTATTTCCTAAGAAATGTGTTTGCTCTAAACATATTTTTCATACAGTGCAATCTAATACTATGTTGAAGTTGAACCTCTGGGGTTTCAAGGAGGAATACCCTTCTGTTAATCTGCCACCAATTTTCACATTTTCAAGCAATTTCTTTACCTCTACAGAACTTGCTCTGAATATTGTATTATGATCATTAGCTCCGGTGAGACTGGACGGCCAAGAGACGTCCTGGCAAAGTTCAGTTCTATTAAACTCAAGGAATTGGTACTGCAGAAGGCGAGGGCGGCAGATATGATCACCTTCCAAAATGCCACCTGCACGCTCTACCAGGATATCGCTCAAGCCACGCTCCAGCGGCACCAACAGTTTCGCCCAGTCACCGACTATCTGCGGGAAACAAAAACTAGTTATCAATGGACTTACCTCTTTGGGATCGCCTTCCAATGGCACAACAAACAGCACCATTGTGTGGATCTATCGGAGGCGGCAGAAGGGCTGGGTTTGAAGCTCCCTAAAACCTCAGTGGACACGGACAGGAGGCGTCAGCCTGATCGGCACGTAGGAGTTCAATGGCGTAGAGTGAGCAGGAGAAATGCGAAGCCACCGGCCTGATTCCAATGATTGGGGGGCTCCGGTGGGCCCTTTAATGGGGGGTCACCCAGAACTCCCTCTGGCTGAGATCACTGCAGTACTGAAGGGGCTACTCTCACTTTCCCCTCCTAGACACCCAAGGGAAGGACGTGTCGAAGAATTGAAGAACTGGGTGGGGCAGAGGACTGGCATACTTCGTGCCTGGCTGGGGCCTGATTGCCAGGACGCTACTTGCTGTCTTACTCTCAGCGCATGGAATGGACATCTTGTGAGAGCACTGTATCGGTAGTGTCAGGTCAGGGGGACATTATCATTCATGCTGTGGTTGGGGGAGGTAGGGAGGAGGGAGATGGAGACCGAGGTCTTGCAAATTGCCAAACACTGGAGTCGGGCCTGTAGGTCTTCATCGAGACCTCCCATTGCAAAGGTCTAAACGACAATGTTAACGGTTACTCAGTTGGGGGAAATAGTTTTTCTAAGCAACATATATGCCTTGTTTTATGCTTTGAGAAGGGCTGGGGGAATGGAAATGGAAATGGAAATGTTCCACGAGTGTATTCTAGTTTGGGAATTTCCCTCTTGAAGGGGGATTCTACACACTCATTTTAAGTATTTGTTCAAAAACCTTTTTAATTCTGTTAGATGACATGGTGCCTTTACGTTTTTTTGATCATGGGCGGGAGGAGTGGGGGGGGGGTGGCGGGAAGGTCTTCTCAGCAGAGCCTTCACCACTAAGGGGGCATTCCTTATTAAGTGCACATGGCGGTTAGAGTGGTTTCTTGGAATGCTCGGGGACTGAATTCCCCTAACAAGCACCAGCGATTCTGGAAATACATGCTTGACCACAATGTCCAAATAGCAACTCTTCAGGAAACACACTTCAAAATGTCCGATGAGCAGCGACTTCACCACAAAGCTTACCCCCTCATATTTCGATCCTCACACTCTGGTGGTACTGATGCTTCACTTGGGGGTTCCCTTTCAAGCTCAGGATATTAAAACAGACAAAAGCGGGAGGTTTGTCATGGTCAGGGGGGATCTCAGAGGCCGCCAATGTACGTTTGCAATGCTTTATGCTCTTAACACAGCACAACAGGATTTCATTCTTTCCTTTCTTACGACTCTGAAGACCTTTGCCAGGGGGACATATTATTTTTGGGGGACTTCAATCTAGTTTGGGATCTGGATAGGGACACGACACATGCACACAGGGCTCCTGGGGGGGGCGTTTGGGAAGGCGCTGCACTCACAGCTTCAACTCATGGGGTTGGTGGACGTATGGAGGGATGCCAATCCCACGGCGCGGGATTACTCATTCTTTTCGCACTCCCATAGAACATACTCCCGTATCAACCACATTTTCCTGAGGCAATCACTGCTCCCCTCTGTACTGCAATCTCATTTCCACCCGATCTGTTTGTCGGACCATGCCCCCCTGGAGATGACGATCTCCTGGCCAAACCCGTGCCCCAGACATGCTCGGTGGTACTTCCCCAATTTCTTATGTAATGACAGACTTCTCCGTGACAAACTCCGAAAGACCATTCGGGAGTTTCTCGAATTGAATGATCCTGAGGATACCTCTCATGCCAATACCTGGGACGCTCATAAAGCTGTGATCCGAGGCAAGTGCATTGAAATGGCTACTACTTTGCACTCTTAACAATGTGTGGAGCGCCTTTAATTAGAATGAGAAACGTGGACCTCTTCTATGTGGCCCGGGGGGCACATGTGTTGTCCCTCCAAACATCCATGAACCGTGGGCCAGGCACCACATGGTGTCTGATACATGGTGCATGGATGTTTAAAAACATGCCTTTTACTACTGCAGCTTGTGCTGTGGCCCTTTCCAAGCCGCAGCACAAGTCGCAATAATAAAAGACATGTTTCCAATCACCTACATGGCGGTTGCATCATAATATGGCAGGTCAAGTGACCGACTACTTGTCTACCGGTCTCCATCCCATTACGATGGTGGTTGGACGCTCTTCTGAACACCATCTTCATGAGGCCCTAAAAATTCTAGCTATTGCTATATTTGTCTAAAGAATTAATGGAACATAATTAAATATTGAAATGTAATTATAGTTAATATTTTTGAAATCTTTTGGTTGTGTTCAAAGTTAACCCATTTATCAATACTAATTTATGGAATTTCAATAATATACATGTTAAGGATATATAATGGTTTATATAAATAATTTACTTATTTAAATCTGTTAAAATGTATTTATATAACAATTTCATTTTTTGTATTTCCAAAACAGCATGGAGCTGAGTCTGCTCTCCTTTGAAACTGGTCTACAGAAGACACATCTGAAGCCTTCAGTGGGACCAACAGTCCTCCTGCTACTTCAGACAGCTAAGAAGAAACACTGAGGCCATCTATAGTTTGTCTGGTATCCACTAAGATTCTCTCACAGGTTCCATCCATACAAGTGTATCCAGTAATCTTTTGCTCCAAATCCCACCACTATTGACTACCTGTGCCATTGCCACTTCTATCAGCACTGTGTCCAGCTATGTCATGTCTCATTTAATTACAATGGAAAAGTACTACAAAAGTTGTGAAAGAACAAGGGAGAAGTGTGGCTACAGATGTGGGGCCTCGGGAAGGTTCTCAAGCTGGTAAGATAGGACCTACTCTAGTGAGTAATTTAGAGAACATGTGGCAAAATATAAATAAAATTAAGGACAACCTAATTGGTATGGTAACATGGCAGAAGTAGCAGCTGGAAAACATTCATAACTCAACTTGAAACATAGAATGACCTCCAAGAAAGTGATTGGAAGTATTACTGATCTTCTATTTACTATTTGTTACCAAACAACATCTTTGGGCACAACACAAGCACATCTCATGGTGGCACAGATATTGACAGCTTTACAGTGCCTCGCACTGCTGCCCCTGACAATGAACTACCTGTTCAACACCCAGCTCAACAGCTGCAAGTTCCCCTGATTAACAAATTGAGACACCCACCACAAAGAAAACAAGGAACTAATCTCATTCTTCCCCAACATTTTTTGACACCCTATTCTCACAATGACTACACATTATCCCACCTAAAGAGAAAGTTACTTCATGCACCTCCGCTCTAAGTAACTCTGGTTGATGTTAAAAGATGTCACTTAACTTATTCTCATAATAATGTAAAATTATATTACAATTTGCTGAATATATATTGGTGTTTGTTAATATACGTCTTTGTTTTCTATTATCAAGGAATAAAATAGAAATGTTGAAATGTCTGTATTTGAATACAATAATGTCATTCTGTAGTAATATTAAATAAACCAATATTTCATTTAAAAAGGAAAGGTTTTCTAATGTAAACGTTAGATTACACAATTGAATATTGAGTTCTTCCTTTGAAAATAATTAAACCTATATAGATAATAATTCCTAAAGTAAACAATGTATAATATCAAAATGTGAAAAGATCTATCTATCTATCTTTCTATCTATCTATCTATCTATCTATCTATCTATCTATCTATCTATCTATCTATCTATCTATCTATCTATCTATCTATCTATCTATCTATCTATCTATCTATCTATCTATCTATCTATCTATCTATCTATCTATCTATCTATCTATCTATCTATCTATCTATCTACCTACCTACCTATCTATCTACCTACCTAACCAATGAAATTTCCCCGTTATAGTTAGTTCAGCTAACTATAACTCGCGCGCCCGCGATCCACTGCTGATGACGTCACATATTACATCACTCATGACATGGTCAGTGACATCACTGAGATTTGTGAATAGTTATAGCATATGCTAGAGAAAACGGAAACTGCTTCCTACGTACATATAAGTCTTTCACAAGCAAGAAACGAACTGAACAACGACTAATGTCTTTAACCTCTTCAATCTGATCAAATTTTATTTTTAAAAATTCAAGTCCATCTTTTTTCTGGTAA
The DNA here is from genome assembly GCF_964204655.1 of Triturus cristatus. Taxonomy (NCBI): domain Eukaryota; kingdom Metazoa; phylum Chordata; class Amphibia; order Caudata; family Salamandridae; genus Triturus; species Triturus cristatus. The sequence continues at coordinate 1,116,100,285 of NC_140592.1, read as the reverse complement.
TTAACAAAACCCACAACTTTACCCATAGCTCCATTCACTAAACCTTTTTCTACATCCAAATTACGTCTTAAAATTACTCGACAGTTCATACATACATAAAGATTCTTTTCTAAACCAGCTGTTTTCGATATGTTTTTCTCTAGAGAATCCAATTTAGTTGTCAATTTGCTTGTCAATATAATAGTTATTCCTTCATGCTGTGTTTTATCCACAGCTTCCAGTTATATAATCTCTTCATTTTCCAATTTCAAAAGTTCTTGATTGAATATAGAGCATTCATGTAGTGTTGGCATTAAGCAGATTACAGTATTTTTTCCTGCAATTTTCTTGTATATTTTCTCTGGAACTATTTGTTCTGTTGGAAACAAATTACATAGCAATCGACTCTGTAAAGCTTTTCTGCCATGTTCTGTGAGTAGTCCAATTCTGATATCTTTGAGAATACTTGCATAATCATCATCATTTGCTTGCCGCATATTGGTAATGAGTTCTTTGTACTCAAAGTATGTCCAAATATTCACATTACCTATACTTCCTAATTACTTTTTCGTGTCTTCATGTGTAAGAGTATGAAATACTGGTTGTCCTTTAACTGGAGTGAGCTGCAGTAGATCCCCAAAAACTATAACATGTTTTCCTCCAAATAGCACGTCATAGTTTGTCTTTAGAATTTGCTGCATTCTTAAATGCACAAAGGCAAGCATTAAGTTTGATACCATGCTTACCTCATCAATAATGAGAACTTTCATTTTTTTCAATACTCTTGAAACTTCAAAACATGCTTCTCCTGTTAGCTTGTGGTATTGTATTTTGTTCTCATGCTCTACTGGTAACATTAGCAAACGATGGAGGGTAATTCCTTTTATGTTATATGCTGCTAACCCAGTTGGAGCAGTAACAACACAAGACAAAGTTGAATCAGTTTTTTTCTGTAGGTAGCTTCTAATTACTTTAATTAAGAAACTTTTTCCAGTTCCAGCTTGTCCACTCTCATACATTCTGATTGGTTCAAATGATGTGCATGAGCACTCTTTATTTTCATGTAGTAATCCATGATCAATTTGTTTTGTGACTCCCTCATAAATGTGTTGTTGTTCATCATTCAGTTGTTGTTCCAAATTTGGTAAGTTTATTAAATATTCCTGAGCTTGATTCATAGCTGTTTCCACTTCAGTCATGGCTATTGCAGCTTCATTTTCTACGAATGGTTGTCCTAGAGGATCTTGACTGAGCGTCCCAGAACTTTGACCGTCTTGAGAACTGTCTCTAGCTACTTCAGCTGCAATTGTTGCTTCTTTTTCAATTTCCTCATTTAACATTTGTACATAAGTTGTGAAAGTACTGCATTCTATGGTATCTTTGCATGCATTAAAGGAATCTTCATAGCTTTGAAAATGTCCAAGTAATTCATCCTCTGAACTCCATGGTTTAAACAACTGTAAAAGTGCTACGTAGTAAAATTCCTTCTTGTCAGTAGTGTCGCAACTCAGCTTTCTGTGATTAATCAAACTTCCTTTTGTTTGTTTTACCAAACATCCTTCCTCACCAATGACTTTATATTTGCCATTGTTGATGTCTTCTGTGGTATTCCGTTTAAAAATGCAGCACTTCATAGAGACACATGTTCTCAAGATGATGACTTCTCTTTGGGTAATATGTGTCCAACATTTTTGTTCTTAAAATCTCTGTACTTTCTGGTTCGAATTTAATTTCTCGAATAGATTTCAATACCCAATTTTGCATTCCTGCAAGGCCTAAACTTACCCAAATTATTCCTCTGGATTTGGAGTACAGACTTGCAGATGATAACCTATCTGAGCATTCGTATGACCCAATTTCTCGATGCGATAACATCTTTAAACTGAAACTGTATAGCTTTTTACTGACAGTCTTCTCGTGAGAAATCTCTTCCCACATTTCTTTCAATTCCGTTTTCTCAGATTTAGTGATGTAAGATGTGACATACCGAGCAACAGCAATAGAATTGTCAGCTACATACTGAATATCCATGTTAGCATTCTACTTGGATAAAATGACTGGGTTGTAGTCATTTATATATTTTGACTTCTTTTCTTCTTAGGTTGTAGGTATTTTTAGGCGATTTTCTTGTAATAGTATGTCGCACAGCTGACATAAAACTGTTTACTCTTCCTTTTGAAAGAACAGGTCGTGGAAATCCAAATCGACATTTTGTGTAGAATTTATCTTTACTCTTGTACTTTCGTCGACAGTATTTTTCGCACCGATGACTTTGGAAACGTAAAACTTGCTCTTTTAAGTTTTTTTCTTCTGTGCTTTTAGGTATAGCACATGTTGCATATCCTTCAATGAAAGATAAAACTGCATCTTCAGAATCTGTTCCAAATTTTGGGGCATCCTTGATCCACAACAGCATATGAATATGAGGAGCACCTCTTGCTTGGTACTCTTTTCTCCAAAAGAAATCCACAACTTCTCCAAGAGGTGGATTTTTTTTATTGCAGATGAAGGACATCATAGCCTTAAATCTATGATTGAAATATCTGCAAACATTAACAGGATCCAATGAGCACAATTCTCCTGCTGTCTTGTATTGGATGTTTTCAATATTTGAATTTGCCTCTCGAAGAAAATCCAGTAAATAATCCCAAGCGTACTCAGCACAGCTTAGGGTAAGGAACCATGTAGGAGTTCCTAAATTCCGTAACATACATTTCAATTCTCCATGGCGTCGGTACCAATATTCATTAGTCCCACGCTGACAAGCCATCAGATTAATCAATTGAGATTCCAAATGATCATCTCGCTGTTGCACTTTGTTCAGAAAATCCTTTGCAGACACATTATGTAGATGTACTCCAGTTTTTAAAATGTGATTTACTGCATAAGATAGTGCAGACAAGTCACTTTCAAATAAAAGATGGAACAAATAAGGAATACTTTGACGGAATCTTGGATCTTCTGCATATAATCTTGCAGTCCGATACTCAGAAGCAGGAATCTGTACTGGACGTTCATCATATCGTCCACCTTTTCCTGTAGGAAACAGCTGGGGAAAACAACGAGCTTCCAAGCTCTCCTCCCATACACTCACGGGAGTTCCTTTTGCTTTTTTCATCTGAAACAGATCAATAGTGTTTCCCATAACTTCTTTAGAATGAAGAGGATGTATGCTGAAATGTTCATAAATATCTTCTTCGTTTGACTTATCCACTTTTTCAATTTGCCCAGTTGGTATTCCTGTGTCTGCTAGTAAAACTTCTTCATCTTCATCCATATAAATTGATTCATACCATTTATTATTTCTTTTCAAATATAAATTTGCTCTTTGTACTTTTCGTACATCTACCAGCTCCTGCCAAATTTTCTTATTCTTTGTAGGTACACCATTAACCAGAATAGCTAATGGTTCAGTTTCCAAACTATCTGCATCAATTGTTTCAATATTTTTTTTCAAATCTATTGGCAAATAGACAACTCTTCCTTTTAAACCTCTTAGTAAATCTGAAGGAGGTAATTTAACTGTTTTGGGCTCCATACGAACTATAGTCTGAAATGGATGGACACATTGAATGAGTATAGACTCATACGTATTTAAATCACTAAGTTCTGCAGGAATATCAACCAATTCTAAATTATTATGTACAGCTCTAGCTGGCATTTTATTTTCTTCTAACTTGTTATAACAGTATTTACAAATACACTGATCTTCACCCAAATCAAAACAATTTTCCAGAAATAAATATGTAGCAAAATCCTTCCACTTAGAATTATTTTCTTTTTCACGTTTTTTATAGAGATCAACATTCCTTGTTTGAGTTTTATAATGGCTTCTCTGGCAACAAATACAAGTAATATTTGGTCTTTCATTAGAGATGATAGTGAATTTTGTCATTTGATCTTCAAACTTTTTACTAACAGTGAGTTCTACATTCTCTTCCACATTTTCTTCAATAACTGTGTCATTTCCTGCACTTTCTTGCTCTGGACCAAAGTAACAAAACTCAATATCCTCACAAACCTTCTTCACATCTGATACAGATCCACGGAACAGAGCACTATTCAACTCATTTAACTTTAGTGCTGGACTTTTAGCAAAATACAATCTTCTCACAAATTTTCTCATTTCAGTATGATGAACTGCCAGCATCCTAAAATGGTGAAAAACACTTTGACAAACTTTCCTAGAAAGACAAGCCAGAGAATGTCCTTGCAAACCAGTATTCTCTCTCACTCTGCATGGATCTAGTCTTTGAAGCACCTTAAACTTCTGTTTAACACTTTTTTTACTATATTCTCTTAGAAAGTCACGTAATTTATCAATAGATTCCTGTCGTATAGTACAAATACTACTACAGTTCCAAGTGTACACTGGGGCTTTAGGATGTCTCCCCATAACCTCATCAGCTAACACTTCTTCCTCATTTCTTGGAACCATTTTCTCCTTTTCCATTACACAACCATCTTTCACTTCATATGCTCGACCACTGGTGTCAACTGCATGCAGCAAACTATTACTTTGAAGATAACTCTCTTCATTAAAAAATTGTTCAGTATTTGAACTATGCTTCAATTCTCCTAAGAACACTTTACAAAAGTTTTTTTTTTCAATTCTGTTTTTCTTTTGCTTTTTGACTTAATTACATTCACTAATTTATCTAATGTACGGATCCTGTTCAAAATTAAAATGAATAGTTTTCTTTTTAATTCCAAAGCCTTTGCAACAATTGATTCAATATGTTTCTTTTTCTTATAAAATGTGGCTTTCTTCCTATATTTTTTCACATCCTTTAGCAAATTGAATATCACTCTTCTCTGAAACATTTTCCTACGAATGTTTTTAAAATCTATTTTTCTTTTTAAGTCATTCTTTCTTACTTCTGATTGTACATTAGCATTTAGTATATTCTGTCGATTGTCTTGTTGTTTTCTACTTCAAACACTATTTGCAGTGGATATATTCTTTACATTTTTTCTTTGCTTGAGGATATTTTTTATAAAATCCTAAGTCTGCTTACCAGAAGACTTTTTCTTTTTTCCAACATGAGGTTCTTCAACTAATTTTTGTTGTCCAGTTGTCTTCAAATATAGATGTTGATGCTGTTCTTTTCTCTTTCTTGATTTTATAGGCATCTTTAATTTATTTCAGTGTTGTTCAGCAATACCTGAAAGAAACTAAAAAAAAATACCTTTATGTAATTTAAATATATTACTATATTTTTTATGAGCTTTTCAAATCCTATCATATGAGCTGTCCCTTTCCTACGACTGCAAGTCTTACACAATAAAAGCTACACAAATTAAATCTCTGACAACAATTCCTGTGTGCACACAGACTCATGGTGTGATTCTAGGCAGAAAACGATATTTGATTGGCAATTTCAAAGCACATTTACTACTGTGGTAGAGCAAGTGATAATTACTGTAACAGCCTGACACATTTTCCTTATAGTTTAGAGAGGCAGAAAAGAGCACATGTCCTAACAGCTACTTGAGACCGTGATCATGTGGAACCTGGGTGAGTGATTAGACTAGAGCAAAGGAAATGAGCCTTGGTGATGTTGAATGTGTTAGCGTTATACACTGCTATCTGAAATACCACACAGTGCTGAATAGTAAGCATGGGAGTGCAGGAGAAGCAGCTGCCTGTGTGCTAAGAGTGTGTTTCTGGAGACTGTGTATTGTCAGGTGCAAGAGAGATCTGCATGGACGCTTGCACAACTGCATAAAGACTGCACAGATGTATGTAAGAGTACATGTGTGGTAAGGGTTAATTGGAGTTTTGAACATATAGGATCTACCTCACCCATGGCAAGAGTGGAAGGAAAATCTACCATGTTGATTTCAAATGTGTTAGCATTTGCCTCTCATTTGTGAGATATTGATTTGTGCTGAATGCTAGCCATCACAGTTCAAGAAAACAAGCTGCCCCTTTCCTACGAATGCAAGACTTACAGAACCAGACCACCACAAATTAAATCTCTGACAACAATTCCTTTGTGCACACAGACTCATGGTGTGATTCTAGGCAGAAAACGATATTTGATTGGCAATTTCAAAGCACATTTACTACTGTGGTTTTGCAAGTGATAATTACTGTAACAGCCTGACACATTTTCCTTATAGTTTAGAGAGGCAGAAAAGAGCACATGTCCTAACAGTTACTTGAGAGCATGAGCATGTGGAACCTGGGTGAATGATTAGACTAGAGCAAAGGAAATGAGCCTTGGTGATGTTGAATGTGGTAGCGTTACACACTACTATCTAAAATACCACACAGTGCTGAATACTTAGCATGGGAGTGCAGGAGAAGCAGCTGCCTGTGTGCTAAGAGCGTGCTTCTGGAGACTGTGTATTGTCAGGTGCAAGAGAGATCTGCATGGACGCTTGCACAACTGCATGAAGACTGCAGAGATGTATGTAAGAGTACATGTGGGGTAAGGGTTAATTGGAGTTTTGAACATGTAGGATCTACTTCACCCATTGCAGTAGTGTAAGGAAAATCTACCCTGTTGTTTTCAAATGTGTTAGCATTTGCCTCTCATTTGTGAGATATTGATTTGTGCTGAATGCTAGCCATCACAGTTCAAGACAACACGCTGCCCCTTTCCTACGAATGCAAGTCTTACAGAACCAGAGCAACACAAATTAAATCTCTGACAACAAATCCTTTGTGCACACAGACTCATGGTGTGATTCTAGGCAGAAAACGATATTTGATTGGCAATTTCAAAGCACATTTACTACTGTGGTTTTGCAAGTGACAATTACTGTAACAGCCTGACACATTTTCCTTATAGTTTAGAGAGGCAGAAAAGAGCACATGTCCTAACAGCTACTTGAGACCATGAACATGTGGAACCTGGGTGAGTGATCAGACTAGAGCAAAGGAAATGAGCCTTGGTGATGTTGAATGTGGTAGCGTTACACACTACTATCTAAAATACCACACAGTGCTGAATACTTAGCATGGGAGTGCAGGAGAAGCAGCTGCCTGTATGCTAAGAGCGTGCTTCTGGAGACTGTGTATTGTCAGGTGCAAGAGAGATCTGCATGGACGCTTGCACAACTGCATGAAGACTGCAGAGATGTATGTGAGAGTACATGTGGGGTAAGGGTTAATTGGAGTTTTGAACATGTAGGATATACCTCACCCATTGCAGGAGTGTAAGGAAAATCTACCCTGTTGTTTTCAAATGTGTTAGCATTTGCCTCTCATTTATGAGATATTGATTTGTGCTGAATGCTAGCCATCACAGTTCAAGAAAACAAGCTGCCCCTTTCCTATGAATGCAAGTCTTACAGAACCAGACCGAGACTATCCTATCTGCACTATACCTGCGTAACTTGCAGTCATTGTGGTTTGGTCTAATTTTATCCAATTTGTCCGATAGAAAATTGATAACTGCTCTCCTACTGAGAAGAAGCTGTTTGAATATGCTTTGGGTTGCCAAGAAGCCCTGTTTCTAAGCCCTGTCTTCCACGTAGTTTGAATATGCCAAAAAGATTCATGTGATGAGAATATAGATCACTGTTCCGTTTATCTTCTTTTGTGCCCTGACGAAGGAATTAGTGGACTTTGTGGTCCACCCCGAAACGCGCGTCTGCGCCTGGGTTGTTCTTAGTACTGATATGAATAATATGTGCCACTGTTGATATTTGTTTTTCTTTTCAGTCTGTTTTGTTTTCTCATTTATGTTGTTTTCTGTATATGTCTATTACGTGATATTGTAATATATGTAGTTCATTTTCTGTCAGCAAAACAATTTTGTTCTCTGTGGGCTTTACTTGGCATTTGTGTTAGTACAAATTATTGAAACTATGTTCACTGTACTAGTCTTTTTACATTTTTGCTTATATATAAATAAAAACGTTCAAAAAGTAATGTTATTATAGTTCTGTGATTGAATGAGGCACTCATTATTTGTGGGATTTATCACCAACTAATTAATATATGGGGGAGATTTTGTAATTTCTAATTACAGAACCAGACCACCACAAATTAAATCTCTGACAACAATTCCTTTGTGCACACAGACTCATGGTGTGATTCTAGGCAGAAAACAGTATTCCTGGGTGATACTAGTACACCTTAACTTATGGTGAAGACATACTCCATAATATCTTACAAGTTCAAGGCAGTTAAATATCTTCCAAAACATAAAATGTAAAACACAACTTTAAAACAAGAATCACATTTCTATTTTTTATATCAAAATGCACCACATACATCCCCTCTCAAATTCATAACTCACCTTTAAAAGTAGTTAGTTGAGAAAGAAATGTGGCACTCACACAGCAGATTATCAGAGCCAGAATCTCTTAGCTGTACACCTCTCAGCAGAACCAGTAAATGGCAATCTTTCCCTCTCTTTTTTCACACATATACATGTTAACTTCAAATCACAGTGCTTCCCACATTTTTTCAAATGTAAACACACATTTCTATTGGTTGCAAATTTCAACCCTTTCCAAATGATCCCTACCCCCAACATGACTTCTGCCTGCTACCATAGCAACAGGTCATGGAAAACTGGTGTGAGCAGAGAGGTCAGAAGTTCAGCACACAATGTTTCTAATCCAAAGAGCAAGAGTGCTTGACTTTTCAAACCTAACAGCAAATCCAAAGTAATGTTCTGTGGGAACACATTTTTCTGAACCAATACAAAACATGCTTTTACAAATTTAAACATACAGCCTAGTTTTTAGTGTTGAATGGTCTGAAACAGCCAATGAGTTCTTTTTATTTAAAAAAAAGTATGTAAGCCTCCATTTTACAACTATCTTTCTTTTCATATTGCCATTCTACTGAAAGACACCTTCTGAGTGCATCCAGATCTCCTTGAAAGATGTTCACAGTGTGGATTGTAGGTCATAGCTATGTCTTCTGGAGTGAAAAGTATGCAGAAAAAAGAGGTATTGTGAAAGACCTTGCTTTGCCAAATGTAGACATTAAATGGATTGGTCAAAGAGGGTTAAAGTGGCACCAATTAATGCCTTTGGTGAAATCCTTTCTACATCTCCCACAGCCTGACCTTATAATTGTGCACTGTGGTGGAAATGACCTAGGCACTTTAACTGGGGTAGGTCTGGAAATGCTTGTTAAGGACACCTTTGTGCAATTGATGTCACTTTTTCCACAAACTACGTTTGTATATTCTAATATATGCCAAAGGCAAAAGTGGAACTGGTCCAACCAATATTGTCCGCAGATTGACAAAGCAAGAAAGCACGTCAATAAGTCTGTTTCTGCTTTCCTCAGAGACTATGGTATGGGTTCTATATACCACAACAACTTGCGTTACAACATGCAAGGCATTTATAGAGGAGACGGTGTACATTTCACAGATGAAGGCAACAGAGTTTTCCTCTTGAACTTTAGACTCTGCATCGGTACTTACTTGTAGGTACAAAAAAACACTCAATGAACACAACGGCTCTTTTTAGAGCCAACCAATATCTAAACACTTAAACTTGATTTTTAATTCTATTTTTTTAATGTTTTTTTTGTCGCCGTGCGCGCACCATGTGTGCACCGTGCACGCACCCCGCGATATTTTTAATTTTTTTTTTTTGTGACCTAAGGGGTCTTTCATGGTCCCCCTGAGAAGGCCTACGGGGTCAGGAACTCTCTACCCTGCCCCCTTTTAACGTTCTCCACTTGTGTTTTTAACTCTCTTTTGCCTCTAAAACTCAAAATGGCGGCTAGGGGTGCGCGCACTGTTTTTTTGAAAAAAAAAATGTTTTTTTCACCCTTCGGGGTACTTCAGGGACCCCCTGACAAAGGCTGGGGGGACAGGAACTCTCTACCCTGACCCCTTTTCACGTTCTCCACCTTTCTTTTTCCCTGTCACACACACAACACACAAAATGGCGGCCGACACTTCCTGATTTCGACCGATTCGAATGTTGACTGACATGTAACCACCAATCAGAATTATGCTCGCGCACGGCACCGTGCGCACACGGTGCGCGCACGGTGCGCGCATATAGATATTTATGTGCTTTTAAATGCAATTTTCTCAGGAACTACTGAACAGATTGACACCATATATACAAAAGGCACATGCCTGACCTGACGACTACCTCTTTGCCAAATTTCAAGTAATTCTGTTCAGCCGTTCGGGCTGTACCTTCGACTAAAGGTCCTATGGGAAAATGCATGCGGAAAACGCGTTTTGGGACCCCCCTTTTTTCTCAGCCCCCGCTTGACGAATCACCCAGAGACTACCAGGGTAGGAGCTGAGCGGAGCGCCCCATTAGTTTTGAGAATTTCGCGAGGATCCGTCAACCGGCGCCAAAGTTATTCAAAATAGAATTTACAGATTTCCTATTGAAACACGGTCCTAACTATAACTATCTACTGGCGACTGCCAGTAGATAATATATATATATATATATATATATATATATATATATATATATATATATATATATATATATATATATATTCACTGAAAAAACCATAGGTTTCACACACGTTATAGTTAGGAATTAGCATTTAAAAAACCTTGCAAATTCACTGAAAAAACCATAGGTTTCACACATGTTATAGTTAGCTGGACATTTTACTGATAAAAAACCAATGAAATTCCCCCGTTATAGTTAGTGCAGGCAACTATAACTCACGCGACCGCAATCCTCTGCTGCTGCTAATACTGTATTTAGACACTTATTTGCCCATGTCTTCTTCCATTAAATTTTAGCTATACATATATTACAAATATTTTTTTTTCATAAAGACACATATGTCATCAGCAGAGGATTGCAGTCGCGTGAGTTATAGTTGCCTGCACTAACTATAACGGGGGAATTTCATTGGTTTCATTGGAGCCTAACCACACATCTCATCGTGAGATCTGATTGGCTGTCAGTACTTCATCCAAGAAGTGTTGGCAGCCATCTTGGGACCAATATACATGATAGCACCTCATTAAAAAGCATTGCAGTTAATAGAAGGTTTTAAGACTTTAGTTACATTATAAATCATTTGTTGATGGTTCCATACTCATTTTAGGAATTGTAGTGTGTTCTAAGGTGATTTTACCATGTGAAAAAGCCTTCTGCCGTGATAGCATGAATCATGTTTGAGAGAAAACTATTTTCTCATGCTTTTCCCACAGAGGTTTGGAAGGTGATCTATAAGCTAAACTGAAAGCATATTTTCTGTAAATTCACATTATCTTTCTCAGTCATGTGAGAAAGAAGTCTGACATTCTCAGTAAAACATGTACATCCAACAAGGGAAGAGACTATCAGTTGATTCCTTTGTGTTATACTGCAGCTTCCCAGAGTGTTCTCAAGAACAACTAGAGCGCTAACAGTCCTACTTATGACAAACCTATTGCACACCTGAAGCCATCTTGATTGGAATAAAGAGGTAACTCTTAAAACATTTAATTTAAAAAAGAACAAAATGAGGGGGTTCATTTTGCCATAGAAAGTATGATTAGTGCTGCAGAAAGAAAAATTAGGTCACATTTTGAGTGACTTCTCAAATCCTCTTCTATTTCATTAAAAAATTCTGACATGCAGACTGAAACATGCCCTTTCAATACCAGCAGCAGACTTCCCTGGTGAGCAGTAGCTTTACTACAGTGATCTAATAAGCAACTAGAGTGCTAATATTCTGAATTTATGGCAAATGTGTGACACATCTGAATGCCTTCTTGATGGAATCAAAGTAAAAAACTGAAAGTATTTCTTACTGAGGAGACTGTAGTAAATGAGGAAATTAGGAAACTTCATAACAAATAAGTCTCCCAAAATGGCCACCAGAGACAAAAGAGCCCAAATGTAGCCCAAATATCATCCAGATGTAGCCCAAGTATAGCTCAATGACAGAATGTCCCAGAGTGTTCTAACGAACAACTAGAGCGCTAACAGTCTTACTTATGACAAAAGTATGGCACACCTGAAGCCATCTTGATTGGAATAAAGTGGCAACACTTAAAACATTTAATTTAAAAAGGAACACAATGAGGGGGTTCATTTTGCCATAGAAATTATGATTAGTGCTGAAGAAAGAAAAATGAGGGCACATTTTGAGTCACTTCTCAAATCCTCTTCTATTTCATTAACCTCTTCCATGCTCATGAAGTCATGACCACGCCCACGAATGGAATGTCCAGCACTGCGGCAGCGCTGCGGCAGAATTTGCGCCGCAGCGAAGAGGCTAAAAAATTCTGATATGCAGACTGAAACATGCACTTTTAATACCAGCAGCAGACTTCCGTGCTGAGCAGTAGCTTTACTACAGTGATCTAATGAGCAACTAGAGTGCTAACATTTAGAATTTATGGAAAATGTGTGACATATCTGAATACCTTCTTGATGGAATCAAAGTAAAAAACTGAAAGCATTTCCTACTGAGGAGACTGCAGTAAATGAGGAAATTAGGAAACTTCATAACAAATAAATCTCCCTAGATGGCCACCAGAGACAAAAGAGTCCAAATGCAGCACAAATATCACCCAGATGTAGCCCACATGTAGCCCAATGACAGAAGTGTGCAAAACACTTATTTTTTGTGTATTTGCAGTTTTATATAGTCCAGACTTGTCAGGTATTGGAGTGCTTTACATGAGCATTGGTTACATCACACAAGATCAAATTCATTTTGGTTGTGGACATGGGGAGATTAAGTGATTTGACCAGAATCACAGAATGATGAGCTGAAGCAGAAACTCCAACCTGGTTCCCCAGTTGCAAAGTCTGCAGCTCTGGAAGTAACACCACATCCTCTCCCCTAAGTGCAACATTTAATCAAGTGGTCAACTGGATTAAAAAACATAAAGATTACAAATAATTTAAAAGTTCTTTGTCGCTATTTGAAAACTCAGAAAATATGTCCTCATTTTAGTTTTTTAGAGCACTAACCATAATTTTGATGCAAATAAGACCCTCTCATATACATAATTTCTAAAGGAAATGCTCTAGGTATTACAGTTTTGATTACAACAATATGACGTCAGGCGTTCCAAGCTTTTTTAATAAATATAGAATGTTAGCAATCTAGTTGTTCATTTGGATACTGTTGAGAGGCAGAGGCCAGGGGCACGGACTCTGAAAATTGAAGGCAGGTAGGAGAGTGCAGAGGCAACAATTTGACCACACTGGGCAGGCAGGAAGGGCAGTGGCAGCAAAACAGACTATGGAGGGCAGTGGAAAGGGGGGCAGGGGCAACAAACCAACAATACAGGACTGGCAAGAGAGTCTGTGGCAATATAATAGACCATTGTGGGCAGCAGGAAGAGGCAGTGGTAATACAACCATACATGCCAACAGACCCGTTTCAGCCAGGAAACGTCCAATGTTTTTAAGCTCAAATGGGCTTTATTTGATCTGTCTCCTGTCTACAATCTCCTCTTTTTCAATGTAACTCAAAGGGGAAAATCAATACCCCAGTTTTTTTTCAAAATCTCCCTCTTACCAAGTTCAAAATGTTCGCAAGTATGGTACATTGGATCATGGTAGGCAGGAGGAATTGGGGTAGGGACATGGACTCGGATAACCGAGGACAGGAGGGACATGGAGAGGTGCACCAAACTGACCCTACAGGGCAAACATCAGGGTTTGCAGCAGCACAATACACCACACAGCGCATGCGGGATGGGAGTGCAGCACAACAGTCCATAGAAAGCAATAGGGAGGGGACAGGACCATGCGCATGGACAACAGAGAACAGAGGGGAAAGAGGCAATTGTAGCTAGCTGACCATAATGGACAGTTCAGGAGAGAAAGCTGCAGCATAACAGACCATAAAGGGCAGGAGGGACGGATCAGGGGCATTACAATGGAACAGACAAGCCAGGAGGGAGGGAATAGGGGTCTGCACATGGAAACAGAGGGCTGGGGGCAAGGAAGCAGGGCCGGAGCAGCAAGATGACCATGGAGGTCAGGCTGGAAGGGCACTAGAAACAAGACACACCATGGAGAGCAACAGTAAGACTATGATGGCATACACACAGACCATGGAGGAAAGGTAGGAGGGGGTCAGGGGCAGCTAGCTGACCACACAGGGAAGGTGGGAGGGGCCATGGCAGCACAGAAGACCATGCATGGCAAGCGGGAGGGTTAGTGGCAGCACAATGGCTATGATGGGCAAGAAAGAGGATGCAGGGGCATGCACAAAGGACCATGGAGGATAGAAGGGAGGGTCGGGACCTGGGCACAGACAAGAGAGTTCATGGGAAGGGGCCTCACAACAGACCGCGTGGGGCAGACAGGAGGAGCAGTTGCAGCACAACAGACCAGGGAGGGCAGAATGGTGTGGCAGTAAAATGGACCATGGAGGACAGGAGGAAGGGGATAGGGGTATGGCATGTGGACAGGCAGGGTGGAGGTGGCAGGGACAGGTTACAGTCATCTGACAATGCTAGGCAGGTGGGAGGGGAGTGGCAGCTCAACAGAACACTCAGAGTAGATAGGAGTGGCAGGTCCATGGAACATGGTGGGCAAAAAGGATGGAGCAGGGGCATGCACAAAGACATCGGAGGGCAGGGAGAAGGAGAATAGGGGCAGCAAGCTAAGCACAGAGGCTAAGCAGGAGGTCAATGAATGGCCATAGAATTGGGCAATGGAGGGCAGGAGGAGTGGACTGGTACATCATGCTAAATGGAGGGCAGTGGCAGCACATCAGAATATGCATGGCAGGAGGGAGGAGGCTAGTCCATGGATTCAGGCAACAGAGGATAGGGAGGAGGTGGATGGGGCAGCAAGCTAACTGTTCAGAGAAGGTGGGTATTAGGAACTTTATTGTTTTTAATATGTGTGTCTGTGCGAACTACTTCAAAATATGAACAAGTATGCAGCATAATCTCACTTTTATTCAGGAAGAAGAGGACGTTTGTGACTGTGACTCCGGGCTCACTTGGCAGAAACACCCCCTGACCCTCCACCCCCCATCGCAAATTGTAATGCCCGTGAAAAGGGTAGGTGGACGCAGTGTTATATAGAACATAGCCCTGAGAGCACGATTGAAAATGAAAACTAGATATAGTATATGGTATAAACTATATAAACTATGCACCAAAAAGTGTGATATAAGATGAACCGGGGCGTGAAATATAATATGCAATACATTGTGCGCAATGACAGATTCATTGGAGAGCGCGAGATAGCACAGGCACTAGTGCGTGCTATGCGATATACACCTTGGAGCGTAATATGCACAGGGCAGTGTTGTGTAACCTAACTAGTCTCTAAAGTTGTAATATAAAATATGTGCTGGGGAGTGTAACGTTGCATATGCACTGTGACAATTACAATTACATATTACAATCTGGGATATGGATCCCAGATTGTAATATGTATGGCATAGCGCTGTGCGTTATAACATAGGCATCGAGGAAGGCACGTTAGATGGGGCAATATAACCTGTGCAAAGGCAAGTGTGGCATGACATATTCACGGGGTGGTGTTACAGTGCACAAGGGCTAGAGAGTGTCATAGCATACGCACTGTGGAATACAACACAGAGGTGTGTGGCACTCGCGGGCACTGGTGGGTGTAACACAGCATTGGGCTCAGCCAGGAGCACGCTGTGACTCTCAAGTGAGGTTTGTCTACTTTCCAGAGAGTAAAATAAAAAGTATTACACATCCGGCGGTGGATGTATGTTTTATTAACCGTGAGGGGGGTTTCTTGCATAGTTTGTTCAAATTTTTGTCAAATCCCCTTTGAATGGCTTGGTGTGCGTGTGTATTAAATGTGCCCGTCAATAGCTACCCATGTTTGTATAAATAAATGACATGGGTGTCTACTTGGAGAGTACCCACCGGCGGGGGTGCTGGGATTAGGCACGGTAGGGCGTCAGACACATCAGAGCTTCACAACATTGAATGCATAGTCGCCTTTTAATGAATATCACGCAAATCGTCATGGTGATAGGTACATACGGTTTGTCCAGCATGTCCTAGATGTTTCTATAAATATATATTTTTTAAAAATAATAAAAAACAAAGGCCGGCCCCGGGGGATGGGGTCCCTGGGGCCATAAGTGGCATGAGGAGGGGGGCAACGCAGCCCCCCTCCTAAAGAATAAAAAAAAAAGGCCATGACCCGGGGGTTGGGGTCCCCGGGGCCAATTAAGGCCTTGGGAGGGGGGCCACGCAGCCCCCTTCCAAATGTGTTTTTTTCAACAAAAGAAATTAGGGTGCAGGCCCTGGGGGATGGGGTCCCCAGGGCCAATAAATTAGAAGAAGAAGGGGGGCCACACAGCCCTCCTTGCAGCACTCTGCAAACGCGCCCCCTGGCCAGTTGTAAGTTGGGGAATTAATTCCCCTTCAATACTGAGGGTCCCTGAGGGCCAACTAGCCCAACAGGTATCTCCAGTATGTGCCAGGGAGCTGCGTTGCAGACAGGTGTTCTGAGGCCACGCCCCTTTTTACACCTCTATGCAACGCAGCTCTGTGGCACTTATTGGAGGTACCTAGTGGGCTAGTTTGACCCAAGGGACCCTTAGGATTCAAGGGGACTTAATCTCTTAACTTAGAACTGCCACAGGGCGCGTTTACACAGTGGTGAAGGGAGGGGACAGGGCCTGAGGTGACGTGTGCAAACACGCCCTGTGGCACGTTTTAAGTTGGGGAAATAATTCCCTTTCAATCCTGAGGGACCCTAGGGGCCAACTAGCCCACCAGGTGCTTCCAGTAAGCGCTACTGAGCTGCGTTGCAGAGATGTGGTCCAGGCCGTGCCACTTTTTACACCTCTCTGCAATGGCGCTTACTGGATGTACCTAGTGGGCTATTTTGCCCCCAGGGACCCTCAGGTTTCAAGGGGACTTAATCTTCCAACTTAAAACGGCCACAGGGCGTGTTTACACAGTGGAGAATGGAGGGGAAGGGGTCCGAGGTGACGTGTGCAAACACGCCCTATGGCGTGTTTTAAGTTGGGGAAATAATTCCCCTTCAATCCTGAGGGCCCCTGGGGGCTAAATAGCCCACCAGGTGCTTCCAGTAAGCCCCACTGAGCTGCGTTGCAGAGAGGTACACCTCTCTGCAACGCGGCTCTGTGGCGCTTACTGGAGGTACCTAGTGGGCTAGTTGGACCCTAGGGACCCTCAGGATTCAGATGAACTTAATCTCCCAACTAAAAATAGCCACAGGGCGTGTTTACACAGTGGTGAAGGGAGGGGACTGGGCCTGAGTTAACGTGTGCAAACACGCCCTGTTGCACGTTTTAAGTTGGGGAAATAATTCCCCTTCATTCCCTTGGGACCCTGGGGGCCAACTAGCCCACCAGGTGCTTCCAGTAAGCGCCACTGCACTGCGTTGCAGAGAGGTGGTCTAGGCCGTGCCCCTTTTTACATCTCTCTGCAACGCAGCTCTGTGGCGCTTACTGGAGGTACCTAGTGGTCTAGTTGGACCCTAGGGACCCTCAGGATTCAAGGGGACTTAATCTCCCAACTTAAAATGGCCACAGGGCGTGTTTACACAGTGGGGAAGGGAGGGGACGGGGCCTGATGTGATGTGTGCAAACACGCCCTGTGGCGTGTTTTAAGAGGTAGTTTTAATCCCCTGCCCTATTATATACTAGGGGCTTACAGAGGAGGTCATGCTAATCACAGGGGGAGCCCAATGCATAGTGTTCCCTGGTGTATGTAGGTGTTTTCACTGTATTCTGAGTGTCTTTTAACATAGCACTGGCTCTAGGACTGGTTAGTCAGATTCAGTTACCACCAGTATCCGAATGAAAAAGTTGAGGGTACAGGATGATTTTGCAACAAGGCTTCTTTCTGCTCTTCTGTTTGTTCTTTCTGCACGTTATCCTTCTTCCTGCACTTTTCTTCGTCTTTGAGGACTTCTGTTGCTTCTTTCTGCATTTCTTTTTTTTTCTTTCTGTGCATTTTTTATTCATTCTTCACATGTCCTATCTCTGTAGGCATAGTTTGAAATTCACTGAAAAAACCATAGGTTTCAGGCACGTTATAGTTAGGAATTAGCATTTAAAAAACCTTAGAAATTCACTGAAAAAAACATAGGTTTCAGGGGCATTATAGTTAGCTGGACTTTTCACTCGTACAAAACCATTGAAATTCCCCCGTTATAGTTAGTTCAGCTAACTATAACTTGCGCGCCCGCAATGCACTGCTGATGACGTCACATATTACATCACTCATGATATGGTCAGTGACATCACTCATGACATCACTGATGACATCTCAAATGACATCACTGATGACATCATCCTTGTGATAGAGTGTCAGACCTCTTCTCCCCCTAATATAACCTTTGATACACACATTCAAAAATAGAAACTAAAATTTTCAAAACAATGGACATACCAATACCAGTTACAACAACCTATTCAGTAATTCTAAGATCCACATACACATCCACTCATTCACCAACAGTCCTATACATTCACTCATACATGTACTCACTCATCATATGTACTCATTCACCTATACATCCGGTTACACAACGCCACTCGTCCATAGAGTTACTCACACACATAGTCACTCATGCTAATAAAGAATCAAACATCCATTTACTTGCATATACAGTTATACACACACCACCACACTTACTTCTACAGAAACTTACACATACTTAGTCTTTTAAACAATCACTTATAGAAACACATACTTATTCATACAGGAACTCTTCCAATCTCTCACTCTCACATATACTCACTTATATACACCAATAGTCACATATACTAGTTTAAAACATATGTAGTTACTCATAAAGACACTATTGAGACAGTCATTCACTCACTAACACACCCATGTACACACTCATCCACCCATACAGTCCTGCACACATGCTGTCTTCAACACATACAAACAGTGAGTCACTCATTTATGCACCTATGCACTACGTAATACCCCCCACTGAACCATACAGACACTCAGACACTCATACTGATACTCAAAAAACCAACTAATAACCTATATAGGCACTCATGCAGCTACTCACCAACCCATGCAGCCACGTATACACAAAGTGAGAGACTGATACAGATATTTACATATTTAAACATTACTCACTAAGCCATGTATTCACTAAGATACACTTAATCAGTCAGTTATGCAATCAATTTTTCAAAAACAAATCATCCATTTAGACACTTATATACCCATTTTTTCTTCCATCGACCTTGAGATATAAATATATAAAACATATGTAAGTTTCAGAAAAACACACATTCACTGGATGATGTCATCAGTGATGTCATCAGTGATGTCATTTGAGATGTCATCAGTGATGTCATGAGTGATATAATATGTGACGTCATCAGCAGTGCATTGCGGGCGCGTGAGTTATAGTTAGCTGAACTAACTAGAACGGGGGAATTTCAATGGTTTTGTACGAGTGAAAAGTCCAGCTAACTATAACGCCCCTGAAACCTATGTTTTTTTCAGTGAATATATATATATATATATATATATATATATATATATATATATATTACCTACTGGCGGTCGCCAGTAGGTAGTTATAGTTAGGACCCCTTTTCCATAGGAAATCCGCAACATTCTATTTTGAATAACTTTGGCGCCGGTTGATGAATCCTCGCGAATTTCTCAAAATAGGTGGGGCGCTACGCTCCGCTCCTACCCTGAAAGTCTTGGGGGGATTCGTCAAGCAGGGGCTGAGATAAAAGGGGGGTCCCAAAACGCGTTTTCCCCATGCATTTTTCCATAGGACCTTTAGAACGAGCTACAGCCCGAACGGCTGAACAGAATTACTCGAAATTTGGCAGAGAGGTAGTCCCTAGGTCAAGGAAGTGCCTTTTGTAGGTTTGGTGTAAATCTGTTCAGTAGATTCTGAGAAAATAGCCTTTAAATCAATATATATATCTGAGCCCGCTTACCGTACGCTTACCGTACGCTTACCGTAAGCGTACGGTGGCGTGCGCGAGCGCGATTCTGATTGGCTCTTAGATCTTAGTAAACATTCGAATCGGCAGAAACCAGGAAGCGGCGGCCGCCATTTTGTGTATTTCACTCTGAAAAAAAGAGTGAAAACAAGAAAAGGGGGCAAAGAGGAGAGTAACAGACCCCCTTACATTTGTGAGGGGGTCAAAGAAGGACTGTAAAGTACAAAAAAAACATTTATTGTTTTTTAAAAAAATCACGGGGTACGCGTACGGTAAGCTTACGGTAAGCGTACGGAAGAAAAATGGCGTGCGCGAGCGAGATTCTGATTGGCCCTTAGATCTTAGTAAACATTCGAATCGGCCGAAACCAGGAAGCGGCGGCCGCCATTTTGTGTATTTCACTCTGAAAAAAAAGAGTGAAAACAAGAAAAGGGGGCAATGAGGAGAGTTACAGACCCCCTAACATTTGTAAGGGGGTCAAAGAAGGACAGAAAAGTACAAAAAAAACATTTATTGATTTTTTAAAAAATCACGGGGTACGCGTACGGTAAGCGTACGGTAAAAAAAAATAAAAAAAATAAATGAAATGCAGAATTAAGAGTTTAGATATTAGGGAGCTCTAAAAAGAGCTGTTGTGTTTATGAAGTCATTTTTTTAAGTGGTACTTACAAGTAAGTATGCTGTTCTGCCATCGTATCCCAAAGACAAACCAGCTCCTTCTCCTAAAGGATCACAAGCAGAAATGAGGGGAATGGGTGTGGTGTAGGAGAGTTCTAGAACTGAAAGTAGTTTCAACCAATCAAAAGTTGTGTTTCATGATCACATGACCTACCGTACGCTTACGGTACGCTTACGGTGTGCTTACGGCAAAAGTGCGCATGCGCGTAAAAAAGACACGCGCTTGCGCGCATGCGCATAACAGTCACTCCCCGGCACTTCCGCGTAACGTGCGCGTGTAGCGTACACGCGTACGCGTCCCACGCGGAGTACGCGCGGCTACGCAAATTGCGTAACTATACGCAAGCAGCATGGATAAATTACGGACGTAGCGTAAACCGTACGCTTACCGTGAGCTTACGGTACGCGTACTAAAAAAATAATAAAAAAAATAGAAAAAAAGTACTGCAAATAAATTTTACATGTTTATTTTAAAAAATATATTAAAAAAAACATATTAAAGAATTTTAAAAATTTAATCATAGTCTTTATAAAAGGTAAGAAAATTAAAATAAAAATATGTTAGAAAAAATAGAAGAAAAAAAAAAATTAGCATTTAAAAAACCTTGCAAATTCACTGAAAAAACCATGGGTTTCACACACGTTATAGTTAGGAATTAGCATTTAAAAAACCTTAGAAATTCAGTGAAAAAACCATAGGTTTCACACACGTTATAGTTAGGAATTAGCATTTAAAAAACCTTAGAAATTCAGTGAAAAAAACCATAGGTTTCACACATGTTATAGTTAGCTGGACATTTTACTCGTAAAAAACCATTGAAATTGCCACGTTATAGTTAGTTCAGCTAACTATAACTCGCGCGCCCGCAATGCACTGCTGATGACGTCACATATTACATCACTCATGACATGGTCAGTGACATCACTCATGACATCACTGATGACATCTCAAATGACATCACTGATGACATCATCCTTGTGATAGAGTGGTAGACCTCCTCTCACCCTAATATAACCTTTGATACACACATACAAAAATAGAGACTAAAATTTACAAAAGAATGGACATACCAATAACAGTTACAACAACCTCTTCAGTAATTCTAAGATCCACATACACATCCATTCATTCACCAACAGTTCAATACAGTCACTCATACATGTACTCACTTATCATATGTACTCATACACCTATACATCCTGTTACACAATGCCACTTATCCATAGAGCTACTCACACACATAGTCACCCATGCTAATAAAGAATAAAACATACATTTACTTGCATATACAGTTATTCACACACCACCACGCTTACTTCTACGGAAACTTACACATACTTAGTCTTTTAAACAATCACTTATAGAAACACATACTTATTCATACAGGAACTCTTCCAATGTCTCACTCTCACATATACCTTATTTACACCAATAGTCACATATACTAGTTTAAAACATATGTAGTTACTCATAAAGACACTATTGAGACAGTCATTCACTCACTAACACACCCATACACACACTCATCCACCCATACAGTCCTGCACACATGCTGTCTTCAACATATACAAAGAGTGAGCCACTCATTCATGCACCTATGCACTACGTAATACCCGCCACCGAACCATGAAGACACTCAGACTGATACTCAAAAAAACAACTAATAACCCATATAGACACCCATGTAGCTACTCACCAACCCATGCAGCCACATATACACAAAGTGAGAGACTGATACAGATATTTCCATATTTAAACATTACTCACTAAGCCATGTATTCACTATGATACACTTAATCAGTCAGCTACACAATCAATTTTTCAAAAACAAATCATCCATTTAGACACTTATATACCCATTTATTCTTCCATCGACCTTGAGATATACATAAATAAAACATATTTAATTTTCAGGAAAACACACATTCACTGGATGATGTCATCAGTGATGTAATTTGAGATGTCATCAGTGATGTCATGAGTGATGTCACTGACCATGTCATGAGTGATGTAATATGTGACGTCATCAGCAGTGCATTGCGGGCGCGCGAGTTATAGTTAGCTGAACTAACTATAACGTGGCAATTTCAATGGTTTTTTACGAGTAAAATGTCCAGCTAACTATAACATGTGTGAAACCTATGGTTTTTTTCACTGAATTTCTAAGGTTTTTTAAATGCTAATTCCTAACTATAACGTGTGTGAAACCTATGGTTTTTTCACTGAATTTCTAAGGTTTTTTAAATGCTAATTCCTAACTATAACGTGTGTGAAACCCATGGTTTTTTCAGTGAATATATATATATATATATATATATATATATATATGTATATGTATAGTTATATGATATTAAGATCCATTATGTTCATGTATTCTGTGATTTTAACATTTCAATGCAGAGTGAAATGGGATTGTAATTCTCAATCTCGGTGCAGTACCCTTCTATGATTTTGCTCTGCTTATATTCCTCGTAAGGTATACATTTCCCTCCCAAATCAGAGCATAATGTCAAAATGTAAATGTCTTAAATAAAAGAGCACCAAAAGAAAAGTGAAAAAGTGAATCCATTTTATTATATTAAAGGAGAAGAACCACCAAACAAACCAAGAAAGGGGAGAAAGAATGGAGTAAAGGAGGAGAAGATTCAAAGAGACCATGTGTGTTCTTATTTTATCTCATATACGAGAGCGACCTGTACAGTACTGAGTTCAGAGTAATCTGTTCTGAGTACTAAAGTGCATATTACTTAATAATACACATTTTCTCCAATTTGTTCAAAGAGTTGCATATAGTCTTGCGATGTCTCCATCTTAAAGTGCAACTTCATTGTAAATAAAAAGCGCTTCTGGTTTGTGCAAAAGAATGCGTTCGCAGCACGGGGATGCTGAAATGAGAGATCGGACAGCAGATCTGAGGCCCACCGAAGGGCTTTACATTGAATAAATATTGGGAGTATATCAATGCTGGCAATAACACAGACCCCACGGAAGGGGGAGAATTGACACTGCATTTCCCAGCATACAGCTCGCTGGTGAGTGAATGCTGTGAAGGGCAAGTGAATATGCACAGTGTTCCCAGGTTTCGCCATGCCCCACCCTATGATTAAGGTGCAGCCGCACCGAAACGCATCAGGGACTGATATAAATTGGTGACGCTTGACCGGTCTCTGTTAACACAGGTTCAGTTTGAACGATCCCCTGGTCGGAGTGCATCCTTAAAGCTCAGGTTTTTTAAAAAAAATGTTAAATGCACAGCGGCCTCAGCCATGACAAGGTTTGCACTGCCTGGAAAAACGTCAGGACTCCAAGACTGGAAATTGGATTGCAGCCTGTTCGCAGCACGGGGGATACTGAAATGAGAAATCGGACAGCAGATCTGAGGCCCACCGGAGGGCTTTACATTGAATAAATATTGGGAGTATATCAATGCTGGCAATAACACGGACCCCATGGAAGGGAGAGATTCGACACTGCATTTCCCAGCATACAACTCACTGGTGAGTGAATGCTATGATGGGCAAATAATTATGCAGTGTGTTTTCAGGTTTCACCATGCCCCGCCCTATGATTAAGGTGCAGCTTCACTGAAACGCTTCAGGGGCTGATATAAATTGGTGACGTTTGACCGGTCTCTGTTAATAAAGGTTCAGTTTGAACGATCTCCTGGTCGGTGTGCATTAAGATCCATTTATGTTCATGTATTCTGTAATTTTAACATTTCAATCCAGTGTGAAATGGGATTGTAATTCTCAATCTCGGTGAAGGACCCTTTTATGATTTTGCTCTGCTTCTATTCCTCATAGAGTACAAATTTCCCTCCCAAATCAGAGATAATGACAAAATGTAAACCTCTTAAATAAAAGAGCACCAAAAGAAAAGTGAAAAAGTTAATACATGTTATTATATTAAAGGCAAAGAACAACAGAACAAACCAAGAAAGGGGAGAAAGAAGGGAGTAAAAGAGGAGAATATTCAAAGAGATCATGTGTGTTCTTATTTTATCTCATATACGAGAGAGGCCTGTAATTTACTGAGTTTAGAGTAATCTGCTCTGAGTACTGAAGTGAATATTACTTCAAAATACACATTTTATGTGTACAGTGCGTGGATATCGGAGTGCCTTATTCTATATTAAAGTTCATCTTCATTCTAAAGAGTAAGCTTTTCTAGTTAGTGCAAAAGAATGAGTACAGTACATGGATATTAAAATGGCATTAAATTGGTGATATACATTTTCAATATAAATTTTCTCCAATCCGTGCAAAAGTTTGCACACAGTATTGCACATATCTCATTATTAATGTGCATCTTCAATGTAAACTATAATCTCCCAAATATGTGCTAAAGGTGCATACAGTACACTTATTATAAGTTAACTGTCAAATACCAATTCATTTTATATAGTTAGAATTCTCTCATTGTGTACAAAAAAATTATTATTATTGCATGCAATGCTTGTTTCCCAATTCAGAAAGAAGATAAGATAGAACTTTGCACACAGTATTGCATATGTCTCAATGTGTAAATGCATCTTTAATTTAAACTATAATCTCTCCTAGTCTATGCAAATTGTGCAAACAGTACACTAATTATAACTCTCTCATTGTGTACCAAAAATTTTATTATTGATACACTCAAAAAGGTAGAGAAAGGTTTAATGTGACAGAGATATTCTATTAGCATATGACAACCATCTCTCTTGCTGGTTGATGTAAGGTGCAATGGAATACAGGAAAAGGACATTCTCTAAAGATGAATATACAATTTGACATCCGTGTTTGAGTCTCTGTGCCCATCAACAAGATCTTTTGGGACTTTCCTCAGCATAGTTCCAATTCCTAATTTCCTCCTTGAGGTCATTTCATGACATGTATGATGCCATGATATTTCATATTTTCCAATCCTCCATCATGTATTTCCCATATATGTTTGGCCATAGCATGTTGGGAATCTTGATTTTTTTTATAGCTCTCAGATGTTCTAATAGAATGAGTTTATTTTATTGATGGCACTGCCCAGATATTCCATTCCACAGGTACATTCCAAAACATATGCTACTGATTCTGTTTCATATGTAATTCTCTCCTTTATTTTATTCTTCCTTTAATATATAGTCTTATATTCTGCCTTGCTCTGATCTTATCTACTGGCTTTGCATTTAGCACATTTGAAAAAACCTTCCATTTGGATCGGAAGCCCTAATTGTTCGTAAATTTGCTGGTTTCATATAACTACAAATCAAAATATCTCCTAGGGATGATGTTTTTTTGTATGTAATGTTTGGTGTTTCCGGGAGTGTATATCTCACATCTTCATCCATTTGCAGGATTTTCCAATTGTCCTTTAGTAAATTCCATACTTTTCTACTTGATGATTTGTAGTCAGCATGTACCTAATGATCTGATTTGTATTCTTTGCTTCTGCATCTTTCTCTTTGGTTCTCAATAATGTTTCTCGTTTTTTCTGGCCTGCTCTTTGCAAAGCATAATTTAGGATCATTTCTGGGTATCCCCTCACCTGGAATATTTTGAACAACTCACTAGTTTGTTACTTAAAATTGGATTCCTTGGAGCAACATGATCTTACCCTCAGGGACTACACTCTATTTAAGAGACAGGGGATGCCCACTATTGGCATGGAGTACACTATTTGTGCTCGTGGGTTTCTTACACATCTTGGTGCAAATTTGCTCTTCTTCGATGTAAATTTTGATGTCTAAAAAGTGTATTTCTTTGTCCTGAATGTCAATATTAAATTGCAAGTTTAAGTTGTTTTGGTTCAGGGATCTTAAGAGAGATTCTAGGTCACCTTCCCATACTAAAAAGAGATCGTTTATGAAGTGAACCGACAGAATCATTTATTCCATATATTATTTCTTCTGTTCACTCCAAGTTACTTCTGATTCCCAATGATCCATGAAAAGATTTGCGTATGTGGGCACGAATGATGTGCCCATAGCTGTTCCTTGTACTTGTAAAAAATAACTGTCATTAAATAATAAAAACATTATGAAGGAGACAGAAGCTGGTCAAATCTAACAATATGTCTGAATGTTCAAGCAAAGAGATTGAGCGAGTCTGCAAGAAATGTTTACATGCTTCAATCCCATCTGAGTGTTGTGTTGAGGTATTTAATGGAACAACATCTACAGTTGCAATATGATAGGGGTCAGGAACTCTCTACCCTGACCCCTTTTCACGTTCTCCACCTTTCTTTTTCCCTGTCACACACACAACACACAAAATGGCGGCCGACACTTCCTGATTTCGACCGATTCGAATGTTGACTGACATGTAACCACCAATCAGAATTACGCTCGCGCACGGCACCGTGCGCACACGGTGCGCGCACGGTGCGCGCATATAGATATTTATGTGCTTTTAAATGCAATTTTCTCAGGAACTACTGAACAGATTGACACCATATATACAAAAGGCACATGTCCGACCTGACGACTACCTCTTTGCCAAATTTCAAGTAATTCTGTTCAGCCGTTCGGGCTGTACCTTCGACTAAAGGTCCTATGGGAAAATGCATGGGGAAAACGCGTTTTGGGACCCCCCTTTTTTCTCAGCCCCTGCTTGACGAATCACCCCGAGACTACCAGGGTAGGAGCTGAGCGGAGCGCCCCATTAGTTTTGAGAATTTCGCGAGGATCCGTCAACCGGCGCCAAAGTTATTCAAAATAGAATTTACAGATTTCCTATTGAAACACGGTCTTAACTATAACTATCTACTGGCGACCGCCAGTAGATAATATATATCGACCCCTTGGCCTATATAACCACAACATCATGCTTCTAGAGATGGTCAAATGGTGTCTCTTTAACAATTTTTTCATGTTTGAAAATGCAGTATACCGTCAGATGCGGGGTGTAGCCATGGGGGCTTGCTTCTCTCCCAGCTACGCGTGTCTACACGTGGGCTGGTGGGAGGAGCAGACCCTCCATGGCACTCTGGCCAGAGTGGCCGACAAACAAGTGATGCATTGGCTTAGATATATAGACAATGTGTTTTTCATTTGGAAAGGTGATCGTGAGAGTGCTTTATTGTTTATTGATGAACTTAACAACAACACATGCAATCTTAAATTCACTGCATCAATCAGCGCCTCTGAGGTTCCCTTTCTAGACACTACAATTTACATCCAGGATGGTCGTCTTGCATCTACACTTTTTAGAAAGCCCACAGCAGGGAACGCCACCCTGCATGCGACCAGCTCTCACCCCAGTCATCTGATCAGAAGTATCCCCTACGGGGAGCTCCTTAGGTTGAAACGTATCTGCAGTACTGATGAGGAATTTGTCAGATGCTCTGAACAGGCATTGTCCAGATTCATAGAAAGGGGATATAAAAATAACATTCTTAAACAAGCTCAGGTGAAGGTGGCTCTTAAATCCAGAGAGGACCTTCTATGCCCCAAGAAAGACACTATGACACCCATGACCAATAGCTCTGAAGACAGTAACACACCCCGTCTCATCATTACATATAGTAAACAACATAACCAGCTCAGGAGGATAGTCAATCGTAATTGGCCAATACTGAAAACAGATGCAGTATTGACCCCTAGATTGCCATCCACTCCTACCATTACTTTTAGACGTGCAGTTTCGATGAGAAACCAGTTGGTGTCTAAAAATGCAGAAACCACTACCAAAACAAATTGGTTACAAAGAAAAGGTTTCTTTAAATGCGCATTGTGCAGGGCATGCAAGTTTGGAGTGAACACTTTGCAATATAACACTCCCTTCAGTCCCACTCCAATACAAATTAGGGGGCATTACACCTGCCGCACGGAATTCGCAGTGTATGTTCTAACTTGCACCTGCGGCCTCAGATACGTAGGTAGCACTAAATTACAAGTTCATGCACGCATTTTACAGCACCTCAGGGCCATCGTAAACAATGATTCCACCTATCCTGTGGCCCGTCATTTTAGAGCTGTTCATGACAATGACCTGACCTGTCTTTCTTATTTTGTAATTGATGCAATCCCGAAATTTAAACATGGGGGCAATAGAGAGCGTATGCTCAGACAATTGGAGACCCGAGTAATTATTGAGCTCGATACTAAAACACCTCTCGGGCTCAATACAACGGAAGATATGCACAACTTTTTTTGAAAGTTCAGTAGAAATATTACTTTAAAGTAGTTCTTGTCATCTATTCCCTACACTCTGGTTGTGCTTTTACTTTACTCCTTGTCAACTCACAGGCTCCTATTCTTTGCCTTAGACCATATGCTTAGGCGGTTTCAGGTCTGGTAGTATGTGTTACGAATTGTTAGCAATCTTACACTGTTTTTATTATCATTTAAGATCTGATATATAATATGCTGCTTTGTAAGAAGGAAGTAATAAGAAAGAAAACAACACCCCCACCTCACTACATCACTCCAATATCCTAATTTTAGGTAATATTGAGATCCTTTCGATATGTATTAGACAGTGTATGAGCCTTATGAATATTTTTATATTAGGCATATTTATTGCGTATTTGCACAATTCTTCAGATTGCACTTTGGCACTTTTAGCACCTTATTCATTGCACTTTTAGGCACTTTGCACTTTATGTCAAAAATATATACACACATTAAATCAATAAATTATTAATAAAATAAAAAAATATATAATATTTTAAAATCAAATTAAAAATCATTTATTATACATCTCGATAAGCAACATTAGCGTACGTTCGGAGAGGATTGACATGGTAAATCTCATTGAATATACGATTCTCCTACTTTTTGGATTTCATCCAGATTACACTTGCTGAATAATTTCAGGACACACTGCTGATAATATTTGCACGTTTAATTATTATTATCCTGTGATGTATGTTTTGCATTTTACACCAGAACTGTCTTGGATTGTCCATGTATTGCATATGATCCCATTTCAGCACAGATGACGAATAATTTATATTTCTTTTTTTATGTGTCCCGAGTTTACTACAACAATACGTATTTAGACTTTGTATAAAGTGTTAAACTCGGTAGATTGGATCATAACTAAATTTGGATATGTTTACATGTATATTACGTGCATTTTTCAAGAGTCTGTCTTTTCAGCAGGTAGTGGAGAATGTGAAATGATAGTATGTCTTCTATTTCCTCTCCGTCATGTGATAGGGGTGTTTGCATTTTTAAACAGCGTCATACGCAAAGTTTGTCCAATGTGATCAAGCCACTCAGGTGGCGAAACGCGTCATGACAGAAGGGAGACTCTTATACTTTTTCAAATAAAGAGTGTTCACCGACGAAGAGGAGTTTGTGTATTCTTGTTTGTGGAGAAACTGATGAATACTTCGTGCCTATATATATATATATATATATATATATATATATATATATATTCACTGAAAAAACCATAGGTTTCACACACGTTATAGTTAGGAATTAGCATTTAAAAAACCTTGCAAATTCACTGAAAAAACCATAGGTTTCACACATGTTATAGTTAGCTGGACATTTTACTGATAAAAAACCAATGAAATTCCCCCGTTATAGTTAGTGCAGGCAACTATAACTCACGCGACCGCAATCCTCTGCTGATGCTAATACTGTATTTAGACACCTATTTGCCCATGTCTTCTTCCATTAAATTTTAGCTATACATATATTACAAATATTTTTTTTTCATAAAGACACATATATCATCAGCAGAGGATTGCGGTCGCGTGAGTTATAGTTGCCTGCACTAACTATAACGGGGGAATTTCATTGGTTTCATTGGAGCCTAACCACACATCTCATCGTGAGATCTGATTGGCTGTCAGTACTTCATCCAAGAAGTGTTGGCAGCCATCTTGGGACCAATATACATGACAGCACCTCATTAAAAAGCATTGCAGTTAATAGAAGGTTTTAAGACTTTAGTTACATTATAAATCATTTGTTGATGGTTCAATACTCATTTTAGGAATTGTAGTGTGTTCTAAGGTGATTTTACCATGTGAAAAAGCCTTCTGCCGTGATAGCATGAATCATGTTTGAGAGAAAACTATTTTCTCATGCTTTTCCCACAGAGGTTTGGAAGGTGATCTATAAGCTAAACTGAAAGCATATTTTCTGTAAATTCACATTATCTTTCTCAGTCATGTGAGAATGAAGTCTGACATTCTCAGTAAAACATTTACATCCAACAAGGGAAGAGACTATCAGTTGATTCCTTTGTGTTATACTGCAGCTTCCCAGAGTGTTCTCAAGAACAACTAGAGCGCTAACAGTCCTACTTATGACAAACCTATTGCACACCTGAAGCCATCTTGATTGGAATAAAGAGGTAACTCTTAAAACATTTAATTTAAAAAAGAACAAAATGAGGGGGTTCATTTTGCCATAGAAAGTATGATTAGTGCGGCAGAAAGAAAAATTAGGTCACATTTTGAGTGACTTCTCAAATCCTCTTCTATTTCATTAAAAAATTCTGACATGCAGACTGAAACATGCCCTTTCAATACCAGCAGCAGACTTCCCTGGTGAGCAGTAGCTTTACTACAGTGATCTAATAAGCAACTAGAGTGCTAATATTCTGAATTTATGGCAAATGTGTGACACATCTGAATGCCTTCTTGATGGAATCAAAGTAAAAAACTGAAAGTATTTCTTACTGAGGAGACTGTAGTAAATGAGGAAATTAGGAAACTTCATAACAAATAAGTCTCCCAAAATGGCCACCAGAGACAAAAGAGCCCAAATGTAGCCCAAATATCATCCAGATGTAGCCCAAGTATAGCTCAATGACAGAATGTCCCAGAGTGTTCTAACGAACAACTAGAGCGCTAACAGTCTTACTTATGACAAAAGTATGGCACACCTGAAGCCATCTTGATTGGAATAAAGTGGCAACACTTAAAACATTTAATTTAAAAAGGAACACAATGAGGGGGTTCATTTTGCCATAGAAATTATGATTAGTGCTGAAGAAAGAAAAATGAGGGTACATTTTGAGTCACTTTCATAAATCCTCTTCTATTTCATTAACCTCTTCCATGCTCATGACGTCATGACCACGCCCACGAATGAAATGTCCAGCACTGCGGCAGCGCTGCGGCAGAATTTGCGCCGCAGGGAAGAGGCTAAAAAATTCTGATATGCAGACTGAAACATGCACTTTTAATACCAGCAGCAGACTTCCGTGGTGAGCAGTAGCTTTACTACAGTGATCTAATGAGCAACTAGAGTGCTAACATTTAGAATTTATGGAAAATGTGTAACATATCTGAATACCTTCTTGATGGAATCAAAGTAAAAAACTGAAAGCATTTCCTACTGAGGAGACTGCAGTAAATGAGGAAATTAGGAAACTTCATAACAAATAAATCTCCCTAGATGGTCACCAGAGACAAAAGAGTCCAAATGCAGCACAAATATCACCCAGATGTAGCCCACATGTAGCCCAATGACAGAAGTGTGCAAAACACTTATTTTTTGTGTATTTGCAGTTTTATATAGTCCAGACTTGTCAGGTATTGAAGTGCTTTACATGAGCATTGGTTACATCACACAAGATCAAATTCATTTTGGTTGTAGACATGGGGAGATTAAGTGATTTGACCAGAATCACAGAATGATGAGCTGAAGCAGAAACTCCAACCTGGTTCCCCAGTTGCAAAGTCTGCAGCTCTGGAAGTAACACCACATCCTCTCCCCTAAGTGCAACATTTAATCAAGTGGTCAACTGGATAAAAAAACATAAAGATTACAAATAATTTAAAAGTTCTTTGTCGCTATTTGAAAACTCAGAAAATATGTCCTCATTTTAGTTTTTTAGAGCACTAACCATAATTTTGATGCAAATAAGACCCTCTCATATACATAATTTCTAAAGGAAATGCTCTAGGTATTACAGTTTTGATTACAACAATATGACGTCAGGCGTTCCAAGCTTTTGTAATAAATATAGAATGTTAGCAATCTAGTTGTTCATTTGGATACTGTTGAGAGGCAGAGGCCAGGGGCACGGACTCTGAAAATTGAAGGCAGGTAGGAGAGTGCAGAGGCAACAATTTGACCACACTGGGCAGGCAGGAAGGGCAGTGGCAGCAAAACAGACTATGGAGGGCAGTGGAAATGGGGGCAAGGGCAACAAACCAACAATACAGGACTGGCAAGAGAGTCTGTGGCAATATAATAGACCATTGTGGGCAGCAGGAAGAGGCAGTGGTAATACAACCATACATGCCAACAGACCCGTTTCAGCCAGGAAACGTCCAATGTTTTTAAGCTCAAATGGGCTTTATTTGATCTGTCTCCTGTCTACAATCTCCTCTTTTTCAATGTAACTCAAAGGGGAAAATCAATACCCCAGTTTTTTTTCAAAATCTCCCTCTTACCAAGTTCAAAATGTTCGCAAGTATGGTACATTGGATCATGGTAGGCAGGAGGAATTGGGGTAGGGACATGGACTCGGATAACCGAGGACAGGAGGGACATGGAGAGGTGCACCAAACTGACCCTACAGGGCAAACATCAGGGTTTGCAGCAGCACAATACACCACACAGCGCATGCGGGATGGGAGTGCAGCACAACAATCCATAGAAAGCAATAGGGAGGGGACAGGACCATGCGCATGGACAACAGAGAACAGAGGGGAAAGAGGCAATGGTAGCTAGCTGACCATAATGGACAGTTCAGGAGAGAAAGCTGCAGCATAACAGACCATAAAGGGCAGGAGGGACGGATCAGGGGCATTACAATGGAACAGACAAGCCAGGAGGGAGGGAATAGGGGGCTGCACATGAAAACAGAGGGCTGGGGGCAAGGAAGCAGGGCAGGAGCAGCAAGATGACCATGGAGGTCAGGCTGGAAGGGCACTAGAAACAAGACACACCATGGAGAGCAACAGTTAGACTATGATGCCATACACACAGACCATGGAGGAAAGGTAGGAGGGGGTCAGGGGCAGCTAGCTGACCACACAGGGAAGGTGGGAGGGGCCATGGCAGCACAGAAGACCATGCATGGCAAGCGGGAGGGTTAGTGGCAGCACAATGGCTATGATGGGCAAGAAAGAGGATGCAGGGGCATGCACAAAGGACCATGGAGGATAGAAGGGAGGGTCAGGACCTGGGCACAGACAAGAGAGTTCATGAAAAGGGGCCTCACAACAGACCGCGTGGGGCAGACAGGAGGAGCAGTTGCAGCACAACAGACCAGGGAGGGCAAAATGGTGTGGCAGTAAAGGACAGGAGGAAGGGGATAGGGGTATGGCATGTGGACAGGCAGGGTGGAGGTGGCAGGGACAGGTTACAGTCATCTGACAATGCTAGGCAGGTGGGAGGGGAGTGGCAGCTCAACAGAACACTCAGAGTAGATAGGAGTGGCAGGTCCATGGAACATGGTGGGCAAAAAGGATGGAGCAGGGGCATGCACAAAGACATCGGAGGGCAGGGAGAAGGAGAATAGGGGCAGCAAGCTAAGCACAGAGGCTAAGCAGGAGGTCAATGAATGGCCATAGAATTAGGCAATGGAGGGCAGGAGGAGTGGACTGGTACATCATGCTAAATGGAGGGCAGTGGCAGCACATCAGAATATGCATGGCAGGAGGGAGGAGGCTAGTCCATGGATTCAGGCAACAGAGGATAGGGAGGAGGTGGATGGGGCAGCAAGCTAACTGTTCAGAGAAGGTGGGTTTTAGGAACTTTATTGTTTTTAATATGTGTGTCTGTGCGAACTACTTCAAAATATGAACAAATATGCAGCATAATCTCACTTTTATTCAGGAAGAAGAGGACATTTGTGACTGTGACTCCGGGCTCACTTGGCAGAAACACCCCCTGACCCTCCACGCCCCATCGCAAAATGTAATGCCCGTGAAAAGGGTAGGTGGACGCAGTGTTATATAGAACATAGTCCTGAGAGCACGATTGAAAATGAAAACTAGATATAGTATATGGTATAAACTATGCACCAAAAAGTGTGATATAAGATGAACCGGGGCGTGAAATATAATATGCAATACATTGTGCGCAATGACAGATTCATTGGAGAGCGCAAGATAGCACAGGCACTAGTGCGTGCTATGCGATATACACCTTGGAGCGTAATATGCACAGGGCAGTGTTGTGTAACCTAACTAGTCTCTAAAGTTGTAATATAAAATATGTGCTGGGGAGTGTAACGTTGCATATGCACTGTGACAATTACAATTACATATTACAATCTGGGATATGGATCCAAGATTGTAATATGTATGGCATAGCGCTGTGCGTTATAACATAGGCATCGAGGAAGGCACGTTAGATGGGGCAATATAACCTGTGCAAAGGCAAGTGTGGCATGACATATTCACGGGGTGGTGTTACAGTGCACAAGGGCTAGAGAGTGTCATAGCATACGCACTAGCTGGTGGAATACAACACAGAGGTGTGTGGCACTCGCGGGCACTGGTGGGTGTAACACAGCATTGGGCTCAGTCAGGAGCACGCTGTGACTCTCAAGTGAGGTTTGTCTACTTTCCAGAGAGTAAAATAAAAAGTATTACACATCCGGCGGTGGATGTATGTTTTATTAACCGTGAGGGGGGTTTCTTGCATAGTTTGTTCGAATTTTTGTCAAATCCCCTTTGAATGGCTTGGTGTGCGTGTGTATTAAATGTGTCCGTCAATAGCTACCCATGTTTGTATAAATAAATGACATGGGTGTCTACTTGGAGAGTACCCACCGGCGGGGGTGCTGGGATTAGGCACGGTAGGGCGTCAGACACATCAGAGCTTCACAACATTGAATGCATAGTCGCCTTTTAATGAATATCACGCAAATCGTCATGGTGATAGGTACATACGGTTTGTCCAGCATGTCCTAGATGTTTCTATAAATATATATTTTTTAAAAATAATAAAAAACAACGGCCGGCCCCGGGGGATGGGGTCCCTGGGGCCATAAGTGGCATGAGGAGGGGAGCAACGCAGCCCCCCTCCTAAAGAATAAAAGAAAAAGGCCATGACCCGGGGGTTGGGGTCCCCGGGGCCAATTAAGGCCTTGGGAGGGGGGCCACGCAGCCCCCTTCCAAATGTGTTTTTTTCAACAAAAGAAATTAGGGTTTAGGCCCTGGGGAATGGTGTCCCCAGGGCCAATAAATTAGAAAAAGAAGGGGGGCCACACAGCCCTCCTTGCAGCACTCTGCAAACGCGCCCCCTGGCCAGTTGTAAGTTGGGGAATTAATTCCCCTTCAATACTGAGGGTCCCTGAGGGCCAACTAGCCCAACAGGTATCTCCAGTATGTGCCAGGGAGCTGCGTTGCAGACAGGTGTTCTGAGGCCACGCCCCTTTTTACACCTCTATGCAACGCAGCTCTGTGGCACTTATTGGAGGTACCTAGTGGGCTAGTTTGACCCAAGGGACCCTTAGGATTCAAGGGGACTTAATCTCTCAACTTAGAACTGCCACAGGGCGCGTTTACACAGTGGTGAAGGGAGGGGACAGGGCCTGAGGTGACGTGTGCAAACACGTCCTGTGGCGCGTTTTAAGTTGGGGAAATAATTCCCTTTCAATCCTGAGGGACCCTAGGGGACAACTAGCCCACCAGGTGCTTCCAGTAAGCGCCACTGAGCTGCGTTGCAGAGATGTGGTCCAGGCCGTGCCACTTTTTACACCTCTCTGCAATGGTGCTTACTGGACATACCTAGTGGGCTATTTTGCCCCCAGGGACCCTCAGGATTCAAGGGGACTTAATCTTCCAACTTAAAACGGCCACAGGGCGTGTTTACACAGTGGAGAATGGAGGGGAAGGGGTCCGAGGTGACGTGTGCAAACACGCCCTATGGCGCGTTTTAAGTTGGGGAAATATTTCCCCTTCAATCCTGAGGGCCCCTGGGGGCTAACTAGCCCACCAGGTGCTTCCAGTAAGCCCCACTGAGCTGCGTTGCAGAGAGGTACACCTCTCTGCAACGCGGCTCTGTGGCGCTTACTGGAGGTACCTAGTGGGCTAGTTGGACCCTAACGACCCTCAGGATTCAGATGAACTTAATCTCCCAACTAAAAATAGCCACAGGGTGTGTTTACACAGTGATGAAGGGAGGGGACTGGGCCTGAGTTAACGTGTGCAAACACGCCCTGTTGCACGTTTTAAGTTGGGGAAATAATTCCCCTTCATTCCCTTGGGACCCTGGGGGCCAACTAGCCCACCAGGTGCTTCCAGTAAGCGCCACTGCGCTGCGTTGCAGAGAGGTGGTCTAGGCCGTGCCCCTTTTTACATCTCTCTGCAACGCAGCTCTGTGGCGCTTACTGGAGGTACCTAGTGGTCTAGTTGGACCCTAGGGACCCTCAGGATTCAAGGGGACTTAATCTCCCAACTTAAAATGGCCACAGGGCGTGTTTACACAGTGGGGAAGGGAGGGGACGGGGCCTGATGTGATGTGTGCAAACACGCCCTGTGCGTGTTTTAAGAGGTAGTTTTAATCCCCTGCCCTATTATATACTAGGGGCTTACAGAGGAGGTCATGCTAATCACAGGGGGACCCCAACGCATAGTGTTCCCTGGTGTATGTAGGTGTTTTCACTGTATTCTGAGTGTCTTTTAACATAGCACTGGCTCTAGGACTGGTTAGTCAGACTCAGTTACCACCAGTATCCGAATGAAAAAGTTGAGGGTACAAGATGATTTTGCAACAAGGCTTCTTTCTGCTCTTCTGTTTGTTCTTTCTGCACGTTATCCTTCTTCCTGCACTTTTCTTCGTCTTTGAGGACTTCTGTTGCTTGTTTCTGCATTTCTTTTTTTTTCTTTCTGTGCATTTTTTATTCATTCTTCACATGTCCTATCTCTGTAGGCATAGTTTGAAATTCACTGAAAAAACCATAGGTTTCAGGCACGTTATAGTTAGGAATTAGCATCTAAAAAACCTTAGAAATTCACTGAAAAAAACATAGGTTTCAGGGGCATTATAGTTAGCTGGACTTTTCACTCGTACAAAACCATTGAAATTCCCCCGTTATAATTAGTTCAGCTAACTATAACTTGCGCGCCCGCAATGCACTGCTGATGACGTCACATATTACATCACTCATGATATGGTCAGTGACATCACTCATGACATCACTGATGACATCTCAAATGACATCACTGATGACATCATCCTTGTGATAGAGTGTCAGACCTCCTCTCCCCCTAATATAACCTTTGATACACACATTCAAAAATAGAAACTAACATTTTCAAAACAATGGACATACCAATACCAGTTACAACAACCTATTCAGTAATTCTAAGATCCACATACACATCCACTCATTCACCAACAGTCCTATACATTCACTCATACATGTACTCACTCATCATATGTACTCATTCACCTATACATCCGGTTACACAACGCCACTCATCCAAAGAGTTACTCACACACATAGTCACTCATGCTAATAAAGAATCAAACATCCATTTACTTGCATATACAGTTATACACACACCACCACACTTACTTCTACAGAAACTTACACATTCTTAGTCTTTTAAACAATCACTTATAGAAACACATACTTATTCATACAGGAACTCTTCCAATCTCTCACTCTCACATATACTCACTTATATACACCAATAGTCACATATACTAGTTTAAAACATATGTAGTTACTCATAAAGACACTATTGAGACAGTCATTCACTCACTAACACACCCATGTACACACTCATCCACCCATACAGTCCTGCACACATGCTGTCTTCAACACAAACAAACAGTGAGTCACTCATTTATGCACCTATGCACTACGTAATACCCCCCACTGAACCATACAGACACTCAGACACTCATACTGATACTCAAAAAACCAACTAATAACCTATATAGGCACTCATGCAGCTACTCACCAACCCATGCAGCCACGTATACACAAAGTGAGAGACTGATACAGATATTTACATATTTAAACATTACTCACTAAGCCATGTATTCACTAAGATACACTTAATCAGTCAGTTATGCAATCAATTTTTCAAAAACAAATCATCCATTTAGACACTTATATACCCATTTATTCTTCCATCGACCTTGAGATATACATATATAAAACATATGTAAGTTTCAGAAAAACACACATTCACTGGATGATGTCATCAGTGATGTCATCAATGATGTCATTTGAGATGTCATCAGTGATGTCATGAGTGATGTAATATGTGACGTCATCAGCAGTGCATTGCGGGCGCATGAGTTATAGTTAGCTGAACTAACTAGAACGGGGGAATTTCAATGGTTTTGTACGAGTGAAAAGTCCAGCTAACTATAACGCCCCTGAAACCTATGGTTTTTTCAGTGAATATATATATATATATATATATATATATATATATTCAGTGAAAAAACCATAGGTTTCACACATGTTATAGTTAGCTGGACATTTTACTCGTAACAAACCAATGAAATTGCCCCGTTATAGTTAGTTCAGCTAACTATAACTCGCGCGCCCGCAATGCACTGCTGATGACGTCACATATTACATCACTCATGACATGGTCAGTGACATCACTCATGACATCACTGATGACATCTCAAATGACATCACTGATGACATCACTGATGACATCATCCAGTGAATGTGTGTTTTTCTGAAAATTAAATATGTTTTATATATGTGTATCTCAAGGTCGATGGAAGAATAAATGGGTATATAAGTGTCTAAATGGATGATTTGTTTTTGAAAAATTGATTGTGTTACTGACTGATTAAGTGTATCTCTCACTTTGTGTATAAGTGGCTGCATGGGTTGGTGAGTAGCTACATGGGTGTCTATATAGGTTATTAGTTGTTTTTTTGAGTATCAGTCTGAGTGTCTGTATGGTACGGTGGGGGGTATTACGTAGTGCATAGATGCATGAATGAGTGACTCACTGTTTGTATGTGTTGAAGACAGCATGTGTGCAGGACTGTATGTGTGGATGAGTGTGTGTATGGGTGTGTTATTGAGTGAATGACTGTCTCAATAGTGTCTTCAGGAGTAACTACATATGTTTTTAACTAGTATATGTGACTATTGGTGTATATATGTGAGTATATGTGAGAGGGAGAGATTGAAAGAGTTCCTGTATGAATAAGTATGTGTTTCTATAAGTGATTGTTTAAAAGACTAAGTATGTGTAAGTTTCCGTAGAAGTAAGTATGGTGGTGTGTGTATTACTGTATATGCAAGTAAATGTATGTTTTATTCTTTATTAGCATGAGTGACTATGTGTGTGAGTAACTCTATGGATGAGTGGCATTGTGTAACAGGATGTATAGATGTATGAGTACATATGATGAGTGAGTACATGTATGAGTGACTGTATAGGACTGTTGGTGAATGAGTGGATGTGTATGTGGATCTTAGAATTACTGAAGAGGTTGTTGTAACTGGTATTGGTATGTCCATTGTTTTGAAATTTTTAGTCTCTATTTTTGAATGTGTGTATCAAAGCTTATATTAAGGTGAGAGGAGGTCTGCCACTCTATCACAAGGATGATGTCATCAGTGATGTCATCAGTGATGTCATTTGAGATGTCATCAGTGATGTCATGAGTGATGTCACTGACCATGTCATGAGTGATGTAATATGTGACGTCATCAGCAGTGCATTGCGGGCGCGCGAGTTATAGTTAGCTGAACTAACTATAACGGGGCAATTTCATTGGTTTGTTACGAGTAAAATGTCCAGCTAACTATAACATGTGTGAAACCTATGGTTTTTTCACTGAATTTCTAAGGTTTTTTAAATGCTAATTCCTAACTATAACGTGTGTGAAACCTATGGTTTTTTCAGTGAATTTCTAAGGTTTTTTAAATGCTAATTCCTAACTATAACGTGTGTGAAACCCATGGTTTTTTCAGTGAATTTGAAAGGTTTTTTAAATGCTAATTCCTAAATATAACGTGTGTGAAACCCATGGTTTTTTCAGTGAATTTGCAAGGTTTTTTAAATGCTATTTTTTTTTTATTCTTCATTTTTTTCAAACATATTTTTAATTTAATTTTCTTATTTTTTATAAAGACTATGCTTAAATTTTTAAAATCCTTAAATATTTTTTTTATATATATTTTTTAAAATAAACATGTAAAATTTATTTCCATTTTTTTTTTTTTTTTTTTAAATTTTTTTTTATAGTACGCGTACCGTAAGCTCACGGTAAGCGTACGGTTTACGCAACGCCCGTAATCTATCTACGCTGCTTGCGTATAGTTACGTACTTTGCGTAGCCGCGCGTACTGCGCGTGGGACGCGTGCGCGCTTACGCAACACGCGTACGTTACGCGGAAGTGCCGGGGAGTGACTGTTATGCGCATGCGCGCAAGCGCGTGTCTTTTTTACGCGCACGCGTACTTTTTGCCGTAAGCGTACCGTAAGCGTACCGTAAGCGTACGGTAGGTCATGTGATCTTGAAACACAACTTTTGATTGGTTGAAACTACTTTCAGTTCTAGAACTCTCCTACACCACACCCATTCCCCTCATTTCTGCTTGTGATCCCTTGGGAGAAGGAGCTGGTTTGTCTTTGGGATACGATGGCAGAACAGCAGAGCTCTTCTGAGAGTGAGGCTAGCACCAGCAGCACTGTCTTGAGGCAGAGAGCGAGGAAAGTAAAGCCTTCTTACGTTTGGGAGTATTTTACTTTTCCAGAAGGCCAGCAAAAGGTGAATGCACCCTTAGTTACTTGCAAGCTGTGTAAGCGTGTACTTTCTAGAGGTAATCCTAACAGGAAGTATTCCTTTGGGAATCACACCATGAAGAGACACCTCCAGGAAGTACACAGAAGGACACATGGTCATCTTTTTGGAGGTAACTCTTCAGAAAGACGAGCCAGTACATCCACAGCAGCTCAGCCTGGACCATCATCTGCAGGGCAGACTCCTTCTTCTGCAGGTCAGGTGAGCCCTTCATCTGTGGGGGGAGAATCTCCTTTTGCTGGCCCTCTGGAAATTAACCCTCGGTTTGCGAGGGTTGAAGTACGGTGCGCCACTTGTCACGATCTAATTACTTATAGGGAGACCAGTGTTTCCCTGGTGTACAGTAAAATAGATCAGCACACTTGTCGTACCGTCTAATATTCCCAATCTTTCGTACCTCTGTCCCTGCATGAACACAACGGTTCTTTTAAGAGCCAACCTTATCTTTCATCTTTTTTTTTCTTTTTTTTTAAAAACTTTTTTTTTTTTTTTTTACCGTACGCGTACGGTAAGCGTACCTTTTTTTTATTTTTTAAAAAAAAACACTAAAAATCATTTATCTCATTACAAAGTCCTTGAGAGACTACAATTTTTATTTTTAACTTACCATACTCACTCAAAAAAATATTTATTCATTTGTTTTTTTAAAAAATAGTTTTTAAAATGGTTGTAGTTTCCGAAAATTTTCTATATCGATCTGAAAATAAAGAAAAAAGTATTAATATTTTTTATCCATTTTATAATACAATACACATATTTACATTTTTTACAAAAAAATATTTTTGCCTTATTTTTGCTGTATTCAGAATATATTGCATTTCACTATTAATTGTGAAAGCAATTGCATTCATCATTTTACAGCAGGCAAAAAAAATTAACAATCACAAAGATTGTATTAAAAAAGCCCAGAATGTCTTCTCACTTAAACTTATCATTACAGAAATGCATATTATTCTAAAAAAATATCATCTAAAAACAATACTTTTTTCTTTAAAATACCGTCTGATATGTTTGTTTCAGAAGTATAATCACAATATTATATCTCAAATAACTCCAAAATACATCTGATTTTATTTCCTTTAGGCCAAATAGTATTTTTTTTTTTTTCCTGGAATAAATTTCCAAGGGAAAACCATTAAAATTCTAAAGTATAATCTGTCCAGATCTCACCAATTCTCTGTAACATTTTGGTTCACGAAAATTTTTTGAATAATTTATTTAGTCCACAATAGAATTGCTTACTTTTCCACATGGCCAAATAGTAATTTTTTAAATCATTTTTGAAAAAATTTCCAATGGCAGTCCAATAGCATTCCATAATTTAAAATGTGCAGAAGTTACCGATTATCTCTAAATTATTGGTTTTTGAAAATTGCATTAAAATTTAAAAAAGTCCACATTACAATTGGTTATCTTTCCTTTAGGCCAAATGATAATTTTAAAAATCTTTTTTCTACAAAATTGCAATGGTAATCCAGTAAAATGGTAAAATTATTTTGTCCAGATCTTGCCAAATCTCTCTAAAATTTAGGTTTCAGGAAGATTAGATAGGAATTTGCTAAATCAAAAGGCAAACGTTGTTTGAAAATCAATTGGGAATCATTACACAGTGTCCAGCCTTTTTCACATTTTAGATAAACTGTGTAATGTCCAGAAGTAACAGTAGGTCCATCATGGAAAATTATTGCAACAGTTACAAAAGTTTTTCCTGAAATTGATAATTGCTGTCCTGTAAACTTCTTTATTAAAGTATCCAATTTTGATCCATCAGCTCTACATCGTTGCATCATTAAAATTACATACTGTCCGTATTCCCTTAAAATTAATGTTGAAAACATGTCAGAATTACACTCACCACATTTCATGCTATGATTAGCATCTTTAACTAATTTTGCAAAAGTGACTGTTTTACTCTCTGGCAATGTCAAATAAATAAACCTTTCATTATCAACAATAGAGCCACATATATTATAACAATTATCACAA
The DNA here is from genome assembly GCF_964204655.1 of Triturus cristatus. Lineage (NCBI taxonomy): Eukaryota > Metazoa > Chordata > Amphibia > Caudata > Salamandridae > Triturus > Triturus cristatus. The sequence goes on along the minus strand of NC_140592.1, from coordinate 1,116,057,172 downwards.
CTATGTTCCCATTTATAAGAGAGACCAAAAAAAATGTCAATGGGAACTCCTTCTTCTTCCACTACCTGAAGAAAATACATCAAAAATTCGTGTGCATCTTGCTGTTCATTTTGAGAAAACTGTGTTCGTCCTGAACATACATCTAAAAGTTTTCTAATTTCAGTAGCACTTTCTATTTGAGTTTTATCTTTACTCAGCTTTTGAAAAAGGAGACTGAGCTCTGAACAGAATCTTTTTCCCTGATTTACTATTATCTGCTCTTGCAAACTTTCCAGATAAAATGCAACATTCAGCACTACATTAGCGTAGCAGTTGACACCAGAGCTATTTTCAAAATGACATCCTACAACCTGTTCTTCATTTTCCTTATTCTTTTTGCTTGCAATTACATCACTCCTCTTTTTTTTCCTCTTCTCTACATCTTCATTACAGATATTCTCATTTCTCCTTTTACGAGAAACTACACGTTTCTCCAACACAGGATACTGACCTAAATGAGGAGCATAGCTTCTTCTTAATCTATTATACTCCTTTACACAGTTTGTATCAGCACTAACTTTTGAGTCATCAAAGTCTATCATGAATAAACCTGATAATGTTTTGACTCGTGACAAAGCTACATATGCCATACCTTCTTTGAACACAGTTGAACCAATGTTCACAAATGCACAATCTACAGTCAATCCTTGAGACTTGTGGATAGTTACAGCATATGCTAGTGAAAACGGAAACTGCTTCCTACGTACATATAAGTCTTTCACAAGCATGAAACGAACTGAACAACGACAAATGTCTTTAACTTCCTCTATCTGATCAAATTTTATCTGTAAACATTCAATTCCTTCTTTTTTCTGATAATTAATAAAACCCACAACTCTTCCCATCGCTCCATTCACTAAGCCTTTCTCAACATCCAAATTTCTCCTTAAAAACACTCTACAGTTCATGCAAACATAAAGATTTTTTTCTAATCCTGCTGTTTTGGAGATGTTCTTCTCTAGTGAGTCCAATTTATTTTTCAGTTTGCCTGTTACTGTGACTGTAATTCTTCCATCCTCAATTTTGTCCACTGCTTCCAATTTCCTGATGTCTTCCTTTTCCAATTTCAAAAGCTCCTCATTAAATATTGAGCATTCACGTAGAGTTGGCATTAAGCAGATGACACTTTTGTTTTCTGCAATATTCTTGTATATTTTCTCTGCAACTATTTCTTCCTTTGGAAATAAATTATGTAGCAGCCGACTCTGTAATGCTTTTTTCCCAACATCTGTGAGTAGTCCAATCCTGATATCTTTCAGAATACTTCCATATTCTTCATCGTTTGCTTGCCTCATATTAGTTGTAAGTTCCTTGTACTCAAAGAAGGACCAAATATTTGTATTTCCAATGCTTCCCAATGACTTCTTTGTGTCTTCATGTGTCACAGTATTAAACACTGGTTGTCCTTTAACTGGAGTAAGTTGCAAAAGATCCCCAAAAACTATGACGTGTTTTCCACCAAATAACACGTCATAGTCTGTCTTCAAAATTTGCTGCATTCTTAAATGCACAAAGGCAAGCATTAAGTTTGATACCATGCTCACCTCATCAATAATGAGAACTTGCATCTTCTTCAATACTCGTGAAACTTCCAAGGATGCTTCTCCAGTTAGCTTGTTGAATTGTATTTTGTTCTCATGCTCCACTGGTAACATTAGCAAACGATGTAAGGTGATTCCTTTTATGTTATATGCTGCTAACCCAGTTGGAGCAGTAACCACACAAGACAAAGTAGAATCAGTTTTTTGCTTTAGGTAGCTTCTGATGACTTTAATTAGGAAACTTTTTCCAGTGCCAGCTTGTCCGCTTACATACATCCTGATTGGATGAAATGATGTGCATGAGCACTCTTTTTTGATATGTAGAAATCCGTGATCAATTTTGTTTTTGATCTCTTCATAAATTTGTTGCTGCTCTTGATTCAGTTGTCTTTCCAAATTTTCTAAGTCTATAAATTCTTCTTGAGCTTGATTCATAGCCGTTTCCACTTCATTCATGGCTATTGATGCTTCATTTTCAACGATTGGTTGTCCTAGGGGATCTTGACTGTGTGTTCCTGAACTTTGGCTGTCCTGAGAACTGTCTCTAGCTATTTCTGCTGCAATTGTAGTTTCCTGTTCAATTTCTTCATTTAACATTTGCAGATAAGTTGAGAATGTACTGCATTGTATGCTGTCTTTGCAAGCATTAAAAGAATCTTCATAGCTCTGGAATTCTCCCAGTAGTTCATCCTCTGTACGCCATGGTTTAAACAACTGTAAAAGAGCCAAGTAGTAAAATTCTTTCTTGTCGGTAGTGTCGCAACTCAGCTTCCGGTGATTTATCAAACTTCCTTTGGTTTGCTTCACCAAACATCCTTCTTCACCAACAACTTTATATTTTCCACTGTTGATGTCTTCTGCAGCTTTCCGTGAATAAATGTAGTTCTGTAACACTTCATAGAGACACATGTTCTCCAGATGATGACTTCTCTTGGGATAATATGTGTCCAACATGTTTGTTTTCAATATGTCTGTACTTTCTGGGTCATTCTCAGCCAAATATTCAATTTCTCCAACAGATTTCAGTACCCGATTTCTCATTGCTGCAAGGCCTAAACTTGCCCAAATTATTCTTCTTGACTTCGAGTAGAGACTTGCAGAAGATAACCTATCTGAACATTCGTAGGATCCAATTTCTCGATGCGATAACATCTTCAAACTGAAACTGTACAGCTTCTTACTGACAGTCTTCTCGTGAGAAATCTCTTCCCACATTTCCTTCAATTCTGTTTTTTCTGATTTCGTAATGTAAGACGTTACATATCGAGCAACAGCAATGGAATTGTCAGCAACATACTGTATATCCATGTTAGCGTTCCACATGGATAAAATGACTGGGTTGTAGTCATTTATATTTTTTGATTCTTCTTTTCTTTTAAGGTTGTAGGTATTCTTAGGTGATTTTCTTGTGATAGTATGTCTCACAGCTGACATAAAACTGTTGACTCTTCCATTTGTAAGAACAGGTCTAGGAAATCCAAATCGACATTTAGTGTAGTATTTTTCTTTGCTCTTGTATTTCCGTCGACAGTATTTTCCACACCGATGACTTTGGAAACGTAGAACTTGCTCCTTTAACTTGTTCTCTTCTGTGCTTTTAGGTATAGCACATGTTGCATATTCTTCAATGTAAGATAACACTGCTTCATCAGTATCTGTTCCAAACTTTGGGGCATCCTTGATCCACAGCAGCATATGAATATGAGGAGCACCTCTTGCCTGGTACTCTTTTCTCCAAAAGAAATCCACTACTTCTCCAAGGGGTGGATTTTTTTTATTGCAGATGAAGGACATCATAGCCTCAAATCTATGATTGAAATATCTGCAAACATTAACCGGATCCAATGAGCACAGTTCTCCTGCTGTCTTGTATTCGATGTTTTTAATGTTTGAATTGGCCTCTCGTAGAAAATCCAGTAAATCATCCCAAGCGTACTCGGCACAGCTTAGGGTAAGGAACCATGTTGGTGTTCCTAAATTGCGTAACATGCATTTTAGTTCACCATGGCGTCGGTACCAATATTCATTTGTCCCACGCTGACAAGCCATCAGATTGATCAGTTGTGTTTCCAAATGATCATCTCGGTGCTGCACTTTCTCCATAAAATCCTTAGCAGACACATTTTGTAAATGTACTCCACTTTTTAAAATGTGATTTACTGCATAAGACAGTGCAGACAAGTCGCTTTCAAATAAAAGATGGAACAAATAAGGAATACTTTGTCGAAATCTGGGATCTTCAGCATATAGTCTTGTAGTTCGATACTCTGAAGCTGGAATCTGTTCTGGACGTTCATCGTATCGTCCTCCTTTTCCTTTAGGAAACAGCTGGGGAAAACATCGAGCTTCCAAGCTCTCCTCCCATACACTCACGGGATTTCCTTTTGCTTTCTTCATCTGAAAGAGATCAATATTGTCTCCCATAACTTCTTTCGAATGGAGAGGATGTATGCTAAAATGTTCATAAATTTCTTCTTCCTTTGACTTGTCCACTTTTTCAATTTGTCCAGTTGGTGTTTCTGTGTCTCCTTGTAAATCTTCTTCTTCTTCTTCTTCTTCTTCTATATAAATTGATTCATACCATTTGTTATTTTTTTTCAAATACAAATTTGCTCTTTGTACTTTCCGCACATCTACCAGCTCCTGCCAAATCTTCTTATTCTTTGTAGGTACACCATTAACCAGAATAATTAATGGTTCAGTTTCCAAAGTATCCGCATCAATAGTTTCCATATTTTTTTTCAAATCCAAGGGCAAATACACCACTCTACCTTTTAAACCTCTCAGTAAATCTGAAGGAGGTAATTTACCAGTTTTGGGCTCCATACGTACTATGGTCTGGAACGGATGAACACATTGAATGAGTATAGACTCATATGTATTTAATTCAGAAAGTTCAGCAGGAATAGCATCCAATTCTAAATTATTATGTACAGCTCTGGTCGGCATTCTATTTTCCTCTAACTTGTTGTAGCAGTATTTACAAATACGCTGATCTTCACCCAATTCAAAACAATTTTCAAGAAATATATATGTGGCAAAATCCATCCACTTATAATTATCTTCATTTTCACTCTTTCTGTAGAGATCAACATTCCTAGTTTGTTTTCTATAATGAGTTCTGCGGCAACAAATACAAGTAACATTTGGTCTTTCATTAGAGATTATTGCAAATTTTGTTATGTGATCATTAAATGTCTTACTTACACAAGGTTCTACATTCTCTTCCACTTCTGCCTCATTTACTGTGTCCTTCTCTGCACTGTTTTGTTCAGGACCAAAGTAACAAAACTGAATTTCATCAACAACCTTCTCTACATCTGATACCGTTCCTCGGAACAGAGCCCTATTCAATTCATTTAACTTTATTGCTGGACTTTTGGCAAAATACAACCGTCTCACAAACTTTCTCATTTCAGTATGAGGAACAGCCAGCATCCTAAAATGATGGAAAACACTATTGCACACTTTTCTAGATAGACAAGCAAGAGAATGACCCTGCAAACCAGTATTCTCTCTCACTCTGCATGGATCCAGACTTTGAAGCACCTTAATCTTTTGTTTTACACTTTTTTTACTATATTCTCTTAGAAACTCTCGAAATCTGTCAATAGATTCCTGACGCACAGTGCAAATACTACTACAATTCCAAGTGTACACTGGGGCTTTAGGACGTCTCCCCATTGCCTCATCTGCCATCACTTGTACCTCATCTCTTGGAACCATTATCTCCTTCTCCATTATGCAACCATTTTTTACTTCGTATGAACGACCTCTGGTGTCAACTGCATGCAGCAAACTATTACTTTGAAAATAGCTCTCTTCATTAAAAAAAGGTTCACTACTTGAACTATGCATCCACTTTCCTAAAAAAACTTTACAAAAGTTTGTTCTGTTCACTACTCTTTTGCTTTTGCTTTGTGATTTCAGTACATTAACCATTTTATCTAATGTACGCATCCTATTCAAAATTAAAATGAATAGTTTCCTTTTTAATTCTAATGCCTTTGCTGCAATGGCTTCAATTTCTTTTTTTCTCTTGTAATATTTTGCCTTTTGCTTATATTTCTTTATATCCTTTATCAAATTGGACATAACTCTTCTCTGAAACATTTTTCTACGTATCTCTTTAAATGCTGTTTTTCTGTTTATGTTAAACTTTTCAATTGCAGAAGGTATATTTGCATTAACTAAATTCTCAATTTTTTGCTGTTCTCTATTTTTTGTTACATTTTTCCGAGAACAGACATTTTGTACATTTTTCTTTGTTTTGAATATTTTGTTTAGAAATTGTTTTTTTTGCTTACCAGAAGATTTTTTCTTTTTCCCAACATCAGCATCTTCTACTAACTTTGGTCCTCCAGTTGTCTTCAAATATAGTTTTTTTTTTAGCGTTTTTTGAACTCGAGATTTTGTAGGCATCTTAAATTTTGTTCACTGTTCTTCAGCAATACCTGAAAAAAACTAAAAAAAAAATCCGTTATTGTATTTAAATATATTACTAAATTTCTTTTCACAATAGTCACAAAACGAAATTTCTTTGCCAATTTGAATTCACACAAACTGCTCTTTTTTTTGGGCAAGTGAAAATCTCTTTTACAAACTGTCACATTATGAAACCACTTTTCAGATTTTTTAAAAAGCCCATGTCCACAGTGCTACACTCCACCAAGGGCAACCAGCCTTAGTGAAGCTCAATGTATTTGCATTACAGACTTAAACCTGAAAACCCCACTGGCTTGTACATACTGTGCATGACTATACACGGCAAGGACATGGGTGTGTGCTAAGCCTCTGCTTCTTCCCCAAAAAATTCGCTCCCCCTTTCCATCTAATGCAACTGTGAAATCACCAGAGCAAGACGCAATAAATCTCTGTCTATAATTCTTCTATGCACACAGAGTCATGTTTTCACATTAGTGCCAAAACGAAATTTCTTTGCCAATTTCAAAGCACACTTACTGCTCTTTTATTTTTTCAGGGGCAAGTGAAAATCTCTTTTTACAATTTGAAATCACTTTTACAGACTGACACATTATGAAACCACTATTTTTGCTTTATTTAATTGCACGTGTCCAAGCTGTTTTTTTTTCAGACCACCACCATGTGCATTCTCTGTGACTGCCTACACTCCACCAAGGGCAACCAGCCTTAGTGATGCTGAATGTATTTGCATTACAGACTTAAACCTGAAAACCCCACTGGCTTGTACATACTGTGCATGACTATACACGGCAAGGACATGGGTGTGTGCTAAGCCTCTGCTTCTTCCCCCAAAAATTCGCTCCCCCTTTCCATCTAATGCAACTGTGAAATCACCAGAGCAAGACGCAATAAATCTCTGTCTATAATTCTTCTATGCACACAGAGTCATGTTTTCACATTAGTGCCAAAACGAAATTTCTTTGCCAATTTCAAAGCACACTTACTGCTCTTTTATTTTTTCAGGGGCAAGTGAAAATCTCTTTTTACAATTTGAAATCACTTTTACAGACTGACACATTATGAAACCACTATTTTTGCTTTATTTAATTGCACGTGTCCAAGCTGTTTTTTTTTCAGACCACCACCATGTGCATTCTCTGTGACTGCCTACACTCCACCAAGGGCAACCAGCCTTAGTGATGCTGAATGTATTTGCATTACAGACTTAAACCTGAAAACCCCACTGGCTTGTACATACTGTGCATGACTATACACGGCAAGGACATGGGTGTGTGCTAAGCCTCTGCTTCTTCCCCCAAAAATTCGCTCCCCCTTTCCATCTAATGCAACTGTGAAATCACCAGAGCAAGACGCAATAAATCTCTGTCTATAATTCTTCTATGCACACAGAGTCATGTTTTCACATTAGTGCCAAAACGAAATTTCTTTGCCAATTTCAAAGCACACTTACTGCTCTTTTATTTTTTCAGGGGCAAGTGAAAATCTCTTTTTACAATTTGAAATCACTTTTACAGACTGACACATTATGAAACCACTATTTTTGCTTTATTTAATTGCACGTGTCCAAGCTGGGTTTTTTTCAGACCACCACCATGTGCATTCTCTGTGACTGCCTACACTCCACCAAGGGCAACCAGCCTTAGTGATGCTGAATGTATTTGCATTACAGACTTAAACCTGAAAACCCCACTGGCTTGTACATACTGTGCATGACTATACATTGCAAGGACATGGGTGTGTGCTAAGCCTCTGCTTCTTCCCCCAAAAATTCGCTCCCCCTTTCCATCTAATGCAACTGTGAAATCACCAGAGCAAGACGCAATAAATCTCTGTCTATAATTCTTCTATGCACACAGAGTCATGTTTTCACATTAGTGCCAAAACGAAATTTCTTTGCCAATTTCAAAGCACACTTACTGCTCTTTTATTTTTTCAGGGGCAAGTGAAAATCTCTTTTTACAATTTGAAATCACTTTTACAGACTGACACATTATGAAACCACTATTTTTGCTTTATTTAATTGCACGTGTCCAAGCTGTTTTTTTTTCAGACCACCACCATGTGCATTCTCTGTGACTGCCTACACTCCACCAAGGGCAACCAGCCTTAGTGATGCTGAATGTATTTGCATTACAGACTTAAACCTGAAAACCCCACTGGCTTGTACATACTGTGCATGACTATACACGGCAAGGACATGGGTGTGTGCTAAGCCTCTGCTTCTTCCCCCAAAAATTCGCTCCCCCTTTCCATCTAATGCAACTGTGAAATCACCAGAGCAAGACGCAATAAATCTCTGTCTATAATTCTTCTATGCACACAGAGTCATGTTTTCACATTAGTGCCAAAACGAAATTTCTTTGCCAATTTCAAAGCACACTTACTGCTCTTTTATTTTTTCAGGGGCAAGTGAAAATCTCTTTTTACAATTTGAAATCACTTTTACAGACTGACACATTATGAAACCACTATTTTTGCTTTATTTAATTGCACGTGTCCAAGCTGTTTTTTTTTCAGACCACCACCATGTGCATTCTCTGTGACTGCCTACACTCCACCAAGGGCAACCAGCCTTAGTGATGCTGAATGTATTTGCATTACAGACTTAAACCTGAAAACCCCACTGGCTTGTACATACTGTGCATGACTATACACGGCAAGGACATGGGTGTGTGCTAAGCCTCTGCTTCTTCCCCCAAAAATTCGCTCCCCCTTTCCATCTAATGCAACTGTGAAATCACCAGAGCAAGACGCAATAAATCTCTGTCTATAATTCTTCTATGCACACAGAGTCATGTTTTCACATTAGTGCCAAAACGAAATTTCTTTGCCAATTTCAAAGCACACTTACTGCTCTTTTATTTTTTCAGGGGCAAGTGAAAATCTCTTTTTACAATTTGAAATCACTTTTACAGACTGACACATTATGAAACCACTATTTTTGCTTTATTTAATTGCACGTGTCCAAGCTGTTTTTTTTTCAGACCACCACCATGTGCATTCTCTGTGACTGCCTAAACTCCACCAAGGGCAACCAGCCTTAGTGATGCTGAATGTATTTGCATTACAGACTTAAACCTGAAAACCCCACTGGCTTGTACATACTGTGCATGACTATACACGGCAAGGACATGGGTGTGTGCTAAGCCTCTGCTTCTTCCCCCAAAAATTCGCTCCCCCTTTCCATCTAATGCAACTGTGAAATCACCAGAGCAAGACGCAATAAATCTCTGTCTATAATTCTTCTATGCACACAGAGTCATGTTTTCACATTAGTGCCAAAACGAAATTTCTTTGCCAATTTCAAAGCACACTTACTGCTCTTTTATTTTTACAGGGGCAAATGTAAATCACTTTTACACACTGACACATTATGAAACCACCATGTGTAACTACAACAAAAACAATTCCCATTTCTATTATTCATTTCTTAAGTTACCACATACATACCCTCTCAAACTGTAAACTCACCTTTAAAATTAGTTAGTTCTGAAAGAAATGTGACACTCAAACAGCAGATTATCAGAGCCAGGATCTCTGTTGTGTTCACCTGTCTCCTCTCAGCAGAACCAGATAATGGCAAACTTTCCCTCTATTTTTCCACACATATACATGTAAGTTTCAAATCTCAGTGCTTCCCCCTTTTTTTTAAATGTAATCACACATTTCTATTGGTTGAAAACCAACCCTTTTCCAAAAGTACCCTGCCCCCAACTTGACTTCTGCCTAGTACCCTTCCCCCAACTTGACTTCTGCCTGCTACCATAGCAACAGCTCATGGAACACTGCTGTGTGCAGTTAGGTCAGAAGTTCGACACACAATGTTTCAATTCCACAGAGCAAGAGTGCTTGACTTTTCAAACCTAACAGCAAATCCATAGTACTGTTCTTTGGTTACACATTTTTTTGTACCAATACAAAACATGCTTCTATTAATTTTCACATACAGCCTAGTTTTTATTCTGGAATGGTTTGAAACAGCCAATCAGTTCTTTTTAATTTGTAAAAAATATGTATGCCTCCATTTCCAAACTGTCTTTCTTTTCTTATTGCCATTCTACTGAAAGACACCTCCTGAGTGCATCCAGTTCTCCTTTGAAGATGTTCACAGTGTGGATTGTAGGGCACAGCTATGTCTTCTGGAGTGAAAAGTATGCAGAGAAAACAGATATGGTGAGAGACCTTGCTTTGCCAAATGTAGACATTAAATGGATTGGTCAGAGAGGGTTAAAGTGGCACCAATTGATGCCATTGGTAAAATCCTTCATTCAAATCCAACACCCTGACCTCATAATAGTGCACTGTGGTGGCAATGACCTAGGCACTTTGACTGGGGTAGGTCTGGAAATGCTTATGAAGGACACCTTTGCACAACTGTTTACACTTTTCCCTAAAACTGCCTTTGTGTTTTCCAACATATGCCAAAGGCAAAAATGGAACTGGTCCAATCATTTCTGTCCGCAGATTGACAAAGCAAGAAAGCACGTCAACAAATCTGTTTCTGCTTTCCTCCGTGACTATGGTATGGGTGCCATTTACCACAACAACTTGCGTTATGACATGCAAGACATTTATAGAGGAGATGGTGTGCACTTCAATGATGAAGGGAACAGAGTCTTCCTCTTGAACCTTAGACTCTGCATCGGTACTTACTTGTAGGTACCACTAAAAAAATGACTTCATAAACACAACAGCTCTTTTTAGAGCTCCCTAATTTCTAAACTCTTAAATCTGCTTTTCATTTATTTTTTTTTATTTTTTTTACCGTACGCTTACCGTAAGCTTACCGTACGCGTACCCCGTGATTTTTTTTAAAATCAATAAATGTTTTTATTGTACTTTTCTGTCCTTCTTTGACCCCCTTACAAATGTTAGGGGGTCTGTAACTCTCCTCATTGCCCCCTTTCCTTGTTTTCACTCTTTTTTTTCAGAGTGAAATACACAAAATGGCGGCCGCCGCTTCCTGGTTTCGGCCGATTCGAACGTTTACTAAGATCTATGGGCCAATCAGAATCGCGCTCGCGCACGCCACCGTACGCTTACCGTAAGCGTACGGTAAGCGTACCGTAAGCGGGCTCAGATATATATATTGATTTAAAGGCTATTTTCTCAGAATCTACTGAACAGATTTACACCAAACCTACAAAAGGCACTTCCTTGACCTAGGGACTACCTCTCTGCCAAATTTTGAGTAATTCTGTTCAGCCATTCGGGCTGTAGCTCGTTCTAAAGGTCCTATGGAAAAATGCATGGGAAAAACGCGTTTTGGGACCCCCCTTTTATCTCAGCCCCCGCTTGATGAATCCCCCCGAGACTTTCAGGGTAGGAGCGGAGCATAGCGCCCCACCTATTTTGAGAAATTCGCGAGGATTCGTCGACCGGCGCCAAAGTTATTCAAAATAGAATGTTGAGGTTTTCCTATGGAAACGTGGTCCTAACTATAACTACCTACTGGCGACCGCCAGTAGGTAATATGTATATGTATAGTTATATGATATTAAGATCCATTATGTTCATGTATTCTGTGATTTTAACATTTCAATGCAGAGTGAAATGGGATTGTAATTCTCAATCTCGGTGCAGTACCCTTCTATGATTTTGCTCTGCTTAAATTCCTCGTAAGGTATACATTTCCCTCCCAAATCAGAGCATAATGTCAAAATGTAAATGTCTTAAATAAAAGAGCACCAAAAGAAAAGTGAAAAAGTGAATCCATTTTATTATATTAAAGGAGAAGAACCACCAAACAAACCAAGAAAGGGGAGAAAGAATGGAGTAAAGGAGGAGAAGATTCAAAGAGACCATGTGTGTTCTTATTTTATCTCATATACGAGAGCGACCTGTACAGTACTAAGTTCAGAGTAATCTGTTCTGAGTACTAAAGTGCATATTACTTAATAATACACATTTTCTCCAATTTGTTCAAAGAGTTGCATATAGTCTTGCGATGTCTCCATCTTAAAGTGCAACTTCATTGTAAATAAAAAGCGCTTCTGGTTTGTGCAAAAGAATGCGTTCGCAGCACGGGGATGCTGAAATGAGAGATCGGACAGCAGATCTGAGGCCCACCGAAGGGCTTTACATTGAATAAATATTAGGAGTATATCAATGCTGGCAATAACACAGACCCCACGGAAGGGGGAGAATTGACACTGCATTTCCCAGCATACAGCTCGCTGGTGAGTGAATGCTGTGAAGGGCAAGTGAATATGCACAGTGTTCCCAGGTTTCGCCATGCCCCACCCTATGATTAAGGTGCAGCCGCACCGAAACGCGTCAGGGACTGATATAAATTGGTGACGCTTGACCGGTCTCTGTTAACACAGGTTCAGTTTGAACGATCCCCTGGTCGGAGTGCATCCTTAAAGCTCGGGTTTTTAAAAAAAAATGTTAAATGCACAGCGGCCTCAGCCATGACAAGGTTTGCACTGCCTGGAAAAACGTCAGGACTCCAAGACTGGAAATTGGATTGCAGCCTGTTCGCAGCACGGGGGATACTGAAATGAGAAATCGGACAGCAGATCTGAGGCCCACCGGAGGGCTTTACATTGAATAAATATTGGGAGTATATCAATGCTGGCAATAACACGGACCCCATGGAAGGGAGAGAATCGACACTGCATTTCCCAGCATACAACTCACTGGTGAGTGAATGCTATGATGGGCAAATGAATATGCAGTGTGTTTTCAGGTTTCACTATGCCCCGCCCAATGATTAAGGTGCAGCTTCACTGAAACGCTTCAGGGACTGATATAAATTGGTGACGTTTGACCGGTCTCTGTTAATAAAGGTTCAGTTTGAACGATCTCCTGGTCGGTGTGCATTAAGATCCATTTATGTTCATGTATTCTGTAATTTTAACATTTCAATCCAGTGTGAAATGGGATTGTAATTCTCAATCTCGGTGAAGGACCCTTTTATGATTTTGCTCTGCTTCTATTCCTCATAGAGTACAAATTTCCCTCCCAAATCAGAGCATAATGACAAAATGTAAACCTCTTAAATAAAAGAGCACCAAAAGAAAAGTGAAAAAGTTAATACATGTTATTATATTAAAGGCAAAGAACAACAGAACAAACCAAGAAAGGGGAGAAAGAAGGGAGTAAAAGAGGAGAATATTCAAAGAGATCATGTGTGTTCTTATTTTATCTCATATACGAGAGAGGCCTGTAATTTACTGAGTTTAGAGTAATCTGCTCTGAGTACTGAAGTGAATATTACTTCAAAATACACATTTTATGTGTACAGTGCATGGATATCGGAGTGCCTTATTCTATATTAACCCCTTCGGTGCTCATGACGGAACGGTTCCGTCATGAGCCACGGTTGAGCTGTGCTCATGACGGAACCGTTCCGTCATGACCACGCCCGCGCAAGATTCCGTCAGCACAGCGGCGGAATCTGCGCAGCATGGAAGGGGTTAAAGTTCATCTTCATTCTAAAGAGTAAGCTTTTCTAGTTAGTGCAAAAGAATGAGTACAGTACATGGATATTAAAATGGCATTCAATTGGTGATATACATTTTCAATATAAATTTTCTCCAATCCGTGCAAAAGTTTGCACACAGTATTGCACATATCTCATTATTAATGTGCATCTTCAATGTAAACTATAATCTCCCAAATATGTGCTAAAGGTGCATAGAGTACACTTTTTATAAGTTAACTGTCAAATACCAATTCATTTTATATAGTTAGAATTCTCTCATTGTGTACAAAAAAATTATTATTATTGCATGCAATGCTTGTTTCCCAATTCAGAAAGAAGATAAGATAGAACTTTGCACACAGTATTGCATATGTCTCAATGTGTAAACGCATCTTTAATTTAAACTATAATCTCTCCTAGTCTATGCAAATTGTGCAAACAGTACACTAATTATAACTCTCTCATTGTGTACCAAAAATTTTATTATTGATACACTCAAAAAGGTAGAGAAAGGTTTAATGTGACAGAGATATTCTATTAGCATATGACAACCATCTCTCTTGCTGGTTGATGTAAGGTGCAATGGAATACAGGAAAAGGACATTCTCTAAAGATGAATATACAATTTGACATCCGTGTTTGAGTCTCTGTGCCCATCAACAAGATCTTTTGGGACTTTCCTCAGCATAGTTCCAATTCCTAATTTCCTCCTTGAGGTCATTTCATGACATGTATGATGCCATGATATTTCATATTTTCCAATCCTCCATCATGTATTTCCCATATATGTTTGGCCATAGCATATTGGGAATCTTGATTTTTTTTATAGCTCTCAGATGTTCTAATAGAATGAGTTTATTTTATTGATGGCACTGCCCAGATATTCCATTCCACAGGTACATTCCAAAACATATGCTACTGATTCTGTTTCATATGTAATTCTCTCCTTTATTTTATTCTTCCTTTAATATATAGTCTTATATTCTGCCTTGCTCTGATCTTATCTACTGGCTTTGCATTTAGCACATTTGAAAAAACCTTCCGTTTGGATCGGAAGCCCTAATTGTTCGTAAATTTGCTGGTTTCATATAACTACAAATCAAAATATCTCCTAGGGATGATGTTTTTTTGTATGTAATGTTTGGTGTTTCCGGGAGTGTATATCTCACATCTTCATCCATTTGCAGGATTTTTCAATTGTCCTTTAGTAAATTCCATACTTTTCTACTTGATGATTTGTAGTCAGCATGTACCTAATGATCTGATTTGTATTCTTTGCTTCTGCATCTTTCTCTTTGGTTCTCAATAATGTTTCTCGTTTTTTCTGGCCTGCTCTTTGCAAAGCATAATTTAGGATCATTTCTGGGTATCCCCTCACCTGGAATATTTTGAACAACTCACTAGTTTGTAACTTAAAATTGGATTCCTTGGAGCAACATGATCTTACCCTCAGGGACTACACTCTATTTAAGAGACTGGGGATGCCCACTATTGGCATGGAGTACACTATTTGTGCTCGTGGGTTTCTTACACATCTTGGCGCAAATTTGCTCTTCTTCGATGTAAATTTTGATGTCTAAAAAGTTTATTTCTTTGTCCTGAATGTCAATATTAAATTGCAAGTTTAAGTTGTTTTGGTTCAGGGATCTTAAGAGAGATTCTAGGTCACCTTCCCATACTAAAAAGAGATTGTTTATGAAGTGAACCGACAGAATCATTTATTCCATATATTATTTCTTCTGTTCACTCCAAGTTACTTCTGATTCCCAATGATCCATGAAAAGATTTGCGTATGTGGGCACGAATGATGTGCCCATAGCTGTTCCTTGTACTTGTAAAAAATAACTGTCATTAAATAATAAAAACAATATGAAGGAGACAGAAGCTGATCAAATCTAACAATATGTCTGAATGTTCCAGCAAAGAGATTGAGCGAGTCTGCAAGAAATGTTTACATGCTTCAATCCCATCTGAGTGTTGTGTTGAGGTATTTAATGGAACAACATCTACAGTTGCAATATGATAATTTGATTACCATGGCAACTCATTTATTCTATTCAAGAAATCTTGCAAATCCCGTAAATAGGAAGGAAGGCATTTACATAGGGGAAGAGAAATATATTGATCAATCTCGAGGTGTTTTCTAAAAGTGCATCTATTGGACTGACTATGGGCCTGCAAGGCAGGTTAACCATATCTTTGTACACTTTTGGCAGAAAGTAAATCCTAGGCCTGATCTGATGTGTGGTTTTTAAGTAGTTGTATTCCTCTAGATCCAGAAGGTCTTTATTATGCCATTCCGTGAGCATTTGATAACAAGTCTCCCTATGACCTTCGATTTGGTTCCCAGGAAGATTTTTGTAATGATTTCTGTTGTTCAGTTGTCTGTTGGGTCTGCCATATATTTTCCCTACTCATAATTACAATATTTTCTCCTTTAGCACTAGGTTTAATGATAATCTTCTTATATGTTTGCAGAGCTAAAAAGCTAAAGCTTCCCATTCCTTATTGGTCAGATTTTCATAAATGTTTTGGGCCTGTTTTTGTTGTCTGTTGTGCCTCCATAGATACCATCTTTATTAGCCCATCTGTCCCAATTTCATGGAATAGATCCATTTTGTTTCATATTGGAAGTTGAGGACAAAATTTTGATTTAGATCTACATCAACTCTACGGGGCAAGATCTGTAGGAATTTCCAAATATTCAAATAGATTTATTTCTGATAGATGTTCTATCGAGTGAGCTATCATCCCGGATGCTTCCATCTCCAGGCTGGTTAGAGAGTGTAAAGCTGTCAACTCCTTAGTTGTAATTTCTGACAACAAAGGTTTGGCTTTTTGCTTTCTTTGTTTTTGTTTGTTTTGTCAATAGTGTTTTTTTAGCTGAACTTTTCTTGTAAATGTGTAAAGATCAATTCTGGTATTCACAAAATAAAATCTTGCATTTGGGCAGAATGTTATACCTGTGTTCAATAGGCTTCTATGGTCTTCAGTAATATTTGGTGAGAGAGGTTTATAATTAAGTTGTTATCTTCACCTCTGAGCTTTCCGTGGTTGAAGCTGCTGATATTGCCCCTGTCGTTTTGATTGCTGCTGTTTGCTTTGAACATAAATAGTCACATTTCCTGGCAAATGTATATACCCGGTCCGCAGCATAATCCCGTTTGTCTCTATTGTATACTTTGGCCGTCTTTTACTCCACTACTTGCTCATGTTTTTCCAATTTCTTTTCAAAGTTGAGTAATGCATTTTTTATATCCTCTCGGTCTTGCAAAGTTTCCAGAGCCTCCTCTAATTCTTTAATTCTTTCAAAGGCTTTGGATAAATGTATTATCTGCATGTGTAATCAATGTTTGTATTGGTTTATTAGACCATTCTGTGGTGTCAATTTGCCACTGTTTGGTTAAGTCTGGGTCCAGGTCATTAGGGTCGAAAGTAGGGAGATTCATAGTCCTCTAGGTATTCTTTCGCAATCGAGATAATTCTTTAAGGCTGCTATCGCCCACCATGTATTTATTTATTTCAGTAATCCTTGTTTGGTCTTTGCCAAATAATTCCTTTGCCTTCAATTCTCTTTTGGCAGTGTTCTGCCCACTGGGACTGATCAAAAGTGAAAGCAGGACACCCCAAGATAAATAGTCTGCAATTACTTTGTTTGCTGTGACATCAGTGCACTGTGCGCATGCCGCATAAGTAACTTGAGGCACAAGGGAAGTTTCTCTCTTGCAACCCAACTTTGTGTTTTTTTTTTAAACAAAATGCTTATTGTGCTCCGACCAGAAGCATATTCTCTTCTAATGCTGTGGCACATCTGATAATGTCCTCTGAACTGCAGAGGCAGTGCTGTGGGCATCAACAGGTTATAGAAGTATTAAACAGGCCTAACAAGAAAAGAGGCAGGAGAATACATTCAGTTCCAGGACCTTGTGTCCCTTAGTCATAGGTACCTTCTCAAAGAACACATGAAAGTAACATTGCAAGTGCTGCTGGCTCCTTGCCCCTGCTTAGGTGAGTAAGAGATTAGCTGTCAAAATAGATAAAAAAACAAATGATTGTTGAGTGTGGTGTACGTTTGTAGTTGGAGTGGGCAGGCTTACTTTTTGCAATTTATTTCCAATTCAAAAAGCAGTGCACCATATTCTTCTTATCACTTGTGTACTCTTGACATACACGTGAAGGTGATATTGTATGTGCCCCTACTTCCTGGCCACTAAAAAACTCTGTTCCCAAAACAAATGTGATGCAAAGCAACTCAAAACCCACAAAACTGTTCCAATTCCAGTGAACATAGAACTTTATCTGATTCACATGTTCGATTGTGTAACTACTAGACCCGGGCACACTTTGCGGAGTCGCGCTAAGTGGAACTCTGCAGATTGCCCAAAAAACTCTGCCACTACATGGAGTTCCGTGAGCTGGTGGAGCTGCTCGACGTGCTTGTTTTTGTGATGTTTTACATTGTACACGGTGTGAAGTGCATTCTTGCACCGGAAACTGATCACAAACTGTTCCAAGCGGGTCTGCTGGGGCACGGCCATCTTGTTAATTGTTCTGTTTATGGTTTTTGCAAACCTACCTGATCTTTTCAATCCTCCCCCTATTAAACTTATCTACACCTCATTTTGATTTATGGTATTAGTGTGTGTCTTTGTGTTTGTGTATTTTACATTTTATGTCATTTTTTCTGTAACTTTTATGCACTTTTTAAAATGTTCCCAGTATTTCCTCTTTTCTTCCTTCCTTTCTTTTTGTGTTTCTTTTCTTTTTACCCCCACCCAGCGCCATAGCAGAGCAGGACGAGCAGGAGAGCAGCAGCACCAGGCCCCCCATATGGCCAGCAGCTGCCTGCCATGCAATTGGCGGCACCGAGAAAGGGTGCAGCCAGCACAATTCTTTGTGAGGCAGAGGTGGCCGCACTAGAATTTATTTGTGCATTGCCACCTTCCCTCCATGCTGACAACAGGTGGCAGTCCTGGAAGCAGGCACATCCTGCTGGAGCATTGGCTGCATTGGGGGAGGGTGCGCCGTGCCATCCATGTCCAGCGCACCCAACAGCAACTAACGCATAATTGAGCGGAAATGATTGACCACGAGCAGAAGCTGCTGTACCTGCTGGGCATGGAGATTGCAGGGCTCAGTGAGTAATTATTTCTTGTGTTTGTGTTCTACAATGCTAAAAAAAATCCCCCGAATAGCCTGCTTTACACACTCAGCGGTAAGTTAAGTTTACATTAAGAATATTATGTGGTCCTGTTTGAGCTAGCCAGCTGACCAGCACTACCTAAGCGTACTCATCAGCTCTTGCTTTAGCTGATTATTTAGGAAGCCATTGCAGACTCCTTTTTCCTCCTGCCACCATAGTAAATTAGTGATATGAGTGAGTTAGCATTCTATGTGACTTTCTTCATGTAGCTCGTACACTCCCAAACAACCAAACAGTGATGTGTACTATGAATCTAATAGCAAAAAAGGGAGACTGAGTTCGTCCATCAAGGGGGTTGAGAAATGAGAATAGAATGAAAGATCATTCATTCCAAAGCATTAGTTTCAGTTGTAGTTTTTGTTAAACAAATTTGGAATATGAATTTTAGGATTATTATGGCCAACTCGATAGTCAATACTATCAGTATAGGTGATGTGATTTAGAAAAGTACAAGGTTACTGTGTTTGCCTGTCATAATATGTTTGGGGAGGTTAACTAATCTATTTTTTTGATCCTCTTTATTTCTTACATCAGCATCCAAGTGCAAGAAGAAGAGAGATAGAACAGAGGCAGGTCCAGGAGCTGTTGAGGAGGCGCCAAACACCAGTATCGCTGCTGAGGGCTCTGCTCAACCCAGTAAGTCTTCTAATTTATTAATATTATTTTTCTAACGTTTACCTCTGCCCACTATTATACTGCTTTTAATTTTGCCTTATTTATTGTTTTATACTGACTCCTATTTTTTATAAATCCCATATCCAATTTTTGTTTAATTCTTGTGAGCCTTGCATTTCCCTTTTTTTCCATATGTCATGTTTTTTTGTAGCTGACTTCTCCTGTCTGTACTAGTCTATAATTTTCTTCTCCTTTGGTAGTGAGCTTTCCCTCTCCCTTATATATCTTGTGATACTGTGAGACTAAGAATAGAATGTTGGTACTCTACTGTCTATTGTGAAGATTGCAGGCCCAAGTAAGGTAGTAATATTCATCACGCTCGTTTGTTAAGAAGGCTTTCTTTTTTTCGCTCATGCTCTAACATTTAACAAGAGAGTGACCATCGCCATGGAACCCCTCCCCATGTTGTGCTGTAATTAATTATACAGTATGTTGGCAGATTCCATGACAGTGCCTCATGGCTGGAAACTATGAGCTCCCATTGTACTTGCCAACCAATTCCACTTGATATGCCCTTCATTGACCTTTATTCCACCCCTTCATTGCGTGTAAATGACTCAGAGTCATCATCATAGGCTATATCTCTGTCCCTCCATTACGAAACGTTTTTGGTTGGCTTGACTACCTGATAGAAGCTTCTGCTAACTGAAATATATTGTGTTTGTATTTCTTTGATAAAGAAATAGGGAGCAGCGTATCTAGCATCTAAAAAATGTGTAATGTTGAAAGGGTAGATCCTGAGTGGATGGATATATGGATGTATAATATAGATTGGACATTTTGGTGAATAACTAGATGAGGAAAAGTAAAGTTTAAATCATTGTGGCAAACAATGGGTAAATATAGAAGAATGAAAGGATGAATGAATAATTGCTTGGATGAAGAAACAAGCAAGCTTGTCTGGAGAAGGCATGCTCACCTACTTTGCTTACTTGGTTTTATGATTATCAAAGCTGCGGTTCAAAGTTGGTTTCATTTTTGGTCTACTCCCATCACCCATGCATACAAGGCTCTTCAGAACACCGGACCCACATACCTGAACGACCACCTCTCCTTCCCTACATCCAAAAGACACCTTCGACCAGCCGAACTCTCTCTGGCGACCATCCCATGTTTATACAAGACCAGAAGGGAAGGAAAGTCCTTCTACATCGCAGCCAAAGCCTGGCATGACCTCCCCGTCCAATTCCAGCAATCTCCCACATTGCCTCAGTTCAGGAAGGACCTCAAGACCTGGCTCTTTGGATGACCCTAGCAGTCAACTGAGCCACCCCTCTACCCCCCAGCACCTTGAGACCCTCATGGGTGAGTAGTTGTGCTTTACCAACCCTGATTGATTGATTGACCCCCCTCCCTGACCATCACATTTTGCTACCCATGACCTAAGTGCAGTATGGTTCAATTTGTGACTGCAGTTTTGGCTGTTTAACGTGTGTCAGCTTCAGTTAAAGCGGTGTTTACAACATTTTCAATGCATTGCAAACTGAACACAAGCTATGGTTCCCTTCACCTACTGAGTCACCTCTTAGTACTTCACTCCTTTATTTTTTCCTAAGTTCTTCAGTACTAGCGAACAAAAAAATTGAGAAATCCATGCTTGGCTTGTGCCAGATAGTTATGGCCATGTGGAGTGATTCATAAATATATTTCATGATTTCCTATAATAGATTTACTCGTGTTTAAATTTTTCCCTTTCAACTTTTGTCAACTGCAGTGACTGTATAAGCCAAAGCTTAGGCACATGATGATGATCAGTGACACCCCACTATTCTATAGCAAAAGCTCTACCTACCTACCTAATCCCTCCAATTTACCCTGCAGTAGAGTAAGTCAAGTTTCCTTTCCATGCTGCCAAGCAAATTAATTTGATGGAAATAAGTTGTGGTGGAGGGCGAAGCCAGGGAGTAAAGTGGGAGTAAGAGCCTCATTTCAAGTTTGGTGGATGGGATACTCTGTGACGTATGTGTCAAACAAAATCTATATATCCTCTCCCTTTCCCTGTAGTGCAGTGCATCGTTTTTCCCACTCTCTACTTACGGCAGACAGGATATCTGCATTTTATACATGACTGGTGTGATGCAGTATCTTATTTGTTATTCATTGCCTCTTTGGAGTCAGGGTAGAATTTGGAGAAGAGAGGGGCCATTGGAATTAACGCAAGATAATTGTCTACTAAAGCTACCCAGGCTGCAAACTGCAGAGTACAATTCCTCAATGCAATGGCTAGAATGCCTCCATTAATTAAGCACAACAACTTGTACTCCAGAGTCCATAATACCTTAGTCATTTATGAGAGGTACATTATTTTTATTTTTGCACATTAAGGCCCTTATTAGGATTGCAGGCATTGGTCTGACTGATACATTTAGATGCAGCAGGTTGGATCATAATGGTCGGGTGGTAGGACTGTCGCCCCTGACAGGATCACGGATCCTGTTGGGATGGCTTTCTGGCTCCTATCCCTACAATGGAGGCGGTGCCTACGCAAGCAGCATCATAGGGATTAGAATGTCCCTTTCCGACTGCCTTTTCGTTATTGGGTGGGTGGAACCACTGACTCATTGACCGACCGCCATCAGAATAAGGCCCACAGTGTCAGTTTAGTTTTTAATTAAGAAAGCCTTTAAAAGAAAAAAAAGAAAATCACTCTTTTTTTCATCTGGTGTTATTCTGCCTTAATTCTTTTCAGCCAGACAGTCCGTGCATTTTATGTGAGGCATGTGTGGGTAAAAATGGCCTTGTGACTCTGCTAATCACATCAAATTCTAACTATGGGACCAGCAATATACTGCTACTGAGCCACACACTATTTTATTTTAAATAAGTGTTTGCACAGAGCATTTTTCACAATTTATATTTTTTCCTTTTTGGTTTTTTATTGATATAGCTACTCCTGCTGGTCAACAACCACCACTCACAGGAGATAGTGGCCTGGCTGCGCCAACAGAGGCTGGAGACCATCCAGGACGAATACTTGGTGCTGGTGGCCCTGAAGGATGTGGAGTCTGAAGCACCTGCCTCTGCCTTGGACCCCAGTTTATCTAGCAAATCATGGCCTCCAGCCTCCCAGCCAGTACATCGCCTGCACCAGCTGTCAGGTGCCCTTAACTGGCACTGCTGTCCCCTGCCGCTTACACCCGCTATTCCAGCGCCACCTCATGCAGCAGATGGATCGTTCCGAGAGCTGGGAGAGAGCAGAGCCTAGATAAACACTGGACCAAAATTGAGGATGTCCTTTCTGAGCGCTTTTTGAAAAAAATTAATTTTACAAGGAGGGACTTTTGTTGTGGGCGGAAAGGATGGGAAGGGAGTTGAGACCAAGTGCTTGCAGACTTTCTTGGACAGTTTTCTTCTTTCTTGCATATTGGTTGAGGATGGGGCGATTTGTTTGGAGAGAGGGGGAGTCTGTTGTGGGTGGAGAGGGTGGGAGTTTTCATAGTTAAATATTAAAGAACAAATTATTTTATCATACTTTTTGCCTCAAGTAGTTGTTTTTGTGTTTTACAGTCTGTTTATCAAAGTGTATACCAGTTACATATAGCTAGTTACATACATTTATCTTACTACCCTCTGTAACTATCGTGACCATTAGGGGGGTATGCTGCCATGACATATATTGCCTAAAACAGCAACCTAGATAAACAATTTCTTATCTGCTGTAGAAGTTAATTGCTTACTTGCTAACTAAACTAGTTCACTTCACTCCATCGCTCTCTTACCTGAATAGATGAAGCAATGGCAGCTACCTCTCTCAATCTTCCAAAACCTTAGTTACTGCATTGTTTCCCATGGTGCCAATCTATTTCATAACGGTGTGGAAGTAGAGCAGGCTAGTGAGCTAAGAGGGAAGGCATCACACTCAAGGTCCAACTCTCACCTAGGTGAGCTAAAACTGTAGAACTGATCAAAAGGATTATCCATCACAGGCAATTAAACTGAAAGAAAAACACAGAGTTAGTGGGTTATATTTAAATTATAGCTTAGCAAAGATCGACTCTGTCACCTTTCGTGAAACCAGACTACTACCACCATGACACAACAAAGAATACCTGATAATATAACAAAGTATAGCAGTAGTAACTTCTTCTGAGCAATGGGGAGCTGGTATTTAGTTACGTAATCCCTGAGTCAGGAAAAGTGGGCTCAAATTCTGGAGTAGACAAGGTTAAGCGTTTACACAACACAATGCCTGAACGATGATGCTGACAAATGATGCTCTTCTATGTCTAAAATATGGATCACTTTTATGTATGGATAGGTAAATGGGGCAAGTGTGGGCTATTGCTCAGTTAATAGAAGGTCCTGCAGTGCGTTTGTGTCACTTTCATCACATGCGCCTCACCAAGTGTGTGATCCATTTATGGTGTAAATAAGTCACACCTCAATAAATCACACAGCCCGGGGGAAGAGGGTTAGGGATTGGATATATGGATGGGAATGTGGATTTGGGAAAAAGTGTGAGAAAGACAAAAACTACACAACAACAACGACAACATTCTTCTGGGTGACGTTGAGCAGCACATCATCAATCTGTTGTAGAAGGAAAAGAAGGAATGACAAAGTTCAGTTAAATGCATTGTAAAGAGTCCTTCCGCCCCAGGGAGCCAAGTTATTAGTATTATATTTCTAAATGTTCTATCATCTGAATTTAAAAATTACAAATTATGAAGGAGGTAAGTGTGAATACAAACAATTCTAAAATTGATTCTAAGAAGAAAAATGATACTGTATTGCCAAATTGGGTGGTGCATCTGCATTTTTTTCGGATTGTCCATCAATCTTAGGTGCCTGGTTGAAGTGGTCCGGTAAGGTAAGCAGGAGTGTTAGGTTTTGTGCAGGAGAAGAGAAGGCCTGCAGATTATAAACAGAAACAATATTGTAGAGTCAAGGAGAAGGAGAGAACGTACGGTCAGCTTCATGAGAAGTGTACCAAGAAGACTTAGAGAGGCTGAGCAAGAGCATAGTCTGCTGCAATCATTCATTTTATGACTCTTGTTCAATTGATTAATTGAGAAGTGACAGCAAATTACAACCAATCACAGACAAGTGGCTGAATGTACTGGGCTGATCATTTTCACAACAGTCATCATAATATTTAGCCAAGAACATGCATAATGTGACATCACATGTCTGTCTCTAGTTACTTACAACAACAGGCATTCACCCAACCCCATAATGGAGGAGATTCAAATATGAGTCAGCACACACACTCAGCAGCATTGCATTTCTCAAATTAACACATCTCTCAACAGTCCACAGAACTGAGTAAGCTTCTTGAAGTCAATATATTTTGGATAACCTGAAGTTGATAACTTCCTTTTTCTGGCTGTTGTTTAGGTAGTCCCAATCTGAGTCCTTCCATCATCCTTCTGCCTCTGAATAATGAATCTGTCCAACTCTGTTACAACTTCCGATCCAAATGAGAGAGATCAACCTGTAGTGCACTGCTGCTGATGAACAAGAAGAGAAACTTTGAGTAATTCTTTTGTGTAGATTTGTGTTTGTTAACTAAATGGACTGGTCTAGTCTTTGAAGATTAATTTATGAACCAAAAAAAAAGGAGTGGACCTGGCAAGCAAATCTCACTAACTGAGAAAGGGGAAGGGCCAAATACCTTCAGGAAAAATGATCACCCATCAGGCCTCAAACATAGCAAATCATCACAATCAAGCCTACAAATGATAGTTGAACACCTCCCTCACTGTCTGCCACCACATGAATCATCATTCACAATCACAACATATCACTCATTGGTGCAACATATTTACCTATTTCAATCCAAGCACGGTGGTACATAATTGTCAATCCTTTTGAAACACGCAACACACATTGGGGCAGTCTTTGCAAATCAAATGTTCTGGAACCGTCCTGCTACAGGATGGAAAAAAGGATAGGCACAGGATGGAGATATGCATTGTCTCACCAAAATCTTTCAATGGGGGAGGCCTCTTTACTGCACACTGGTCCAACTTCAATCCGGCCATACAGGTCCCTAAAATAGAGGAGCTACATAAATCAATCAGATACATACAAAATATTATAATGTTCTCTAGGTATATCCATTTTATTGTCAAAAAAAATTGGCAATCAAAGTTCTATTGTGGTCTACTCAGTCAGGAAAATAGAGTTCATCTTCAAACTATGGTTATTCACCCAGAAGTTGGTCAGCTAACACACTCTGATCTAAGTCTGACCAAACACACTCATCTGTACAAGTATCGAGTGCACACCTTCCCTTAGAAAATAGTTTAGTTTTTGCTTTGACTGCCAAGTAGATGCGTGCATAACAGCGCTGTGACCATCCCAACACAGCCTGTCAATGATAATGCCAAGGTGTACGACACTTGCGCCCCCAGCTGCTGCACAGCTCGAAAGAGGAGAAACGTTCCTCCTGAAGTGAAACATATATTCCTGAGTAAACCAAAAGTGCTCCATTGCATACCAATATATTTTGTCAAAATCAAGTAATCCTTGTATTCGATGCTTAATGAAATCACTCAGGAGACAGCTGCGTTGAACCAGAATACTTCATTCTGCATTTGATTGAATTTTGATGAGTTTATATGTTTGTACATGCTCACGGTTTACACTTTTGTTTTTTTTACCATGGTCATTTTTCAGTTGCAGTTGGGTTTGTTGGTTTAGACAACGGGGTAGTGCATTATGGGACTTTGAGGTTTTGGTTTATGGACTACGAGTGAGCACAGGACACAGTAGGTCATGGGGCTCCATTTCAATTAAGAGTTTTATTGGGAAAACGTGTGGGAGTAGGTTTAAAAACCGGTTTGGAGGGAGGGAGATGAGTTGCTGATTTTCTCTGAACATGAAGGAAGGCATGTTTATGTTAACCTGTCGGTTGCGGGGTCATGAGGTAAATGTGTACAGATTATTTTTCACGTATGAGAGAAACAGGATGCACAATTGCTGTTACTTTTACTTTAATTTCATTGGGATTTCATTTGTACTAGTATTCATGAGGGGTGTGAATAAGGGGGAGGCATGGGTAAATTCGGGATTTTTAGGCAGCAGGTTTTTCACCACGAGGAAACACAGTTTATTGTCGGGTACAGGGGTTTTGATTTAATTATTTTATTCATTGGGGATACATGTCTGAGCAGGGATAAAGAATGGTTTTGTCGGGAGGGAGAAGAATAGTTTACTTTTTCTGAACACGGAGAAAGCCATAAACATGTTAAATTGACGGTTGGGGTTTCATCAGGTCAAAGGGCACAGTTGATGTTTTTCTAGCAGAAAGTGGGTTATAGTGTTTATTTCATTATTATTTTTAATTTGTAAATGGGTTTACGAGGAGAGTTCATGAGGGGGAGGCAGGGGTTAACTTGGGAAGAGTGTTTGGTTATAAATATCATGCACAGGTATTGAGCGCAGCTTGTTGCAGTTCAGTTGTTTATACAGTCTTTTTGATCAGCAACCCCGAAGAAGAACTAACAAAGTTTGAAATGCATTGGGTTTTGAAGTGTCAGTTCGATGGATGGTTGACAGCACGTGTCTATGTTTAAGCTTGGATGGGCCGCATAAGGCATTGAAAATGCAGAATAAAGTATTCTGGTTCAAAGCAGCTGTCTCCTGAGTGATTTCATAAAGCATCGAATACAAGGATTACTTGATTTTGACACAATATATTGGTGTACAATGGAGCACTTTTGGTTTACTCAGGAATATATGGTTCACTTCAGGAGGAAAGTCTCTCCTCCTTCGAGCTGTGCAGCAGCTGGGGGCGCAAGTGTCGTACTCCTTGGCATTATCAATCACACTCATCCTCAGCCTGCGGTGTTTCAGGAATGGTGCAATTCGGTGGTATAAAATGCTGGTTACTTTTGATCATGTTCAATCTCTCCATGTTTGAGGCAAGAGACTGGTCCTTCTCACTGAGGTTACTGTACCAGCTACACTGAACACACACTCAGCAAATACAGTGGCTACTAGAGAGCCCAGATACGTTATTGCAAGCCAGATGGTTCATCTTCATATACCAATACACCAAAGGGTTTTGATTCACATAGAACTCTGTTGGGTCATCTAGATCAATGGTCACTGGTACTGCCACCTGCTCAGCCTATTTTGCCTTCAACTCTGCACTGGTCTTAACCCTGCCATTTGATACCAAGTCAATACAGAGGTTGTGGATGATTCTTGTGTTCCTGTTCTTGGTGCCCCTGGTGTTCTTGTTGCTGGTGTTGACTGCTCTGAGACAACAGGGCTGCTGTATCTGGAAGTTGAAAGCAGCACCCCAGAACTTCTTTCCATGAGTGGGACTCAATGTTCTGGAGGTTCTTTTTCCAGGACTCTGACTTCTTGTATTCTGAAACATCCCCTTCTGAAAAAGGAATGAAAGTGGCCAGTATTTCTTGTGTAACCCAGATCTAGTATTGTGGCACAGATGTACTCTTTGAATGGCATGATGTCTCTTTGCTGGCTTTTATTGTCAGTCAAGTGAAGGATTAAACTCTGAACCAAGATATACACATCTTTATACTTATCGCACACAGCTGTGAACCTGTCAGACTTTTTTTTATCTGGCCCTTTAGCAAATACAACAATGGGATAGCTTGGCCCATCATACTGTCCACCTTGCTGACTTCCCATGTGAAAACCTCGAAAGGAAGTGACATCTCTGCCGTGCTATCATTTGTCCATTCCAGTGGTCAAGCTTTTCGTTACATCTCCTCCTCATTGCATGACAGACTGCTGTGATTAGTTTGTCCTGCTCAAACAGACTTTGTAAAATGCAATAGGTTGAGTTCCAATGTGTTGGCCCCTCCTGTATGTCAGTTTCAACCAGTACTCCAGTGGTATGCTGAATGATCCTCAACTGCTTTCG
This sequence comes from Triturus cristatus, assembly GCF_964204655.1. NCBI lineage: Eukaryota > Metazoa > Chordata > Amphibia > Caudata > Salamandridae > Triturus > Triturus cristatus. Next base: position 1,116,028,997 of record NC_140592.1, on the reverse strand, counting down.
AGCTTTCCCGCCTTGCATGCATGGAATGGCCAGGTGTCATCTCATGCTACAGTGCTCATGTGCATAGGATGGCTCCTGGCCATCCTCATACATGGCACAGGAAATCCCTCTGGTGCGGGCCCCAGAGGTATTTCCTTTCAGTCAAAACACTTTCGGGAGCTAAGCTCTTGAGGGTGTTCTGATACTTTCTCCAAAATGACGATCGGCACACACGTTATGCCGATGTCATTTTGGAGAAACAAAAGCAGAAATTCAGTTTAAGTTTCACTGCCTCTGGGACACAGATGGGGATGGGGCAATGGCCCCCAATGGGGCAGAAAGCATGGTAGGCACCAGGGAATTTTTAGTTATGTCTATAGGGGTAGAGGCTGCCCAAAAGGGGCATACCAATGCCCCCTCCTCCCAAACACGTACATGGTCTTTCTGTTCCCCCTGGGAGGCAGAGTGGTAGGAAAATTGTGCCATGAAGTGATCCCACAACTTTCCCACACAGATATTAGAGGAAAATATGAATTTCTAGATACATTTAAGGTTTGTCTAGTTTTCAGAAATGTCTGGGTTTTTTAGGCTCCCCTCGATGTCTGCAATCCTGTGACCAAAAACGCAGGTGCCCACCTATCTATCTCAAAATGACCTGGTTTTTCACGGGGGTTGCCTTTGTGTTTGGTCCCAGACTCAGCAGCCATCTAGGTAAACCTACCAAACCCAGACATTTCTGAAAACTAGACACCCAGGGGAGTCCAAGGAGGTGTGGCTTGTATAGATTTCTCAACATTTTCCTACCCAAAATCCCCTGTAAACCTCAAATTTAGCAAAATCACATGTTCCTCAATTTTCTGTGTGGGAAAGTTGTGGGACCACTGGGCCACCACAAATTTCCTACCACCCAGAGTTCTCCCAGGTCTCCCAATAAAAATGGTACCTCACTTGTGTGGGTAGGTCTAGTGCCCGTGACAGGAAATGGCCCAAAACATACTGTGGAGACAAAAAAATTATCCATTGCAAAACTACCTGGTTTTGCGAGGGAGTCACCTCAGGTTTTGGTCGCGGTCTCAGCAGCCATCTAGGGAAACCTACCAAACCCAACAGTTCTGAAAACTAGACATCTAGGGGAGTCCAGGGAGGTGCGGCTTGCGTGGATCTCCCAACATTTATTTACCCAGAATCCCCTGCAAACCTCAAATTTAGCTCAAAGAATCAAATCTTCCTCACTTTTCTGTGTGGTTAAGTTGGTGGGATCACCAGGCCGCCACAAATTTCCTACCACCCAGTGTCCCCACAGGCCTCCCAATAAAAATGATACCTCACTTGTGTGGGTAGGCCAAGTACCCATGACAGGCAAGGGCCCAAAACATATTGTGGAGACATCAAAATTACCTATCACAAAGCAACCTAGTTTTGCAGGGGGGGGGGGTAATTTGGGTTTTTGGCTCCGGAATAGGCGGCCAACTAGGGAAACCTACCAAACCCACACATTTCTGAAAACTAGACATGCAGGGGAGTCTAGGGAGGTATGGCTTGCATGGACTCCCCAACGTTTCTCTACCCAGAATCCCCTGTAAATCTAAAATTTACCTGAAAAAAAACAAAGTTTTCTTACATTTCTCTGTAGGAAAGTTGTGGGTTTACTGGGCTTACACAAATTTCCAGCACCCACCATTCCCCCAGGTCTACCGATAAAAAATATTTGGAGACATCAAATTTACCAATCACAAAATGACCTGTTTTCAAGGGCGTCACCTGTGTTTGTGGTCCCAGGCTCGGCGGCCATCTAGGGAAACCTTCCAAATCCATACATTTCTGAAAATGAAACACTAGGGGGAGTCCAGGGATGTGTGGCTTGCGTGGATCCCCCAACGTTTTCCTACCTAGAATCCCCTGCAAACCTCCAATTTATCTGAAAAAAACACATTTCCCTCACATTTCTGTGTGGGATCACCGTGCCGGCAAAAATCTCCTACCACACAGTGTTCCCCTCAGTCTTCCAAGTAAAATGATACCTCACTTGTGTGAGTGGGCCATAATTCATTTTGGGCCCTTACCTGCCACGGGTACTTGGCCCACACATACAAGTGAAGTACCATTTTTACTGGGAGGCCTGGGGGAATGCTGGGTGGGGGGAAATTTGTGTCAGGCCGGTGATCCCACAAGTTACCTATACAGTGTGAGAAACATTTGATATTTTCAGCTAAATGTGAGGTTTGCAGGGGATTCTGGATAGAAATTTTTGGGGAGATCCATGTAATGGAGACTTTGGGGGATGTGAGGTGCGTGGAAGTTTGCGGATCCACGCAGATTCCAAAACTTTCCATCACAGAAATGTGAGGAAAATTTGACTTTTTTACAATGTTTGAAGTTTGCAAGGGATTCTGGGTAACAGAACCTGGTGAGAGCCTCACAGGTTACCCCATCCTGGATTATCCAAGGAGTCTAGTTTAATAAAATGTATAGGTTTTCTAGGTTTCCCTAATTACCAGCTGAGCTAGGGTTCAAAATCCACAGCTAGGCACATTGCAAAAACAGGGGTCCGTTTTCAGTGGAAAAATGTGGTGTGTCCACGTTGCGTTTTTGGCCGTTTTCTGCCACGGGCACTAGGCCTACCCATACAAGTGAGGTACTAGTTTTATTGGGAGACTTTGGGGAATGCAGGGTCGGTAGAATTTCATGGATCCACACAGATTCCAGAACTCTCATTACAGAATTTAGAAGAACATATATATTTGTTTACAAAGTTTGAGATTTGCAAGGGATTTTGGGTAACAGAACCTGGTGAGAGCCACACTAGTCACCCCATACTGGATTTCCCTGGGTGTCTAGTTTTAAAAATGTTACAGGTATGCTAGGTTTCCCCAGGTTCCGGCTGAGCTAGGGTCCAAAATCCACAGCTAGGCATATTGCGAGAAAGTTTCAGTTTTCACTAGAAAAATGTGATATGTCCATGTTGCTTTGTGGGCCGTATCCTATTGCAGGCACTAGGCCTACCCACACAAGTGAGGTACCATTTTTATAGGGAGACTTAGGGAAATACAGAATTATAGAACAACTGTTATTACCTATTGACTTTCTATGCATTTCTACATTTTAAATGTAAGACAATGTGTAAAAAAGAAGTCACTTTGAAAAATGTCCTATTATTCACATGCTAATATGGGTACCAATGATTTCGGAGATGTGCAAATAACTACTGCTTCTATACTCTATATTTTGTACCCATTACTAAAATACATAGGTCTCCTTGATACCTATTTTTCACTATTTATATTTTACCAAGTGAATTGCTACCTACCTGGTACATTATGAAAACCCATTGCAAGGCATAGCTCAGTTATTGGCTCTGGGTACCTGGGGTTATTGGTGAACCTACAAGTTCTATATATCACCAGAACCAGAAGAGTCCAGCAGATGTGAAGGTATATTGTTTTCAAAAATCTGCCACAGTTCGAAAAGTTGCAAGTGAAAATGTTGGCACAAATGGCAGGGTTTTTTTCAACTCAATTTCAATTATTTTAATTTCAACTGTTCGTTTCTATAGGAAAACCTTGAAGGATCCCCACAAATGACCCTCGCTAAATTCAAAATGTTGTCTACTTTTCTGAAATGTATAGCTTTCTGGGATCCATTATTGCTTTTACATCAATTTATACCACTAACGAGAAGGAAGTTGAAAGCACACAAAATAGTCAAAATAGGCTATGTCCCAGTAAAATGCCAAAACTGTGTTGAAAATGTTAGTTTTCTGACAAAAGTCTGCCTCTCCCTGAAAGCTGGGGAGATGGTGACTTTAGCACCACAAAACCCTTTGTTGATACTATTTGCTGATAAAAAAACTGTTGCTTTCTTCTGCAGCACTTTCTGCCCATTTTTCAAACAAAAATAAATGATATATTTTGGCTAATTTCTGGGTCCCCACCAGGGCAATCCACAAACCCTGGGTACCTTTAAAATCCTCAGAATGTTGGAAGAACTACCCCAAATAGCCTAAAAAAAGACTTATCGAAAGGTTAAAAGAATGGCTGAAATGAGTGCAGATTCTTCTGCAGATCGTCAGTAAGTTGCTGAATAGGTCTTCTTTTTTTTACAAAGTCCTGCACAATGATGTTAAGGCAATGCTGCCATGGGCTTAACTATATTACTGCCATGGTCCGTGTTAACAACCCCAATTCTGAGACCTCTGGGTTGCAACGGTTCAAAGACCTTGCTTTAAAGTTGTCCAAGATGTTTGCAGCTCTTTGGAATTTCTCCATGGCAAACATGGCTACTGTTGCATGCCGCTGAATGCCCCTTAAAGTTTCTTCAGCACTGAGAACTGTAGATATCTGTTGCCTAACCCCTAAACAAGAGATCCAATGTGCAGTGATATACATGTAATCAGTGGCTTGACAGCTGGTCCACATGTCTGTTGTCAGGTGGATAGTCTGAGCAGCACTCTGCTGCAAACCTTTGCGAACCAATTCCAGCAGATGGAGTTTTGAAACCTCCACTCTAGCAAAGTAGGTCCTGCTGGGAACCATCCATGTCAGGCAGACGGCAACCACAAACCCTAAAAAAAAAACACTCCTTCCACAAAAGGAAAAGGGAGGCGGTCCAGCGCTAACATTTTTGCCAGCTTTCTGTTGTACAAATGTGCCATTGGCTGGTTGAGTTCATAAGGTCCCTCCTGCCTAAACATTCTCCCAATAGTGGCCTGGATTTCTTTTGTTGGTGCCACTGATGCAGGCAACTTCTGTAGAGGATCAGGAGGTGATAGACATAATGTGCATCTTGGGGCAGTCACTGTATTTTGTTGCTGTGTTGTCCCATCTGACTCTTGTGCCATTGTGACTAACCCTAGGCGTAACATTTCGCACTGTTCTTGGACTTTGTGGATTTTTGACAACTCTGTGTTCTGTGTAGAAGCCAGAGTTGTCTGAAAACTCCTCACTCCATAACGGAGTGGAGTTTTATTTGTGTTCATACGCCCAAAATGCGTTTTCACATGCGTGGGAGTGACTTACTGCGTGGCTGCGATCGCTGACGAGATTTCCCGTCCATTTGTGAGCGCCACGAGATTTGGTAGCCAACCGCACGGTCCTGTGAGAGTGTGCGATCACGAACAAGACATTGGGGCACGCCATCGGACTTCCGGCGGATGTTTTGTAAAGCATGCAATCCCGAACCCGCAGAATCTACGACCTGGTGAAGGTTCTCTCCCGAGCAGCATCAAAACCTTCTCAAAATTGCAATTTGGATTTAAAAAACTCCTCAGATTGACATTTGCCTGTACTTTTTTGTGCAAGAAGTCCTTTAACTTTTTTTACTTTTTTTTAAGAGGGAGGAAGTGTCCCAGAGTCTCTAAATTCCTGTTCCTGTCCAGCAGGCTCCTCCCAGTGCTTTGTCCATATCCTGTTCACTTTTCATTTGGATTTGGAGCTGGAAGGATCACTCTTTGTGTCCGCTGCATCATATATCATTGGATTTGAGGACTTTTGAATTTGAGATTTCACAAGTAAGTTGGAAAATTGGTGTTGTTTGTTTGATTGGGGCATTGCACCTACATTTTTCTGTACTTTTCTTTGTTTTTTAACAATTTATTGTGGTGGGTGGCCTATAGTTTCCGTAGGGTCCTAATTGTTTCTTTGTAAGTACTTTTTGTTCTTTTATAAAGGAAACATGTTGCACAATTCACTACATTTTAGATTGAATTGCAAAATATGTTTTTGGGGGTATTTCACTTTTTTCATGTGTGGTTGTTGTGTAACTTGCAAAACATTTTTAGCCCTGTGGATTTTGTTTTGGCGTTTTTGCAATAAAGCTGTGTTGTTTAGCATGCCTCCATTGTCTGGCCAGTGTGTGAGTGTGTTTGTAATAGTGGCCCGCATTTGCCTTGGCTGAGCCTTCACGTGTGACCAGGTGCCAGTTTGTAAAGTCTGTGTCCATACAGGCCTGCTTGAGTTGATTGTTTTCAGGCCTCCTGCTTGTGGTGACTGTGATTGACCATGTGGCTGGTGGCCATTTTATGGTGATAGTGTGCTTTTGCCATAGGCCTGCAGGTATTTCCTTTGTTCCTCTTGGCTTACTGCTTCCATCCATTTTCAGCTGCAGCTCCCTGAATACTGCATTCCACATGATGCACAATGCCAAACTGGTTCCGTTACATTTATATGTTTGTTGTTCTTCTTCTTCTTTCCTATCCTTCCTGAGTGTACAATACACCATGAAAGCCCTTGTTGTCAAAGTCTCACAAATGGCTACACTATATTGTTATGTTTTTTAATAACTGAGGTAATAAATTCAATAATATTAATAACACTAACATGTTTGACCACACACTAAGTTATATATTATATTTGTTTGTTTGTACTAGTAGTAATTGAACCACAACTCTGAATGCCACGTTTCACTGATGTTCTTATTGCTTCTTTGCTTTTACGTGCACAAAAGAGGAGACAACATCACCCATTTTACTGCCAGACTGAAGTCCTGCTGTGCAGTGTCACATGATGTGTGACCACAGACATCTCTTTAACTTGTGCCACTGAGTGCTGCTTACATCTTGAAGATGCCACCAAAGAAAGGCACTAGGTCCAGTACCAAGAAAGTCGCCAGCGAGAAGAAGGCACTGCCACTTAACACGACCGGTATGTCACCCAAGACCTTTTTTGGGAAACCAAAAATTGCCCCTGCAGCAGCGGCGTCCGGGTAGCAAGCTGGGAGAAGCACCCCTGTATCAGTGAACCCACCCTACCAACCTAGGCTCAAGCCCATGGCTGTCGCAGAGGTAGCCAGTCTAATCACAAGTCCAAAGCCGACAAGCAGTGATGTTGAAATTGACTTATCACAAAGTAGTACCCAATCAATGCAGGAAACTTAGATAAGTGGACAACAGCATCTGCAACCACTGCACCCAATAGTAGTTGATCCTCCCAAAGAAGAGGCAGTTCAGGAGATCGAGCTTCCTGCAGAGGAAGAAGAAGAGCAAGCCACTCTTTCAGAAGATCCATTGTCTTCCAGATCCCCAGCAAGGAAAAGGAGAGTTAGTCCATCAACTTCTTCTGCAAGCCCCTCTTGTGATGATCTAGCTGCCACTTGGAAGCCACCTCAGTCTGAGAGTGAGACTTGCCTAGGGAAAAGGATGGTTCCAGAAAGCCTTAGAGTTATGGAGGTAGATGAGGAAGAGGAGGGTGATGACGAGCAAGTCATCATGGACATTACTTTTGCCCCAGTGGAGATCGACATTGCCCCATCTCAAATTGCTGTGAGGGATGTGGCACGGATACCACCAACACAGGTGATACCACCAACACTACCTCCAGCTTCCATATTTCGCCAGCAGCGACCTTCATCCTCACAACCACCTCAGAATAAGTAGGTACTGCAGGGAGTCAAACATCACGCCCTCCTACCAGTTCATCCGAAATTGCAAGTGACACCAGCAGCGCCAGAAAATTTATATCCCAGTTTGGTACTTTTTTCGGTTAGCAAAAATGAGGTAAGCAATGCTATATGCTCCATTTGTGGACAAGGTGTTAGTCAGGGTAAGCTTGGTACAAACTATGGAACCGGAGGCCAAACAACACATCTGAGAACACCAATTGATCCAGTGGGAGGCGCTCCTTAGTAGCCAAAAAACTGCACCCATTGTTGTTGGAGGGGATAAAGAAGTAGAAGATCCAATCACGGTGAAAGGTGAACAAGAGGGAGGCATTTTCTCTGGTACACAAAGCAGCCCTGTACCCAGCAGGGCAGTGGTACCCCCCACATCCTCATCAGCAATATCGCATTGGCACAAGAGTCAGGCTGAGACACCAATGGGTCCAAGGCAAGAGTATACCGCAACAAAAAAAGTGCATTGAGCCTAACATCTGGCGTCAAGAAGTCACCTGCACCAGTAAAGAAAAAAATCCAGGCTACCATTATCAGCATGTTTAGGTTGGTGGGGCAGTATGAACGTAACCACCCAACGACACATTTGACCAACCCAAAGCTGGCTAACATGTTAGCGCTGGACCTCCTCCCTTTTTCTTTTGTGAAAGGGATGGGTTTTTAAAAATTTGTGGCAGCCATCTGCCCAAAATGAAAGGTTCCCAGTTGGTCCTATTTGGCCAGAGTTGTTGTTCACATTATCCACATGACAACAGACATGTGGACCAGTTGCAAAGCCACTGATTACATGTGCATCACTGCATACTGGATCTCTTTTGTCGGGGTTAGAAAAAGGATATCTGCACCAGGTGCTGTTGACACTGCTGAGATTTTTAATGCTGTTCGGAAACATGCAACTGTAGCCATGTTTGCCATGGAGAAATCTTATACTGCTGCAAACATTTTGGAAGACTTGGAAGACAAGGTCTTTGAATGGCTGCGGCCAACTGGGCTTAACATTGGTTTTGTTGCCAGGGACAATGGCAGTAATATAGTTAAGGCCATGGCCGATGGTGGTGAATTCAGAGTCCTGTGTTTTTCGCACTGCATTAACATCATTGTTCAAGACTTTCTGAAAAAAGAAGACCAAGTCAGCAACTTACTGACTACCTGCAGAAGCCATTTTTTTAATGCCCAGAAGCATCTGAGGATCATTCAATGTGATGATAGAATGCCAATTAAAGCACTCATCCAGGAGGTGCCAACACGGTGGAACTCAACTTATTACATGCTTGAAAGTCTGTTTGAGCAGTAAAGACCAATCAATGTATATGTCATGGAAAGAGGGCATGCTACTGTGTAAGGCATGATCATTTAGATGGACCAATGGAGCCTAGTCAAATGCCTGACAGAGATGCTACTTCCTTTCGAGGTCTTCACACGTGAATTTAACAAGGACGTCTGTACTATGGGCCAAGCTATCCCACTGTTGCACATGCTACAGTAACAGCTGAAGGAGGTGTCTGCAATGTACGCAGGTGTGGAGGAAAAAAAGAAGCATATGAGTTGGTGGAGAGCTTAACCCTTCGCTTATCTGAAAGTACAAGGGTTCAAAGAGGCATTGTGTCATCCAACCATTACATGTTTGCCACAATTCTGGATCCACTGTACAAACCATTACTGCACACTTTCATACCTTTTTCAGATGGGGATGTTGCCAACTGCAAAACTTGGATGGCTGTGGAAACCAGTCACTTAGAAAAAGAGCAGCCGGGAATGGCAGGCCCACTTCTCCTGGGCACAACGAGTACTACAGGGCAGCCGGCCTCAAGTTCAACTTTAGAGCCTGATGGCAGTGCAGTTGGCTCACAGCATCCAGTACCACTAACAACACCAAGAACAACATCAACAACAACAAGAACAGGAGCATCAGCCCCAAAATCTGCACAGGAATGGTTTCTACAGCAAGGGCTTAAGTTGCTGAGGCAGTGCTGAGGCAAAGGCAAATAAAGGCTGAGCAAAGCGGAGCACCCATGAGCATTGAACGGACGGTCCAGGCCTATCTGGATGACCCAACAGAGGTCTACTTTTATCAAAACCCATTGCTGTATTGGAATGGGAAAAGATGCCAATGGCCACTGCTCAGCAGGCTGGCGATCAACTATCTGGCTTGCCCAGTCACAAGTGTCTCTTCTGAGTGTGTTTTCAGTGCTGCTGGTGCAGTTCTGACAGTGAGAAGGACCAGTCTCTCACCTCAAAAGGTGGAGAGGTTACCATGATCAAAATGAATCAGCACTTAATACCACCGATTACACCATACCTGAATTAGCACGGCAGGAAGATGATGATGGCGACTCAAGTAGTGTGCTATACGACCTGCTTCTGGGTGAACCACTAATATTTGAGGACAAGCCCCCCAAAAAGATATAGCTAAGGAATATTATTTACTTTTATTATTTGTGTGTGTCAGTGTCTTTCTGGTTCGAAACACAACAAATCCATCACCACCGTCTTACTCATTTATTGCCGGATTGGAGTTGCAACTGTGTGCAGTCAGTGAAGAAGTAAGTCCACTCCTCTGAGTCCTGCTCCTGACTTACTCCTGACTTGCCCTAAATCCATTTCCTTCAAGCTAGACATTGGATCGAGAATAGTACAACAAATGTGAAATGCGTGCCTGCCTCATTGAATCCCGCCAAGGAACCTGACTAAATCTATCCTCCTATCCGAGCCTAGAGGGACTGCCCCGGAAGCATTGCATGTTGACTCTGAGTGATTGGTGTTTGTTTTGTTGTGAATGATGTCTACTAGTATTTAATCTACACACACAAAAGTGACTCAAGTTAATGTTTCCCTTCTTGTTGTTCAATACCAAAACGGTACTACTACAGGCCAAATCCATTGCATTTTTGATTCTGGACTCACTTAAGACACTACAGATTTGGACACTATGATGACCATACCATACTCGCAGTCAGTCAGTAGGATTGGAGCTGATTGATGGAATAAATAACTTGGGTGTTTCATGAAGTGGTCTAAAAGGTAAACAACAACAACACCAGACCTACATGTCTGTGCAGTGGTGGAGGCGAGTGTGGTGGTATGACTGACAGCGGTGCATTGATTTTGTTACTTAATTTGGAAAATGCTATGTCACTGTGTGTGTATGTGCTCAGTGCTGTCTGGCTCAAAATCTAAATTAAGTTGAGGTTGGGTGGGTGGGCCTGCTCCTGTTGTTGGAGGTAACTGCTGGAAACAGAGTAGACATGATTTAGCCATGCCACCTCTGAAAGATTTCACTCCTCCTTAATTTCTGCAGTTTACCTTTACTTTTCACCTTGATTTTTCAATATCTTTTTTTCAATCTACAATTAAAATCTGACATTTACTGTTTTATACTGGAAAAATCAACTCACACTTACCTTACTAAACCACATCCGGCAGGTAGGCACCCAAGACTGACGGGCACACAGTCCACAGAAGGACCAAGAGGAATGCCAAGATGTAACTCCCAATTTGACCATAATTATATTATCATTCCATCTGATTAATTTGTTTCTCTTCAATCATTACGACTGTGTGTGTTGTTGGTTATTATGCTTATATTTGACTCCTACAGATATTTTCTAATTTTCTTTGCTAGCTTTAAAAGGAAGCCCGGTACAACAGACCATAAAATGTATGTAACTTGGGTCTCTCTGGGGGCAGACAAGCAAGGCAATCGCATATTAATAATAATTAATAATATACTGCTGCCCTGTACTACTAGTCTTGTACTACTTATCAATTCAAGTCATCATCATCATCATGCATGAATTTTCTTTTTCTCACTTAAAAGATTTATGATGGTCGGCTGCCAATATTGGGTGTTGTCCATGTGTAGTGTTTGTCTTTGTCAAACCTTTCCCTCAAATCCCTCTTCCCAATCATTCATCAAACCCTAACCCTCTTCCCCCGGCTGTGTGATTTATATTGAGGTGTGACTAAATTTATTTACACCAATATTGATCACACACTTGCTGGGACGGATGTGGTGAAAGCAACACAAACTCAAAGCAGGGCAAAGATCTTCTGCTATAAGTATACATACTTCACTTTAGCACACACTGGCAATATTGGATTTCCCACCCATGTACAGTATTCAATATTCATTTTTTCCCCCAGAAGAACATAAATAATCCATCATAATAATATAATTTGTTGCAAGCATCGAGTCATCATCAATCATCATCCTAGTTCCAGCACTAACAGTTACGAAGGTGCTTGTCTGCTTCATCATCGTACCTAGAGTCGACTTCAGTTTATAACTTGTACTAGGCTAGCCCTCAAGGCATTCCAGTTTATTTTACTTTAGCATTGCTTATCATCATCATGGTTTCTTGTTTGGCAGTCTTCTTGTGTACTGTACTTCTACTACTTGTTCTCGAGTCTCCCTCAGGTGACTGACTGTCTCATTTTCTTTTTTTGCAAATGCTACTCTCAGTGTCTACTAATACTACTACCACCACCATGGCACTTTGAGAAACCAAACCATCACCATGCAGCTATTGCTTCGCCCTAAGTATAAATAAATACCAATCACAGGTAAGAGAGGAAGTTTGGGTGAGGCATAATTAATAATATGGAAATTAATTCATTAATTCCCACACCCACACCCTTCGGAGTCCATAGGGGTTTTAGTTGCAGACTGCAGAGACTAGGAGGAGAGTACTAATAGGACAAGTCACAAGTAAGGGTACCGCATCTATCTATTGGTGAGTTACACTATCAGCAGATTATTTTAAATCAAAAACAGGCTGAGGCCCTGCTGCAGCAAAGGAAACCATGTGAAGTAAAAGAGTAACCCCCACACAAAACATTTACATCATATGTAAACTATAAATAATGTATTCTCCTAACAAATAAAGTAATGAAAAAAACAAAACACCTGACCTACCACTCTCCCTAACCCCAACCACTATCCATAAGAGTCCAATGTCCATTGTCCATAAACCCCAACTTTTCCCCAACACCAAGTTCCTACCCACCAAAAAAAGGATTATAAAAGGGGCAAGGTGACGGACTTCTAGCAGAAGGCTCCCGGATCTTCTTACTCTCCAGGGCCTTTATGCGCTCCCCTAAACGTGCCATCCGGAGGAGCATGCAGTGCTTTAATGCCTTAAAGTTGCATGCACAACGGTGGGCAGCAGTGTTCAAAGAAGTGCGGCCGGCCACTGCCAGACCACAGCACTGTACCACTGGAGGCACTAGGGGGCATGGAAGGGGGCCGGGGCATTTGAGGAGGCTTGAGCTTCTGCCACCTCCCCCTCCTCCTCTGCCAGAGCCACCAGCTGCTGATATTTGGTACGGATGGCCTCCAGTTTCTGTTGCCGGGCCACAGCTGATAACTCCTTCCAGGTAGGTGGTTTCGGTTGAGAAGGAGTAGCTATATCAAGAAAAATAAAAACAATTGTAACCAATGTTCTTAGCTAAACAGTAACACAAAATTGTACACATAATTATAGTGACACAGTAGCACTAGCAAGCACAGTACAAAACATTTGTGATATCCTCCCACTTTCTCTGCCTCTAAAATTTGTGGAGGTTTCAGGCATTACTACTAGGTACTATGGAATAGACATGGCTTCATCGTCTCTCTCTCTTGTTTAGCTAAATTAACCTTGTAGGCATGACAGTTCAGTCAGCTTGTGCCGTAGACAGACATACTCTTGTCGCAGACTCACGTTATTTTTATTTACTACTGTCTGCAAGTGGGGCAGCTAGTCTACAACTACACAATTATCTAATATTTCTATTGTGGCCAGACTCTGTTACATCAATGGCACCTGCTCAATTTCACTTTCCCCATGACTACTACAACGAGGCAGATGATATCTGATCTGAATGATTATATATGGGGCGATGTGAGGTACTATTGACTGATTGTGTAACCATGCAGCCAATAGGCAACCCGTGGCAGGCTGACACAGTCGAAAATGACATAGGTAGGGAGTGGGCCTCAGAGTCGGAGGGAGGCAATTGATAATGAGTGGGTATGGCTACATACATACACAATATATATGCTGTGCTTGCAAACTACTATGAGTCAAGGGAGTATTTGGAAATGGTTCACTGATAGAATATCAATGACAAAAAAACATTGATGTTAAAAATATCAGAAAAAATATATAGAATATAAAAATATCTACTCCCATACCTTCACAAGTAAGTACAAACATGTCAAATCAAAAATATTGATGCAAAAAATATAGATGTAAAAATATCGATTTAAACACATAAAAAATAATATATATTAAATATATTAAATAATAAGTTTAAAAAAATAAATTACAACTAATATACATTTTTTTTTAAATATATCAAATAAACTTAATTTAAAAAAATAAACACAAACATAATAATTTATAAATATGTATATTTACTTTAAAATAATGAATCAACTATTATATATATCAATAATTTAAAATATTAAGTACAATTCTACAATAATTTAAGACATTAAGGTGCCGATTCCGATCCTGTAAAACCCGGGTACAAATGGTCGTACGGAGTGTTTTCTCCGTACAACTCGTACCCGGGAATTCCACCGTACAAACCATCAAGTACGATTCGTACACAAATACCATTTCCGTATGAATCGTAAAAAACACCGTACGGCTAAAAAATACATACAATTCCGATCCTGGACAGCGCATACGAGTCAGGCAGCGTTTGTCCGCACTGTACCCCAGGCATAACCCCCACCCACGTATGTACGCACCGTACCCCAGGCGTACCCCCCACCCGCATATGTACACACCGTACCCCAGGTGTACGGTCCGTACATACACAAGGCTTGGGGTACGCCTGGGGTACGGTGCATACATACGCGGGTGGGGGGTACGCCTGGGGTACGGTGCGTACATATGAGGGGGGTACGCCTGGGGTACGGTGCGTACATACGTGGGTGGGGGGTATGCCTGGGGTACGGTGCGTACATACGTGGGTGGGGGTTATGCCTGGGGTACAGTGCGGACATACGCGGGTGGGGGGTACGGTCCGTACATACTGGGGGTGTGGGGGGTACAGTGCAGACGTGGGAGGCTGGGGGGGCCGTATGACTCATACCCCGGGCACAAGTGTACTCGGGGTAGGGCTCGTACAAAGTTTGCTCCGTACGGAGCCTTTTCCATGCGCTTGTGTTTTCGGACGCGCGGTATGGATCGTACTTGCGCGCTCGGACTTCAGTTTTACGATTTGTATGTAAAACTGTCCAGGGACGTCTCGTAGACTTTTCCCGAGGTGATTTGTATGTATTTTTCACGTACGAATGGGTACTTCGCCGTTTGTACGGGACTTGTACGATTCATACGTAAATAAATACGGATACGAGTCGTACGGGAAAAAAAAATCCAGGATCGGAATCGACCCCTAAACTATTTAAAATTATTTAAATTTAAGTTTTCCAATACAATCAGTATAACAGTAGGGAAAGTGTTGGTTTGCAAAATGATTACATTTACTATTCCAACTCCAGTGTGTGCAACAGTAATGAAATTCTTGGATAGCGGAGAGGTAAAATTTACTATTCCCACTCCACTGAGTGCAACAGTAGGGAAAGTGTTGGATAGCGAGTGGTACAAATTTCTATTCCCACTCAAATGAATGCGACAGTAGAATAACTGTTGGATAGCAGAGGGGTAAAAATGTTATTCACATTCTAGTGAATGCAACAGTAGGGAAAGTGTTGAATAGCGGAAAGGTAAAAAATTCATATTCCCACTCCAGTGAGTGCAAAAGTAGGGAAAGTGTTGGATAGCGCAGGGGTACAAATTACTATTCCCAGTCCAGTGAGTGAAACAGTAGGGAAATTGTTGGATAGCGGAGAGGTAAAAATTACTATTCCCACTCCAGTGAATGCAAAAGTAGGGAAAGTGTTGGATAGCGGAGGGGAAAAAATTACTATTCCCACTCCAAAGAGATCAACAGTAGGGAAAGTTTTGGATAGCGGACAGGTAAAAATTACTATTCCCACTCCAGTGAGTGCAACAGTAGGTAAAGTGTTGGTTAGCAGAGGAGTAAAACATATCCCACTGCAGCCAATGCAACAGTAGGGAAAGTGTTGGATAGAGGAGAGGTAAAAATTACTATTCCCACTCCAGTGTGTGCAACAGCAGGGAAAGTCTTGGATAGTGAAGAGACACAAATTACTATTCAAACTCAAACAGTTAAAGCAACAATAAAAAAACATTAAACATTATATAAAAACATTAAAAAATAAACAATATTTAAAATTCAAATATATTACATATATAGAAATTAAAAATATTATAATATCAATTACAGATACAAAAACTAAAAATAATATATAATATAAAATAATAAATAGATTTATCAAATAAAATTGTTTTAAACAAACAAATGTATTTACAAATTAATTAATAAATAAATGTATTTATTGTATTTCCTACCCTATAAGACTACACCAATAACAAAACACTTCAACTTTTCTAATGACATTTTTCCAAAATTAACATAATTATTAATCAATTAAAAAAATATTATTATAATTAATCAAATAAAACATTAATTGACTAAACACACTTTAACACTATGATATCCACAAAACATGCCTAAACTAAACTCTAAAATAATAAATTACAATTAAAACGTATTTATAAATTAAAAACTATTACTATTAACAACTAATAATAAAGTAATTAAAATGTATTTAATACCCACCCTTTACCCCTTTAAAAGTAAAAACTACAGACTAAAAATAAACAATTACCCAAAAGACATATCAAATAATTAACATTAATTAACAACTATATATTAATAAATTAATTAAATACAATACAATTGAAGTGGAGAGGTGTGATGCAGTGGCAAGGGCAGCTGACTTCGGAGCACAGGGTTCACGGTTTGATCCTTGGCTCCGGGGGCAGCTCAGATCAGCACCATGTGACTCTGGGCAATAGATCACTTCATTTCCACGACGGCCCCCAGCGCCTTGAGACCCGTATGGGTGAGTAGTTCGCGCTTTACAAATACACATTTACATTTTTTACTTTTTTTATACAGATTACTTCCCACCCTTTACTTCTATAAACACTAAAACAAACACCTAAAATTATTTACACAATTACCATAATTAGTTACCACTTAAATAATTAAAATTAATTAACATCCAATTATTCATTCATCAATTCAAAATAAATTACTTCCCACCCTTAACACGTATAACACCACAACACACACGTAAAATTACTTACACAATTACCATAACTAATTACCAAGTAATTCATTTAAATTAATTTACAACCAATTAATAATTAATTAATAATATATTACTTTACTCATTTAACACCATAACATTTCCATTAATCAAATATTAATAAATAACAAAAATCAATATATTTAATATAACTAAATTGCTTCCCACCCTATTCCCCTATAAACCCACAACCCTCTAAGGAACTAAAAACGCTAAATAAAAAAATAAAATAATATTAACTACTACAAATTTAACACATATAATAGAAATACAAACAATTCTTATACAAACAAACATACAACACATACATATAAAACATCTATATTACTTACCTAAAATCGCTATTCTTGACCACGAGTATCTGTATGTCGATATTTATGACCCACCATATGTGCAACTCACTATTTGTGCAAGTTGATGTTTTTGAATCAAATCAATATTCTGTCTCCGCACCTTCTGAAATGCAACCTTGAATCATAAACCTTGAAAAAAACAGTCCTTGTTTCTCTTCCCAGCAGGTTTTCCATTTATCATTGCATTCCTCTTCTAGCATTATAATTTTTTTAATTTAATCTTATTCTATTCTTCACCCTTGGCTTTGCTACTCTGGCACAGTTAATTTTTCCTTCACATTGTCTTCACCCAGTGACAGTCTCCACCTATGCTATGATTGAATACCATCCAGGCATCCATCCATTCAAAGTAAAGATAGTTATCACTCTTCTTCATCTCTTAACAAACCTTTTACAAACAACATACTTTTATAATTATTTTTTAAAACACCACCCATGTGTCCTTCCTTGCTTACCTTTGAGTTTGACCCATCAAACCCCCTGAGGATTTCTATCACCCATATAGTTCCACACACCCAGGCAGGCATCCTTTATTTCACCTTTCACCCATACTTCAACCACCCATGCATCTGATTCCTATCAGTCACCTATGCATCCCACGCATCCTTCTCTGCCAGTCATATATTACATGTCACCCATCCTTCCTCCTTCCATCCTTCTTTCCCTTTTTGTTCAACCCATCCATCAAGGTCTTCTGACTCTTAGGGGCTCATTAGGATGGTGGGTGGCAGCACATCCGCTGTGCTGGCGGGAAATGTCCTTTTCCGCACTCCAGCAGCGGTCCTCGCATCCGCCATATTACAATGGGCAAACATAGCCTATTTTCCATCTGCTGCATAGTGACGTGAACCGCCAGAAATTTGCTCCCGCCTCCGCGGCAGAGGGAGCCAATAGAGACATACCACCATGCGGAACGACGTCCCGTCTGCCGTACAAATCACGATGCCGCAAACAGCCCATCAAACCGCAGCGGAGAATCCACCCACCCAGAAATGGCGGAAGCACGACAGCGGAGCGCAAAACCAAACTCCCGGTCCCCTCCACCCAGTCCTGACCACAATGGATCCAGCTCTTCAAGCCATTCCGCTGCTGTATCTCATCCACTACCAGCAAGTAATTCTCCGTCGTGGACAACGCCACAGGTACGCAAAAACACAACTCCACAAACAACACACAAATACTGTGCTGACATACGGTTCCTTTCCACATTAGACACTCTGGTGGGGCTAGGATCACATCCCCTGGATACCCACACATGTCCTACCTGTCAGAAACTCACCCCTCCGCATACAGGTCACCCATCAACCACGAAATCACTGCATTATCCCAGTCATGGTAAACCTGCAAACAATGTAGTAGGCAGCCCGGCGCCAGGCATAGGCAGTCCGCAAAGATTTACAGGGCTCCACCTCCACCCTTCCCACACTATGCTTCTCACAACCATTTGGGAACATGTTTTGTGCTCCTCCTGTGTACCCCTGCACAATTAATCTGCCAGGTGTAGCTAGACCTTGCACCTCACACACCAAAGGACAAGGGAGCCTGACTTGGAAGGTGGGGGTGAAGAGGAACACCCTGCATAGAAGCTAAGGGGCTGGACAACCCTCCCCCTCACACCTACCTCCCACTCATGTGAAGCAAACTGAGTATAATTCCATAATGGAGACTCACACTGCCTATGAACATCCACTGAACTGTTCACACTGCCTGTTAAGTCACACACAAACATCCAACACTGACACCCAGACACATACTCATACCATAGGGCAGCAGCAATGGAGGACAAGAAATGGGCCAGCCAAAAGGGAAGTGGACAGTGCTGAAAAACCATGGAGCAAGCCACATAGCATATGTACATGACATGCAAGAGGAACATATCACACCACCCTTAGGCCATCAAATCAGACATGGGTGGCACAGTGAGTGACAGTAAACCACAGTGACCTCTGTGCAACAACTCAGGAATACATCAAGGCAAGTCATGCATAGGCACAGGAATGATAGGACTTGTCTGAAGTCATACAGTGACCAGCCACACATCTGTCTCAACTTACTTGACATATGTATGTCATCAGTACAACACACATGGCCCATTGTCACACTCCTTCACTGTCAAACACAAGTAGGACTTTCACACACACCCATCCTCTACCCACCCCACACCTGCAACACTCAACACCTGTGAGAAACACACATAATGGTCAAAATGGTGTCCTGTGAGTTTAATGACAGCCAATCACACTCCCTGTGGTGCATCCACAAACTTCACACTCACACTCAGGGATGCCTGAACCAATGCAGACACAATAGAAACAATAGCCAAACACAAAGCTCTCAAACAACATCCACAGAAGTACAACAAGCCCACACATGGGCACCCAAACAGTGGAAAGGCAAGGTGACCCTAGACAGAACAGGAGTACACAACATTGTCACTCAGGGCCAATGCAGACACCATACCTCAACACAAACAAGAAGTGCATGCAAAAAATCAATCATGAACACTAACTGGGATCAATGGGACAATAAACTAACACAGACAGAAACACCACACCACTCATAAAGTGAACAAGGTGCCAAAATGTACCACAAGCATGCACTTGCACAATCCTGACATGTGACAGGTCAAATATAGGAGGACAAACCACCACTTTGCACTCAAAACAAGCTCATGAACAAGAATCCACCTTGCTGCTTGTGACATACACACAGGTAATGCACACTACACTTGCAACACACATCTGAATGTTTCACACAGCAACAACTACTCACACACAATGTCATGTAAATAGAACATCACACACACATAGCATCTGTCAGTAGAAAGAGCCACCTCAGGCCAAACACTGCATCCACCAACAACAAAAACACTACAGATACACATCCCAATCCATCACATTGTAAACTCAGCTGGACATCATGGGGATGCACACCAGGCAAGTACAAGGCAACATACACTGACAGCACTGCATGCACACCAAGCAGTGTGTGCACACCAACCAAACCAGTAACACACATATCTGAGTGCCACACCATGAACTCCCACAACACAAATCATCATAGCACACAGAGAACATCACACTCGCGAAGGGTAGCAGTACCCCAGCAAACACTCATACAGCTTAACCATCACCCACAGATGCACAACTAAGGGAAACCCAGGGGCAAACAACATGACTAGAGGTCTGTGCTGCTTAAACATATGCACTGCACATGAGCAACCATGAGGGCAAACCAGTATAAGAAAATAACATATAAACTAATTGGGAAACTGTCCTGAGTGGCACATTGGTCCTGTACGCATTTCAGCCTCACACAGCATAGTGTCACACTATGACGTGGTGGGGAGGCTCACACACTGGCAAGCCATGGGGTGGAAGACATGAGATTGGATTGGTATGTACTTCAGTAGTGGACAGGTGAGGGGTGTACAGTACACAAACACATAGAGGAGTCACTCATAAGCACATATAGGGGATGACATGAATCCATGTACCACATACCATTCAGGAGCCAAAAATGGGTCAAGTGACAGCAATGCATGAGGCAATGCATGAGGACACTCACAAATAATGTCAGTGTGGCTGTGCATGTCTGCACAGTGAGCACAAACAGTAACAACACACATGGTTGAATAACAAAACACAATACAGACTGCATACTCACAACTGGCAGCAACAACTAAGCCTGGGCAAAGCACTACGCTACGCTCGCGTAGTTTGCGAAGTTCGCGCTACTTCGCACTACGCGAATTGCACATAGCACAGTGCGAACACGCGTAGCGTAGTGTTGCGTAGTGCTGCGGTCATTTTTTGCTTGCTTGCGGTTCTCAACGTCAAGTTGCCGACCGCGAGCAAGCAAAATGACATCCCGGCGAGACTTTTTCCTTGTTCGCGATCAGCAACATCAAGTTGGCGATCGCGAGCATGGAAAATAAACCTCCCGGCGAGATTCCCAACGCGAGGAGGTCAGGTTTCTCATTGCGAGTGGTCGCGTATGCTCGCGACCGCTCACGATGAGAAACTACCAGTTCGCGTTGAGAAAGCTGCAGCTCGAGTAAAAATCTACTTGAGCAGCAGAAAACTACAGCTCGCACTGTGCAAGATGCCATTTTCAATGATTGCACAGTGCCGGTTGCTTGTCCGCACTGTGCAATCATTGAAAATTACATCTGGCACAGTGCAAACAAGGTACTACGCAGTTCGCGAAGTGCTACGCGTAGCTCGCATAGTGCGAAGTGCACTTTGCGTAGCTTCGCGAAGTGCTACTTCGCGAACTACGCCCAGGGTTAGCAACAACACGTAGGTGTCCCCCAGGAGTGTGAGGACACACCAACACATTGCACAGTGCCCAACCTACAACTCCTACATGTGCCCACAATCTGAAGCACATGGCAGACAATTTAAACAAACAGGCACTCATTACCTGGATCAGACATGTGTGCAGTTGGCATTGCAGGGGCACACACACATCAACACTACTGACAATGACAGCCAATTCACATTGTATGACCACTCAATTTCACATATTCAGATGTACCCATGTGACTAAGAAGACAGGCCAACACCAGATGACCTCACATCAACACTGTTTTTCAGACATCAAGAAAGATCACACAGATATGATGGACCCTGGCCACCCCACAAGTAATCCTGTGGATTGAATTCACCTCTGTTCTGGTATTGCATCCTAACAACTCTGAAAAAGTAAAACAAGCAATTGGCAATGTTAAAGTGGCATACAGAGCATGTGTCACATGAAACAATGCCCATACATAAAACCTTTTATTTAGCAAGGACATAGACAAAACAGACAACAGGAGTAACTGTCTTTATTACACATCACCAAGGTAGGCATCCAAAGTGACAAACAGCAAGGACATTGGCCAGTCCATAGTTCAAAGTATGTACATGTGTGCATGAGAACCTGCACAGGGAATGGGCATCCAAGGTGACAATTAGCAAGGCCATTGGCCAGTCCATAGTTCAAAGTATGTACATGTGTGCATGAGAACCTGCACAGGGAATGGGCATCCAAAGTGACAAACAGCAAGGCCATTGTCCAGTCCATAGTTCAAAGTATATACATGTGTGTATGAGAATCTGCACAGGGAATGGATAACACCGTAAACTGCCATGGGAATCACCACAGCTCTGGGGATACAGATGGGCAGTCCAGGCACCGCTGTGGGTGAAATGTGTTTGAGAGGGGGACTTTGCCTCAGACTTGGCTATCAGTTGATCTGGGAGGTGGCTGATCGTTGGGGACCGTTGGAGGACTGGGTCTGGGAGAAGAAGGACCAGCTGAGGTAGAGGCATCAGTGGCTTTGGGAGCCGGAGGGCTGCTTGGACCGGTTGTCATTAAAGCACGGGGAGGCAGAGACATGCTGCCTTGAGACACAGTGTGTGAGGGTGATTGTGGCGGGCTGCCTCTCCACTTCTTGGGGATTCAATAGTCAAGTATTGTCTTGGTAGGAGTGGGAAGTGGGGCGGGCACAACAGCCTCAGTCTCCACCAAAGGTGCATCAGGTGCAGGTGGTGGCCTTCCCTGTGGGGATTTGCTGGATCTGGTGGTACACTTGGCCTGGCCTTGCCTTTTCCCCTCCATCCACTGTTGACCAGGTGAAACCCCCACATTGCCCTCCTGTCCCAGCTTCACAGGGGTGTGGGTGGGAGTTGAGGTTGTGGGTGAATCTGCCTTAGCAAGCTGTTTCTGCAAACTCTTTGCAGGCACAAGATTCAAAGCAGGCAGGGCAACTGTTTGTTTGTCTTTGGGAGCAGGTTTGGGGATGGGAGTGTCCTTGGATGTGGGTGATTCAGATGCATGTGCGCCTGAGGCCTGCTTCTTGGCCTGATGCCCCCTAAGTGTCACCTGAAGGGCTTTTGCCTTTGCTCTCCTGTGGGCCTGTTTTTTGTTTCGGGGACGGTGTCTGCGCTCTGGCCCGCTTGGAGTGCTGCTGTTGTGTGCGGCATGTTGAGTACTTTGAGCCTGAGGGCTGTAGTGTGTGGTCACTCTTGTCAGATTTTGCCACTGGCACGGTGGTTGCTGAAGGGAATGGAGCTGGACTCTGAGCCTGTGACAGCTGAATGGCAGCTGTCACTGTGGAGGACAAAGACTGGACAGTTCTGTGTAGCCCACCCATGTCAGAATGGATCCCCTCCATGAAGGCAACTACCTGTGCCAACTTCTTGTCATGATCCTGGAAGGCATTCAGGAGAGTAGTCTGACCCACAGACAGCTGGCGCAAATGGTCCACCGCCTCAACACTGAGGGCAGCAGGGGAGACAGGGCAGGGGCAGCTGTGCCTGGGGGAAAGGACACACTACCCTTCTTACTGCTGCAGGCACTGGCAGCACCAGTGCTAGTAGCCAGAAGGGTGGGCACTGGATGATGTTTGGTGGAAGAAGATGCAGATTTCCCACTCCCTGTGCCTGCCAACATCGATGAGTCACCGCTGGCATCAGATGACGTTGAGGTTGGTGCTTCTGGGCGTGATTCTTAAAGGGCACTCCTGTCCCCCTCCAAGGCACTGGTCACATTAGTGTCCATGATATCATGTGTAGCAGTCGTGCAAGATGCCTCACCACTGTTGTCCATCCCCTGTCCTTCCGTGCCCTTGGTAGATGCTGCGATAGACAGAGATGTAGGTTCAGTATTGTGCCATATTCACAAACATCATATGCAAGCAAAGAACAGAAATCTATTATGATATCCCCATGTTGCACACCAACCTGAGCATTCTGCAAGTGCAACCTTAATGCAAAACTCAGAAGATGCATGGTAACATGCATACTTGGCATTATTGACTCATGTGATGTTCACACAGCCAAATAGTTTGCATGTGCCTCCATGTAACCTGACATACAGATTTCTGTAAGCATACCTACGTGCCTGTAAGTGAGATAGATGTACATCTCAACATGTTGTCACAGTCACATACGGAGTTGTTCTTGTTGTTGTTGAAAAGCTTTATTCGATTTCTACAAACGAGAATCATAAAAGCACATAACAGATAATACATTAATATACACAATTTATACAATTAAAAAAGGAATCACATTTTACCGTAAACATTTTGGCTATTTTAGAGTTCATACTCAATCATATTGTTATAGATTTCCTACATTTTACCCAATTTTTCAAAAAATGTACCAGACACCACATAACAAATTCATTATTTAAAAATTGCAAAGCTAAAAACGCCGGTCGGCATCTTTTAAAATCTAATTTCTTTAAAATTGGTAAGACCCATTTTTTTCTTAGCAAAGTATAAAATTTACAGAAGAATGCAGTATGAATTGTAGACTGTTCTGATGTGTCGTCGCAAGGGCATAATTGCATCTCTTGCGTCCATTCCTTCATTTTTGGGAAACTTATGCTACGATGGAAAATGTCTAATCTAAATCTTGCTAACAGTAATCTTTCATATTGGCTGGGTGCAAGTATGAGGTAGGGTTGCATACTATAAGTATTCATTATCAGTTGGTGGTGCACTACAGTGGGCTTTGCTAGTTCTTTAGATAATCGACGTGAGTCTAGTAGTGCCATACAACTTCTTTTCAGCTCTTTCCTAGATATCACTCTCATGGTACTGGGTTCATTATAGAAATTAAGATAACCTAAATCGTTCAGAAAATCCCGGACATATCTTAACCACTTCAAGTTCATTACATTGGTCATTCCCATTACATCCTTAAAAACCTCCTGGTTTACATGGGTTTCCTCATTTATCCACAGCCTATGCCACAGCATGACTGGTTCTGTTTTAATTAAATCTGTTAAAAATGGGACACCCAGTTCTGCATGGCAGATATATTATGATGTACTTCTAGGAAGTGCCAATATATATCTTAAAAATAGATTTTCTATCAGCTGAAGTGGTTGAACATTACAATGCCCCCATAATCCAGAGCCATACATAGCTGTGGATAAGCATTTAGCCCTATACATTTTTAATAATATTTGCGGGGTCCTTGTGCCTAATTTCTTTGAGAAGTTAAATAGGGCAGAGGTAGTTTTTATAAAAGCGAGTATTCTTATTTGCACCGCCTGGACCAATGTGGAGTTATAGTCAAATAGTATGCCTAGGTAGCTAAAGGTATTAACAAAGTTAATTTTGTGATTATCTATAAAGATGTCTCTACTTTTTTGCTCCCTATACCACATCTCATGACAACGTTTTTTTACGTATTTACCCTTAAACCCAGCTCACGCATAAATTCCCCATAACCATCTAGTAATCTTTGTAACCCCACTTGAGTATGACACATTAAAACGGCGTCATCCGCATACATTAAAGATGGGATGGCTCGGCCATTAATTATTGGGAAATCTTGGCCTGTTCGGAGCAGTGCTTTTTCTAAGCCATTTGTGTAGAGATTAAAGAGATAGGGGGTCAGAACACATCCTTGCCTGACCCCCTTTTTTATTGGAAAAAATCCTGTACATTCTCTGTCATTGCTATATCGTACTCTGGCCTTGGCATTCTGATAAGTATCTTTCAGAAAGTATATGATGGTATCATCCACTCCTAGTTCGTGAAGGACCCCCCACAGCCTCTCATGTACCACACAGTCGAAGGCTGCGGTTAGGTCTACGAAGGCTAGAAATAGCCTTCCTTTTTTTAGGTTGGCATACTTCCCAATTAGAATGCTCAAATTAAGGCTTTGTTCGACTGTTCCCACACCTTTACGGAAACCGTATTGTAGATCTTACAGGATTTGTTTTTCCTCACCCCATTCTTGTAATCTGCCTACTATAATACGCCCTAAGATTTTCGCAGAGGAATGCAATAAGGATATTGGGCGATAACATGTCGGATCATGTCTATTCCCCTTTTTAAAAATTGGGACTAAAATAGATTCAGTCCAGGTCTCAATGTACTTAGAGGAGCAGCTAGCCCTTAATATTTGGGTCAATATTGGGCCCCATAGATCTACATTTGCCTTAAACAGGTCGACAGGAATCCCATCAGGGCTGGGTGCCTTACCCCCCTTACTTGCCAATATTGCCCACATACGGAGTCACTTTAGGGGGACAACACAGATACTGACTCCAGAATGTCCTTGTACTGTGGCCATGAGCTACTGATGTCCACCATGTTGTGTTTTGAAACACAAAGACCATGGCACATTGGTGTCAGATGTGTAGTTCTCACACTTTCGAGGTCAGGCACTGCACACATCGATGAAAGCACACTAAGATGAGGCACACTGCTGTTGACTGTCCGGTGATGTCCATGACTCCCCTAATGCAGCCAATGCCATAAGGCCACATCTCAGCATGCAATGTCATGGGCCATTACTTTAAACACATGAGAAAGTACATGTAGCGCAAATGCATGACAACTGCACTCAACACAGTGGCCACTTACTAGCCATTGCATAACACTAGAAACATCACAGAGCTACGCACTGACTCAGGGTTGGGATACATGCAGTCACACACCCAAAGTCACCCTTCGCAGAATACTCACCACCAACTTGCTGCTGATGGGCCCTCAAACGTCCATTCAGCTCTGGCTGTGTCACCGCCAAGATGTGGGCCATTAGTGGTGTCATACTCCTGCGTGCAAACCTTACAGTCTGAGGGAGCAGCCCCAGAGTCATCTCTGCCACGTTTTTTCCCAGCCGGCAGATGTCATCCCACCTCAGTGTGTGTGCCGTCGGTTGGAAACACCCAGAGCCCGCACCTTGCATGCAACGGCCCTCCATAAGGCCTTACGATGGTGGACTTTAAGCTGCAGGCTTGGGAGACAAGAAGAGGAAGTTTCAGTGACACTGGGTTATATACCACTGTGTCTCAGTACAGAAGCATGCTCAAACTTAGCACAGCTATTCAGATATGTTTAGCAGATTCCATTCAATAGGCCACGTTGTATATTAGCATCAGATAATCGTATATAAATGCAAACAGGTATGAGGATGGACACAGTCCCTGGCCAACTCATACACATGCAGAATGCCAGCACATAAAGCAATGTGAAGAAGACCCTCATCTGCGATGCAGTATGTGAGGGAGCAAGACATACATTACATTGGAAATTATGTGTCGGGGCAGACTCACTGTGACCAACACTACACTCCCCCTCAATGTCCTTGGCAAGTGAATAGCTCACTGTGTCATGGAGGTTACATTTATGGACATGATCTCACATTCTGACACCCTTCTCACAAGGTCTGTCTTGTGTTATCCACAGGCCTAAGATAGCTCATTGATGAATACGGTGGCAGACAACAAATACGCCTCACTCTGTCCATTCATTGATGGGTCCTGTCAAATTGGGTAGTAACTGTGCAGGCTAGGGGGGCTCACACTGAAGTTTAATGTGGGCCATCTGAACAGTCACATGCATGTACAATATGAGAGGGCAAACAGTGCCTACACATGTGAGTCAGTATACAGAATGTCAAGAATGGAAGGAGGATTTTTCCGAAGTAGAACAATCTGCTGTGTCGTATGGGAATTTCCACCAAGAGTGTCACCCTCAGGCATTTTACTCTTGTGCATAATGCTTACATATCCATGGTGGCAATATAAAAGTCAAACACACTACCTTCAGTACCCTCTAGATGAAAAACCTTTGTAATGTCACAAATGAGCATGTGAAAACCTCATGGACTCAGACATCCATTAGCACAGGCAATGCCTGTTCTGACTTCTACTTTCCAAACCGGCAGTGTCACTGTATGGCTTCAAAAACACTGCATGTCCCTCTCATCCTGAAATAAAGCCAGGAATCTGTGTAAATTAGGCTACAAACCCCATTTACCTGAAGTCAGCATGCTAGGCAGTGTATCACACAAACCCACACTCTCAGGCACATACTGCAGCAGATCAACTTCATGTGTGCACTCTTTGCACTCTCCTACTTTTACTCTGAAACACTTACCATGACATCAGGAACACCATATACCCTCCCATACTGTGAGAGCACCTCATCCACCAGGACCTCCAGCTCCTCTGTGGTGAAAGGACGGGTCCTGATGTTCTCAGTTCTCGCCATCACAGGGTCGAGGAGACAGGAACAGCAGCAGTTGGTGAAGAGTGTCAGTCAGCAGGGTCTGGATGCAGTGGAAATTTGTGGCTCTCTCCCAGACATATATAGCCCCCTGGGTGTGTTTCAGTGGTACTCAGCTGCTGCAATTGGTGCTCCAGGTCAGCTTTTTTCAAATGTGACGAATGACTGTCCCCACGGAAGTGGAGAACGCGTACTGCAATTTTCAATAGTGCATTTCTCTACCGCGGCTGCGGTTCCCATTAGCTGTAAGGGCATGGGCATTGGCGGTGTCATACTGCGGGGCCCAGGTGGTCGCTACCGCAATTGTGAATCTTTCAATTGCATCCAATGACCGGCCCCGCGGTAGCGGAGCACGCCTACCACAATTTTCAAATGTGTATTTCTCTACCGCGATTGCGGTTCCCATTGGCTGTAGGGGTAGGGGCATTGGCGGTGACACACCGCAGGGGACAGGGGGTCACTACCACGATTTGGCAGCTATACATTGGTGCCAGTGACTGGCCCTGTGGTAGCTGTGCATGCCTACAGTGATTTTAAATGTGTGTTTCACTACCACGATTGCAGTTCCCATTGGATGTAGGGGCATGGGCATTGGCGGTGTCACACCACGGGACCCAGGCGGTCGCTACCACAATTGTGCATCTTTGAATTGCTTCCAATGAATGGCCCCACGGTAGTGGAAAACGCCTACCGCGATTTTCAAATGTGTTTTTCTCTACCGCGATTGCGGTTCCCATTGGCTGTAGGGGCATGGGCATTGGCAGTGACACACTGCAGGGGCCAGGCGGTCACTACCACAATTTGGCAGCTAAACATTGGTGCTAATGACGGGCCCCGCGGTAGTGGTGCACGCCTACCGCGATTTTCAAATGTGTATTTCACTTCCGTGATTGCGGCTCCCATTGACTGTTGGGGCATGGGCATTGGCGGTGTAACACCGCGAAGCCCAGGTGGTCGCTACCGCAATCGTGCATCTTTCAATTGCATCCAATGACCAGCCCCACGGTAGTGGAGGACGCCTACCGCAATTTTCAAATGTGTATTTCTCTACCGCGCTTGCGGTTCCCATTGGCTTTAGGGGCATGGGCATTGGCGGTGACACACCGCAGGGGCCAAGTGGTTGCTACCGCAATTTGGCAGCTTTACATTGGTGCCAATGGCTGTGATTGCGGTGGCGGTGCACGTTTGCGGCACCTATGGACACATCATGCTGTGGCAATGGCAAAGGCCAGTTCTCAGAATTGAACAGTAGACACTTACTATGAATCATGCTACCAGATAGTGAAATCAATTGCTAGTGTGACATTTAACTCACTGATGTCTACACATGCCATGTCAGTCCACAGGATTACATGCATTGGCATGTACTCCCTCAAATGTGACTTATGATGTTGTTGTGCATGTACACGGATCTGTTGTGTGAGTGACTCTCAAAATATGAACACATGTCAATGTGTGAGATGGCTAAGCAACCCACAGTCATGATGGACTTACTCCATAATGTGCCGATTTCACTGTGTAGATTGCTGGACTCATGTTAATACTTGATAGTTATGCACACACTGTGCTCATTGTGTTGGTAATGGGTGCCCTGTCTGAATCACGCAAGAAGGTGCGGCAGGTACAGCAGCTATGTAGAAGCCAGCAATGTTGCTGTTTCACACTTGTGCTGTGTCGACAACTCTCAGGGCTGGTGACACAGGATGTTGGAGTGTATCATTTGGCATTCACGTAGTCTGAATCTGTTTTGGGGGTACTCACTATGTACATACTGGACACATGTACAACTACTTTGGATCAAGGTGTCTCTACATGTGAATTGTTCTGTAACCAGTTGTTTCTGGCCAGTCGTTGTTGGCTATGTGTCAGTCAAAATGTAAGATGGTTGAATGAATGAATGAATGAATGAATGAATGAATGAATGAATGAATGAATGAATGAAGAAACATTTCTAAAGCATGTGGTTACCCGGAGGCCTCCCAGAGCTAATTACGGTGCAGCTTCAAACTCCAGGCAAAGTTAGGGAAACAAATACGTTTTTAATAGTTTTCGAAAGGTCAGTTAATTTGGATAAAGGCGGATGCAGAGGGGAAGATGATTCCATAGCTTGGTGGCATTATACGAGAAGAGACACCCATCCCTGCGTATTCTTCTTTTTTTTGGGACTGTTGCCAGTTGTTTATTATCTGACCTCAGAGCCCTATTCGAGTGGTAGGGCTGAACAAAGGAGCTGATAATTGGAGGTCTCTTGCCTGACAGTGCTTTATGTGTAATACACAGCGCCTTAAATTGGATCCGATTCTGAATTGTCAGCCAGTGAAGCGAGGCAAGCGCAGGGTTAGCCGATATGCGCTTAGGGATATTCAGGAGCAAACGTGCTGCACAATTTTGCACGATTTGTAATTTTTTAGTAGTAAGGTGTGGGGTTCCCAGATATAAGGTGTTGGCATAATCAAGGTGCGACAGAATTAATGCTTGAACCAGCAGTTTTCTGGCAGAGGGGGGTAACAGGGGAAGAATCTTTCTTATCATTCTCAAAATTCTATAGCAACATGCTGCGACCTTTTGTGCTTTCTCCTTGAAGTCAAGATTATGGGCAAGCCATACACCCAGGCTCTTAATCTGTTCTTTCTGGGAGGGGCCTGGACCCAGACAGCTGGGCCAAAATGAACCCATATTCAGAGTGGCAGGATTACCAAGAAGCATCAGCTCAGTCTTGGCCCCATTGAGTTTTAGGTATGAGCTGTCCATCCATATTGATAACTTTTCAAGACATAAGGCTAGGCCAGGTCCTCAGTTATCCAGTTGATTAAGAGAAACCCCCAACTGGGTGTCATCAGCATAAGTGATGATCTGTACTCCAAAAGGCAGTAATACTTCTGCCAGGGAGCTCATATAAATATTAAATAAAGTGGGGCTCAGGGAAGATCCCTGAGGAACCCCACATCTGAGGAGCATTCGCTTTGAGGTGTTTCCATCTTCAAAGACTACAAAAGATTTGTCCTCCTCACCTCATTGGGGGATTGAATTGGCATGTGTCTCCTTTCATCTTACCTAGGAGGCAACCAAATGTGCATTGTCCATTCACATTACTTGCGGACATGGAGGATGAGGACATCATACGTAAATTCCTTTTGGACCGACCTACCCTCCAAGACCTATGTGCTCAGTTGGAGCCCCATCTGAGGCCTCGAAGAACATATCCGACTGCTTTGACACCAACATGTAAGGTGATGGCAGCCCTGCATTTCTTTGCAACTGGTTCGTTCCAGTACACGGTGTCCAGCGCAGGTGAGATGTCTCAACCAATATTCAGCATGGTGCTATGTGATGTCCTGTCTGCTATGATGACCTACAAGGACACCTACATCCATTTTTACAGAAGACATGAATTGGCAGCTGTGAAAGGTGAATTTTATGACCTTGCCCACATCCCCAATGTTGTCGGTGCCATTGACTGCACACATGTTGGCCTGGTTCCACCACAGGCATGTGAGCCCATCTACAGGAACAGGAAGCATTTCCATTCCATCAATGTGCAAGTGGTATGCCAAGAGGATATGATAATCTCCCAGGTCTGTGCCAAATTTCCAGGATCTGCCCATGACTCCTACATACTATGTAACAACATTGTGCCGCAGCTGAAAATCTGCATCTAGAGCGAGCATGGATTGTGGGTGAGTATGCAGAGTCAAGTAGCGTGCTGTATGTGTGACATGCTGTCCTCTGCCACAGTAATATTACAAAATTGGTCTGTGTATTTCAAGCCTAGGTGACTCTGCATATCCCAACTGGCCTTGGTTGCTGAGCCCACTGAGGAATCCCAGGACCCCAAGTGAAGTCCGCTACAGTGAGACCCATGGGAGGACATGTTGTGTGGTGGAGCATACCTTTGGTCTTCTGAAGTCTAGATTCCGGTGTCTGGACAAGAGCGGAGGTGCACTACTCTACTCTCCCCAGAAGGTGTGTCAGATCGTAGTGGCATGCTGCATGCTCCACAACCTGGCCTTGCTCCTGGACGATGATGAGCAGCAGATGCCCCTGCCTGCAAACCCACACATGTCCAGTGACGAGGATAGTGGAGAGGAGGAAGGTGTCGGCCTGCGTCAACAGCTCATTAACCGCTACTTCCCTTGAGAGTGAGTGACATTGTAAAACAGTGATATTGTCTGCTATCTTTGATGCTTGTGCAAAGGCCTAGGGGAGCTTTCTGACTGCTGCCTGTTGTTGGCTCTGTGCTGATGGCTGATGTTTGCTTCACAGTGTAGTCATGACCAGCCACATGATGTCTATGTTGAAATTGATTTGCATTGTAATGTGTGCTGGGTTGTGTGCCTTGATGGCTAGTGTTGTGTACTGGCTGGGATGCCATCACCTGACAAGTAAATGTCGTTCTCTCGTGTCTTTCTAGGTCCCTTCAGCCTCTCAATGCCTCATCACAATCCTAGCTGCAGGTACATTGGAATCAGAGTCAACATTGTACATCCTGTGATAAACATGGAGCTAACACAAAGAAATATGTGTGTAAATAGTGTTTATTTACAAAGATTTTTTGTGACAGACAAGTGGGGTTTAAGCAAATGGTGCATTGTGAATCAATGAGTTGTCGGTGATGGTAGACGAGACAATAGAGATAGAGAGACAATAGAGTAGTCACCACATTGTATGTAATTTAATGTAATGTAATGTAAAAGAACTTATAGAGCACACTGCAACTCTTCGAGCATCCTGATGCTAAAGAGGGAAAAGACGGGACAGTTATTATAATATAAGCAGAGAGATGTTAGATTCTGGGAAAAAGCCAGGTTTTGAGTTGTCTACGAAAAGACAAAAGATCTTTCATCTGTCACAGCTCCAGGGGCAGTTTATTCCAAAGTCTTGCAGCAGCAACATTGAAAGCTTGTCCCCCCAGCTTAGTTCTTCTGATCGAGGTACTTTCACCCAGTAAGCTGTAGAAGATCGAAGGCAGCGGGAAGGTGCATACCAGCAGAATTTACTCTGCAATGGTATGGGACCCAGACCATGTAATGACTTAAACACAACACAAAGGACTTAAAATAGATCCTCTGTGCTATGGGAAGCCAGTGCAACTCCGCAAGGGCCTGAGTAGAGGAAGATTGACGGGGCGCACCAGAGCCAGCTTGGCTGCCATATTCTGAATTCTCTGCAATCTCCCAGTCAAAAATGTAGGGGATTCCAGCAATAATGAATTACAATAATCCAACCTGCTCAAAATCACGCTCCTAACTGTAGTGACACTGTCCAACAGACACCTACCATCAACATGGCAGTGTGGGTAAGGATAGTTAAAAAAGTCAATGTCAAGGTGAAGAGAGGTGCCCAGGGGGGCCTCTGCTGCGGGTTCAGTGGTGTCTGAGGAGTCATCCTGTTCCAGCTCACCCCTCTCTGTGGCCGCAGCTGAGGTGTTGGGAGTTACGTCCTGCGGGCCACTGGAGAGAGGTTGAGCTATCCTTTGGGCAGCAGGACTCCCCTCAGAACACCCACAAGCTGGCCCATGAGGTCCACGATTTGGCCCATATGTGTGGACCTCAGCAGCAGGCAGAGCTTGCGCACTTCTTCCAGAACCTAGCCCACATGCCCCTGGGTTTGTTCATATGCCCTAAGGACTCAGGCGATATTGTCCACAGCTTTGTCACCAGTGTGCTGTCAATTTGGTCCCCCAGTTGCCCTCCCAGCTGCCCTGCTGTCCTGGACCTGTGTCGTTGCCACTCGATGCACGTGCAGACTCTCCCTGCCCTCATCCGATTGTTGGATGGTGTTGGTATCCTCTGAGGCAGGGAGAGTGTTGCAGGCAGCACTGGAGGTGGTGGTTAAGGGCGCACAGGTCGTTGCAGCAGGGGCCAGCACGGCTGTTGTTGCTGAGGTGGTGGTGGTGGGGACAATGGGGGCCTGAGATGTGGTGCGCCCTGGCAGTCCGGATGGGCCAGGTTCGTTCCCCTCATCTGAGAAACTGAGGGAGTCTGCATCTGAGGGTCCATGTTCCAGAGAGGGGGGGAGACTGACTCTGCAGGTCAGTGTTCTCTTCTTCTGCAGTCAGTTGTTAATCTTCTGTTAGATCATGGTGAAATGGTCATTGAAGTGCACCCCACAGGCTAGCTGTTAGATGTTTGGATGTTACATGTGATACACCACACAGTTTACATTGATGTCACTTTGTTTGCCTGCACGGTACTGAGCATCATGACATTATATGGAGGTACATACATTACTTGTCCCTGGTGTGACATGTGGATAGATACCATGCTCCACGTACAGATTGTGTGATTGCAAGGACATGTCGACATCTAACGACTAGCAGCACAACCACTTTGTGTGAGGTGTCTTTTTTGTTTACTCTGCATGGAAGACGTTACATCTGAGCAAGGTCTTGCCATTTTAATCTTATGCATACCTTTGTCATATCATGTACCTTACTTTCATTTACCTACTGACCATGCATTTTTGTGTTAATATGGGCCTCGAATCTCTGCCCCCATGGCACTTACACATGGCATTCAGTGCTGTGCATGATTGTGCCCTGAATTTCTTTAACATGTGACTTTGTGGTTCAAATTTTAATTTCTGTGACAGTTACATACGCTTAGCTGTCTGCACACTGGAAGTGGCTATTGGATCTATGCCAAGTTGGATGACCTGTGAGGTCTGGTGGGGTCATATGGATCCATGCATTTTGAGAGGAATGGCAGGGTTCATATACTGTCTACCTACCTGTTCGGGGACACTGTTGAGGGGAATTGCTGCCACATGGTTGTGAGTGTGGGGAGTGCTCCATCCTGCTTGGCCTTGGGAAAGGGAGCCTGGTGGGAGTTATAGTGCAGGCTTCCCACCCACAAACAACTCTCCCAGTTAAGATGGATACCTACCTGTTAGGTGGAGGTGAACACCCCCTCCCTGTTAAGATGGCTACTTGCCTGTAACAGTGATGTGAGCAGACACCCCTCACTGTTAAGATGGCTACCTACCTGTTAGTTTGATGAGGGCAATGCAAGGGCTGCCACATGGTTGTGGGTGTGGGGTGGAGCACTCCATCCTGCTGAGCTGTGGGACAAGGGGGCTTGTGGGAGTTGTAGTGCAGACTTCCCACCCACAAACAACCCTCCCAGTTAAGATGGATACCTACCTGTTAGGTGGAGGTGAACACCCCCTCCCTGTTAAGATGACTACTTGCCTGTAACAGTGATGTGAGCAGACACCCCTCACTGTTAAGATGGCTACCTACCTGTTAGTTTGATGAGGGCAATGCAAGGGCTGCCACATGGTTGTGGGTGTGGGGTGGAGTACTCCATCCTGCTGAGCTGTGGTACAAGGGTGCCTGGTGGGAGTTGTAGTGCAGTCTTCCCATCCACATACACCCCTCCCTGTTCAGATGGCTACCTACCTGTTGGGTGAAGGTGAGCAATGCAATGGCTGCCACATGGTTGTGGGGAGTGCTCCATCTTGCTGTGCTTTGAGACAAGGGGGCCTGGTGGGTGATCTAGTGCAGGCTTACCACCCATAAACCCCCTTCCCTGTTAAGATGGCTATCTACCTGTTAGTTTGATGAGGAAAATGTAATGACAGACACATGGTTGTGGGAGTGGGGAGTGCTTTATCATGCTGGGCTTTGGGACAGGGGGCCTGGTGAGAGTTGTAGTGCAGTCTTCCCACCCACAAACAACCCTCCCAGTTGAGATGGATACCTACCTGTTAGATGGACGTGAACAAACCCCCCTCCCTGTTAAGATGGCTATCTACCTGTAAGTGTGATGTGAGCAGATACCCCTCACTGTTAAGATGGCTACCTACCTGTTAGTTTGATGAGAGCAATGCAAGGGCTGCCACATGGCTGTGGGTGTGGAGTAGAGTACTCCATCCTGCTGAACTGTGGGACAAGGGGGCCTGGTGGAGTTGTAGTGCAGTCTTCCCACCCACAAACAACCCTCCCAGTTAGGATGGATACCTAACAGTTAGGTGGAGGTGAACAACCCCCCTCCCTGTTAAGATGGCAACCTACCTGTAAGTGTGATGTGAGCAGACACCCCTCACTGTTAAGATGGCTACCAACCTGTTAGTTTGATGAGGGCAATGCAAGGGCTGCCACATGGTTGTGGGTGTGGGGTAGAGTACTCCATCCTTCTGAGCTGTGGGACAAGGGGGCCTGGTGGGAGTTGTAGTGCAGTCTTCCC
Organism: Triturus cristatus; assembly: GCF_964204655.1. NCBI lineage: Eukaryota > Metazoa > Chordata > Amphibia > Caudata > Salamandridae > Triturus > Triturus cristatus. Next base: position 1,115,992,841 of record NC_140592.1, on the reverse strand, counting down.
ACCCACATATACCCCGCCCTGTTAAGATGGATACCTACCTGTTAGGTGAAGGTGAGCATTGCAAGGTGAAGGTGAGCATTGCAATGGCTGACACATGGTTGTGGGTGTGGGGTGGTATGCCTGGTGGGAGTTGTAGTGCTGGCTGCCTGTGCACATGCCCCATGATAATATTGCTAGCTACCTTTGGGGTGTATCAGAGGGTGTGGATGCTGGATATGTGAGACATGTTTTGGGGAGAGTGTGGTGTTCATGCATGCATTTGGGCCTATGATTTGTAGGTTTGTAGTTGTGCAAGACAGTACATAGCAGTGTAATGGGAGACATTTGTTGGTACTTACCAGACTCCACTCCCCCTGATATTCCTGAGAGACTCTCTGGATGCAATGTGGCAAGCACCTTCTCCTCCAATTCGGTGAATGTTCATGGTGGATTGGATGGGCCCCCACCAGTTATCTGAGCCCGCTTGATGTTCTTGTTGTTCCTCTCTTTCACCTTGCTCTTGAGGTCATTCCACCGCTTCCTGATCACCCTCTTGGAGCGGGGGACAGGCCCTACTGCATTGACCATCCTTTCCCACATTTGATTTTTTCTGGCTTGTCAACCATCACTGACAACTCATTGTCAGTGAATTTTGGCATTTTCTTCTGTAACATGGTGTGCAGATATGTGGAAAGTGCAGTTGGGAAGGTGGTGATGGTAGTGTGTGTAGTGTGTGTGTGTTGTTGTGCTGGTGAGATGTGTGGTAATTTGCCTCTCCTTTGTGCTGTGGGGTTGGGCCCTTCAGTAGTAGAGTATTGCAAAGGATTCTGGTCACGGAAGGGGCTGGTTTTTTACTTGGCTATGTGGGTGGGTCAAAATGGAGTCTTACTGTCAGGTGTGTTGCGTGGGTTGACCTAGGATTTGTATTTTTTATTTGCCATGGGAATGTGTCATTGGGCTGTGTTAGGTGTTTTTTGAGGCAGAGCCAGGTTCATGGCAACACTTGGGGGCCTTGTGGTGTGTTTTTTTGTCGACCGCCATTACTGTTCTGGAGCAACCGCGGCGGTGGGAATACAACAGGCCTTCTGCCGGCTCTCCCAATCATCACTAGTTGTGATCGCGGCGGTCAGAAACAGCTGATCGTTCTGCTGTCACTGCAATCGTATCCTAATTTAACGTGCGGGCAATCCGCTGGCTGTGCAGCTGTTTTGGGTCTTTCTGCAGCAAATCTGACCGCCGCAGATGGATTTTCACCTGCTGCGCACGCTACCGGTGGCCTTTCGTGGCATCGGTCCGCCGCTGTCGGATATTTCTGGCGGTTGATCCTAATATGACCGCCAGTTTTAACGCAGTACCAGCGGACGGTTCATTTCCACTACCACGGCAGTCGGAATGGTTTTCCGACCGCCATCCTAATCGACCCCTTAGTCTTCTTCATAAAACTTTCCCAGCTAAGTTGAAGCTAATACTAAGTAAAGGGTGTCTTGTTCACCCGTTTTTCACAACAACAAAGTCTCTCTCAACAGTACTGTGTACACCCTTGCAGCGAGTGTGTATTGTCAATAAGTAAGGAATATCACTTACCACCACCTGCCACTGCTGCTGGCTCACCCACCCCTGCAGCTGCCACATCTGCTCCCCGCCTGGCAGGTGTCGCCTGCCCCGCCACTGGCCCCAGTACTGGTGGTTGGTACGCCTAGAAAAAACATTACACATTTTGTTAGACGCCACCTATTTTTTTTTTCAGTAGCAATATTAAAAATACAATACATACATACACCACATGCATCACTAGTACAAATTGGGTACTAGAGTAGAGTAGACAGCAGTATTATGTCCCATCCTATCAAAAATTGTAAAAAATCTGGTTGGGCATTTTGTTGCTGATAATTTTCGAAAAGCCTCTCAAGAAGAGGACAACCCAAAGGACTGCATTCAGTGGCTGGAGCTATTGGTGAATCTTAGTTTTAAAACTTTTTGAAAAGAAAAAGAGTGGCCAACTGGGCAAGCTACAGGCAGACTAATAGTAGTACAGGGTCAGAACAGAGGCAGTTAGATTGATTTGAAATGAAAACAGACACTAGAAATATAATAAGTAAGTAGGTAGGTGATGCAGGAATAATAAGAATTTAGAATCCGATAGATCGAAGAAGATTTGGTAAAAAACAGAATTAGGAAACGGAAATAATTGTTAAAAAAAAATAAGGTGCAGTAAAAGTTAGGAAATATAATTATTAATATTAACAGCAGGAGGACTTACTGGGACCAGCAGCAGAGCCCTCTGTAGAGGAGCGCTCCTGGTCCTGGAAGACAACTACAGCTCCCGCCTTAGACCTCGTCATCTACTTCTTGCCCTTCGATGCTGATCATGTAAGACATAATAAAGAGACAAAAATTGATTGGTGTGAAACAAATAATACATATTTTTTTAAATGCTCTAAAAAGATTTTTGGACGAGAAATGACAATTGTAATAAAATTGACCTATCTCATCTGATCGACTAGTAGTATCGCGATCGCGGACCGTCTAGTTATTTTATTTATTAATCCAGTGTTCTATTCCGATTCAGAATCCAAACCTAAGTGCCACCTAGCCTGCCTATTCCAAAGACATTGGAATAAATTTCCCAAAATTATATTTGCCTCTTTTAAGTTCCGATCTCATTCGCAATCATCAATGAATCCACCCTCTTTGACGGGCCAATTTTTCACTAAGGGTCCGATTCCAATCTTCCTAGGAAAGCCCTCTGTACGACTTAGATCCGTGGGATTTCTGAACAATACGTGCTCCGGGATGCTGCTGTATGCTTACAGACTCAGTTCACTCCGTCTCCCATTGAACTCTATGGGAGCCCGTGTACAGACACATACACAGGCTCCAATAGCAGAAACGGGGTAGGTGGGGAAAAGCATACACCCTGTGTTGGATACCCCAAGGTGCCCGCCACACTGTGCATGCCTGGATTGGGGGACCCATGGGCACACCCCCGTGACAGATTCAGAGGGCCATGGGTTAAGGAGAGCCTGCTACGGCCCCCCAAGTACACTTCCGACAGCCGTTTCGTCTCGCTGAGACTGAGGCGAAGTGGCTGTCCGAATCGTGCATTGTACTCGGTCGGAATCTGTCTCCACACCGCGGCATCATTCAACCACAAACAAGTCGTATGGACAGGTTCGGGTCCCGGAAACGATTCAGTCAGCGCGTACACATTCTTCACATCGTACTTTGTCATTCGGACCTGTGTATGATTCGGTCGTAAACAAGGGCAACAAATCGGATCTGGGAAATCCAAATCAGCTCCGGAGGCCTTCCGAACGACATCGGAATCGGGCCCTTAGTCTACATTTCCATTTATTTTAATCCTCAAAAATGCATAGATGGACTCATGCGTATTGTATACACCAAATTGTTGGTTGGTTGCTGCTGATGTGCTGATGAGTTGCTATATTATTCACTCACTAACAAACTACAAAAGGTTCTACTAAGGACTGGAATCAGCAGCACGTGATGGAGAATGCGTCATGCAGACCAGTAAAAAATTACCAACTAAGTAACTAACTATATTAACTACCTGCCTACCACCAATATCTTAGTGACAGGAAAAAGGAAAGAAGTCTCTCTAGCATTACCTAACTTAAGTTATCTAACCTCTTGTACATAAAATCAGCCCAAGTGAGCGCAAAGTTGCAAACAAGTAAGCTAAGTAGCGCCTAGCACCTGTCTAGAAGAATAGCAATCACATAATATAAGATTTTTAAACGTAACTTACCTGCATGTAAGCAGCAGAAGCATGCTTGCTATTTGGGGAAAAAATCATATATAATATTTGCAATAACACAGAGCACACTAGTAATAAAAATTTAATTAGCTACTCACCAAGCCCCACAACCTCAACACCAAGAAGGTCCAGCAGGTCCTGCTCCCAGTTCAGGATGTTGGACCACCGGTAAGTCAGCTGGTTGTGGGTGCGCTGGACCTCACAGCAGCGAAACACTGCCCGGCCCATCCTCGCCCACCAGTGATTTCGCTCCTGGGTCCCATAGCCAGAACCAGGCTTGCCGCCTGCTACCAAGGTAGAGGGGAGGTGGCGCTGCACGAAAACATCTAGGACGGCCACCTCCACCTCTGAGAACAAGGCCCGGGGCTGCACCCCTTTTGGGTACCGTCTTCCGCAAGAAAGGAGTCTCCTGGTCGCACTACCCTCAGCCATAGGGAGGGCGGGGGGCAGAAAGGAGAATGTAGCAGTAAAAAATAAAGTCAGGAGAAGAATAGGGAAGTAAAAAATAAATAAAAAGCAAGTAATAGAAAAGCAATACAAAAACGCAGTAAAAGTAGAAATAAACGCAAAATATAAACTTAGGAAGAGAGAGGAAAGATAATCAATAACAAAGATCAGAAAAAAAGTTTTAGAAACAAAGGATTGAAAAGATTTGACAGGATTCAAAAACAGGCCCCAGAAGCATACAAAGAGTAGAAAAACAAGATGGCCACGCCCATTGGCGACCGTGTGGTGAAGTAATATTGCCTCAGAACACACAATCCCCGTTGCTGAACATCACAAACGTCTCGCGAGCATCAGGTAGCATGCGGAACAAGCAACTCCATATACTCGCGGAACTCCAAGTAGCGTTGCAGAGGTTTTTTTACCACTTCACGGAATTTCGGGTAGCACAGGTATGCAAACTCCGCCAGGGCTTCATTGTGACGTTGCTGAGGCGGGTGATACTGGTGCACTGCTGGGGACAGGGCTGCTTTGCATAGAGTGCTTTGCACTCTGATTGGAGGCTCTGGTGCAAATACTCCACCCACATCACCTTGACCATGACCACATACAGAAAGTTGATTAAGGTGCACCTCCCTGCAAAGTGTGTGATTTTGTTTCAAATGGGTCACGTAGCCTTTCAGTATCGTAGTGCGTAACAAGTTTACCTCAACGAACTCTAGCATTGGAAAGCAGAAATAAGGTTTTCATGCAACATTTTTCTTTGGGGCCATCTTGAAGCTGTCAGTTGGCAGTGACACTTAGCTGCACAAGTGGAAGAGCTTGGAGGACTCATGTAATTGTATGGCAGTACTGTGGCTGTTGTCTCTTGTGCACATAAAACCAAATAAGCAAGAAAAATATTTAGTGAAACATGGTATTGTTGCAGTTTGAATTAGTAAAGACAATGTAATTTAGTGTTGTTACTTTAGTTATCATTATTATCCTAAATAATTAACAACAACAGTGCATTTCAACATCAAATGTCAGCACCAGAACATAATATTTAATTTCCAATCAGGATAACAACATACATATGTAACTGTTTGCTTTCACTGCATCTAAAGGAGAAACCTGTGGCAGGCAGGGGGTCCAGGAGAAAATTGAATAATTCTTAAAAATGAATGCTGGTGTCCGTCTATTCTGTGGCAGGCAGTGGGACCAGAGGAACATGTAATAATCCATAAAAATAGAATGCTGTTGTGCGGCTATTCACCTATGGTGGGTAGGTGATGGATGGATGGTGGAAAAGCGTAAAACAAAAACAAAAAATTAAAATAAAAAAATGCAAATAAAAAATTGATATAAGACAAAAATAAAATTAACAAATATAATACAATAAATATAACAACAATAATTAGTTGCTGGTTTATTAGGGGATTCTAAGGGTCTATGAAAAACACATTGGGAGGCAACAGGGTGCAATTGAAAAATGCAAAAATCATATCATATAAAACTGTTAATAAATATACAAATACTACAATGATCCTCAAGCACAATATTTAACTGAGATCAGGGGGAAAAAATAACACATACAAAAAGGCATAGCCCTCTCCTATCAATCGCTCCTTGAAAACTGGAAAAAAGGGTGGCTGCACAAAATGGCCACTGGCCACATGGTCAAACAACAACAACCACAAAGAAGGCATGGCCACAAAAAAGAACACATGCAGGCCTTTGGTAAAAGCTCACTTTTGAAGCTTTTCCAGGTAGATCCTCTGAGGAAGGCAAAGATTTAATTTTTTAGATGGCCACCACTATCATTATTGTAACAGGCAAAGTGGTATTGGGGCAATTCCATGAGAGAACACTGCACCCCAATTATGGCTGTGTGACTAGCAAAATGGTGGGTGGGGACCCATTTTCCTTGTTATCATTAGGATTTAGGTAACTCTTACTGCATTTGGAACAGGGCCAAAGCATCAGAGAGTGAGATATGGGTTTTTCTAGTTAATGGGGAAGTGGTGAAGGAGGCTGAGAACACAGTCTGCTACTCAGAGCTGCAGCAATTGTTAGTGCAACAGGTGCAGTTGCACTTAGTCCCATGAGTGTGAGGGGCTCACAGCACACAAAATATGGGAGTAAATGCATGAATGATAAGCCGCCCCTTGCACTCTGACCCTTCTGTTTCTTCAAGTACCGCCATAAAGTTTTGGAATGGGGGCCGACTTGAAAAACATTTTACTTAGGTAATCTCACCGCAAAAATGTTTGAAGAGCTTTAATGTAGGAAAAAATTGCATTTAATTAGGAGTGCCAATAGGTATAAGGTGAATGTGATTGAGAGACTACAGCCATTCTTGATTTTAGCAGTATCATCAATATCCTCAGCTGTTCAGGACTGGTGTAGGGTTATTTTGGGGTTATAGTTGATATTCTGGTGAGGGAAAGGCCATTGAGGTGCATGGTTATAGTACCAGATCTTCCTGGCACATGATTGGGTCTTATATGAGTGTTTGGCAACCTTTTGTCCTGGCTGAGGTATAGATGCAGTACCTCGGTTGTCATGTCCTCAGTCGCGACCGCTGCACGCCCCCAGAAGGGACGAAATCACGGCGCCTTTCGGAAAGGGCCCGCTCTCCTTCTCCGCGAGATGGGTGAGATCTGGAGGGGCTCTATGGCGCACTACACGTCCCGGCATCCTTGGCCACGCGCATGCGCAGGAGGCAACGCTACGAGGATCCGCCCAGCTACGTAAGCCAGGGAAGCCGGGAGAATGGCGCAGATTATTCAAACTCGCGCTGCCGAAGGCGGAGGACGCTACAACGCCCTCGCTGTTCCAGTGGCTTTGGTGGGGTAAGGGTGTCGGTGACACCGCCTGGAGTCAAATTTTGTAATTCCTCGCGACCTGGCTTTGTGACGCACATCGCTAGGGTTAATCCTTGAAAGCTAAATAAGCGGACCGTAGTGACACCGCCAAGAGTCATTTGTTGCTTGTTATCGTTTCACAGCGCTGTTGGCTAACAGCGCAGGATAGAGTTCATAGCTGCCTATTCTTATGGTATCCAGGAGACATCACCTGGAGTTGTGCAATTTTGGTGTTACTTCTAACTTGGAGCTGTACAGACCGTATGGCATTTAAAGCGCTTTGGTGTAACCCAGACAATAACATTCAGAACCAATACCAGGTGGTATATTACCATTCCACGTTATCCTGCAACTTGTCTACCTGACGTCAGTTCTCCATCATAATTGTTTGTTGTGTGTATTGTTTCGTCTTAGCAGGGGATCTAAGAGAGGTGCTGAGACTATGTCGTAATTCCTTCTTCCCTTGTGAGGCCCACAGTCGCACTGGTTATGGTGGGTAAGGAGAGCATGATATAGCATTGTGTGGTAAAGACATAGAGAAGGTTGTTGCTTATAAATGTTTATGTATTCACAGTTCTCTGCTGTGTATCACATACAAGTGGTACGAACAAACAGACAAGCACCCCATTTATCTTAGAGGGTCAGATGATGATACAATCGTCCTTCTAGTTGTAGATGCAATCCTAAGTTCTTTTCCTTTACAGGTATATATCGTTGTGTAACATCCTGTAAGGTGTGAGCTAACTTATTGAGGTGCAGTCTGTTACGTGTGTCTTAATGATCGTTTCTTCCCACAGATCTCCCTCCCCGCTGTTCCCTTCCTTTCCTTCCCCCGATTGACCCCCTCTAATGTCCGTGCTTTTATAGCATATCGGAAATTGAGGTTGTCAATAGGTGGACCCCAATTGAGCAACGAACCGATCCTGAGAGGCCTCCGAGAGACCATGACATCGTTAGTCCACCTGTTTTTCTCCTTCCTCAGTATTTTCAGATATTCCTAATGCAACTCTATTGAATCAGCCAATATTGTATTCCGGTCTTATGAAAGTTAACTTTGTGTATGTACACAAGTGTCCAGACTACTTAAGGAGATGTCAATGGAACCATGCTGATAAGTTGCACAGAATCCAGCTGGGCCAAAAAGTCACTGCTCCTGATTGCTTCCCAGCTCTGACCTCATCTTTCAATCATGAGGGGTGGCACTACTAGCTTGCCTCTGATAAAATTGTGACGTCTTGTGTGACGGGAGTGCAATGAGAGATAAAAGACATTGATGTATTAGGGAGTTAATCATGCACAGACAACGACTAAACAAGGAAGAACTATTACAAATATTCCTTTTCTGCATGGTCAGCCCAGATTTATCACTTTTTCAGGCCTTATTTTTTTTGCACTTCTAACTCTGAGCAATCTACCACTACCAAACAGGATTATAGTGCCTGTGCTCTCCAATTAAAATGGTAAAATTGGCTATTCCTGATTGACATGGTTAACTTGCTGACTTGCCTCCCTCCTGTACCTAGGATCCAGTAAAATGGACCCCAAGGGTGTGTGGGCAGACCTCATGTGTGACCACAAGGACACAACAAGCCAGAGAACCATATTTTCCTGGATGACCACGTGCCCAGTCACAACCAGACCAGCCCTGAACCCTGCACAGGGCCTTTGCTAAACCTAGCTCTGAAGTCCTAAGATCGCCCCCTTCTAAAGCCTGGGAACCTTAGGTGAATAGTTGAGGAAAAAGGGGCTGAGTACTGCAACGTTTTAGAACCTGCTGGAGGAGCAAGACCAAACACAAGAGCCAATCAGGCAAAGGTGCAACTTTGCTTGGCTGAATAAAGAGGTTTGTTGAACTTGGAAATCTCTACAGCAGTAAATCCATTTCAGCGAACCCTCAGCAAGAAGGTATCCAACTCCATAGAGCCCTCTTCAGACACAGCATGTTGCCTTGTCCCACTGGCAAAATCTCTACAATGTTCCAGGGTAGAAATCTTTACTAGGTGAAGGTGGCAAAAGTATTCCACTTACACGATGATGGACCTGGCTTTTCCCATGTTGAGCTTTTCCCATCAAATTCAGCTACACATTGGGACCTCAGCTAGAACCTATCTAACTTTACTGAGCCCTTCCTGGATACTGCCCGGCACCTTGACCTACTTAGAGAGTCTATCTTTCATATTGCAGATGAAGTCTTAATGCAAACATCTTGACCAAGTAATTCACTTGATGTATCCGACCTCGAGATCCACCGCAGTTGTCCTCACAGAACCCGTAGGTCCTCGTTTAGCATGACCATATAGCAATATTGGCACTTAGCACTTTCTGGTGCTGTTTTCACTAAGAGATTCTCCTTATTGAGCTACTGTTGTTTTGGTGCCACTTTACATATTGCCCGAAGTAAGCCTGCCTGTCATATCTACTGGGTGTTGGGCTTAAGTTAATTTAGTCACTTTTGGGGTTCACCCTGATGGGATAGTTCTTTTTTTCTTTGAGGTGGGCAACCACCGACCCAAATAATAATACAATGTTTTACAAGAACCATATGTGATCCCTGTATTGTAAGCAAAGACACTAGATGAGTCTCTGTAGCAGAGACAAGCATATGCACCATTGATTATAGCAGCTAGGCAGTTGCTTCACAGAGGAGGAACAGACAAGGAAGTCTGGACTCTGGTGAGGTATTTTGCAACCCTTGGGATGGGGCGAAAAGAAGTGTGGAATTTAAAACTTCACCGTTCTCTTGGAACTGCTGTTTCATACCATTGTCATCCTAACTGTTGACACAGACTAGTATAGTGACATGCAGGACAAACACCCTTGTTGAAATAGCATTGGTGCCAGGCTCCTATTGAAGACGTACCGTGATTGTAAAAGAAGTAATGGTTAGTACACAAACGTGAAAAAACAGACGTTCATTTAAGCATATTTGATACAGTTAGGATTGTGAGCAGCTCAAGGGCCTAGAATAGTTTTTGTTACATAGACCAAGTCCAGGGTATACAGTAAATCAGCTATTACACAGTTATAAAGACCTTTAATGGTGATATTGTACGCTTGCATGACATAACTGGCAGAGAACTGGTAATCAACCTGTGGATGATCCGCGAGATGCGGACATGTGCACCACTGCGGCACCACTGTGTACTTTAAAAATGCACTTGTTTGGGAACACAAGGGGTAAATATGCATTGCATAGAACATGCTATGTAGGAGAAAAAGATATGTAACTTTCACTATTAATGCTATTGGGGTCCATGATAGCTTGTGTAATCTCCTTTTGACAACCTCTGAAAGTGTGAGAGCACTCTTGCTTTGTTGGTCAAGTGTCTCTATGGCAACATAATCATGGTGCAGTGGCCCTCTTGCAGGTGAACGGAGGTAAAAGAGAAGAATATAAGGTCATTAGTGTGTTACATGTGCTCATATAAAGCATGAAGACGGTGCCTCAGGAGATACCGATCTAATTAGGTATTTATCAATACGTTAACCAATGGTCATTTTTTCTGAGAACACTTGAAAATAAGTACTTGGCAAACATTTGTACTTTAAAAATATTGTGAATTATTGACACTTGTGGTGTCGCATAGGTAGTGGTGCAAGAGTGTGGACATTAGCGCATGGCAGCTTAAAGTGTGCCAGAGCTGGGGAGAGAAAAACAGCGCCATATATCAGTAGGTATTGTTATGTTGTTCTCTATTCCTTTCATGCAACACAGCAACATTGGTTGCTGTGCTGAGTTGTGCCAAAAGTTAATACATTTCCTCATATGTTTGAAAAGTTTGACATAACCTGTTCAGCCCTAAATTTGCATATGTGAATGGGGACCAGTCAACATAGCCTACTTGAGCTGAATTATTAAGGATTCTACGCTTAGTTCAAAATATAATAAGGACATAAACAAAGGGACAGATTTATAAGCCCTGTGCGTCACTTTTGCGCCACCGTTGCGTCACTTTTGTGACGCAGCGGCGGCGCAAAGCCAGCGCCATGCGGCGGCAGATTTACAACGCGACACATCTAGGGAGATGCGTCACGTTGTAAAGCTTGCACCACATGTGGGCGTACCTGCACAGGGGGGGGGGCGTTCCGGCGTAGGAACGCCTCCGAAAAGTGGCTGAGTGAAATGTACAAGATTTCAGTCAGTCACTTTTCCGGCCATGCTGCGTCAAATACCTTTGCGTGCTTGAAGCAGGCGTAAGGATTTGACGCAGCATGTTAGGGATAGGGGCACCCCGAGCCTTGCTGGAGCTGCATCGCGATTGCGACGCAACTCCAGCAATGCACCAACCTTACGCCGGCAGATGCGTCACGCATCTGCTTGACCTTGCGCAGGGATGCGCCAGGGAACATAAATCTGCCCCTAAGATTTTTAATGTTACCCTTGTGAATCACCCTATGATTAAAACTTGTACACATAGGGGCAGATTTATGTTCCCTGGCGCATCCCTGCAAATCAGCAGGAATGCGCCAGGGAAGATGCATCACACAAGTTTGCCCTTGCGCCACCGCAGATGCGCCACATTTACAATGCGGTGCATCGTGGCGCAAGGACAAGCAGATGCGTGACGCATCTGCCGGCGTAAGGTTGGCGCATTGCTGGAGTTGCATCGCAACCGCGACGCAGCTCCAGCAAGGCTCGGGGTGCCCCTATCCCTAACATGTTGCGTCAATCCTTACGCCTGCTTCAAGCAGGTGCAGGGATTTGACGCAGCATGGCCGGAAAAGTGACTGAGTGAAATCTTGTAGATTTCACTCAGCCACTTTTCGGAGGCGTTCCTGCGCCGGAACGCCCCCCCCCCCAGTGCAGGTACGCCCACATGTGGCGCAAGCTTTACAACGTGACGCATCTCCCTAGATGCGTCACGTTGTAAATCTTCCGCAGCATGGCGCTGGCATTGCGCCGCCGCTGCGTCACAAAGGTGACGCAACGGCGGCACAAAAGTGACGCACAGGGCTTATAAATCTGCCCCATAGATTCTGCCAAGTCTAAAGATATGAAGACCATCTTAAGCTGCTCCATTCTCGTTATCTCCATCGCCCAGAATGATAACAGTCATAAAGATTTTATCACTGTTTAGGTGACGGAAACCTATTTGCCCGAGGAAGCATTTGAGAACTAAAGATAATCTTTTCAGAATATATTTTTTTAAATGTACAGTGTAAAATTAATATGAAGCTATTAAATATATGTTTTATTCGTGCCTGAGGCAGGTCATATGCTTTTATGGTGGATTATAAAAATGTTAGCATAACATATTAACTCTATATTTCTTTTGAATCCTTTACATTAGCTCGATGAGCTAAGGCGTGCCATAGAAATGATGTAACAAGTAAACACGTTTTAGGCAACAAACACAATGGCTTTTAATCTCCAGGCCAGGACTGCACTGGCATTCAATCTTTCAACTAAAG